>NC_134136.1:53417500-54042500 GCF_040939455.1 Microcebus murinus
ATCAAGTGCTGAAATTGAAACAGCAATAAAAAATCTGTTTATAAAGAAAAGTCTCTGGCCAGATGGTTCACACCCAAATTTTGCCGTACCCACAAATAAGAACGTGTGCCTATCGTGCAGAAACTATTCTACAACATTGAGAAAAATGGAATCCTCCCAAACACATTTGATGAAGCCAACATAACCCTGATACCCAAACCAGGAAAGGATGCAACATTAAAAAATAAAACTGCAGACCAATATCCCTTATGAATATAGATACAAAAAATCTCAACAAAATCCTAGCTAACTGAATCCAGGTGCTTATAAAGAAAGTAATACATCATGTCCAAGTGGGCTTCATCAAAGAGATGTAGGGATGGTTCAGCATATGCAAATCTATAAATGTAATTTACCACATAAATAGAAGCAAAAACAAAGACCATATGATCCTCTCAATAGACACATAAAAAGCATTTGACAAAATTCAACACCCTTTTATGATAAGAACACTTAACAAAATAGGCATATATGGGGCTTACCTGAAAATGATACAAGCCATATATGACAAACCCACAGCCAATATCATACTGAATGAGGAAAAATTGAAAGCATTCCCACTTAGAACTGGAACAAGGAAAGGTTCCCCAATATCTCCACTTCTATTCAACATAGTACTGGAAGTACTTGCTATAGCAATCAGACAAGAGAGTGGAATTAAGGGCATCCAAATGAGAACAGAAGAGATCAAATTCTCACTCTTTGCTGATGGTATTATACTATATCTAGAAAACCCCAAGGATTTAACCAAGACTGTCCTTAAATTGATCCATGAATTCAGTAAAGTCTCAGGATACAAAATCAATACATGCAAATCAGAGGCATTTATTAGGCCAATAACAGTCAAACTGAGAACCAAATCAAAGACTCAATTCCCTTCACAATAGCAACAAAGAAAACAAAGTACCCAGGAATACACTTATCTAAGGAGATAAAAGACTTCTGCAGGGGGAACTATGAAACATTGAGGAAGGAAATAGCAGAGGATGTAAACAGATGGAAATCCATACCATGCTCATGGGTCGGCAGACTCAACATTGTTAAAATGTCTATAGTACCCAAAGTGATCTACAGAGTCAATGCAATCCCTATTAAAATGCCATCATCATTTTTCACATATAAAGAAAAAGTAATTTTACATTTTGTATAGAACCAGAAAAGACCCCATATAGCAAAAGCAATCTGAGGGAATAAAAACAAAATGGGAGGTATCAATCAACCAGACTTCGAAATACACTACAAGGCTATAGTAATTAAAAACCTTGGGACTGGCACAAGAACAGGGACATTGACCAGTGGAATTGAACAGAGATCTCAGATATAAAACCATCCTCATATAGTCATCTAATCTTCAACAAAGCAGACAAAAACATACGCTGGGGAAAAGAATCCTTATTCAATAAATGGAACTGGGAAAACTGGATAGCCACATGTAGAAAAGTGAAACAGGACCCACACCTGTCACCTCTCACAAAAATAAACTCACACTGGGTAACAGACTTAAACCTAATGTGTGAAACTATTAGAATTCTAGAGGAAAACATCGAAAATACTCTTCTAGACATTGACCTAGGCAAAGAATTTACGAAGAAGACCCCAAAGGCAATCACAGCAAAAACAAAAATAAATAAATGGGACCTGATCAAATTAAAAAGCTTCTGCACAGCCA
Source organism: Microcebus murinus (assembly GCF_040939455.1). Classification (NCBI taxonomy): domain Eukaryota; kingdom Metazoa; phylum Chordata; class Mammalia; order Primates; family Cheirogaleidae; genus Microcebus; species Microcebus murinus. Next base: position 53,419,209 of record NC_134136.1, read on the forward strand.
AAGAAACTGTCACGAGAGCAAGCAGACAATCTACAGAATGGGAGAAATTTTTCGCATGCTACACATCCGATAAAGGGCTAATAACTAGAATCTATTTAGAACTCAGGAAAATCAGCAAGAAAAAAATTGAACAACCCTAACAAAAAGTGGGCAAAGGGCATGAATAGAAACTTTTCAAAAGAAGACAGAATAATGGCCAACAAACATATGAAAAAATGCTCAACATCTCTAATCACCAGGGAAATGCAAATCAAAGCCACAATGAGATTTCACTTATTTCCAGTGAGAATGGCCTTTATAAAAAAATTCCCATAACAATAAATGTTGGTGTGTATGTGGAGAGATTGGAACACTCCTGCACTGCTGGTGGGATTGCAAAGTAGTGCAAACTCTGTGGAAAACACTATGGAGATACACTAAAGAGATACAAGTAGATCTACCATTTGATCCAGCAATCCCATTACAGGGCATCTACCCAAAAAAGCAAAAGACATTCCACAAAAAAGACATCTGCACTCGAATGTTTATAGCAGTACAATTCACAATTGCAAAGATGGGGAAACTACCCAAGTGCCTATCAATACATGAGTGGACTAATAAAATGTGGTATATGTATACCATGAAGTACTATTTAGCTATAGGAAACAATGGTGATATAGCACCTCTTATATTTTCCTGGATAGAGCTGGAACCCATTCTACTACGTGAAGTATCCCAAGAATGGAAAAATAAGCACCACATGTACTCACCAGCACATTGGTTTCACTGATCAACACCTAAGTGGACATATAGTAGTAACATTCATTGGGCCTCATGAAGATAAAAGGGGGGAGGAGGGGATGGGTATATACATACATAATGAGTGTGATGCGCACCATCTTGGGGGTGGACACATTTGAAGCTCTGTATCTGAGGGGAAGGGGGAAGGCAACACAGGTAACCTAAACATTTGTACCCCCATAATACGCTGAAATTTAAAATAAAGATGATCTTAATAATAATAATAATAAATAACTTCTGAATCAACCAATGAAATCATTGGCTTTGAGATAGTATGGCATATTAAAAAAAGAATTTTAACTTCAAAACAAATCTAATATTTAAATATTTTATATCATTTGTTAAATATATTTTCTTGGTAAAATCTTGACCTTTCTGAGTCTCAGTTTTCTCATCTATAAAATGGAGATATTTTTGCTATATATTGCTATGTGACAAATTACTGCAAAACTCAGTGGCTTAAAAAATAGCTATTAAACTATTTTTATAAAAAATATATAAAATATTTTATTTTAAGCTATATAAAAGGACATTTCAAAATAACACTTTATGTACAGTGTGATTCTAAATTTGTAAAGCAATTAGGTGAGTATACATACAGAATTATGTATATAAATATATTTAGGTAAAAAGATTAAAAAATATAAACCAATATTTTAAGAGAGATTATGAACCATTTTTAAGAAATTTCTTTAAGAGCTTTCTTATTTTCCAAATTCCCTGTAGTCAACATATACTTCCTTGGAAGTAATTTTTTGAAACATTAATACATTGTGAATAAAACAATACCCTAATAACATGGTACTTGGCACCAAGTAAACCATTGCATCCCAATAGGAAAAGCTTTAGCAACACTTTATGGGCATCTGATTCCATTCACTGAAATCTCTATAATATTTGCTAATGTGTGAGTGAGAGGAGGGAAAAATGGACATGCTATAAAAATGCCAAAGAGTAGCATCCTTCACATATAAAAGTTATATGGGGCAGGCACAAATAATTTACTAGAGAACAATTTTTTAGAAGAGAGAGAGAAATCCTGGTTTTTTATATCACTTGAGTTGAGAAGCTTAAATTTAATCATTGACTTAAAGACAAATATTTGAATAAACTAAATTTTGAAATGAAAATTTTGGCACTCTATGTAAGAGTTTTACCTCAGAACTAATTTTTAATTTCTATATGTTTATCATGTTTTCATTTTTATTTTAGTTTTGTAAAACTCCAAGTTTAATCATTTCTGGATTTATGTAACATAGTACTTTGACCATAAAAAAATCAACAGAATGAAATTTCACTAGGATAGTTACAAAATTCAACATTTTGTTTCAAAATACCACCTACTAATGTTGTTATACAAAGGATTTCTATGTTAAGAAGCAATTGGACTAGATGACTTTGAGGTGCCATCCAAGTTGGAAACACCATGATTATAATTGCAAGTAAGGAAAGAAGAAAGAATACTGCAATAACATTAATATTAATAATAATACTGATAGTGACATTAAAACTAACACTAATACCAATAATAATATCAATCCTAATATTAATACAAAAATTCATATTAAATACAATATCAATTCTAATTAATATTAATATTAAGCAAGCATCCATAATGCATGATGTTAAGATTTTTATAAGCACTTTCATTAAATCCTCACAGCAATCTTAAAAAGAAGATATTATTATCTTTACTTTATAAGTAAGAAAATTGAAGGGCTGTATAATTAAGTAACTTGTCTGATGTCTCACAGTCAGAAAATGATGGCATCAGGATTACAAACCAGGTCCGTCTATTTTCAGAATCTATGATTCCCCAGCCAAATATTAGTTTTGTTTTGGGTCTTCTTAGGCACAGAATCACTGCGACCCTTTAAACTATCTGAAATTACAACTTACCTTGTTTTATACTGAAAATGGAAATAATTTTTACTTTTCTTTTACTGCTTTCATTAGAGCTATCGGTTTTAACCCAAAATCCTTCCTACAATTTCCTATTAGCAATTTGAGAAGCCTATAAAGAAAATGAAAAAATATTTTGAATAAAGCATTTCTTTGGCTCAAGGGAAATACTAAAAGTTAGCTTTCTACTAACACTGTGGCAGATACAATGAACTCTTGATGTTCAGTGACATTTCACTAATATGTTTATGACTGCAGAGTTTCTGTTTCTTCACTAGTAATTAATATTTTTTCTTATTCCATAATTTATTTTGTTTTTATTGTGCTATTCTTACTGAAGTTCTTTCTAGTATTAATGCATTTGAAAATACTACCATAGAATTTTATTTGATAATAGTAATAAAAAGATTGATCTACTACTTAATTATAATCAATTAAGTAAGTGAGTGGCCTGAGCATGTCTATCTCCCAAGTCAAAAGATCAGAGTCCATTGTCTTTTTTTTTTTTTTTTTTTGAGACAGAGTCTCACTTTGTTGCCCAGGCTAGAGTGAGTGCCGTGGCGTCAGCCTGGCTCACAGCAACCTCAATCTCCGGGGCTCAGCGATCCTCCTGCCTCAGCCTCCTCCCGAGTAGCTGGGACTACAGGCATGCGCCACCATGCCCGGCTAATTTTTTCTATATATATTTTTAGTTGGTCAATTAATTTATTTCTATTTTTGGTAGAGACGGGGTCTCGCTCAGGCTGGTTTCGAACTCCTGACCTTGAGCGATCCTCCCGCCTCGGCCTCCCAAAGTGCTAGGATTACAGGCGTGAGCCACCACGCCCGGCTCCATTGTCCTTTAATTGCTTTTGAAAATTCATTTCGATTCCTCAAATGAATAGAGATCAACATGTATAGCAAACAAGACCCACACGTCAGCCTTTATGACTTTAACTTCAGGATTTATTTTAAGAATATTTTTAAATAATTTTTTAAGATGGCCTTATGCATAGGTATTTGCTGTCTTCACTATAACCAGTTGATATTTTTGAAATAACAATCAGTGAGAAACAACTATCTTGATTCAAGGGGACTGGGTGGCATTAAGGAGAATACATTATATTCCCTGTTCACAGCTCCATGTGAACAATAACAGCTATTTAAGGAGACAGCGTTTCAGGATTCTGTGCACAGATTTTGTCATGAACAGAATAAATCTCATTAACCCATTTAGGAACCGACAGGGTAACATTGAAAACATTAGTAGCAGATGGAGAAACTGAGTTAATTGGCCACAGACTAAAAGCAGTTTTCTGTTCCTCTTAGAGGGAGTATGCGTATGTATAGCCCTTTAAGTCTATTTGGTTTTCTTTGATTTGAAACAAATAACTAAACACTTTCTCACATTCATAAACTACATATTTTATATTCTTAATTTTTATACTTTCAAATCTAGTTTGATACGAGAAAAGTGCCAGTGAACAGTGTATTTCTGATTTAATTACTGTTCCACATTAAGAAAATTCAAACTGATTTAAAAAATTTTTAAATTTAAAAATATATAAAATTTCAAACAACACAGAAAACTATAATGCAGAACCTTCCCACTCCACAAATACTAAAACCTCTCTGACTTTTGTTTTTCAAATCTCCTTGAACCAAGAACTGACACAGCCTCTGTATAAGTCAGCATACCTGACAGGATTGAATTACGTGCTAAGATTTAAATAAAAACATCTCAGTCCAAGCCCCACTTTGAACCAACCTATGAACCTAATCAGGACAACTAACCTCTCTGAACTGACATTTTCTCATCTGTGAAATGGGGATGATAATAGTTATTTGGTACATGGAATTATTGTGAGGAATTACCTCAAAGCACTTAGAAAAATATGAAGCTGTCTGCAAATTGTTACTAATTATAATAATCACATAGGATACATGTGAGTATCCTATGAATAAAATCTTATGCTCAGAAATGTTGTAAGTAAATTATTGAGAAAGTCTACTGAAAATTTATCCTGGTGGACTAAACAGAGCCAAATTAGCTTTTTAGTAGAAAGTATGGATCAACAAATATAGCCATGAATTAAAAGGAAATTTTTATTTAAAAATGGTAGAAATGCCAGCCTGCACCAAATGAAAACGACAAACCTAAATTCTCTCACCACTGTGAATTATATTGATATAATGTTTTTCAAACAGCTCTGATAATTGCATTAAGTACTACAACTCTCTCTATAGCCAGTGCATCATTGTGCTGTGCTGTGATTCTGGAACAACAACAAAAAAAGTCAGTAAAAAATGGAAAGAATCCTACAAATATTTCTACCTCTCTTTACTCATAAGTAATAGGTATACTTTGCCACTATTGACATTTTGGGTTAAATAACTTTTTGTTGTGGGGGACTATCCTATGTATTGTAAGCTATTTAGCAGTATCCCTGAACTCCACTTATTAGATGCCAGAAGCATTATCTCCCCAGTTGTGACAACAAAAATCTCTTCACACATTGCCACATGTCCTATGCAGAGAAATTTGCCCTTGATCAAGAACCACTGTCTTAAATCAGTGACCCTTAACCTGAATTTCTTGGGCGATGATGAAGAAACAAAATATTTTCGTTTGTTCAGGGGATTGGGGAAAGTCGTAAGAGGTTTTGCACAGCACTACTTAAATAATAAGCAAAATTACAACTTGTGATTAGAGGCCATGATTAGGTCTTTACTTATGAGACCTTTTTCTTTGTATTATAATATTAATAGCTTTAGTGAATCTTCTTTCCTTTTCTCTATTCACCAAATGAATCAACTAACAGAAGTTCTGTGAGTGTTAGTAACTGAGTTGTTGGAGCAGACATGGTTATCTGTTCCATCCCGAAAACAAGAGCTCTTTATACCCCATGCCTTATTCTCATGGACATACCATCACCTTATAGCCTACTTGCTGTCATTATCAACAAGATGGCCCTCCTTTTCCTATCAATGCTATAGAGAGGCTGAGTTGGGAAACAGGGATTTAAATCAGGTCACACATCTATCTATGGTCCTGAGTCCTGTAGCTCACTGTGGAGACTTTGTAAAAGAATACCAAATAAGAAAAAACAAAACAACAACAACAAAAAAACAAGTATCTTCTAAACATCTGCATAGGTCATGTAGTATGAACTGTATCATTTTCAGTGTCTCAGCGTGCTTGTAATTATGAAGCACTGGTATATAAATTGAAGTGAAATAATCTCACTGCCAGCTCCTGTCTTCTGCTATTTTAATAAGATTAAATTTCATGATGTCCAAACAAATAAAAACTCTGGAGTGAATCCATTCACTTTTGTAAACTTCAATCAAAATACCAATGTGTTTGAAAAACCACTGGGTTAATAATAAAAAGGAAGCAATTGTTCTCTTTGTTACAAAGGCCAAGTGTCAGTTTTCATTTTCATTATACATGTTTATAGTTTTTTTTGTAGCAGCTTTATTGAGGTAAATTTCACATTCCATAAAATTCATCCTTTTAAAGGATATAATTCAGTAGTTTTTAGCATATTAACAAAGTTGTGCACTAATCGTCATTATCTAACTCCAGAATATTTCTATTACCCCACAATAAACCTCACATACTTTAGCAGTCGTTCCTCCATTTTTCCCTCTCCCCACCTACTGGCAACCACTAATTTTTTTCTGTTTGTATAGATTTTCGTGTCCTGAACATTTCATATAAATGAAATCATACACTATATGGCCTTTTATGTCTGGCTTCTTTCACTTAGCATAATGTTTTTAAGATTCATTCATGTAATGGCATGTATCCGCATTTTTTTTATTTCTACTGACAAATAATAGTTTCTTGTGTAAGTATACCTCATTTTGTTTTGTTCATCAGTTGATGGGCATTTGGGTTGTATCCACTTTTTGACTATTGTAAATAATGCTACTATGAATATTCATATGAAAGGTTTTATATTAACATATTATCATTTCTCTTATGTATATACTTATGAGTGGAATTGCTAGGATATAGGGCAACTCTAAGTTTAACTTTTGAGGAACTGACAAACTGTTTTCCACCATAGTTTATAGTACTTTACATTCTCAAAAGAAATGTATGAGGATTCTAATTTGTCCACATCATTTCTGATACTTTTTTTGTGTTTTTCTCTTTTTTAATTATAGCCATACTAATAGGTATGAAGTGATATCTCATTGTGGTTTTTATTTTCACTGCTCTAATGCATAATGATGCTGAGCATCTATTTAATGTCCTTATTGGTTATTTGTATATATTCTTTATAGAAATGTCTATTCAGATTATTTGCCCATTTTAATAGGCTTATATATATGTATATTTTGCTATTGATTTGCAGAATTCTTTATATATTTTGAATAATACACCTTTTCCAGATATATGATTTGAAAATATCTTTTCTATTCTGTCAGTTGCCTTTTCATTTCCTTGATGGTGCCCACTGGAGAAAAATTGTTTGAAAAATTTTGATTATGCTCAATTTGTTTTTTGTTATTGCTACTTCTGCTTTAGGTATGTTAAATTATATAAACAGGAGGCCATTGGACCAAGGATGTCTTTGTGCTTTGAATTTTTATGTAAGAAACTGCAACCTTAGTATGTAAACAAATAGAAAACTAACTTAAGAGTCTAATTTTGTAACCTATACTTGTGTCTCAGCAATCACAGGCAACCAACTAATAAGGCATTATACAAATAAGGCAAATAAATTAGTTTTAAGCAATCAAGCTAATTCTATACTTCATTTCCCTATTCTGTCTATAAATATTCACAGCCCCATATTACAGAGAAGAGCTCTCTGAACCTTTTGGTTCTTTAACTCTGTTAAATTTATTGAAAGCTTTTCTTTTAAAAATTGTCATGCTTAAAAAACCATTGCCTAGGCCAAGGTCATAAAGATTTACTCCTATGTTTTCTTGTAAGATAACTTTATCTCTTTGATCAATTTTGAACTAATTTTTGAACATGCTGAAAAGTAAAGTTCCAACTTCATTCTTTTACATGTGGCTACTCAGTTGTCCAAGAATTATATGTTGAAAAGACTATTATTTTCTCATTTTATTATCTTGGTCAAAAACTAATTTAAAACAAATTAATTGTGTTTTTTATGCCAGCATTACACTGTCTTGATTTCTGTACCTGTATAATATAGTAAATAGCAACATGTGAATCCCCCAACTTTGTTCTTTTCCAAGATTGGTTTGGATGTTCCTGGCTCTTTGCATTTCAGTGTAAATTTGAAAATCAGCTTTTCAATTTATGTTAAAAATTCTCTTGGTATTTTATTATAAATTGTATTAAATCTACAACTCAATATGTGGAACAATGCCATCTTGATAATATTGAGTATTCTAATCTATGAATATGGAATGTTTCTTCATTTATGAGATCTTTAATTTCTTTTAGCACTAGTTTATAATTATCATTGTATAAGTCTTGAACAACTTTAAGTATTTAATTTTTGATGGTATGCTGAATGGAATTGCTATAATAATTTTGTTTTAGATTGTTCAATGTGACAATATAAAAATATAGTTGAATTTTATATATTGATCTTTTATCCTGTGACTTATATGTTACTTCCAGTAGCTTTTTTGTTTACCCCTCAGGATTTTCTGCATACAGTATCATAGTGTCTTATAGGTTGTTTTAATAATTAAAAGTGGCTGTGCAGAAGCTTTCTAATTTGATCAGGCCCCATTTATTTATTTTTGTTGATGCTGTGATTGCCTTTGGGGTCTTCATAAATTCTTTGCCTAGGCCAATGTCTAGAAGAGTATTTCCGATGTTTTCCTCGAGAATTCTAATAGTTTCACATGTTAGGTTTAAGTCTGTTACACAGCATGAGTTGATTTTTTTGAGGTGAGAGGTGTGGATTCTGTCTCAGTCTTCTACATGTGGCTATCCAGTTTTCCCAGCACCATTTATTGAATAAGGATTATTTTCCCCAGTGTATATTTTTGTCTGCTTTGTTAAAGATTAGATGGCTATATGAGGATGGTTTTATATCTGGGTTCTCTGTTCTGTTCCACTGGTCAAAGTCTCTGTTCTTGTGCCAATGCCAAGATGTTTTAATTACTATAGCCTTGTAGTATAGTTTGCAGTCTGGGAAATTGATACCTCCCATTTTGTTTTTATTGCCTAGGATTGCTTTTGCTATACAGGGTCTTCTCTGGTTCCATATGAAGCATAAAATTATTTTTCTATATCTGTGAAAAATGATGGTGGTATTTTAATAGGGATTGCATTGACTCTATAGGTCACTTTGGGTAGTATAGAAATTTTAACAATATTGATTCTGCTGACCCACGAGCATGGTATGGTTTTCCACCTGTTTACAACCTCTGCTATTTACATGAGTGGATTAATAAAATGTGGTATATGTATACCATGAAGTACTATTTAGCTATAAGAAACAATGGTGATATAGCACCTCTTGTATTTTCCTGGAAAGAGCTGGAACTCATTCTACTAAGTGAAGTATCCCAAGAATGGAAAAATAAGCACCACATGTACTCACCAGCAAATTGATATTAACTGATCAATACATAAGTGGACATATAGGAATAACATTCATCAGGCATTGGGCAGATGGGAGGGAGGAGGAGGGTATGGATATGTACACACCTAATGAGTGCAATGCGCACTGTCTGGGGGATGGACATGCTTGAAGCTCTGACTGGGGGGTAGGGGGGAAAGGCAACATATGTGACCTAAACATTTGTACCCCCATAATATGCTGAAATAAAATAATAATAATAATTAAAAATGAAATAATGTTTACATTCTTCTCTATCAAAAGAAGAGGAGAAAAGTGGAGTCATGTATTTCAAGAGAAATTGAAGGGATTTATTGCTTTTTGGAAATGAAGAACATTCTTAAGTGTTTTGTATATGCAAAATGTTTGTACTATTTAAAATCAAGTTAATTTGACTACTCTGATTCATTTATGTCATCTGTCTGGCCCCTCACTTATATTTGTGATTAATACGTGAATTTAGAGTTAGATAACCTGAGTTCAAGTCTTGACTCCACTATATAATAGCTATACAACTTTAAAAATCTATTAAGTTATTAATATTCCTTTTTAAACCTCAATATCCTTGCCTATGAAATGGGAAGGATACTATACATCAGAGTTATTGTCCAAACAAAATAAGATGAAATATATAGTAAAATGCTTTGTAAATTACTATAAATTATGAAAACCTTGGTTGTTATTTTAAAACTGTTGGTCATTCAATCTTAATAGCAGTCTATATCCATCAACAACAAAATAATTAGAGGATAAATGTAAATGTGCTATCAACAGTATGATCACTGGACCCATGAAAGCTGTATGGCTTTTGGCTTCATAATGAATATTTATTAAACTTGAACTATGCTATTCATACCCTATACCTTCCCTTTGCAAAACTTTCAGATTTTGATTCAATTTCTTATGCAGTGCAGAAATTAGTAGATTTCTAAATTATTGTTACTTGATGACTTTCAATATTAAAACACATTTCCAAATCTATGATACAAGTAAAGACATGTAAATATGTCAATAAAACATGCCAGTTACTCAACTGTGTAATTTTTTGTAAATCAGTCTGTTCTGTTTATTTTTTAGAATGAGAATATTTTCCATGTTATGAAATAAAATTTAGCAAGAAAGTGATCAAATAGTCTTATAATAGTGCTTGCTTTGCATTATAGTCTACATCTTTTAAATATAACTTCAAAGCCAAAACATAATGCTTTCTGATTCTGATAAACTCAAACTGAAAATAGAAGTTGACCTCTACACAAATGGTGAATTCTCCCTCAAAAAATATAAAAGTAACATCAATAACTTCTCATATTTCTTCATCATACAATAAAGATCAACAACAATATACCTTTAGGTATGACACAGGTTTACAAATCTTTAATAAAACACTGTGATTGTACTTGAGAAATGTTGGTATTTGTGACCTTTATGCATAAAAAATAAACATAAAAGAAAAGAAGCTACAAAATAATTTCACCACTTACAAATAATAGGTAAAATATTTTCCATTACCTGGAAATAAAGAGTCAACCTCTATGACACATAATCTAATGTTTAGATTCATGTCTTTAGTCTCTCTATATACATAGCTTATTATTTATAATAATCTCTGTAAATTTGGTTTCACTAATTTTTGTGTGATTTATACATCAGGGTGGTATTCTATGTACAGGCCATAAAACAGTATTTTGTGCCAAGTTATGTTTTGGGAAAACAAGTTTTATTGCAAAGACAAAAAAAAATAGATAATCCACAGATTCTATTCATACTATGTATCTTCAAGTAACTCCTGAACTTACAAGAATTCCAGAGCCTACTTAAAAGGTTAGGGACATCAGACACAGAATTATAAAAGGGAAATTTTTACAAGGATTGCCCAATACAGACCAGAAACTATTTCCATAGCTTCTAAGTTATTAAAATAATGAATATTTGCAGATACTTACTCAGGAAAATGCTTATAACACAGTGGTCTTGGTTAATGACCAGGCAGATGTCTTAGAATCCATAGCTCTGAAGATGGAAAGGCAAAAATCTATATATTTTGAAATACTAAACACAGATGTTACACTTTGATCCACATTTATGTAAACTTGAACAAGAATAAATGACAATGTAATGTGTTCTCTTTTGAAATCCATCAGTAAGGGTTACCCAAATAATGCTCTAAGGGAGGAGCTGATTGCAAATGTTGACAATTTTTCATTAAAACACCTAAAAGACCAGTTAAGTCATTATTCTGTGGTTTCAATTGCATTTAAAATGAAATGAAATAAAATGATGCCTTGGAATGAACTATAGATTTACAAGTGTGCTTCCACGTTTATATGTGTATGTGTACATGTCACACATTTATACATATATATTCATGTCTCTATAAACACACATATATTTATATATATAAGTATATAAATGTATATACACACATATGTTTGACTATATATGTGTGTGTGTGTGTGTAGAGAGAGAGAGAGAGAGAGAAAGAGAGAGAGAGAGAGAAAGAGGCTTGTTAGAGCTGATAAAATAATCACACTCAAATCTCAACATTTCTCTATATATTTGTGCTGAGTTATGTTTTTAAGATATGTTCATCCTGACTGCATTTCTATTGTTCCAATCACTTCTACTCCTATATTTTAATTATACATATCTAAAAACTATGATCAATTCAACTTTCCACCAAAGCAAATATCTTTTACTAATGCCTTCTGCAAAAATGATTTTTGTATAATATTACTAAAAATTCCTTTCAAGCTATAGTGAGAGGGATTATTAAAGATATACCTATTTAGGGAAGAAAAAATTTTAAAACATTCGTATTTAAATATTGTGTATGAGAGTCTTCAACTCACTCAAAAGATCAAGATTCTATGATTGTTTCTTACATATCAGTTTTAGACACTTTCCAAAACAAAATAACTAGGGTTAAAAGTCTGTTATTTACTTTTCTGGAGTTTTGGTGTTTAATAATTTCGCTTACTCCAAATAGGCTACACTTATGCTCCATAAGAGAATTGTAATTGCCTCAGTGGGTTAGTCCAATGATCCATAGAGCCCAGTATTGTATTTTGGACAGTAACAGCCTTTTTAATTGCTGTAAATTTTACAAGGCTCAACAATTACTGGCACCCAACTACAAGAACTTAACACCTATTTAATTTTTTAAGGCTTTCTGCCTGAATTTGTGACTGTAATTTTCTACTTGGCTAGTTTGTTTCTTCATTTTTTTATTTGAAGATCTATGTTACTGTCATGCCTGTAAAGTTATAGGTCAATAACAGACATAGTTTTATTTTTTTTTTAATTTACAAAAACATAATACATATACGTATTACAATATATACATGCAAATTATCTATGGTATGCTTGATTGTAGTATAAATTTAGGCCTAATATATGTCACAGTTATGACAAAAGCCTTTACTTTTCATTCTTGGTTATAGCACCTCTCGTTTACACTACTATCAAATCAAATCAAATCAAATAAAAAAAAACATAACATCACCCAAACCTAAAATTAAGTCCCCTACATCCCCTCCCAAAGAAAACTCCTACAAAAAAATAGGCAAACAAAGTAAAACCATAAAAGACAAAAAATATAACAAATCAAAACTTAATTTTTATACTCTAGAAGGAATTTTCACTAACTGTATGCCTGGAAGAGCAGGAGTGACAACAATATTGATAAACTCTTCATGTTTTACTACATGAAATAGAAAAGGGCTTGAAACTTGCTGGAAAGGACACAGTTTGACCCATAAGAAGGGAGGGGTGTGTACTATCTACCTTGAGTCTGGATCAACTAGAAAATTGAGCAGTCATTTCCTTATTGTAAATGTATTGTTTTGAAGAAACCAGTTACTTTGCTCTGTCCCCATATCTGCATTCACTTGAAAAAAATCAACATCAAAGAAAACAAGACAAAAAAAAAGCAGATGGAAATGTAGAGGTGAAAGGAAAGAAAGGGATGGTGACAATCATGGCACTTTGTTTTTTAGGAGGTATAGAAATAATGCATGATACAATTTAGAGGAAATGAGATGAATAAAGAGTTTTGGTGTCTGTTTATGTTAGGTATTGTATTTCTTGTATTGTTTATAAGTTGAGACTATGATTAAAGAAGGTATTATAGGTAAAATAATATGCCACTACTATACTGTAGAGCTTCACTGGATGAACTCTGGCCAAAAAATAAAACCTCGCCTAAGAAATGAGCATATCAATTGGCTTTGGGGCCAAAGATCTGATAAGGTACTCAATAAGCCTCTCAGTGAATAGAAAAAGTACACAGTTCTGGAAAGGGAATGAGAGATACATTCTCATCGACCAGTTATTGGAATTTAATTGGCCCGGGTCTTTGTGCAAATTGCATCAAATGTTTTAAAAAGTAAAAAATTAAATAAATTATGTCTCAACTCAGTCATCAATATCATGTTTTCCTCAGTGCATAAATGGTTGAAAAAAAAAACAAAACAGTGGTATACCCGCATAATGAAATGCTACACAGCAATTAAACTGTTAATAATATGGACCAATATAGGTGGATCTCAAAATAATTAAAATGAGCACAATGAAGAAGTCACAAATATTACAATCTGTGTGATTCTATGTATACGAAATTCTGGTCATATGTCATTCTATTTATATGAAAAGGCAAACCATAAAGTTAGATAATAGATCAGTGTTTCCCAAGGCTTAGATGTTGGGGGAGGCTCTGCTACAAGGAGGCAACATGAGAAAACACTTTAGAGTATGAAAATTGCCTGTAACCAGTTTGTGGTGAGTACAAAGATATATGTATGCATTACTTTTGTAAAACTTGTACACTAAATAAACTAATATTACTATCTTTAAATTTTAAAAATAATTAAATTAAATCATGTTTTCTGAAACTAATAGCATGGGAAATGCTCATGATATAACATTAGGTGATGAAGTAAAACATAAAATTGTTCTTAAAGTTAAATTACATATTGTATTCATAAAATAAAATATGTACTGGTTATTTATAATCTATTAAGCTATACTCACTTTACATGTATATCTCATTTAATCCTTCTCCTTTTTTAACTATCATGCTATACAGCCATTGTCTCAAGAATATATATTACTAGGGTATTATGTAATGGGAAAAAGTGAGATGGAATACCAAAAGTACTATCTTTGGAATCAGAGAGGTCAGGTTCAAATCAAAGCTTTGCCACTTACTGGAAAACTCAAACATGTACTTTTAGTTTCTTCATCTAAAATGGGAATAATAAGAGTGCTTATCTCAACCATCTTTTGTTATCTCAAATAGAACATACATGTACAGTGTTAAAAACTTTGCCTGACACTTAGAGTGCCTGTAATAAATATTAGTTATTAGTAAGTCAAAAATTCTAGGGAAAGCAATGTGTAGAAGGTTCAATAATAGAGATAATAATAATTTGTTGTTGTATCACATTCAATTTTACATACTTATCATAATTTATTTATCCAATATATCATTGATAAACATTGAAATTGTTTTCAGCTTTTGTCTATTACAAATAATGCAGCTATATACATTATTATACATTCATCTTAGTGGAAATATGCATGCAATTCTTAAGAGTGTATTAACTGGGCCACAAGTTATTTGTATCTTCACTATTGATAAGTAATGTCAAAGGGTTTTCCAAAATGGTTATATAAATTTACATTGCCAGTAGTGTATGAGAGCTCTGATTGCTCCACATCTTGGTTTCTTGTGGTATTTTTAGTCTTTTATATTTGATACCATTTTGATAGATGTGTAATGGGATTCATTATGATTTTAATTTGCATTTTTCTCATTGCTAATATTTTGAATACTTCTTCACATAAACTTAGGTCACTTGAATATTCTTCATATTAAAGTGCCTAACTTGTCAGCCATAAAAGCGAATGAAATAATGTCTTTCACAGCAACTTAGGTGAAGGAGGAGGCCATTATCCTAAGTGGATTAAAGCAGTAATACAAAACAAAATACCACGTATTCTCACTTATAAGTGGGAGCTAAGCTACAGGTACACAGAGCCATACAGGGTGGTACAACGGGCATTGGAGACTCACAAGGGGGGAGGGTGGGAAGCCCATGAGGAAAGAAAAACTACCTATGGGATGCAATGTACACTATTTGGGTAACAGATACACTAAAATCCTATATATCACCACTATACAATTCATCTCTGTAACCAAAAGCCACTTGTATCCCTAAATCTATCACAATTTTACAAAAAGGAGAAAAAGAAAAAAAAATAAAGTGCCTATTCAAGTTTCTTGCCCATATTTCTTATTATTGGCTGAATTTTTCTTATTAATTTGTAGGAGTTCTTTATATGTTCCAAATATATACTTTTGCTGCTTATATTTTCCTCCATTCTGTGGTTTTTCTTTTCATTTTCCCAATGATGTCTTTTGAGGAAAAGAAATTTTACTTTAATATATAGTTCAATTTATCAATTTATTCTCCTATGGCTGTTGCTTTCTGTGCCCTATTTAAGGGATTTTATAGAAAATCATAAAGATATACACATATATTATATTCCAGAAATTTTTATTTTTTTTATTGTTAGATCTAGTATCCACTCAAAATTCTAAGTGTGATTCAGGATATTTTGGAGTTTTCTTCATATGTACATGTCATACTTTTTATTTTATTTTACTTTTTTATTTAATGTTTTATTTATAATTGACATAATTTTACACATTTACAAGGTACAATGTGATGTTTCAAAGCACACATACATGGGATAATGAACAAATTGGGCTAGAAGGGAAGATTTTTAATGATGCCACTGCAAAGCAATGGCATTTTTATTTAAAATGTCTTTATTTTGTAATCATTTGCTTTTTAAGGATATTAAGAGAAGAGAAAATGACTTGTATTATGTATCATCTACAACGCCACTGTATCTAGGGCTTTTTATTCTTATTTGTATATCTGAATTCAACATACAATATTTCTTTTCAGCTTCAAGACCCTCCTTTGGATTTCTTCTAACATAGGTCTATAGGTACCAACTTCTTTCAGGTTTTAATAATTGATAAAATGTCTTTATTTCACACTCATCTTAAAGACTATTTTAATGAATATAGAATTCTGAGTTGATAGTTTGGGGTATTTATTTCTTTGCTATAAAGATGCTATTGCATTATATTCTAGTCTCCACTGTTTCTGATGAGAAATTTGGCATCATTTGTATTCCTATTGCCTTGTATGATACGTTGATTTCCTTGTAAAACAAATGACTCTTAAAGAAAAAATAATATTATTGTAAATTGGGGTTTATATCAAATATAGAATTAAAAATTATGATAGCACAAGGGATAATGAGTGATAATGGAATTATACTCTTTTACAGTTCTTTTGCTTGTTAAGTGTGGAAGATGAAGCACAGAGTAGTGCAATTTTGTTCTAAGTAGATCATGATAAGTAAGAATGCATTTTGTAATCTCAAAAACATCAACTAAAACTAATACAAAATGTATACTATAAAGACAACACAGGAAATAACATGGAATAATAGATAAAAAAGTAGACTGACCCAAAAGAAAACAGGGATAGAGTAACAAAGGAAAATAATAGATGAGACAAGTAAAAAGCAAATAGCAAAATGGTAGACCTAAAACCAACCAAGTTAATTATAGTAGTCTCCCCCGCCCGTTATCCACAGTTTCACTGTCTGTTTCAGTTTCCTAAGGGCAACAGTGATCCAATAATATTAAAGTGAAATTTCCAGAAATAAACAATGAATAACTTTTAAGTTGCACGTCATTCTACTCAGTGTCATGAAATCTGATACCTTCCCACTCTATCCTGCCTAGGAAGTGAATCCTCCCTTTTTCCAGTGTCTCCATGCTGTCTACACTACCTATCTGATAGTGCCTTACTAGCTGTCTTGGTTATCACATCAACTGTCACGGTATCACAGTGCTGGTGTTCCAGTAACCCATATTTTACTCAATAGTGGTCTCAAACCTCAAGAGTAGTGATGGTGGCAATATGGATATGCCAAAGAGAAGCTATAAAGTGCTTCCTTTAAGTGAAAAAGTGAAAGTTCTTGACTTAATAAGGAAATAAAAAAATATGGTATGCTGAGGTTGCTAAGATTTACAGTAAGAATGAGTCTTCTATCCATGAAATAGTGAACAGCATATTGTTATAATTATTCTATTTTATTATTAATTGTTATTGTTAGTCTCTTACTGTGCCTAATTTATAAATTAAATTTCATTGTGGGTATGCATGTGTAGGAATAAACATAGTGTCTATAGGGTTTGGTAATATTCATGGCTTCAGGCATCCACTGAGGGTCTTTAAACATACCCCCCATTGGATAAAATAGGACTTTTGCATTATGCTAAATATAAATGGATCAAATACACTAATTAAGGCAGATATCTTTATATTGGATAAACACAATTTAAAGCAAGACAATTACATGCTGTTTAAAAGACAATCACTTTAAATATAAATATACAGGTATTAATAGATTGAAAGTGAATTATGGGTGGGCATGGTGGCTTATGCCTGTAATCTTAGCACTTTCAGAGGCTGAGGTGGAAGCATCGTTTGAGCCCAAAAGTTCAAGACCAGTCTCAGTAACATAGCGAGATCCTGTATCTACAGAAAGAAAGAAAGAAAGAAAGAAAGAAAGAAAGAAAGAAAGAAAGAAAGAAAGAAAGAAAGAGGCCGGGCGCTGTGGCTCACGCCTGTAATCCTAGCTCTTGGGAGGCCGAGGCGGGCGGATTGCTCAAGGTCAGGAGTTCAAAACCAGCCTGAGCAAGAGCGAGACCCCGTCTCTACTATAAATAGAAAGAAATTAATTGGCCAACTGATATATATATATATATAAAAAATAAGCCGGGCATGGTGGCGCATGCCTGTAGTCCCAGCTACTCGGGAGGCTGAGGCAGGAGGATCGCTTGAGCCCAGGAGTTTGAGGTTGCTGTGAGCTAGGCTGACGCCACGGCACTCACTCTAGCCTGGATAACAAAGTGAGACTCTGTCTCAAAAAAAAAAAAACTAAAAAAAAAAAAAAGAAAGAAAGAAAGAAAAAAAGAAAGAAAGAAAGAAAGAAAGAAAGAAAGAAAGAAAGAAAGAAAGAAAGAAAGAAAGAAAGAAAGAAAGAAAGAAAGAAAGAAAGAAAGAGAAAGAAAGAAAAAGAAAAGAAAAATAAGAAAAATTAGCCAGGTGTGGTGGTGAACGCCCATAGTTCTCAGCTACTAGGGAGGCTGAGATCGGAAGATCGCTTGAGCCCAGGAGTTTGAGTTGCAGTGAGCTATGATGACATCACTGCACTCTAGCCCAGCCCGAACCCTGTCTCAAAAAAAAAAAAAAGATATAATGTGAAAATGTATATGATGCCAATGGTAAATATTAGAAAGCTTCCATAGCTATATTAATAATACCAGATAAAGAAGATTTCAAGACAAGGAGTATCACTAGAAATGAATAGAAAAATTCATAGTGATAAAAGGCTTAATTTAACAGAAAGATATAAACATCCTAAATGTGGTTTCAGCTATCAAACAGCTTCAAAATACGTTAAGCATAAACTAATAGATCTAAAGGGAAAAATAGAAAAGTTCATGTTAGTAGTTGCAGATTGTTTCACCTCTCTTGGTAATTGATAGAACAGTTAGATATAAACTTAGCAAATGTAGGGAAGATTTGAATAACACTATCAAGCAATTTGACTTAATTGGCATTTATAGAAGACTATATTCAAAAACAGAATACATGTTCTTTTCAAGAATACACAGAGCATTCACTGCAATAGATCATATGCTGAGCCATAAAATAAGTCTTAATAAATTTTGAAAGACTGAAATGTTATAAATCATGTTCTCTTACTAAAACTGAACTAATTCAAACTAAATAACAATAAAATATACAGAAAATTCCCAAATATTTAGAAGGCAATAAACAAAATGTTCTCAATAACTAATTGGTCAAAACACACATTCACATGCAAATGAGAAATTAGAATTTTTTTCAAATAAATAGTAATTAAAATATAATGTATCAACATTTGTATATGCAGCTAAAGCACTGATTTTAGGGAATTTATAACTTTAATACTTTTAATGGTATAGAAGAAAGGCTTAAAAGCAATAATCTTAATTTTCATTTTAAGGATCTAGAAAAGGCAGAACAAAATCCTTTTAATATAAATGGAGGAAAAAAGTACAAAAGAAAAGAATATAAATCAAAAGGATAAGGTCCAATTAAGAATAACTTTATATCAATACACTTGTAAAATCAAATGACATAGAAAAATTATTTGAAAAACACAATTTTAAAAACTGACATGAGAAAAAGTAGAAAATATGGATGGCTCTATTTCCATTAAAGAAATAAATTTATAGTCAAATACATAGACATACAAGGAAAACTATAGGCCCAGATATTTATGCTGATGAATTCTACCAATCACTTATGGAAGAAATAATAATAATTTTATACAAATTGTTTCAGAAAATACACATTGAAAAATGCTTCACAACACATCTTATGAAGCCAACAAAATCATCATACCAAAACTAGACAAAAACATCACAGGAAAAGAATATTACAATTCTATATCACTTATGAGCCTAGATGCCAATAAAACATATGAGTGCCAAAATATGAGAAAATTAAGCAAATACTATACATTTTAAGATTAATATAATGTGATCTAGTAGATTTTATCCCAGTTATTCAAGGTTTCTTCAATATTGTAAAAAATAACCAATTCAATTAATAATATTAACAAAATAAAGGAGAAAATTATATTTTCATATAATATACACAAAAAGCATTTGACAAAATCAATACCTATTCAAAATAACATCTCTCAACAATAAACCATGAATAGCAGGGAATTTCCCAACAATCATACAAAGGGAAACTCAAAGAAAACACCAGAAACCTCTTATATCTGACATTATGGTAAATAATGAAATCTTACACACTTTCCCCCTAAGATTAGAAAAATGCAAGAATCTTTGTTCTCACCACATTTATATTTAATATTGTGCTACCAGTCTGAAAAAGTACAACATAGAAAGATAAACAAATAAGATGCATAAGGGCTGGAAATGTGAGAGTAAATATGTCACAGTAAATTATTTAGAGAGGATTTAATTACATACATTTAAAAAACTAAAGAATCTTAAGTAAAAACACTAATGGCATAAATGAATTTAAAATTTTATGCAGATAAAATACAAAAATGATTGTGTTTCTGTTTACTAACAATTATCAAGTGTAATTGAAGAACCAAACAGAAACCACACCCCCAAAGAGAAGCACCAGCCCCTTAGAAACCACACCAACCAAAATCAGGCAACCAAAGTGACAGAAGAGGAATTCCAAATGTGGATCATAAGAAAATTCAACGACCTGCAAAAACAACTCAATAACCAACACAAAGAAACCACAAAAAGCCTCCAGGACCTAGAACAAAAGTTCACTAAAGAAATCGATACAATGAAGAAAAGTTTAACTGAACTCCTGGAAATGAATAATCAATTCAGAGAACTACAAAATTCAGTGGAAAGCCTCAAGAACAGGGTAGATCAAACAGAAGAAAGAATCTCAGAGTTTGAAGATAACATCTTCCAATTAAATAAATTAGTCACAGAGATAGAGCAGAGAAACAAGAGAAAGGAGCAAAGCCTACAAGAGATATGGGATTATGTGAAGAAACCTAATGTGAGGGTCATAGCGTTGCCAGAAGGGGAAGAAAACACTCAAGGGTTGGACAAGCTATTTGAAGATATAATAGAGGAAAATTTCCCAGTCCATGCTCAAAACCTCGATATGCAAGTTCAACAAGCTCAGAGGACCCTTGGGAGATTCAATGCAAACAGGAAGACATAACCACATGCAGTCATCAGACTGACCAAAATATCAACTAAAGAGGCCCTTCTAAGAGCTGTAAGATGAAAGAAGCAAGTAACATACAAGGGAAAGCCAATTTGAATAACACCAGACTTCTCTACTGAAACTTTACAACCAAAGAGAGACTGAGGCCCCATTCTCACTCTTCTGAAACGGAACAATGCCCAGCCTAGAATCTGGTTCCCTGCAAAACTAAGTTTTGAATATGAAGGAGAAATTAAGACATTCTCAGATAAGCAAACACTGAGGGAATTCACCAAGACAAGACCAGCCCTTCAAGGAGTACTCAAAACAGTGTTACCCACAGATCAGCACAATAAACACTCACGAATGTAAATCTACTCAAAGCTAAAGATCAAAGCCCAGATACTACAATGGCTCAAGAGAGAAAACAAAGCAACAAAGTTCAACCCAACATAATGAACAGAAATCTTCCCCACCTATCAGTTATCTCAATAAATGTGAATGGCTTGAACTCCCCACTCAAGAGACATAGGCTGGTCGAATGGATAAAAACACACAAGCCAAGTAAGTATCTGCTGCCTTCAGAAAACACATCTAACCTGCAAGGACATTGGCCTAGGCAAAGAATTTATGAAGAAGACCCCAAAGGCAATCACAACAGCAACAAAAATAAACAAATGGGACCTAATGAAGTTAAAAAGCTTCTGCACAGCCAAAGAAACTGTCAAGAGAGCAAACAGACAACCCACAGAATGGGAGAAAATTTTTGCAAGCTACACATCTGATAAAGGGCTGATAACTAGAATCTATATCACACTCAGGAAAATCAGCAAGAAAAAATCAAACAGCCCTATCAAAAATAGGCAAAGGACATGAATAGAAACTTTTCAAAAGAAGACAGAATAATGGCCAACAAACGTATGAAAAAATGTTCAACATCTCTAATCATCAGGGAAATGCAATTCAAAACCACAATGAGATATCACTTAACTCCAGTGAGAATGGCCTTTATCAAAAAGTTCCCAAACAACAAATGCTGGTGTGGATGCGGAGAGAGAGGAACATTCCTACGCTGCTAGTGGGACTGCAAACTAGTTCAACCTCTGTAGAAAGCAATATGTAAATACCTCAAAGCGATACAAGTAGATCTACCATTTGATCCAGCAATCCACTACTGGGCATCTACCCAAAAGATCAAAAGTCACTTTATGAAAAAGACACCTGCACTCGAATGTTTATAGCAGCACAATTCACAATTGCAAAGGTATGGAATCAACCCAAGTGCCCATCAATTCATGAGTGGATTAATAAAATGTGGTATATGTATACCATGGAGTACTACTCAGCTTTAAGAAACAACAGTGATATAGCACCTCTTGTATATTCCTGGATACAGCTGGAACCCATTCTACTAAGTGAAGTATCTCAAGAATGGAAAAACCAACACCACATGTACTCACCAGCAAATTGGTATTAACGGATCAACACCTAAGTGGACATATAGGAGTAACATTTATTGGGTGTCAGGAGGGTGGGAGGGGGGAGGAAGGGACGAGTATATACAACCACAATGAGTAAGAAGTACAACGTTTGGGGGATGGACATGCTTGAAGCTCTTACTCGAGGGGGGAGGGGGCATGGACAATATAAGTAACCTTAACACTTGTACCCCCATAATACACTAAAATAAAAATAAAATTAAAATTAAAAAAAATTATCTGGGAGTATAAAAGACCAACACTAATGTGTTCTCATTCTAGTAACACTCATTGCGTACTGGTCAGGTGGAAAGGGGGTTACCCACAACTAATGGAAGCAGAGCACATTCTATGGGGGAAGGGCACGCTTGTAGCCCTGGCTTGGGCAAGGCAAACACATTACATGTAACCAAAATGTCTGTACCTCCATAATGTCCTGAATTAAAAAATAGTTAAATAAAAAATATTTTGAAATATATTTTACAAAAGGCGTGTATGACCTATGCACTTAAATCTACAATACATTGTGTAGAGAAGCAATGAAAGACCTAAATGAATGAAGAGATATATTGTATTCATATGTTAGAAGACACAATATTGCTATGATTTGATTTCTCCCCCAAATAGTCTATAGATTCACTGCAGTCACAATCAAAATTCCACCACATATGAGATAAAAATCGACAATATGAGTATAAAGGGTATATTGGAATTGGAATTCAAATTATCTGGAATAGCCAAATCAATTTTGAAGAAGAAGAAATAAATTGGAAAGCACATGCCACCTGATTTCAAGGCTTACTATAAAGCTATAGCAATCAAGACAGTGTGGTGTTGGCATAGGGATAGACAAACAGATCAATGGAAAAAAATTAAGAGTCTAAATGTAAACCTACCTATCTATGATCAATTGATTTTGGACAAAGATACCAAGGAAATTCAATAGATAAAGGAAAACCTCAATAATAATGCTAGAGTAACTCTATATATTTATGGAGAAAAGGAAGATTAACTCCTACTGAGCATTATACACACAAACAAAAATTCAAAATGGATTATAGACTTAAAAGAAAAAATAAATTTATAAAAATTTTGTAACATAAGAAAAAAACTCCTTGGCCATGTTTCCATAAATGAAAAAGTAGAGAAATTTGACTTCATCATTATTAGAAACTTCTGCTATTTAAAAAATGCCAGTTAGAAAATGACAAGTCAAGCCATTAACTAGAAGAATACATGTGCATTATATATGTCTGACAAAGGTCTTTCCTGCAGAATATATAAACAACTTTTAACACAATAATACTAACACATAAAAAATCAAAGGTATGCAAAAGACTTCAACATTCACAAAAGAAGATACAGGAATGACAAGTGCATGAAACAATGATCACAACCTAAATCCTCATCTTCTCTTTTCATATATCAATAGATTATTCCTAAAACTGGAAAATTTTGATTATTCCCCAATACCCTTCTGCCAAAAAGGAGAGATGAAGGCATTAGAAATGTTTAGCAAAGATCAATCTTTATTTCTGCAGGAATTGAAGGACTGGAACATTCTCTTCCATCCTACCATTTCTGTCAATGTATCATGGTAGAGTGGAAACAGTTATGAGATTTGTTGTCAGACCTACGTAGGCTAGAATCCCAGGCCCAGCAATTACTAACTGATATTAAACCATTAAACATGACCTCCTTGAGCCTCAGTTTTATCATTTGTAAAATGGAAATAAATGTAAACATTAGATTTAATATATGTTAAATGTTTAACAGAGAATAGGTCCTAAATAAAAGAAATGCAAACATTTCCTCCTGTGTGGCACAACTTTTATTTTAGGGATTATAGATGAAGAAGAACAAACAGTAGTTGCTAGCAAAGATTAGCCTTTCACATTTTAACATCGATTGCCAAACTATTAGTTATTCCCAGTAAGTTTTCAGAAACTCACAACATATAGTCTTTTATAAATTGGAACCACCAGTGACTAATTCTTGTTAGGCTTCACTCATCAAATGTTCTCTTTTGACCCCTGCAGGCTAGATCCAGCTGTGTTGATAGTTAGATTTTTTTCTGTGACTCAGTGGTACTTAACTTTGAGTCATATCACATCTTTTAATATGAATCAGCTCAGGCCTTATGTCCAAAATTCAAGATAACTTCCTAGGAATTCTAATCCAATTATTATTCACCTCAGGTAGTATGAATAAATCTTGGATTCCATGAGGTTTAGAAGGAAATAACTTGAGATCTGACAATAACTGAATTCCCCTTTCTAGGCATCTTTATATTGTGATGTATTGTAATAAAGAAATTACATTTGGCAAGTGTGTGTGTTCTGGGAAATTTTGGAGCTTTACCAGAAGACCATCAAACAGTTTTAAATCCCATAGTAAGCCTTTTGCCAACACTACTTGATCAGTTGTACTTTCACCCCATAATTAGGTGGCTTTAGGAACAATTAGATATAAGAGAACTCCTTTAGATCAGAGACTATATCTTAATTGCCTTTGTATCTTTGGCAACTAAGACAGACCCAGGAACAGGGAAAGCATTAATATATGTTTGTTGAGAGGTGAAAAGATCACAATTACAAGGACATCATATTACAATGAGGGAAGCAGACAGAGCCCCTCCCTCCACAGTTTTGCTCTTCACATTGACTATACCAATTAATACCAACATTTAGAAATAATGAGGGAAGGCCCAGGGTCTTGATTACTCCACAATATCTTTGGTAGATTTATACAGTTGACACTACCCTATGAATGACTGAGTCTGCACTTGGGCAGAAAAATGCATTGCAAATAAGTGGCACATATGTGAGCAATTGGGTTAATCTCACCACTTGGTTCATTTTGCCTTTTTTGTTGCAGAAGTATGGTATTATCACCTATCTATTTCTGCTCATGTTGAACAGGATGCTTCAATAGCAAATAAATTTTGGAAACATTGTGACATTTTCAGAGAATTTTTGTCTCATGAAAGGAGGTACTTTATACCGTATATTGATATTTTAGAAAAAGACCAATCTTATGGGTAGAAGCCAATAGAAAAGTTTATTTTCTAAAGATAAGCAACTTGACATATTTAAATCACGTACACAGTGTAGATTTCTTGGCAAGTGATTCCTGATTTTAGCTCATATGCATAACCTACTTTTACTGTCACTGAAATTGCTAGCCAAATGTAATAGGAAATGAAGACAGAAAGGAAAACTTCCCTCTATGCAGTATCACATAATTCATTACATTAGTCTTTTTATAGCAGAATAAACAATGCAGAGATATAACTCCAATTTTTTGATTGCTTTAAACATATGGCCAAAAATAAGCTGGTATGCATCAGTCTCTGGCTTTAGCATAATTTAGTTTTCTAAAGACCAAGATGTCTTTGAACTGAAAGGGACACACTTTTTAAAACCGACAAATGTGATATCTGTCAACAAGTATAAACATAGTATTAATGAGAGTGTATGTTAATGCATTAAGCTAGTAGGATATCAGCAAGATACCCGTTTCATTGCCAGCTGATTTTTAGACATGATCCACCATTTGAATTAGTGTTCGTGATAAATTATTTTCCAGTAGTATTAATCATACTCACTGGGAAATTAAAATGTCATAAAATGATAAAGTGTTAAAGAAATAGTATCTCACATCTACACCTGCATATGCATCACAATATCACTAGAATGTTTTCTCAAAAACAGTCAAAAGATAACCTATTTTTAACGTGGTATGGAATGATGTCAGTGATTTAACCTTTTACTCATTTTTTTAGTAATGTTTAATAAAATTAAATACTCTCTATAGGTGAATATAGTATTAACATATACTATATTATGATCACTGTTTATTAAAAAAGAACATAACTGAAATGAAAGAAAGTCCTTTTTACCCATTGATTTAGCTTGGTAGGCATTCTTTTTATGGAAATGTGAGCTTTTTAAATTCTGTGACTGCAAAGATTTTGATTGAATAGGGCCTAGAATTCATTCTACATATGAATTCATCTTTCCATAGTCTGCATTCAAGAGAACTGTGGATTATTGCAAAGTTATTAAATAAGGTATAGATATAGTCTTTCACAACCAAAATTTGTGGTTTGGAATTTAATGGAGAAAATCAGTAAAATGCATGTTTAATTTCAAGAGTATTCTTTATTCATTTTTCTATATTATTGCATTTTAGAATATTAGTACAATTTCAATTCAATGTTGTAAACATCTATAGTATATTAAGACTCCAGTTTTAAATTTACAGATATCTGACTCAAAATTGGAAGAGAATTCAAGTTTCAAAAAATAGAAAAACACTCTAAAATGCTACACAGCTCTCCTAATTCAATAACTCAACAGAATGATCATCACTCGAATGCTTTAAATATATGACACATAATGAATGGAAAACATTTCAATGACTCAAAATGCCTACGATGGACTATACAGGTAAAAGGAGAGGCAGGTGAATTATGTAGATTAGAAGTTATGCCAGGGAAATAAGACATCTATAAATATTCAATAAAAGTTTGAATAAAATAGAAAAAAATGGTAGTTTTTATTCCTATCCGTCTTTCCCTAAGATAACCTGGTTCACAAGAAACAGTCACTTTGAAACAAATGAATTCTAACTAATAGCTCCAAAGTTATGGTGATATTCAAATCATACTTGGTTCAGGTTCTTCTGGCAACCCTAGTCAGGACATAAATTCTGCCTTAATTTAACTTTTCCAAAGCCTCATTTCTAGAACTAAGCAATCTTCACTTTATTATCACATAGCTAAATAGCTTTTACCATGACATACCATTTAGATCAGAGAATTAATGACCATTGAGAAGAGGTTTCCTGGAGGAATGTGAAGTTTAATATTTATAGGTGTGACGTTATTGTTTCTATAATATATTCTTTCATGAAAATGTAGAATGTACTAAACATTGAGTTTTTTCAACCAAAAATTGCTCTCATCTTATTTACAAACAGATCATTACTTTTATATCCTTCTTAACTAGGAAAACAAACTAAAAACAAACAACAAACAAACAAACAAACAAAAACCTTTACTTAGTCTAATCACCTATTCTACAATTGTCTCTTCATTTTTCCGGTCTAAATTCTTTAATATTTAATCTCTAACCTCTGTCCTTCATTTTCTCACTAATTACACTCTATCATATTGCCTGAATCTGGTTTAGAATTCCGTAAATCTGCTGCAAACCACTGTCTACAAGATCACCAAATCCAGCAGCCTTTTTTCTGCTCTCATTATCTAATCAACCTTGATAGTTTGAGGCATTTTATATTCTGGTATTCCTTGGCTTTCCTGACTCTATCTTTATGAGTAGGTTTATCCACTTTAAATTTTGGTGTAAAAATTATCTATTTAAAATGTGTTGCAAATATAAATATTTTATGGGGCTATCTGGCCTGTCAGAAAAGAGTTTTGTAATAAAATTAAGGTTTAGTAACAATAAAGTTTAATATCCTATCTTCTGCATGCTTGTATTAATACATCTTTTATTCTCTCTGATGAGAACTGTATTCCAATTTTTGTACTTCCTAATACCCATATCAAGGAGTATCTGTCATTCATTGGACTATATGTTTCATTAAAGGCCTCTGCCTGGCCTGCCTCGTCTATCATAGTCTCTTCAGAGTCTAGCAGACTGCTTGACACATAGTATGTACTCAATAAATATTTATTGAATGAATAAATCTGTTTTATAAAAATAATATTATGTTGGGTGGGGAATTAGCTATCTCATCAAATATGAGAACCAACAGAAATTTTTAATAAATGGGAAGTTTTATGATATATAGCAAAGAGTTTAACTGATCAACACCTAAGTGCACACATAGGAATAACATTTATCAGGCGTTCAGCAGATGGGAGTGGGGAGGAGGGGATAGGTATATACATGCATAATCAGTACGATGCTCACTGTCTAGGGGACGGATAGGCTTGAAGATCTGACTGGGGGGAGGGCAATATATGTAACCTAAACATTTGTACCCCTTTAATATGCAGAAATAAATAAATAAAAGTGGTAAAATAATAAAAAAATATCAAATTAAGCTTTGTCAAAAGAGGCTGCTGGAGTATTGCTAAGAAAATCATTATATTTTATTTGAAATTTTGCCTACTTTAGCTAGTAGAAAGAATATATTTTAGTATGAAATATTTTCTTCATTCTCAAGAATGTAGTCACTTTTATGACCTAAAAATTAGGATGTTTGGGTTTCACACTGAAATGGAGACATTGCCAGTTATTTTAATTACCCTCTCTAGCCACAGTGAAAATATTATCTGATGTATTTGAATAAAAAATCAAAAGACCCTCTTAGATTAGAGGAGGCTGGAGAGAGACTTATAACCATCCTTTTGATTTCTTGAATCAGGTGGATTAACAGCCCTTTTAAAGACAGAATTAAGCCACTGGCAGCTGCAAGAACCTGGAAAGATCTTTGATGTCAAGATGACTTGATGTTGTACAGGTGACATGACAAAGACATACTTCAAGCTAATGAGTTACAGTGAGTTTTAATGGAGGGTTGTATATTAAACCTGGAAGTATGAAAGACCAGGAGCTAGATCAAGATAAATGTAATGATGGAAAAATTATCAAGAAATGCATCAAATTGTGGGCATCTACTGACTAATGTTTAATTTTGGTTATTGTAATAGCGCACTCAATTTTTTCACAAATACAGGAAAACGAGCTTATCTCAATCTTATGTAAAGCAGCAGTATCTTTACCATACATTTCAGCCTACATTACTGTGACTAATATAATCTATATAATATAATATCTATAATCTATTGGTGGCCATAGTCTAATAGAAGATTCAATTATTTTCAAGAGTTTATATATATCTTGAAAATTTATTCTAGAAACTGAATTATGTAAACTATTAACAGCCAACATCTTAGATTTGTATTCAGTTACTAAGTCCTCTCAATGCTTCCTTCAAATTATCATTATATGCTTACAATAGGCTACTTGTTAGTATCCATATAACCAATCTCCCAACTACCACAGGCAGGAAATCTCTAGCAAGTTATACCATTCTATATTGTTTCCTGTGATATCAAGTTCAAATTTCTCTGCCTGTGTTTCGTAGTTTTGACCTGTTCTAATTTAATTCTACAGCTTTCATCCTCACTAAAATGTGTCCTTTGGTTCCTTTCACACTGATGTGCTATGCTCATTTGCCAGTCAATGACTTTCTTTTGTATTGCTTATGGCCTGACATATAAATGCAGTCCCCTTCTGTCTATGCAAAATCTATATTTCCATTGAAATCTACATCAAATTCCAGAACACACATGAAGGCATCTTCAGTTACTCTCGAGACAAATTATCTCTTTATTCTCATGACTTATGCAATACTTAGAGTTCCTACTGTATACCTTACTTTTGAGTTATATCCTATTAGCTGTGTAAGCTATTGTTTCAAGCATGTTAGCCTTATCTCCCTAACTAGATTTCAAACTTCTTAAGTGTAGAGAATGTGTATGGTATATCCTCTGAAATTTTCTTACTCATACCTTGAGAATTACATAGATTCACATAAGAGGAAACTTGTTAAAATATTATATTGAAGATTTCCTTGAATAAAAAATAATTATTGTGGGGCTGGGCATGGTGTATCATGCCTGTAATCCTAGCACTCTGGGAGGC
Organism: Microcebus murinus; assembly: GCF_040939455.1. Classification (NCBI taxonomy): domain Eukaryota; kingdom Metazoa; phylum Chordata; class Mammalia; order Primates; family Cheirogaleidae; genus Microcebus; species Microcebus murinus. The sequence goes on from NC_134136.1 coordinate 53,449,454, forward strand.
CGAGACAGGAGGATTGTTTGAGCTCAGGAGTTCAAGACCAGCCTAAGCAAGAGAGAGACCCTGTCTCTACTAAAAAATAGAAAAAATAAGCTAGGCATAGTGACACGTGCCTGTAGTCTCAGCTACTTGGGAGGCTGAGGCAGGAGAATCGCTTCAGCCCAGGAGTTTGAGGTTCCTGTGAACTAGGCTGATGCCAAGGCACTCTAACCTGGGCAACAGAGTGAGACTCTGTCTCAAAAAAATAATAATAATAATAATAATTTTTGTGATTGTTCTTTTAAAAACAATTTCACAAGGTTTAATATATATTTCTTATTATAAAAGTTATTGTTGTAGGCTCTAACAAGTGTGTTTTGTATGACCACAATAATTCTTTCACTCTCTCCACTGACAAATTTCTTCTTGTAATATTAACCATTTATTGTAAGAAATTCATTATATGTTCATCTTGAACAATGTGTATTGTAATTTAATTATTTTGGAAAGGCCTTACATGTTACTGAATCTTTTTAAAAATAATAGTAATACTAATACTTTAGGAACTTTTTTATTAGACTATAAAATGCTGATGTTGTGTTTCTAGTGGGCAGGGATTATTATTGCCTCTAAAATTGGAGAAACCAAGATTTCTATTGTTTAAGAGCCCTTACCTAATTATATATGGTGTTTCTCTATAGGCCTTCTAGTAAGGATTTGCATCAGATATTTAATCATTCTTTTCAATACCATATCTCAATATCCTCTTAGCTTTAATGCTTGAAAACTCTCTTAATATTTCACTATCAATAGGAGAAAAAATCATTTTCATGTCTCTGGTAGTGGCAATAACTTTACACTGAAGCATTCATATTTTTTGCCTAGTGTACCTTGAACAAAAGGGTATATATTTTTAAAATTGTCTCATAAAGTTAAGAGGATAGTGTGATACAATGAACCAAAACAAAATGGGAAACAATACAGCATTATTTGTACCTATCAGAGGGATAAAAGAAAACTAGTCTTGAATATCTAATATATTCCAAGCACTGTGGTTGATGCTTTCATATTTAAAATGGAAAATTATACTGTAGAGTAGAATTTATTATCTCTATTTTACAGGTATGGAAACCAAGACTTAGAAAGGATAAATCACTCAACCAAAGACACTTAAATAATAGGTGAAAGAGGTCAGATTTCAACTGAATATATTTGTTTTTAATGTATTTATAACATTGTTATTAAGGCCACATACTTTATCTACCACCAAGGAAACATCATCTGCTACCATATGGAATCCCTGACACAAACCAAATATTTGTCTGGGCAGATTACCTAGATTTTCTCTGAAACACAGCCAACTTTATCCTACCTGTTCTGGCTGTGAAGTGCTCAGCCTGAAATATAGAGCAATGGCTATGAAAAGAAAATGAAAAGTATAATCTTCCACTCAAGAAAATAACTTGACCCATAGCTTCATTACTAGATATTTAGTAGCTAAAAATAGCCTACTGAGTTCTTGCAAGAAAAGTTGTGGTTTTATATTCTATCTATACATAAGCAAAATAAGTTAGAAAAGTATTCTATGTACCAAAATTTAATAAATATGTTTTTTAATAAACTTATCTATTGTATTAGTTCTTTGATGATTTATTTTAAGCAAAATTATTATTATTTAGGAATTCCCTAAATCATTTTTGAGAAGTTTTCTCTGCTTACCTGGTTAATTATGAGAGAGAGACAAAGGGGAGGAGTTCTTTATGAAAGTGGTGGTATAATCTTTACTATATGGCATATACAAACAATTAAAATATTATGGACATTTGGCTTAAAGCAATTAAGTAAGAAAAAATGCATGTATGTAAACAGGGCATTTTTTCCAGGTTAGATGGCACCACTTTTGGAGAGAGGGATTATGTTTTCCTCATTCCTCTGTCTCCCCAAGTACTAAGATGAGCATGCTTGCTTTCACATAGTTAAGTGTGAAAAAGTTTCATTGCACTTAAACATGAAAAATAAAATGAGAAGTTTTACGAGATCAGTGGTGATGTTTCAATCACATTCTCTGGTCCCTTGGTTTCATTCTCTAGTGAGTTGATGTCTCACCTTTAGCCCACCTTCCCTGAGAGTTACAGGCTCTAGGAAAGCAAAATTATCATGACCTTCACAACTTCCCCTTCTCATTTGAAATGCAGGTGTAAATAAATAATTATATTTTATAGCATTAATTAAAATTGTACAATTCTTCAAGAAATAAAAAAAAATATTAAACGTGAAAAACTTCGAACATGAAGTAATATGCCAGGTGTATCCTTTATCTCTGGTAATTGGAAATAACTAAAAAAAACAAAACTTGCTGCTATAATGACAATAGTTGTCATTCTATGCTTCTAACAATGCTCCAGTCTGTTTATAGAGCAGAGGCAGCATAATGTTTAAATAGCATCTTTTCATTAATTAAACATAAAATAAAATAGTCCCACATTCAACTTGATGTTTTAGAAATCTTTGTATGTTTGTTTGTTTTAACCAAAGAAGTGATCCTTTTATCTTTGGCATGTCATTCAATGTGAACTACAGCCTATATCTAGAGGAACAGGTACTAAAATACGTAAGCTTAGAGTTTAGTAGAAAAGCAACTCTGAAAGCACTGTGTTTTAACAGTGTTGATCCCTGGCATGTGGGTGTTTGTAATATACTTTTTCTCAGCCATGCTAGCCTAGAACTCCAAGGGTATGACGATGAGAGACAAAAACCATGATTTCAAATTAACTTTTGCAATTAATCATATAGTTCTGAAAGAACTCCAGAATTCTAAGTGCATGAAAATCAAATTTATCAATTTCTCATCAAGACATAAAATAGTTAACCTTTCTTTATGGATGGAGAAATCCAAAAGCCCATCAGTTTGTAGTTTCTCAAAAAAATTAGTACTAAGAACCTGAACAGGCACAAAATATTTTTTTCTATGGCAATCTTACCACAAATTCTTCACTTCGCGATTCCTCAGTTCTTTCCTAAGGCTTTCTTCTGCTCTCCATTCTCTACTTTCTTCCATTTTCAAAGATTTTTAACAGCATAATTACTCTATTTTTTGGATACATCCAGAGTTTCAGTGGGACACAATGCACTGGAAATATTCCTACATTTTCCCCTCACAATATATGCATGTTCTATTCAATCAATCAATTTATCAATTTGAATATTCCTATCATGCATACATTAGCCAACAAAAACTCACTGAATATCAACACCCTATCAGGCTATGAACCAAACACTAGGGATATATCAACACTCTATGAGGCTATGAACTAAACACTAGGGATGTAGCAAATGACAAAAACCCTATTCATTGGCCCTGAGGAATTTAGGATAATGGAAAGACTGAAAAATAGGAAGTTATTATGCAATATAGCAAGTATTATACTTGAGCTTTTACAAAATTTCATGGGAGAATAGAAGATGCAGTACCAAGTTTACCTAAAACACTGGGGAAGGTCTCAGAGAAAATTTTGTATTTGAGCGAAGTCTTGAGGGATGAGCAGGCATTCAGTAAGCAATGTAAAAGATAAATTGGAATTCCTGGAAAGGAGATAGTGTATATATAGCCACAGAGTTGTGGAAAAACAAGGAAGTTAGAAGGAATGATGAGCAGTTTGATCAAGAGCACATGGATTGAGCAACGGGGATTAAGGTTTGACAGGTAGGTTCATATCAGCCTAGAAGATTTTATGGGATCCCACCAAAGGAATTTTTTCCTATCCATAGGTAATGATTCATAGGGATCATTAAATGGCACTATATAAGGTGATTTGCTCAATTTTGAGGTAAGGAAATTAGGTAGAGTTTTCATAAAGTAACCCCTATAGAATCCTTCCCCAGTACATATAGAAACTTTCCTTCTGACATCTAGGTCAAACATACATGTGTCCAGAAATTTCCAAAGATGTAAACAATATGAAGAGAACCCCATAAATTGAAACAAGGGCAGATGAGAAGGTGTTTGAGGGAAAATTTTTGATCTTCTAGTATTAATATGAACAAGACACAGCTATTAGCCCCATTAGCTATTGCATAGGGCCAATGCTCCAATGGCTCCTGTTTTTGTTTGTTTACTTTTCTTGATTGTTTTTAAGAGAACAAAATCATAGATTCCCTATATGAAAGGAGTATTGGAAATGCTATGGCCCAATCTTCTCTCAATATGTGAATTTCCTGTATATCTGACTACCATGAGGAAACTAAGCCTCTCATTAAACAGATTCAGCAATGTACAGTCAATACCTTCTGTGCAAAGTTAATCTATTGTTTGGCAACTAACACCAATGAAAACATTGAATCAACATAGCTATGCTTTGTCTGTGACTTTCTGATTATAAATCTGCCATTGAAAAAATAACAAAAATGTAATTCTTTCCTACATAACAATATTTAAATACTTGAAGGCACCTATCATATCTCTTTTCACTGGCAACCTACTGTGATGATAAATTTTAAGTGTTGACTTGACTGGATTAAGGGATACTGCGGTAGCTGGCAAAGCATTACTTCTGGGTATGTCTGTGAGAGTATTTCTAGATGAGATTGACATTTGAATCAGTGGGCTAAGTAATAACAGTATGCTCTCACCCTGTGTGGGTGAGCAAGATCCAATCCACTGAGGGCCTGAATGGAACAAATGGGCAGAGGAAAGGCTAATTTACTCTTTCTTCTGGAGCTGGGACATCTTTCTTTGTTTCCTTTTGGACATCAGAACTCCTATTTCTCTGCCCTTTGGACACTGGGACTTGTACAAGCAGTCCCTGCAGTTTCTCAAGCCTTTGGCCTTGGACTGAGACTTATACCATTGGATGCCCTGGTTCTTAGGCCTTTGGACCTGGACTAAGTCACTCTATTGGCTTCCCTGCTTCCCCAGCCTGCAGACAAACTATCGTGAGACTTCTCAGTCTTCATAATCACATGAATTGATCCTAATAAATCCCATCTCATCTGTCTATCTATCTATCTCCTATTGGTTCTGCTTCTCTGGAGAACCCTGACTAATACTTCTACTATATTTAATTACATATATCCTACCATGGTCTGTTAAAATTAATAAATCAGATTTAGATTGTTTATTATATTTGTCTAGGCCCAGGAGACAAAGGGTATTTCCTTGATGAATATATTTTTATTGAATACTAATTTTATTTATTTATTTTAATTCAGGACATTATGGAAATGTATTTGGCTTGCTCAAGCCAGGGCTACAAGTGTGTCCTTCCCCCATACAGTGTGCCCATTTCCATTAGCTGTGGATTTTCCCCTCAACCTACCTACCCCTCTACCTGACTGGCATCCAGTGAGTATTGCTACCATGTGAGCACCTTAGTGTTGATCAATTAGTACCAATTTGATGGCAAGTACATGTGGTACATGTTTTTCCATCTTTGTGATACCTCACTTCGAATCATGGGCTCAATCTCTATCCAGGATAATATAACAGGTGCTAGATCACCATTGTTTTTTGTAGTTGAGTAGTATTCTATGATAAACATATACCACATTTTATCAATCCACTCATGTATTGATGGACATTTGGGTTGTTTCTACATCTTTGCAATTGTAAACTGTGCTGCTACAAACATTCGAGTCCTTGATGAATATTTATTTACCTAGACATTACAGCAATAAATTTGGGTGAGCATTTTTATTACTAATTTTAAATACAGTGTTCATCCTCCTTTCATAAAATCCAATAAACATATGACATTTGATATTCTTGAGTTTCTTTGCTATAATCCTAGAGTGGATAATTAGGGAACAATTGTATAAGATGAGCCATCTTATGCACGAATTCAAAACCTAACATCAGCAGGGTGAAAAGAAAGCATATTTTTTAGTTCATATTTGATGTCCCATGCAGAGCAGGATATCTGAATGTTACACATATCTACAGGGGTTTGATTATTCTTCTGTATAAATTAACTTCCATTTAAACTTTATAAAAATAAGACATGAGGCATGTATTTTTGTGCTTTCAAAACAATTACATTAAAACACTTAAGCAATATGGCATCATGTGTTGTTTCTAAATATTTAAATTGGAAATCTACAGATGACAAAACTAGTAAATAGAATTAAACTCTTATAGAGAAAATGATCCAGATGGACTATTAAGCCATTAGGAAGCTATATAAGAATGAAAGTGAGGGGGAATTCATTAGACCAACCCTTGCCCATAATGTAACAAATTAAAATGCTAATAACAGTTCAGGCAACGTTTGGCCAAACTCTCTTAAATCAATTTAAATTTCTTATATGCTTATTAGGATACAGAGATAGAGTGACACCAATGTGAACCACAGAAATGGCAAGAGAAGGTCTATTTGAAACAAATTGAACTGTCTTAATTATAATTCCAAAGGTAAATGATGCACAGATTGTATTTTAAATGTTATAAGATATTGGACAGATGAAGTCCCTTATTTTATCAACTCAGCTCCTATTGACATGAATACTGCCTACTTAACTATATACTATATAAGGTGGATGGAGAGTCTTGACAGAGCATAAATATAAATCAAACAATGCCAGCTTTATTGTTAACTGTATTATTTCTCTTTTCTCAAACTAGAAGTCTTGGCATAATATTTATTTAGTCCGTTGGATTGATTCTTTTGAGTTATAGCAACAATCAAATCACAATTAAGCCCCATCTCTGTAATGAGACACTGACAAAAAGAGCTTAGGGGAGAGTTTAAGGCTAGACTTGATAGCTATTGGTTCAACTGTTCTTCCAAACAAGTTGGTATCATTGATCTATGGCTCCATCAATTGGATGTATTCTTACAATCAAACTTGGTAATGAAGGTTACAAGAATAGTACTCTCCAAGTAATTCAGAGAACATTGTTCATGTGCATTCCAATAACTTCCCTGAAGCATGTATAAAACAGAAGTAGAGAAAGGCAGAGAAGTATTATAGAGAACACATCCACAAAGAAAATAGAACATATTTAAGGCTACAAAGAGAAATACACCCCGCAATATTTTCCATATAGAAGGTGCTGAATAAATATTTGTTAAATTATTCAATTATGCTAAATTAAGCAGATTTAAAATGATATTTTTTAAGAATGACTTATTTTATTTTATTTCAAAATATTAAATGGGTACAAATGTTTTAGATTATATGGATCACTTTTGTAAAGCTTGAGTCCTGGCTATGGGCGTACCTGTCACCCAAATAGTATTCATAGTAACCATTAGGTAGATTTTTTTTCCTCTCCCTTCCCCTACTCCCCCATGGTTGATTTCCATTGATTTACTTCCTTTCCTCAAAAGGAAGTAAAACACATGTGTGCTCATTGACTACTTCAAATTTAATAGTGAGCACATGTGGCATTTGTTTTTCCATTCTTGAGATATTTTACCTAGGAGAATGGTCTCCAATTCCATCAAGATTGTTGCAAAAGGTTTAATGCATCTTTTTTATGGCATCACAATTCACAATTGCAAGGATGTGGAATCAACCCAAGCGCCCATAAATTCATGAGTGGTTAATAAAATGTGGTATATGTTTAGCATGGAGCACTATTCAACCTTAAAATAATAAAATTTTAACAGTACTTTAGTGGGGCCAAGGCAATCAAGGAACTGTCTGTGCCTCCTTTTTCACTACCAAGGCCACTACCATGGAACTTGCCATGGAGGTAGAACCCTAGTTATGTACGTGCTCAGAGCACCACCCTAATGGGAACTGGGCCGATAAAACACAGGAGGAGTATTTCTCACAGATGATGACATTATAAAGTGCTCATCATGGATATTTTCATTTAAATAGACAAAAATAAATATTAAAATGCTTGAGGTAGGGGGAGGGAAATTCTCAGCACCAAAATGATTTAAAATTACAGTTCATAATTGTCTCTGACATACTAGTCTTTGATTCTTCTCAGTGAAAATGACTATGGCCTTTTACTGCACACACAAAATAAAAATGCAAAAGAAAAGCATTAAATTCTGCTTTTAAAAAAGCCTAAATTTAAAATAAACATTAAAATGTTTTCATTTTTTGGTTTAAAACAGAGAAATATATTATTTTAGAAAAGTAGATCATAACTCATATTGAGAATAAAAAGGACTTTCAAAATGGTAATGTCTGAAAACTGTTTTGAGGTGGTGTTTTGCCCATCCAGAATTTGTGAAAGTGAAAATGTGCTATATTTCAAGAAACATCTTTTCTGGAGAGAGCTTGTCTTGTTTATTCAATTTCTCACTTAAAATTTGAATGAAATTTATTAGTTAAAAATATTTAATTGAGCTATACAGCATCATTTATAACATATTAATAACAAAAATATTAACTTTAATCAAATCTTTAGATCCAACTTTTAGTAAACAGGAAATGGAAGGGATAGAGGGCTAAGTTAAATGTACCAAATAGAAAATGTCAAATCCAGAATGTGGGACAATTTGTAGGACAATTTCTCTGGTTTCAATATCATAAAAGCAATCATGAAAAAGTTCAATATCATGAAAAATATTTGGGGACCTACCTTAGATTATAATAGTAAGAAGACTTAAAAACCAAATGTAGTATATGAATAATGTTTTTTCAAAACAATATTTTAAGGCTGATTGGGAGATACTTGGATATGGATTAGATAGTAAATAATATTAGAGAATTATTGTTATTTTCTTAGGAGAAATAATGAAATTATAGCTCTTAAGATGCATGTAAAGTAATTAGAGAAAGACTATTAATAAGTAGGCAGCTGATATTCAAATGGTTCAGTAATGTACATATACACAGATAGAAAGGTAAATAAAGCAACTATCGCAAAATGTTCACAATTGGTGACTTTAGATAATAAGTTTAAGGGTGTTCATTATATCATTTTGTGTTTAAAATGTTCATAACAATAAAAAGCTGTAAAATAACAAATAATGAATTTAATTAGGACAAAACATAGTTATCAATATCAATCTATACACACAAATATGCACACACATGCATACATATACATTTTCTATTCCTAACTTGTGCCAGATGCTCCTTTATATACTGAAGATACCCTCAAGGACAAGATATTTATAGTCTCTGTCTTCAAGTGTGTTCATTGAAAAATAGTGTCAAAGGCCCAGGAGCAAGTGAAAAAATATTTTAAATAGATTTATTACAATGATTTTTATACCATAACAGTCACATGTTTTAAGAGTAAGATTCAATATGTTTTGGTACATTTGCAGAGTTTTGCATTTTTCACTACAATTCAATTTTAGAACATTTTCATTACACTGGAAACATCCCTCACGCCCAGGTGCAATTAATCTCTGTTCCCATCCCCAACCCCAGGCAACACTAATCTACTTTCTGTCTTTACAAATTTTCCTTTGCTGGACATTTCAAACAAAAGGAATGATACAATATGTGAAATTTTGTATCTGGTTTCTTGCCATACTTTTGAGGTCTAACTATATTGTAGCATGCATCAGTATTTCATTTCTTCCTATAGCTGAAAAATATTTCACTGTGTGAATATATCATATTTTGCTTATTCATTCACCAGTTGAGACACTTGATTAGTTTCAATTTTAGGGCTACTGTGAATAATGCATTTACTAACTTTCATGTTCCATATCTTTGTATGATGTATTTTCATTTTCCTAGAGAAGATAACTAAAATATAATTGCTCAATGTGATGTTTAATTTTACTCATCATTGTCCAATGGGCTCATGAACAAAGTGGTCATGGTTGGACAGGGATGGAGGTTATGTATGATCTCAGCAACATGGACTTCTACTCACCAGGACTGACCTGGCTATGGCCACTGCTCAGTATCTATTCTGTCAGCAGCAGAAACTAACACTGTGTTCTAAATATGGCACCATTTCTCAGGGTTATCAGCCAGCTACCTGGTGTTAGGTTAATTACATTAGACTGCTTCCATAACGGAAAAGGCTATGTTTTGTTCATATTGAAATAGACCCTTCCTCTGGATAAGAATTTGCCTTCCCTGAATGTAGTGCTTCTATGAAAATTATCATCCATAGACTTATACAAAATATCTTATCTGCTATCATGGTATTTTACACAACATTGCTTCTGATTAAGGAACTCACTTAAGAGCAAAATAAAGGTGGCCATGGGCCTATGCTCATGGAATTCACTGGTCCTACCATGTTTCCCATCATCTGAAAGTAGCTGGTTTGATAGAATGGTGTAATAAACTATTGAAGACTCAGTTACAACACCAGCTAGGCTGCAACATCTTGCAGGGTTGGAACAATGTTGTTCAAGAGGCTGTGTATGCTCTGAATCAGGGTCCAAGATATGGTGCTATTTCTCTGATTGATAGAATTCATGTGTCTATAAATCAAGGAGGGGAATTAAGGAGTGGAAGCCAAGGTGCACCACACACTATTACAGCTAGTAACCCACTAGCAAAATTATTTTTGGTTCCTGGTCTCATGACTTTATGCCTGGCTGGCCAAGAGGTCTTAGCTCTAAAGGGAAGATGCTTCCACCAGGAAATACAACAATAATTTCATTGAACTGGAACTTAAGATTGCTGCCTGATGACTTTGGACTAAAGTCTAAAATCAATAGGCAAAGAAAAAAGTTACTGTGCTGGCTTGGGTGATTGATCCTGACAACAAAGGGGAAATTAGAGTACTACTCCATAATAAAGGTAAGGAAGAGTACATCAAGAAAACAGGAGCTCCATTAGGGTGTCTATTAATATTACCATAACCCGTGTATAAGATAATTGGAAAACTACAATAACCCAATCCAGTCAGGACTACTAACATCCCAGACTCTTCCACAATGAAAGTTTGGATCACCTCCTCAGGTGAAGAACCATGACCAGCTGAGGTACTTAGTGAAAGTAAAGAGCATATAGAATGGGTAAAAAAAGAGGATAATTATAAATATAAACCCATGAATATGTGACCAGTTACAGAAACAAGGACTTCAATAATCATGAGTATTTCCTCCTTATTTTAATGTGATTATGCCTGTATGTGTGTATACATAAATATAAGTATATATGACAAATATCTTTGTTTTCTCCCTTCTCATATTTTCTAACCATGTAAAACATGATACATTGACTTTATATCATAGTTTTAAGTATTGTTAATTTTACATCATAATATTTAAGTTATGGGATATAAAATTGAAGAGTAAACTTCACTCATGGACTTTATCATCTTTTCTGCAGAAGCTGTTAGTGCATTTTTGGTAGTACATAGGATAGTTGTATGAGGTGTAGAGAAGTTATCATACTACTGCCATCATTATTTGGAAACAAAGCATAGCTTAGGATATACTTATGAGTGTCAAGTTGACAATGGGTTGACTTGTGATGGTTAATTTTATGTGTCAATATCATTGGGCCATATACCAGATATGTGGTCACAAATTATTCTGGGTATGTTTGTGAGCTGAGTGTGTTTCTAGATGAGATTAACATTTGAATTTATAGAGTGATTAAAGCAGATTTTTTTTATTTCAGACTATTACAGGGGTACGCATGATTTAGTTAAATAAATTGCCTTTGAACCGCCTGAGTCAGAGCTACAAGAATGCATATCCTTTAGTTTGATCAGGTCCCATTTACTTATTTTTGTTCCTGCTGTGATTGCTTTTGGGGTATTTTTCATAAATTCTTTGCCTAGGAGAGTATTTCCAACATTTTCCTCTAGGATTCTAATAGTTTCACACCTAATGTTCAAGTCTGTTACCCAGCGTGAGTTGATTTTTGTGAGAGGTGAAAGGTGTGGGTCCTGTTTCAGTCTTCTACATGTGGCTATCCAGTGTTCCCAGCACCATTTATTGAATAAGGATTCTTTTCCCCAGTGTATGTTTTTGTCTGCTTTGTCGAAGATTAGTTGGCTATATGAGGATGGTTTTATATCTGGGTTCTCTGTTCTGTTCCACTGGTCAATGTCCCTGTTCTTGTGCCAGTCCCAAGATGTTTTAATTACTATAGCCTTGTAGTATAGTTTGAAATCTGGTAAATTGATACCTCCTATTTTGTTTTTATTGCCTAGGATTGATTTTGCTATATGGGGTTTTCTCTGGTTCCATATGAAACATAAAATTATTTTTTCTATATCTGTGAAAAATGGTGATGGTATTTTAATAGGGATTGAATTGACTCTGTAGGTCACTTTGGGTAATAGAGACATTTTAACAATGTTGATTCTGCTGACCCATGAGCATGGTATATTCTTCCACCTGTTTATGTCCTCTGCTATTTCTTTCTTCAGTGTTTCATAGTTCTCCCTGTAGAGGTCTTTTAACTCCTTAGTTAAATATATTCCTAGATACTTTATTTTCTTTTTTGCTATTTTGAAGGGAATTGAGTCTTTGATTTGGTTCTCACTTGTACTGTTGTTGGCATATATGAATGCCTCTGATTTCTGTGTATTGATTTGTATCCTGAGACTTTACCCAATTAATTTATCAGTTCAAGGAATCTTTTGGTTGAATTTTGGCAGTTTTCTAGGTATAATATCACATCATCAGCAAAGAGTGAGAGTTTGATCTCTTTTGCTCCCATTCGGATGCCCTTAATTCCACTCTCTTGTCTGATTGCTGTAGCAAGGTCTTCCAGCACTATGTTGAATAGAAGTGGAGATAGTGGGCATCCTTGTCTAGTTCCAGTTCTAAGTGGGAATGCTTTCAATTTTTCCCCATTCAGTATGATATTGGCTGTGGGTTTGTCATATATGGCTTGTATCATTTGTAGGTAAGCCCTGTCTATGCCTATTTTGTTAAGTGTTCTTATCATAAAAGGGTGTTGAATTTTGTCAAATGCCTTTTCTGCGTCTATTAAGAGGATCATATTGTCTTTGTTTTTGCTTCTATTTATGTGGTAAATTACATTTATATATTTGCATATGCTGAACCATCCCTATATCTCTGTGATGAAGCCCACTTGGTTGTGATGGATTACTTTCTTGATAAGTACCTGGATTCAGTTAGCTAGGATTTTGTTGAAATTTTTTGAAACTATATTCATAAGGGATATTGGTCTGTGGTTTTCCTTTTTTATTACATCCTTTCCTGGTTTTGGTATCAGGGTTATGTTCACTTCATAAAATGTGTTGGGGAAGTTTATTGCACAACCAAAGAAACTGTCAAGAGAGCAAACAGACAACCCACAGAATGGGAGAAAATTTTCACAAGCTACACATCCGATAAAGTGCTAATAACTAAAATTTACTTAGAAGTCAGGAAAATCAGCAAGAAAAAAATCAAACAACCCTATCAAAAAGTGGGCAAAGGACATAAACAGAAATTTTCCAAAAGAAGACAGAATAAAGGCCAACAAACCTATGACAAAATGCTCAACATCTCTAATCATCAGGGAAATGCAAACCAAAACCACAATGAGATATCACTTATCTCCAGTAAGAATGGCATTTATCAAAAAGTCCCCAAACAATAAACATTGGCGTGGATGCGGAGAGATAGGAACACTCCTACACTGCTGGTGGAACTGCAAACTGGTTCAGCCTCTGTGGAAAGCAATATGGAGATATCTTAAAGCGATACAAGTAGATATATCATTTGATCCAGCAATTCATCTACTGGGCATCTACCCAAAAGATCAAGTGACACTCTACAAATGGGACACCTGCACCCGAATGTTTATAGCACCACAGTTCACAATTGCAAAGGTGTGGAAACAACCCAGGTGCCCATCAATACATGAGTGGATTAATAAAATGTGGTATGTGTATACCATGGAGTACTACTCAGCTTTAAGAAACAATGGTGATATAGCACCTCTTGTATTTTCCTGGATAGAGCTGGAACCCATTCTACTAAGTGAAGTATCCCAAGAATGGAAAAATAAGCACCACATGTACTCACCAGCAAATTGGTATTAACAGATCAACATTTAAGTGGACATATAAGAATAACATTTATAGGGTGTCGGGCGGGAGGGTGTCGGGCGGGAGGGGGGAGGAGGGCATGGGCAATATACGTAATGTTAACATTTATACCCCCATAATATGCTGAAATAAAATAATTAAAAAAAGAGTGCATATCCACGATATGGTATGAACCACACCCATTAGATGTAAATTTACCTATTTCTACTTCTCCCCTCCCACCTGCCTGATCCCCAATAATACTACTTCTTTATATGCACATAAATGTTGATTGATTACTATCAATTTAATACTAAGTACATGTGTTGTTTGTTTTTCCATTCTTGTGATACTTTACTTAGAATAATGGGCTACAGCTCCATCCAGGATAATATGAGAAGTATTAGGTTCACCATTTTTTATGGCTGAGTAATACTCCACGGTACACATATATCACATTTTATTAATCCACTTGGGTTGTTTTCACATCTTTGCAATTGTTTATTTTGCTGCTATAAACATTCGAGTGCAGATGTCTTTTTTTATATAATGTCTTTTTTACTTTGGGTAAATACCCAGCATAAGGATTATTGGATCAAATGGTAATTCTACTTGTAGTTCTTTGAGGTATCTCCATTCGCCTTTCCATAGATATTGTACTAGTTTAAAGTCCCACCAGCAGTTTATAACTGTTTCTATCTCTCCGCATCCACACCAACATTTGTTGTTTTGGGACTTTTTGATAAAAGCCACTGCACTTAAGTGATATCTCATTGTGATTTTGATTTGCATTTACCTGATGATTAGAGATGTCAAGAATTTTTTCATATGTTTCTTGGTCATTAATCTCTCTTCTTGTGAAAAGTTTCCGTTCCTGTGTTTTCCCCTTGTTTTAATGGGGTTGTTTGATTTTTTCTGGCTGATTTGCCTGAGTTCTATGTAGATTCTAGTTATCAGCTCTTTATCAGATATAAGGCATAAAAATATTTTCTCCCATTCTGTATGTTCACCCTAATGATTCTTTCCTTGGCTGTGCATAAGCTTTTAACTTTGATCAGGTCCCATTTATTTATTTATTTTTGTTGTTGTTGCAATTGCTTTTGGGGTCTTCTTCATAAATTCTTTGCCTAGGCTTATGTCTGTAAGAGTGTTTCCATCATTTTCTTCCAGAATTCTTATGGTTTCATGTCTTAGGCTTAAGTCTCTTATCCATCTTGAAATTGATATTTGTGAGTGGTGAGAGATACAGATCCTGTTTCAGTCTTCTATATGTGACTATCCAATTTTCCCAGCGTCATTTATCGAATAGGGATTCTTCTCCTCAGTGTATGTTTTTGTCTACTTTGTCAAAGATCAGATGGCAACATGAGGATGGTTTTATATGTGGGTTCTCTGTTCTAATCCATTAGTCTATGTCTCTGTTCTTGTGCCAATGTCATCCTGTTTGGGTTGCTATAGCCTTATAGTATAGTTTAAAGTCTGGTAAAGTAATGCCTCCAGGTTTGCTCTTTTTGCTTAAGGTTGCTTTGGCTATTTGGACTCTTATCTGGTTCCAAACAAAGCATAGAGAATCACAAATCAACAACTTAATGAGTCAGTGGTCCGGGAGCTCACAGTCAAAGCACCCCTCAGTCTACTGCAGGGTCCCCAAACGAAAAATCTGAGCCCTGCTCCCTATGGAAGCCTCCGTGTGGTAGCTTAATTGTCTCTCTCAGCAGCTGTAGGTAAGAGAGGGGAAGTGGATAAAAAGAATCTGGGCAGAGAAAGTCCACATTCTGGTTGTCTCTATTCCTCTGTCTGGGAGGCAGTCTACCCAAAATGACTAGGCTCTTTAGTCATGCAGATGACCCAAAACCCACTGGACCCCTGTGGTTCCTATAGTCTTGGCTGGAGTTTGAAGATGTCTGTGTGGGGACAAGCAAGGTAGGACCTGAGGAGTTGAAGCCCCCTGGGCAGGACAAAGGCACATGGTATGTAGAAAAGCAATATTGTCTCTTACATTGGCTTGGGTCTGTGGCATAGAAGGTGCCCCACTGGGGCTGGGAGCCTGGTGCCTGTCCGTAAGAAGCTCCTAGCTTACTGGTGGCCGCAGTCTCTGAGTTCATGTAGGCATAAGGTCTCTTCAGCAGCTTGGGAGCCCACCAAGAGTCAAACATGTGAGCGACGGAGAAAATAACCATTCAAACCACCCTTCTCACTGGTCTCCAAGCCTCTTGGGGGTAATCTCCACCAATGCATTTCTCCTTCCAGCTCTGTTTTGTAACCTCCTTTCATGCAGTCTCCTATAGTTTTTGGCATCCTTCCTTCAAATCCCCATCCAACCTATGTTTATCTATTTGTTTTTCCTCTCTCATCTAACACTTCTCTTTCTTATCAAATGGCTCTGGCTGGTGGTGTCTCTGGTCTGCCATCTTGCTCCCATTCCTCTCTATCCAGATTACCCTTTTTAATGTGAGTGGCTCTATTCAATCAGTGGAAGTCCTAAATAGAGCAAAAATGCTGACCATCCATAAGTAAGAAGGAACTCCTCTTACCTTAATGCCTTTGATCTGAGACATCAGTCTTTTTCCTGCCTTGGGCCTTGAATGGGAACATTGGCTTTTCCTGAGTATTGAGTCTACCAGTCTTCAGACTGGAACTACACCATCAGCTCTTCTGGTTCTCAGACCTTTTGGCTTGAACTAGAAATATGCCACTGGCTTTACTGGTTTCTAAGTTTGTAGACAACATCAGAACATGGGACTTTTCAATGACTATAATTGTGTTAGCCAATTCCTTATAAGACAGTATAGAATAGCATTTAAGAGCAAGGCCTTTGGAGTCCCATTTAATTAGTTTGAATTCTAATCTGTGTAAACTTTGACAAGTTACCTTATTATTCTGCATCATATTTTTCTTATTAGTAAAATTGGAATATAAACATGAATGTGACACACTGAGCACAGATCAAGTGCTCAGTAAATAGTAGTCACCATAATTATTAACATTTATCTTATTTCTCCTTTCTGGTTTACTTCTTTTGATCAAAGGGGAACTGTATATATTTGTAGGTTAAACTTCTCAGGGGAATTTAATGGCCAGCTCTCAATCTAAAATGGTCCATTTCCTCTTTCGTAAGTCTTACCTCAATCCAAACCCAAACCAATCCATTAAAATGAAGACATTTTCCCCTGAGCTCAAGGATTACCTATTTATACACCGAATTGTCATATCGATGCTGCTATCACTTTACAACAGAAGATATTCCTCCACATGCTCTCTTGCTGAAATTAGAGTAGAGGAGAATAGAAGAGAAAGAAAATAATCAAGCAATTGGTTCTCTTTGTAGGCCCTTCTCCCATTACTGAATGCCAAAATCAAAAGAAATAAAAAAACAGCATGGATGATATTTCCCTCAGACCTAACATTAAAAAAAGGAATAAAATTAAATCCAGAAACAAACCCTTTAAATTAATTAGATGTTTGACATCAGATAAATGACTGAGCTAAGTCTATAAGTTAAACTTTGTAGCATATAAACTTTGATAGGCTTCTTTTACTACACTTAGACAATAGACTTTTTACTGTAGTTAAAGGTAAACTAAGCCTGCTTCTTGCCAAATTCCTAGTTTTTATTACCTTCATTCAATAATAATTGCCAAAGAGATGTAGTTTCAATTTATTGAAATTATATTTTTTATCTTATTACTGTTGTATGTTACAATGCTGAGAATAAATATCCTCCATAAATCTTCAAACAAGATTTTGAAATTTGCCTTTCTTTAGGTAATCTTGATGTAATTTTATTCAGATTGAGAAGAAATGTTTCTTCCCAAAGCCTAAAGATAAAAATACTTGCATTTTACTAAAATTTGATTATGCATTAGATTTATTTTATCTTACTTTGGTATGGAAACTCTCTTAGAACAAAATCCTTGGGCTTGGAGAAAAATTAGTTTTAAAACGGAGTTTTGCATTATGAAAATTGCTTTGACACATATAGAAGTCCCAACAGAAGTCTTAGTAAGATTTTACCATACAGAGGTAAGTGTATTTTGCTGCCCCTCAATGTCCCCATAGGTCATTAATTTTTTCAGAGTTTAAAATTAAAGGTAAAGAAAATAGTAAGATAATTAGATCATGGCCTGACATAGCAGTGGAGAAGAGAAGGTTGGGACTAAAAACATTTTAGCCAAATGAACACTTTCCACAGCCTTTATGACCTTATGAGAAAAAAAAAAAAAAGAGAGAGAAGGGAAGAAGAATGGACTTCAAAATTTTCAATATGCATATAAGTAAAAAAAAGTTCCATACTTTATAATTACAAAAAACACATTGTAGGTTTTCTGGAGTTATAACATCATTTGGAATTTAGGACTCAGTAGATTGTTTATATAACATGTATATTTACATAATCTACATATGTAGAGTACATAGAGGTTATGTGACAAATTTATCTAACTGGCGAAAAAACAAGATTTCAGAAAGGCAGATTTCACTTCTAAATTGTAAGAGTAATAATAATAAGCTGCCAAACTTCATATAATAAATCCCATACAATGTATTCACAGCACTGTTTTACAACAAATTTATCATTTTGGTCTAGGTGTAAATCTAAAATACTTATCTTATTTTGAGACTGTCACATTTAGAAGGAGTAAGCTGCAGCTAGAGGCAAGCACATTGGGAAAAATACAAACTGTTATCTGACAGCAAAATAAGAGGTGGCAACACTACTTGAGTTGCCTATTCTGTACTAATTCAAGAAAATCAGCTATCAGGAGCTATACAGCTTAGGCGTAAATGGTTCTACCCAAAGTAGTAGCTTTTGAGGTAATGATCTATATTACAAGCTCAATCTTGACTGTTTACAATGAAAGTTAAATCATGCCCAGAAAAATGTATTTTAAATGGTTAAAAAAATCATACAACTACATTTCCACAAAGAAATATTTAAAAGCATTTAAATAAGTACATTCACATTTCGGGGAAAATTAACTTATGGGAAACATCGAATTCGCTAAAACCGTCATATACTGTGCACACATTTATTTGAGAATTCTGTTCCTGCTTACCTACTGCATCAATTGGTACAGAAAAGCCATCATGATTTGTTCAATTCACAAAATTGCCTCTTTAGCCTCTCTTTCTCTTCACAAAGTTGTGTCCTCTTTAGCAGTGTCAATAAAGCCAAGGGCCATCTGTGCCACTGCATTAGAAAGGAGAATTTAATTTGTAAAAACTCATTGATTTGCTCCCAGTCAATAGGATAGACTGAGCTGACACAGCAGGACACACTCTCACCCCTTCCCACCTTCCCCTCAAAACACATGGAAATGCTTGATAAAAGATAACAAAATAATTTGGGGATATATAACTGAGTTTGGCATAAATAAATTCTAGGATGTCAAAAATGAAGAAAGAAATAAAAGAAGTAACAGAATCCAAAGCTAAGTTTCATATCAGAATCAGATATATACCATAATGCTTAGAATACTGAGAATATGTCATGTTTTCAACAAAGGATATTCAAGCCATGGGCTCCATTCCTACACAGAGCCAGAGCTAGGCTTCAGGTGGCAAAATAGTTGGCTTTCCTCTAGAAATTGGAACCCCATATGTGACACACTTGGTTGTGGGGTCTGATGTCACATGACCCATAAGACATAAGACACTGAAAATAAGAAATGCATTTTTAAAAATTGATTCCTAACAAATAAAATCCTGAATGTAAACAGAAAAGGCAAACATAAACTGCTTTGTGAAAATGTGTCCACAAGGCAGAGCACGTGAAATGTTCACAGAAAGCATCCTAAAGATGACTGTATTTCATAACTCAGCAATACAATTGCACTTCTTAATATAAACTCTTAGAAAACTTGCACATGTACTTCAGAAGATATAGATGAGGAAGTTTATTACAACATTGTAAAAGCAAAAACCTATAAAAATATAAATATTTACCCTTGGAGGAATAAACAAATAAGTTGTAGAATATTCAAACATTATATATAATTTATAAGTTAATATGCACATACATTTTTCTGCATATTTCTCTATGTATATTTCAACTTAAAAGTTAATTATAATATTGAGTAAGCTAGATTTTTCTGCATTGATATTGATAAATCTTGAAAACACTAATGAGTGAAAAAATTATGAAATAATGATATAATTTAGGTTAATTTTAAAAAGTGATCTAAGGAGAAATAGTATATCCTATGTATGTATATATATATTTATATATTCATGTATATTCATATGTGTATATTCTAGAATGATATGTATCTAGTCATGACATTGGTTACGATGAGGAGGCAATACAAAGAGAAATGTGAGGAAACCTCAACTTGCTGTGTAGTAGTCTACTGTTTTAATAACAGAAAATGTCTGAAACAAAATGAAAAATGTTAGCATTCATCTATTTGGGCTGATAAATGGGACTTTTCTGTTTTATTCTGTGTACTATTCTAATTTTTAAACCTTTTAAAAATTAAAACTAGCTCGTAATTCAGACATTCTCCTTCCAACTTCAAAGTTTGTAATAAGGCCACCAAGTTCAGCCCTACAACTCCATCAATCTTCACCTTCACTAGTATATATGGTTATGCTATACTTTTAAGAGAAAGAAGTATATCAGATCAAACAAAGCTGATATCTGGAACTTCTTACAATGGGATCAAAAGCCTTCCAAAAGAATGTGTTTTAAAATCAGTCAACATTCCTCATCATTTTCCTACATCATATAGCCATTTTTGGATCTCAATTAATTCTGTAGTAATAACCCACAGACTTATAGATTTAAGTAGTATAAAATATTTACACATATAGTTAATTTAAGGAAAATGAACTGAACTGAAGCATTTTCAATACCAGGATAAATAAAAAATGAATTTAGAATTTTACCAGTTCATTAGAAATTTCAATTAACCACAATACCCTATACTACATTATTATCTTAAATGTAGATTTAACAGTTGAACATAACTCTGCAGGGGGTATATGTTTAAGCTGGTGCAAGCATTCCAGGGACTTTCATTTCCATATGAATGATTAATATGCCAATTATACATCAGTCATTTATGCACAGAAGTCAAATCAACAGTTCCTCTACTTGGTAACAATTTGCTAGTTGTGAATTTAAAGTTCTTTAGTGTACTGGAAAGTAATAAAATTCTATTTCATTAAGAATTGAATTTAATTCACAGTTTGCACAAACCCAGCTGAACCATGGTGATTTGCATGCATGTTTTCCTCACTTAATTCAGATACGGGCATTAATATAGATCCTACTCTATATTAGTGAGGTTCCAAAGATAACTGTTACACAATATTGAAACTGAGAAATATATTTCATTTTCATCTTAAGTTGTCTATGCCAGTGGTACCTAGGTTTTTAGATTCCACAGAGGTATACATTTATTTTTTAAAGATAAAAAAAAGGAGAGCCAACACTAGGTTGTCCTTTCTCTTGGTCATGACCAGTCACTTTCTTACTATGCTTTATAACTTACATGTATGCTATATATGTTATTCTATGTATAAAACATTTTGTAATAAAAATAAGCATCATTATAGATTAAAAACTAAGTAAAAACCTTTAAGAAACATATTGGGTGTCACTATCACTTCACAAAAGAAAGGATATTTTAACATCCAAAGAATAGGAAAGATATAACCAGAGGGAAAAAAAAGCAAAACATCTTAAATTGAATAATTTTAACTTTATGTAAAACATATTACATTATCCTTGCTCTTCTGGTTTCACTTCCAACCAGTGAAAAATTCTTCATTTTCATGTAATAGACCACATGGTTTAGGAGTTCATCGTGGCATCTAAGAAATATGTATTGGTTCCACTTTTCATCATTCCCTCTTACATTGTTGCATCTGAAATGTTTTTAGAAAGTGTAAAGACTGGAAGCAAATAATTCATCATGATTAAATTTCAATGAGTGTGGTGATAAGGAGAGATATTGTAGCTGATCCAGAAAGGATATGCTCATTATAAAATAACTAAAGGTCAATATTTCTATTATCTTTATTGTTCCTTCTTAGGAACCTGACAGCTAGCTTTCTTTGATCATTATCTATCCTCAGTACTTTCAGAGCTTTCCTTGCATCTAAGAAATCTGTGTTTAAGCCCAATTATTGCCTCTTTTTTTTTTTTTATTCCCCTGGAAAGAGAAAATAAACAAACAAATAAACAAATAGGCAAGCACCACATGTCTTTGTCCCTGGACTTTTGTGAACCATCTTGAAAGCTCATGACTCCTAATTTATTTGTACCACAGAAGGAAAATTGCCAAGTAGTTTTTGAAATCAAAGTACATCCTATGTGTATCCTAAGAGAGTGCAGATTTATTTGGAATTTGACTTAGGTAGCCCTAAATAGTAATCCAAGAAACTAATTAAGGATCCAGTTAAATGATCTCAAAACTGTCCCTCTCTTTTTCCTTAACAACATTAGGTTGCTTAATCCAGGATTCTTCCTTTATTTAGTACACAAATATATATTAAAGAAAGTCATGATTATCCTTCATGATGTCAAAGGCTAGAAAAAGTCCCACAATAATTCCTAGTTTTCCTGAATAGCTACCATCAAATAATTTATTTAAACCTAAGTAGAATCAATTGATCTTTCTAACTGTTCCTACAACTAAGGGTAATGAGCCCTATATATTTTCCAGATCATATCAAGAATGAAGTACAATGTACAACTGCAAAGTTGTGGAAACAACCCAGGTGCCCATTAATACATGAGTGGATTAATAAAATGTGGTGTATGTATACCATGGAGTACTACTCAGCTTTAAGAAACAATGGTGATATAGCACCTCATGTATTGTCCTGGATAGAGCTGGAACCCATTCTACTAAGTGAAGTATCTCAAGAATGGAAAAGCAAGCACCACACGTACTCACCAGCAAATTGGTATTAATGGGTCAACATTTAAGTGGACATATATATATAAGAATAACATTTACCAGGTGTCAGGAATGTGGGAGTGGGGAGGAGGGGATGTGTATATACAAACACAATGAGTGAGATGTGCAACATTTGGGGGATGGTCAAGCTTGAGGCTCTGACTCGAAGGGGGAGGGAGGGCATGGGCAATATATGTAACCTTAACACTTGTACCCCCATAATACCCTAAAATAAAAAAAAAAAAACAAGTACTCTATTTGAATTGTTTCAAACTCATATATATATATATATGTATATATATATATATATTAAGCATCATTAAACTTATTCTAGCTATAGTAATACCTGATATGTACTTCTTTTCAATTCACTTAGTTTCCAAACACTGCTTTAAACACTTTATATTTTCTGTCTTTAATTTTTACAATGATTATGATAATACTGTGGAGAGTTTTATGGAATAACTATAAGTGTTTTACATGAATCTTATTTAGTACTCCTACTTATACTCTGAAGTGGCGATTACTGTAATTCCCACTATAACTACTTATGAGGTAACTGAGTCTCAGAGAAGTCAAAACTTGCTCGGCATCACACAGCTACTAAGTAGAGGAGGCAACATTAGAATCCAAATATGAACCATAAGCATGAGCTATTCCTGTTACTATACAATTATATGATATACTAAAAGGGAAGGATTGGATTGGAAGACCAATGTCGTGGTTTGTGGTGAAGCATTCCCAGTTAAGACTGGCATAATCTGTGGCTTATCATTTAACTTCTCCGAACTTAATCTGTTTCTTTTTAAAACTGGAGTAGGCTATTGAATCAAATGAGGTCATGAAAGCAAAACACAGAATTTTAAAGTATTATATAATAGTAAAGGAAATTAATAATGCTGAAATAGATACTGTGCTGAACACAATGTCTGACACATATTAGATGTTCAATATATGTTGGTAGTGAAGGACAAAGAGTGGTAAAGGACAAATATAAAGTTAAGTGACTTAGGCTTTAGTATGAAATAGACCTGGATTCAAACGTGACAGTCAGTTATTAGCTCTGTGACATTGAGAAGATTGCTTAACTAACCACAATTTTTTTTCTCACATACAAGACTATATAATGCTTTATGATTATTAGAGAGAATGTATGTAAAGCACTTAGCATGGTATTTGACATGCATTAAGAGGTCATTAAATAATGGTGATGAACTAACTTGTTGCATATGATCTGCTGATATAAAATGTATCTTATTATTCCAACCTCTAGGAGCTGATGCTTAGTTTATGAATATGGCATGATTTGACATTGCCAATATTATTATTATTATTTATTAATTCATCATTTATTAAGCCCTTACTCTAGTATGAACACTATACTAGGTATTGGGAATTTAAAGACAGTAAAGCAAGGTCCTTGATGATGAAATTCTTAGAGGTGATTACTAATATTCCTGGGAAAAAGAAATAAAATCTGGAAACAAGCATGTTAGGATATCAAATTTATATGTCAAATAAATAATCTTAATTTATAGAAAATTAAGCTAGATTTTGTAAGTAGAACTTCTCTCTTTCTTCTGACCCTATGACACAAAGGTAAATCCACCCATCTTCACTTCAGCCCCTGTCATTTTCTCCTGCTTTTGATCTATCAGAGATTATAAAATATTATGGTTTCCTATGCCATCAATGATATTTGATTCTGAAAGAATAGGAATGAAAAGGAAAAAGGAAAGGAAGGAAAAAGTAAAAGTCTCACGCCTTAGATGAATTTCTAAACATGTCTTGAGTGATCTTATAGGCCTATAGGATGGCATTTCGCTTGGCTGGGAACCAAAATTCTAGAATTCTAAGCCCTAACAAGAACATAATTTGAATGACATGGTTATATAGGTAACTTACTCGGTGGCCTTGCTGAAATTAATTAATGCTATGTTTATCTTTTAATATATTACAGGAACTGTGCTAAGTGCATTGTTTTTTTTTCATATTTAATCTTCACAATAATCCTATAAAGTAGATTCCATTATTGTTATTTTTCTACAGATAAAGAAAATTGAGGCTCAAGGTAATATCAAGAAGAATATCAGTACAGAAGAAGGCATTAAATAAGAGTATCAAGACCCAAACTCAAGTTTTAACCCATACTTACTATTTGAACTTAGACAATTTATAATCCCACTTTACTTTCATATTTGTAAAATGAACCAGATTATCTTTATTTTTTCTTCCGCCCTAAAATTATAATTTATTTTTTTCTATTTTCACTGGAATCAGAATAAATAAAATAATTTACATGATATTTTTGTAAATTAACTCCACTTTACATGGCATTTTTGTAAATTAACTCCATTTTAAATTAGTACATAAAAACTATTTCTGCAAAAGTTCAATGAAATTCTCCATTTAGAAATGAGTATGAACATAGTTTATAACTCTCCATGAAGACAGTTATAAACTGCAAAACTCAGATATTATTTATGCTTAATAGACTGCAGCTATGTTTACCATTTATAACTCATGCACCAATATGAACTGCAAACATCCCAAGATTTAAATGCACACATTGCCCTAGAGCAACAGTTTCTAATTATTTTTATTAAAAAGGAAAATGGCTACTGAGAACTACTCACCACCCACAATGACATATTTCTTCCAGGCAATTATTTAATGACAACAAAAATATATATATTGCTTTTCAAGCACTATCAATGACAATTACAACTACATAAACTTTATCCATGTCCTAAAATATAGTTGTTACTATATAAAATACTAATATTTCATGAGACCAATCAGCTAGATCAATGCTTCTCAAACTATAAGAATCCCTTGGAAATCTTGGTAAACAGTAGTTTTGCATTCGGTAGGTATCAGTAGGTAGATCTGAGGGGCGTGGGGGGCTGATATTCTGCATTTACAACAAACTCTAAGGGAGAGATAAAGATATACATTGTAACCAAAATGTCTGAAAAAAAATCTGTAATCGGGAAGTGGGCAGGTGGAAGGGAGGAGGAGGGGAAAGGTGTGTACTTACATGGTGGGTGTGGTGCTGCACCACCTGGAGGCTGGACACGCTAGAAGTTCTGGCATAGCAGGGTGGGGGAGGGGGACAGGAGCAAGATATATAACCCTAACAATATTTGTACTCCCATAATATGAAGTAATAAAAAAATAAATTAAAAAAAATAAAAACAAAACAAAACAAGCTCTCAGATGGTATTAATGCTACCATTCCACAGACAACACTTCACTTAGAGTTTTATGAAGCTAAGATGGGTTTTGTGAACAACACTGAGAAGCTACTTTACTGGAGTGAAATCTTGGTCTTTGCCAAAATAATAATAGAGAAAATTACCTTAATCCCTCCTCTACTTAACATTTCAACAACACTCTTACACTTTCAAGTATCTGAAATATGTTGATCAAGGTATCAGGGAGCCAACCTCGATGCAGCACCAGTTTTGGGTCAGGTCCAACCTAACCTATGCCCATCTCCCCTTTTTGTGAATAGATGCAAGGTAATAATACCAACGTTTGACCACATCTAGGGCAGACCAAAAGCATTATCATTTTAATATTTTGTAAAACATGATTTTTTTGTGTGTGACTTTCCTGGGACTTGTTATGTTTTCTCCTTGTAAAGCATCAGGGCACCTATGGCTTTTAAAAATATTATACTAAAAATTAGTCCTCTATGAAAGCCCCTCCCCATACTGGATTCCATTGTCTATAGGTGTTGCATTAAATTAAGCCACTTCAATAGAAATACAATAAATATAAAACAGAAACTTCAAATTATGTGTTTATCTATACTAAACACTAGTTTGAGGCATAATTATGTTAAAGTTCACTAGCAAATATTATCTAATTTTTCTAAGCAAATTTGCCTTCATCTTTACATATAAGGTTTAAAGTATAACATTAGTTAAAAGTTACTATAAAAACAAAGAATTTCCTCATTTGCCTGGATTTTATGCAAATTGTCTGACATTAAGGAGATTCATAACCTCAAGACCCCAAATAACAGTATTTCCTTCAGGTCAAAAATTTTGCTTTAAGTTGTAGAGCAGACCCTACCTAACACACATTACTGAGGAAATTTTAAGACATTTAATTAATCATTATGCTTCCTTAAAGTAATAGAACACTGAACTGAACCTATCATGTCAGAGGTCTCTTATTTGGTTCACCAACCCTGGAGAATATGTTAGTTGAAGAAGAAAATAATTAACACTTTTGAAGCATAATGAAAAAGACTGAAACAAAGAAAAATACATACAGAAAACTGATAACAAAAACATATATGGTACAGGGAAAGAGATCAACCATGGGGAATAATTTGCAGTTTTATTCAGGCTAGGTCAATTACATACAACACAGGTCGTAATTAGCTGTGTATATATAAGCTTAGAGTTACACACCATTTCCTGTTCTTGCAAACATGATCACACATGAAGGATGTTAATAATGTTCTTTGCTAAAGAGAAGTCATGATCTCTTCTGATTTTGTTGCTTAAAAGCTTCCAACCTAAATTTGGAGATATGTGTGTTTGGAGCTATTCATTGCTCCATATTTAAAATCATAGTAGATAATTGTTTTTACAAAGCTTTCTGAGTAAATAAATAAATAAAATGATACTGATATAAAGTTGATAAGCTACCACATTCTCATCATTTTCGTATAAATTGATGATATTTGAAAGGAAATTAATTGAAGCACTGATACCTATATATGTGTCAAAAGGTAAAATACACAAGGAAATGTACTTTCAACCAGTGGGAAGAGTAGTACAGATTTAGATACAAGTAGACTGTGCTACATTTATTAAGGAAATAACTTGTTCTGTCATAAAGGTCAAGGAAACTGGGGAGAATAGTGTCTTTATTCTGATCTTTTTTTGAGAACTATTTGAAAGTTATTGAAGAGCTTGAAATATTTTCAAGATACCAGCAAACAGTATGCTCCAGAATGATCACTTGAAATCTAACTTGGCATACATATATACAGAAAAATTTTAGCCCTCTATTTAAATATCCACATAACCATGAGTCTAAAAAACAAATGTAAATATTCCACATGCAGCACCTTCACTCTAAAACCAATTTTGAGCACTTTTAACAAGAAAATAACATTAAGTGTTAGTCTAAATCATATATTACAGAAAAATTCTGAATAAGATGCATAAGAAAAGTAGTTCTTAAAGAGAAATCAGAACATGTCTCCACTCTGCAGGCTCACTGGATATTCTGGGAGAAGTTTAGATCCACAGTAAAATTATATGATTGGAACATTTACCAGGTGAGGACATATTTGTGCCTTGAACATGCACTTGCCCTTGCAGGCCAGATTTCAATGTGATCTTGATGCAATTGTTGATAATAGCAGACAAACCATTCTGAATAATTCCACAGGATGTCCTGCTACTGGGAAAAGATCTACACACATATGCATGATATCCATTTTTTTTGATAGAAAAATTGGACTGTTCTCAAAACTAAAAATAGTTTATGTCAACTATCATTTCACACTAACTCGTGAAGAATTCATAGCTCACTATCTCATCTATATATGTGGTACAAAACCAAATCTCCATCTAAAGATTAACAATAACAATTGAATCACCATTATAATATTTCTTTAAATGTTCTTTGAATTTAGGGTTCATATTTAAATATACATCAGTCATTATTCAAATGACTAATGTCACCTGTTAAAATATCATTCTGAAATTACTAACTAAAAATAACCCACACAATTTTGGCAATGTAATGGGTCTTCAATTTACTCTTACTTTTCACCAAAGACCATGTTGGCTACCTTCAAGACTGTTCAAAATATAAATGATAACCACCTGGCTTTTTAGTATGCACATAATTGATTGCTAAGCAAGAAAAGATGAATAAAGAAAGCTTTAAAATTGAAGGTAGAACATTACTGAAGAATTTTGAAAATTGGCAGGAGCTTTACTAGTCTGCAAGGTATATTTGAACAGCAAACAGTGTGTTGGGAGGACAAATGTGTTTCTGGTCTATTGTGTTTAAAACAAAAACAACAACAATAAACTATAATTAATGAAAGATTAAAGATAGATAACAATGTACATCCAAAACAGTCAACAATAAAAAATGTCCTTTTTTTGTACCTTAGAAATTGAGGGACTTTTATAGTATTAAATAATAATGAATAAAAATTTGCATACATATGATTATGATTAGGCACTATTAATGGCAAGAAAATTCAATTCAATTGAATTCAAAATTCAATTCAATCTACTATTCTCAAGTAGAACCCTGTTTCTCATTAAAATAATAGATTTGAAATATTTCCTGGTAAAGAAATGATTAATATTTTCTATGTAAGGCTTTAGTACAATGATGCAGCTCTGATACACAATACTGCCAACATTTTGGTGTTATTAATTTTTTTATCTTATTGTACCAATAATCCATTCATCTGGGTTTAATCTTCTAAGCCAGCACATTGAGGATGATGAAACTCAGTGGACCACACTAAGGCAAAAGCTTATGTGGAGAAGAAAGAAGAGAGCACAGAGAGAAAGACAGAGACATCAGAGAATCAGAAATAATCACTGGCAGTGTTACGTTAATAGAGCTATGATAGAAAAATAAAGTAATACCAAAGAGCTTTGCTATCCAGTAATCTGTGCACACTACTTTCTCTAACTAGATCATTAAATTATTTTTATTCAAGAATATAGTTTATTTTTGTTTCTTAACATTCGATTTGAAGGGTATCTCATAATATATAGTACTTACAACTGTACTTTAGTTGAGTTCTGTGACATGTGCCTGTCCATTACTCAGGAGGCTAAGATGGGAGGATCACTTGAGCCCAGTAGTTCGAGAGTTCCATGTTCTAAGCCAGCCTGAGCAACATAGCGAGGTCATGTCTCAATAAAACAAGGAACAGAAAGGAGAGAGGATAAGATAGCTGACTAGAAAAATTGGTCACCAGATCAACTCAAAAAGAAGAAAAATTTCAGGTCAAAAAGTGAAATGCTGAGGGAAAGCTGCCAGAACTTACCCTTACTGGAGAGCCCACAGGAAATAGTTGTAAAGCAAAACAAGAAGGAGCAAGATTTTGGCAGAGACCAACCCACAAGGGAGTCAGAGTCTAGCAGAAGCTATAGATGAGTGTGTTTACTTTCTCTCCTCTCACACCTGTGGCAGGCTGCCAACTTCTGCTCTGTTGGAGAGCCCTTCTACCTTGACCAATTCAGATGCTGCTGCCACTGGCAAAGTGAGAGAGCTTCTTAGGACTAGAGCACCAGGCTACGGGCCTGTGTAGATTCACTTCCCCCCACCCGCAGATGGAATATTGCCTACACACCTTCTGTGTGCTTCTATCTGTCAGGTAAGTCACAGATACTGTTTCTCTGTTACTGGATCCCATATGATCTTTCCCAACCACCAGCTGAGACTGTGACAATCCCAAAAGAACAGGTAAACAGAGGAGAGCAGCAGTAGTCTCGGAGTTTTGACCCATAGTTTTTAACAGGAGGAATAGCTTGAAAGGGGGTTTAAAATATTTTCTGCCTCTCTAAAACCTCCTCTACTCCTTTTGGGAATTAAAATTTATATCCCTGCCTCAGGCCAGTGGTAGGGAGGGTAAGGGCAGGGAAGTGTCCTTTTGGGAATTAAACCTGCATTCCTGCCCTAGGCCAGTAGTTTTGAGAGGCAGGAGAGTGTCCTTTGTTCTTTGTACCACAGGAGATGGCTCAAGGGAATTGTCCAGGTGGAGGTCATGAGATTGTCTTAGCTGAAGATGGGATGAATCAGAACCATCAACTGTTTGATAGTTGAACAGAAATAACTTGAAGCTGAAACCCTTCCCTTTAAAAGCTCTGTATTCCTACTCAGAGACAGGACGTTGATACTGCCAACCTCCTCCTCATTTACTGGCAAATTAAAAAGCTATCTTTTTCTCCTGAAACCACTAGTCCTTGGTCTTCTGATGCAGCCTTGGGGACAAGTGCCAAGCTTTCAGTAACAATAGGGCAGACTGCCCTAAGGGGACTGGGAAGTGCCACAAGTGCTATTTAGGGCAGAGGAAGATGGAATGCACACTCTTCCTACATAAGACAGCCTCTGGCTCATGATCCAAAGTTATCTTCACCCCTCCTAATGGAGATGTCAGTACAGAGAGGAGTTCGTAGGGTAGTAGAGTGTCCCCACCCTAGAGCAGAAGCAGCACCAGAGCCTGGGAAAGAACATGGAGATGGGGACCTCCCCTTTTCCAACCACCCAGAGTTGCAACCATAGCCATAGCCACCTCTGCTCCTAAGCAGAAGCTTTTGGCACAGGTGTGCTGTGGGATAGCCAGGGAGGGGTGTGGGTACACCACTAATAGTACTCTGCTCACTGGAACTGGGTGTGGCTCATTTCCCTCCCTTAACAGGCAAGCAGTGTTTTTGCAATTGTCTTGACCTGGGAATCTCAGCTTGTTGGGGCTATACATATTTGAATCCACAGCCAACGCTCCTTAACACCTACTCAGAATGCAGCAGCCTTGGGGGACTAGCAGATCTCCCAGAATTTTTTCATTAAGGGAGAGCTCCTTCCAGCTGAGAGAAGAATGCAGCCTGCCACAGGGTTCCTTAGGACAAAGAGGACCAGGGCGTCAGTTCTCCATCATTCACTATCTCCTTTCTTCCCCTTCCCCACTCATTGCTGCCAAGGGAGCCATGACTGTTTCCACTGGGGATCAGTGAGGGTTCAACAGAGGATAATTAAGCCAGGGCATTTGGGAGCAACTGTCCTGTCTGTGACAGAGGCCCTATGACAACCAGGTTTCCAAAGAATGTGGGGCTCACTTCTTTCCCTCTAAAAAGCCACAAAAAGTGCTTACCTGTGTCCAAAGGACAAAACCTACCACTGTTCCTGAGGGAATGTGAAGCTAGCAGTCCTCTCTCTGAGTTGCCTACATCTTCTGGGAAGAGCCTATCCCCCCTGGAGGCAAGTCCCTGGCACAACCAGACTTTGCCTGCTGGACCATTTCTGTCACAGCCCACAGCTAGTCTGGTAGCCCTGCACACAGCAGATTGAGTTGCCTCCACCAACTCTGCTGTAGCCAGGGCAGGGTGGCAGATGGGAATCTGGGTGCTTTTGTGACTCTGAAGGACAGAGACCATTGTCATTGCCAAGACAGAGAGATGTGAGCAGCTTGTGTCTCACAGGTGCCTGTCTCTGCTAATCTCATCAAGAGGCCCCTGCCCCTCCTGTTGCAAAATCATACTACATCTGCCCTTCTCCTATCTGAGCATTATTCTGGAGCAGGAGAGTACCTTCCCTTTCATTGTCACAGCAAACACATGACCTCAAGAAGTCTCGAGAGCAAGTTTGCCAGCCCTGTCGAGGTCTGATGCCCCAGAACTCAAGCACAGCATCCAGGGGCCTGGGAACTGGGTACTGTGCCTAACCTAGTCAACCACTGCTGGGACCTGAACATTCTCCCAGGAGTCTGAGGTGCAACTAAACCAAACTGCCAGCAACACCACAGTGGGTACTTAACTGTACAAGCTGAAAGGCAGTGTACTTCTCACCCTCTATACTGAGTAGTGGAGTTCTCAGCAGAGCAGAACATGTGAACAACATAGCTGTATTTTGAGCTGAGGGAAGGTTTCAAATATGAGAAGAAACCAGCATAAGAACTCTGAAAATATTTTACAAAACAGGCTGTTTTGACACTACTAAAGAATAACACTAGGGGGGGTGGAGCAAGATGGCGGATGAGAAACACCGCCAGACAGAGTGTCTCTGCAGAAAAGACAGATTCTAGCAGAAATTAGAAAAAAGAAGCAAGAAGACGAGCATACAGTAGACAAGGGCCGGAAGGAGGGGCACCTGAGACCCCGGGAGCCTCCACCGGAGGAGGCTACGCAGGAGAACTGGAGGCTGAGACCACCAGAGCAGCCCAGAGACCACCGGCAAGGGTAGGTAGATTTGCTGTTTCCCCTCCCCTGCTTTTGGGACTGACGGTGGGCTCCCCAGCGGGTAGAGAGACTTGCGGACTCCAGCCCAGAGACAGCCACCGCCAGCCAGCGATGAGCCTGTAGCAGACGTGGCACCAGGTTCCCAACTTCCTCCGGGCACCTCCGTGTGCACAGACCCAGGCCACGCGGCAGGCACCATATTGCCTCCTCCTCCCCTCCACCAACCCCACCCGCGGCTGCCCAGAGAGACAATACAGCAACCACCCAGAGGCAACTCCAGGGAACGGGGCCTTCCCTTTTGGGACCTTACAACTGACTCAGAGGAACTCAGGCTGTGAGCTCCCTACCCGCCAGCTCTCGCAGGTGCTGCTGGCACGGTGTTCCCAGGAGAACGGTGCAGACTCAGAGGCTGAGAGACATAGACACTGCTTGGGCTCCCTGTGGGTGAATGGGACGGGAACTCCTCTCCCTGGTGGTGATACAGTTTGAACTCTGGGACCCAGAGGTCGGACCTGCAGACCAGATCCCCTGGACCGAGGGCTAGCATTGCCTAGGGCACAGAAGGGTTATACGTGAACAGCCTACTGAGGTGTGTGTGCCTCCAGGTGCGGATCAGCACCCTAGAGGGCAACCCTCCTCCCAGGAGGAGGCCATGTGCCCAGCCCAGGTGGTGATCCTGTGCAGGAAACCTCCCCGCTGCCATCACAGTCCGGGGAGGCCTGGTGGCTTGTGGTCTGGCCTGCTGGCAGAGGCCCAGGAGTAGCTGCGGAGTTGGGAAGGGTGGAAAGAAGTGAGGCCTGCTCCAGACTGCCAGTCTCAGACAGCCCCACCCCCACAAGCAGACTTTCTGGCTGAGCAGGGCCATTCCAGCCCCGCCCTGACAGCTTTTCCAGGAAGCAGAGAACAGAACTTTGACCCCTGCTAACTGCCTGAGGGCAGGCTTACCCAACCCAGCTCCGCCCAGAACAACAACTGATAACAGGACACAAAATCAACAGCATAGCCTGTTCCTCCAAGCAAACGCCCCCTACTGACAGGGACGGCATCTTACATAGCCTTTCCATGGCACCCACCAACTCAATATACAGGGAGTGGCCCAATCTCACCCACAGACACCACCTGATGCCTCAGAAATTAAACAAGGTGTGTGAATACCCAAACAATAACCTAAAGGAAAGAAACAACAACTGATCGACATGGGAAGAAATCAGCGAAAGAACTCAGGAAATATGAAGAACCAAACGGAAAACACACCCCCAAAGAGGAGCACCAGCCCCCTAGAAACGGACACCAACCAAAATCAGGCAACCAATATGACACAAGAGGAATTTCGTATGTGGATCATAAGAAAACTCACCCAGCTGCAACAACAACTCAATGACCAACACAAGGAAACCACAAAAAGCCTCCAGGATACGGGAAAAGAAATAGACACAATGAAGAAAAGTTTAACAGAACTCCTGGAAATGAAGAATCAATTCAAGGAACTACAAAATACAGTGGAAAGTCTCAAGAACAGGGTAGATCAAACGGAAGAAAGAATCTCAGAGCTTGAAGATAACACCCTCCAATTAAATAAATCAGTCACAGAAATAGAGCAGAGAAACAAGAGAAAAGAGCAAAGCCTACCAGAGCTGTGGCATTATGTGAAGAAACCTAATGTGAGGGTCATAGGGTTACCAGAAGGGGAAGAGGACAACGCTCAAGGGTTGGACAAGCTGTTTGAAGATATAATAGAGGAAAATTTCCCAGGCCATGCTCAAAATCTTGATATACAAGTTCAAGAAGCTCAGAGGACCCCTGGGAGATTCAATGCAAACAGGAAGACGTCACGACATGCAGTCATCAGACCGACCAAAGTATCAACTAAAGAGGCCCTTCTATGACCTGTAAGACACAAGAAGCAAGTAACAGACAAGGGAAAGCCAATTCGAATAACATCAGACTTCTCTAATGAGACTTTACAAGCAAGGAGAGACTGGGGCCCAATTCTCACTCTTTTGAAACAAAACAATGCCCAGCCTACAATCTTATTCCCTGCAAAACTAAGCTTCGTATATGAAGGAGAAATAAAAACATTCTCCGACAAGCAAAGGCTCAGAGAATTCACCAAGACAAGACCAGCCCTATAAGAAATCCTTCAAACAGCGTTACGCACGAAACATCATAATAATAACACACAAATAGAAAAACAACCAAAACCCAAAGATATTAAAGGCCAGATATTACAATGGCTCAACACAGAAATCATAGCAACAACATGCAACCCAACAGAATTAACAGTAATCTACCTTACCTATAAGTTCTCTCAATAAATGTGAATGGCTTAAACTCTCCACTCAAGAGACATAGGCTGGCTGAATGGATAAGAAAATACAGGCCAAGTATATGCTGTCTTCAGGAAACACATCTAACATGCAAGGATGCATATAGACTAAAAATAAAAGGGTGGAGATCAATATTGCAAGCAAATAGAAGCCAAAAGAAGGCTGGTGTGGCAGTTCTAATTTCAGACGATTTAGTTTTTAAACCAACAAAAGTAGTAAAAGACAAAGAGGGTCATTATATAATGGTGAAAGGCACAGTCCAACAAGAAGAGATAACAATTTTAAATATATATGCACCCAACTTAGGTGCACCCAGATTCATAAAGCAAACCTTACTGGAGCTAAGCAAATGGATTAATAGCAACTCCATAATCGCCGGAGATTTCAACACCCCACTGACGGCACGAGACAGATCCTCCAAACAGAAAATTAATAAAGAAATAATGGACTTAAACAAAATTCTAGAACAATTGGGTCTGAAAGACATCTACAGAACATTCTACCCAAAATCCACTGAATATACGTTCTTCTCATCAGCTCATGGGACATTCTCTAAGATTGACCATATCCTAGGACACAAAGAAAATCTCAAGAAATTTAAAAAAATAGAAATCATACCATGTACCTTCTCAGATCACAGTGGAATAAAACTAGAAATCAACCCTAACAGAAACTCACATTTCTACACAAAAACGTGGAAATTAAACAACCTCCTACTAAATGATTACTTCGTAAATGAAGAAATCAAGATGGAAAAAAAAATTCTAAGAAGAAAACGACAATGGAGAGACAAGTTATCAACTCCTTTGGGTCACAGGTAAAGCAGTTCTGAGAGGAAAGTTTATCTCCATAAATGCCTATAACCAAAAGACAAGAAGATCACAAATAGACAATCTAATGAAACGACTCAAAGAGCTGGAAAAAGAAGAACAGACCAACCCCAAACCCAACAGAAGAAGTGAAATCAACAAGATCAAATCAGAACTAAACGAAATTGAAAACAGGGAAGCTATTCAGGAGATTAACAAAACAAAAAGTTGGTTCTTTGAAAAAATAAACAAAATTGAACACCATTGGCTAAGCTAACGAAAAGCAGAAAAGAGAAATCTCTAATAAGCTCCATCAGGAATAAAAAAGGAGATATCACAACTGATCCCAAAGAGATACAAGATACAATTTATGAATACTACAAAAATCTTTATGCACACAAACTGGAAAATGTGGAGGAAATGGACAAATTTCTAGAAACACGCAGCCTCCCTAGGCTCAGCCAGGAAGAAATAGATTCCCTGAACAGACCAATCTCAACAGCTGAAATAGAAACAGCAATTAAAAATCTCCCTAAAAAGAAAAGTCCTGGTCCCGATGGCTTCACACCCAAATTTTATCACACTTACAAAGAAGAACTAGTACCTATTTTGCAGAAACTATTCCACCACATCGAGAAGAACGGAAACCTCCCCGACACCTTTTATGAAGCAAATATTACTCTGATACCAAAACCAGGAAAGGATGCAACAAAAAAAGAAAACTACAGACCAATATCCCTAATGAATATAGATGCGAAAATTTTCAACAAAATCTTAGCTAACGGAATCCAGACGCTTATCAAAAAAATAATCCACCACGACCACGTGGGCTTTATCCCAGGGATGCAGGGATGGTTCAACATACGTAAATCTATAAAGGCAATTCACCACATAAACAGAAGCAAAAACAAAGACCACAGGATTCTTTCAATAGATGCAGAAAAAGCTTTTGACAAAATTCAACACCCTTTCATGATACGAACACTGAAGAAAATCGGCATAGAAGGGACATACCTATAAATGATACAAGCCATATATGACAGACCCATAGCCAACATCATACTGAATGGGGAAAAATTGAAATCATTCCCACTTAAAACTGGAACCAGACAAGGCTGCCCACTATCTCCACTTCTGTTTATCATAGTGCTGGAAGTCTTGGCTACAGAAATCAGACAGGAAAATGGGATCAAAGGTATCCAAATAGGTGCAGAAGAGATCAAACTTTCTCTGTTTGCTGATGATATGATATTGTATCTAGAAAACCCCAAAGATTCAACCAAGAAACTCCTGGAACTGATCAATGAATTTAGTAAAGTCTCAGGATACAAAATCAATACTCAGAAATCAGAGGCATTCATATATGCCAACAACAATCTAATTGAGAACCAAATCAAAGACTCAATTCCCTTCACAATAGCAACAAAGAAATTAAAGTACATAGGAATATACTTAACCAAGGACGTAAAAGACCTCTACTGGGAGAACTATGAAACGCTGAGGAAGGAAATAGCAGAGGATGTAAACAGATGGAAATCCATACCATGCTCGTGGATCAGCAGACTCAATATCATCAAAATGTCTATACTACCCACACTGATCTACAGATTCAATGCAATACCTATTAAAATCCCATCAGCATTCTTCACAGATATGGAAAAATTAATTTTATGCTTCGTATGGAACCAAAGAAGACCCCGAATATCAAGAGTAATTCTAGGCAACAAAAACAAAATGGGAGGCATTAATATGCCAGATATCAAACTATTCTACAAAGCTGTAGTAATTAAAACAATATGGTATTGGCACAAAAATAGGAATATTGACCAGTGGAACAGATGTGAGAATCCTGATATAAAACCATCCTCATATAGCCATCTAATCTTTGACAAAGCAGACAAAAACATACGCTGGGGAAAAGAATCCCTTTTCAATAAGTGGTGCTGGGAAAACTGGATAGCCACCTGTAGAAGGCTAAAACAGGACCCACACCTTTCACCTCTCACAAAAACCAACTCACGCTGGATAACAGACTTAAACCTAAGGTATGAAACTATTAGAACTCTAGAGGAAAAAGTTGGAAACACTCTCCTAGACATTGGCCTGGGCAAAGAGTTTATGAAGAAGTCCCCAAAGGCAATCACAGCAGCAACAAAAATAAATAAATGGGACATGATCAAACTACAAAGCTTCTGCACAGCCAAAGACATAGTCATGAAAGTAAACAGACATCCTACAGAATGGGAGAAAATTTTTGCATCCTATGCATCCAATAAGGGACTCATAACTAGAATATACTTAGAACTCACGAAAATCAAGAAGAAAAAATCAAATAACTCCATTAAAAAGTGGACAAAGGACTTGAACAGAAACTTTTCTATAGAAGACAGAAGAATGGCCAACAAATATACGAAAAAATGCTCAACATCTCTAATCATCAGGGAAATGCAAATCAAAACCACAATAAGATATCACTTAACCCCAGTGAGAATGGCCTTTATCAAAAAATCTCCAAACAATAAATGCTGGCGTGGTTGCGGAGAGAGAGGAACACTCCTACACTGCTGGTGGGACTGCAAACTAGTTCAACCTCTGTGGAAAGCAATATGGAGATACCTTAAAGCGATACAAGTGAATCTACCATTTGATCCAGTAATCCCATTGCTGGGCATCTATCCAAAAGATCTAATGACACTCTACACAAAAGACACCTGCACTCGAATGTTTATAGCAGCACAATTCATAATTGCAAGGCTTTGGAAACAGCCCAAGTGCCCATTAATCCACGAATATATTAATAAAATGTGGTGTATATATGTACCATGGAGTACTATTCAGCTCTAATTAACAACAGTGCTATAGCACATCTTATATTTTCCTGGTTAGAGATGGAACCCATACTACTAAATGAAGTATCCCAAGAATGGAAAAACAAGCACCAGATATATTCTCTAGCAAACTGGCATTAACTGAGTAGCACCTAACTGGACACATAGGTACTACAGTAATAGGGTATTGGGCAGGTGGGAGAGGGAAGGGGGGCGGGTATATACATACATAATGAGTGAGATGTGCACCATCTGGGGGATGGTCATGATGGAGACTCAGACTTGTGGGGGGATGGGGGGAAGTGTTCTTTTATTGAAACGTTAAAATCTGTACCCCCATAATATGCCAAAATAAAAAAAAAAGAATAACACTAGCTCTTCAAATTTGGACTCCAATAAAATGTAAATTATTGAAATTTCAGATATGATATTCATAATATGGAACACCAGTAAGCTAAATGGGATTGATGATATAGTTAAAAACCTACACAAAATAATAAAAATAATTCTGGATCTGAATGAAAAATTTATTAAAGAAATAGATATCTCAAAAATAATAATATGTACACTTGTGTTTATATATGTAAAAAAAAATAAATAAAAATAAAATAAAAAATAATAATAATATAACTTCTAGAAATAAAAAAGTCTTTTAGGGAATTTCAAAATACAGAGGAAAGTTTCAACAACTGATTAGACCAAGTAGAATAAAGACTTTCAGATTTTGAAGACAAAACTCTCAAATGTAAGAATCACAGGCAATCCCTGAAGGAAAAGAAGAAAAAGCAAAAAGCATGGAAAATCTATTTGAGGAAATATTGGAAGAAATTTTCCCTGGTCTTGATAGAAATTTAGACATCTGGAGAGAGGAAGATCATCAAAGTCCTAGAAGATTCATTGCAAATATTAATACTACATCACCAAGGCACACAGTCATCAGTCTGGCCAAAGTCAAAATGAAGAAGAAAACCTTCCAAGCTCTGAGATGAAAGCAACAAGAAAATTACAAAGGAAAACACATCAGACTAACAGTAGACTTCTCAGCAGAAACCTTACAGCCAGAAGGAATTGTGGTTCCATCTTTAGTCTTCTTAAACAGAATAATTGTTAGAGAGAATTTTATATCCTATGAAACTGTATTAAATAAATGAAGGAGAAATAAAATCTTTCCCAGATATGCAAACACTAAGAAAATTTGTCACCACTAGACATACCTTAAAAAAAATGTCCCATAGTGCTCTAAATACTGAAAAGAACAGCTAATACTCACCAGTGTAAAAACACTGAAAAGTAAAAACTCACAGCTCATATAAAACAGTAACACAAGGAAGAATACAAAGCAACTAGGTAACAAACAACATGATGACTGAAACAGTATCTCACTTATCAATATTAACATTGAATATAAAGAGTCTAAATGCCCACTTAAAGATATAGATTGATGGTATGGATTCAAAAACACAAACCAAATATCTGTCCAAGAAATCCATATAACTCATAAAAAGTTTTATACACTCAAAGTGAAATAACGAAAAGATATATTTCATGCAAATCGAAAGTAAAATGAGCAATAGGAACTATTTTCATATCTGATAAAATAAGCTTTAAGTCACAGTAGTAACAATGAGACAAAGATGGTCTTTATATTATGATAAAGGGATCAATGCAACAAGAAGATACAACAATCCTAAATATATATGCACGTATCAGTGCAGCTCATGGAGTCATACAACAAATACTACTAGACCTAAGAAATGAAATAAACAAGAACATAATATTAGGGGGACTTCAACATTCTTCTGGTAGAACTAGAAAGTTCACTGAGGCAGAAGATCAATAAATAAATAGTGGAATCAAATGGCACTGTAGGACAAATAGACCCAATGACAATTACAGAACATTCTATGCCAAAACTGAAAAATATACATTCTTCTCATTGTAAAACAGTACATTTTTCAACATAGACCATATGTTGTTCCACAAAATAAGTCT
The DNA here is from genome assembly GCF_040939455.1 of Microcebus murinus. Classification (NCBI taxonomy): domain Eukaryota; kingdom Metazoa; phylum Chordata; class Mammalia; order Primates; family Cheirogaleidae; genus Microcebus; species Microcebus murinus. Next base: position 53,490,127 of record NC_134136.1, read on the forward strand.
AGCAATTTTTTAGAAATGAAAATCATATCATGTATCTTCTGAAACCACAGTAGAACAAAACTAGAAACCAATTCCAAGAGGAATTTTCAAAACTATACAAATAAATGGTAATTAAACAGCCTGCTGCTAAATAATCATTGGTTCAACAACAAAATCAAGATAGAAATAAAAAAAATTTTTGAATTGAAAAATCTACAATCTACACACAATCTACCAAAATTTCTGAATATAGGAAACACAGTGCTAAGATGAAAGTTCATAGAACTAAAAGTGTACATCAAATATATCACAAGTTAACAACCTAAAGTAATACCTAAAGGAACTAGTAAAATGAGACCAAACCACAGCCAAAGCTAGCAGAAGACAAGAAAAAACAAATATCTGAGCAAAAGTAAATGAGAGTGAAACCATACTCTCAAAAAACACTAAAGATCAATAAAACAAAAAGTTGGTTCTTTGAAAAGATAAACAAAATCAATAGAATTCTATGTAAATTAGTCAAGAATAGAAGGAAGATTATTCAAATAATCTCAATTAGAAATGAAAAAGGAGACAGTACAACTGATACCACAGAAATACAAAGCATCATCTGACATTACACTGAACAACTTTATGCACACAAACTAGAAAATCTAGAGGAAATAGACAAATTTTTGGAAACATACAACCTCCTAAGCCTGAATCAGGAAGAAAAAGGAATCCAGAAAAGACCAATAACAGGTAGTAAGATTGAATCATTAATTAAAAAAACTCCAAAAAAATGAGGTAAAAGACATAAAATGTAACCAAAATGTTTTTACCCTCATAATATCCTGAAATAAAAAAAATACTCTATGAACAGAAAATTCAAAGCTGAATTCTACCAGAGCTATGAAGAGCTGGTACCCTTTCTACTGAAACTGTTAAATAACATCAAGAAGAAGGGAATCCTGTCTAACTCATTCTATGAAGCCAGTACCACTCTAACATCAAAATCAGGAACGTCACAACAACAAAAAAAAAAGAAGAAAGAAAAAGAAAACTACGGGCTAATATCCCTCATGAACACAGATGCAAAAGTCCTCAACAAAATACTAGCAAACTGAATTTATCATTATATGAACAAAATAATTCACTAGAATCAAGTGGGTTTCATGCTAGGGGTGCAAGAATCGTTCAACTTATGCAAAGCACTACATGTGATTCACCACATAAACAGAATTTAAAACAAAAACCGAATTATCATCTCAGCAGGTGCAGAAAAAACATTAGATAAAATCCAGCACGTCTTCATGACAAAAGCCCTAAACAAACAATGCAATACAAGGGACACATGTCAAAATAATAAAAGCAATATATGAAAAACCCACATCCAAAACCATACTAAATGGGTTACAGGTAAAGAAAGCATTCTCTCTAAGAACTGAAACATGACAAGGATGCACACTGTCACCACTATATTTAAAATAGTACTGGAAGATCTATCCAGAGCAATCAGGCAAGAGAAAGACATAAAGGGCACCCAAAATGAAAAAGAGGAGATCAAACAATCCCTGTTCACCAATAATATAATCTTATATCTAGAAAACCCTAACGATTCCTCTGAAAGACTCCTAGAATTGATAAATTCAGTAAAGTCTTAGGTTACAAAATTAATGGACATAAATCAGTAGCATGTTTGTATACTAATGATATCCAACCTGATAATCAAATCCTCAATACCATTTACAATAGATACAAATACCTAGCACTATTCTTAAGCAAGGAGGTGAAAGATCTGTACAAGAAGAACTACAAAACACTGATTAACAAAATCACTGATGATACAAATTGAAAAAAATCTCATCCTCATGGATTGGAAGAATCGATACTGATAAAATGTCCATACTGCCCAAAGTGATTTACAGATTCAACATAATCCCCATTACAATACCAAAGTCATTTTTCATAGAATTGGACAAAATGATCCAAAATTTCATATAGGAAAAGAAACAAACCAGGGGGGAAACAGTGGATTAGTGGTGGCCTCCCAGCTCACTGCTCCCAAGGAAGGATGTGGAGAGCATGGATAGTTGCCTATGCGTGGATCACTCACTCCAAAAACATCATTGTGAATTTGCAGAGAAGCAGAGTGGGACACTCAGTGCCAGAAAAAAGGTAACGGGGAGATACATTCACAACAATTGGAGAGTGTGAGGTATACTAGTAGACCTACCATTTGATCCAGCAATCCCACTATTGAGTATCTACCCAAAGGAAAAGAAGCCATTATATCAAAAAGATACACGCTTTCATGTTTATCACAGCACAATTCACAATTGCAAGGACATGGAATTAACCAAAAGTGCACATAAACTGAGGAGTGGCTAAAGAAAATGTGATATGTATATACACACACCATGGAATACTTCAGCTGTAAAAAGAAATGCCATGTCTTTTGCAGCAACTTGGATGGAACTAGAAGCAATTATTCTATGTGAAGTAGCTTACCAATGGAAAAGCAAATTCTGCATGTGCTCACTTATTAACGGGAGCTCAATGATGAATATACATGGTCATACAGAGTGGTATAATGGACTTTGGAGACTTAAATGGGGGAGGTCAAGAGGGAGTTAGTGTTCAATAATTACATGTATGGTACAATGTACACTATATGGGTGATGGGTACACTAAAAGCCCTGACATCACTACTATACAATTCATCCATGCAACAAAAAACCTCATGAACCCCCTCAATATATTCAAATAAAAGATAAAAATGAAAAAAATAAGCAAAAATAAAAACAAACCAAAAAAAATAAAAAAAAAACAACAACGATTTCTTATATGTACTAGAAGCTCAGATATTTCTTGATTTGCTTAGTGATTCAATCAACCATAACCTCTTCAGTGCAACTTACAGGCATCTTATAGGTACAAGATTATGTGGTGTTAATTCATTATAATGCCTTTTTTTTCCAAAATAGTTTTCATTTGTGTGTGTTATTGTGTGTATTTGTGTGTATGTGTTTCATGAATGTGAATTCACTCATGTGGGAAATAACTAATATGGATTTGAGGGATACAGCTGTGAACAACCCAGATGAAAATCCTACCCTTCACTGGGAAAAACATACAATACATAATACACAAGAGAAACACATGGGATGTTAAATGGTGATAAACTCTGTAAAGAAAAATAAAGCAGGAAAGTAGTAGAGTGTGCTAATATTTTAAATGCAATAGTCAGGACAACCCTCGATAAGGTGAAATTTGAGAAAAGATTTGAAATTTGAGAGAGCTAGACAGACAATTACAGACAGGAAGAATCTTATAAGCAGGCGAAACAGAAGGTTATCAATAACAAGATGACAGTAGATGATATTTTAAAACCATGCAAAGTTGATGTGATTGCCTAGGAATTAAGTGAAAAAGAGGATTTGGGACTGAGGCTCCAGGAACACCCAAGTTGAAAAGCCTAAGAGATCAATTATAGCTGTTCAGGGGAAAGTTTCTCTCTCTCTTTCTCTCCCTCTCATGTTCCCTCTCCATTTAATTCCCTGAATGCTCTTGTTTACATTCAGGAATGAGAGCTAATGCAACTTACTATAAACTATCTGTGTTCTTCTGGTCATTAAATGTTAAAAGAGCATACTGCCAAGATCACTCTATCTCACTATCCTGAGTTGAGTGGTCTGGTCATCCATGTGCATTATTTACTCCACTGTGGCCTTTCTCCCATTTATTTTGGACTCTTACCAACAGTGTTGATAAAAATTTTAAAGTAGTAGTATTAGAACTGTCCCAAGGGAGAAAAAAAAAATACCAAACTGGCTGTTAGTGTGTAAGTTATATGGTGGCTAGTGGTACCTGTAGTGAAGTGCTAGGGGAAAAGGGTAAAAAGCATAAAGTAAACAAGGTTTCATAAAGCCCTTTGACATTATAAAATGCATCGCAAACTAACTTAAGAGCACTGACAAAAGTGGTTTCAATGGTACTCGAAAAAGACTATGGGCAGATACATTTCATGACAACAGGAGATTTGGAGTATTTGTTAATGTAACATTCCTGGGCATTTTCCCACAGGGATTGTGATGAAAAGGCTCTGGCTGATACATTTAGTGCTCCTATTTCTAGAAATTCAATCCATAGGCATACCCATAAAGTTTTATTCTTCTGTTAATTAACCATAAAGCAATATTTTCAATAGAAGTGTTCCTAATTTTTAAAGAATATCCTAATTTCAAGTCCAAGTCTATTATGTCTTTTGGGGTGGAATTTACTTGAAATTCACCTCAAAGATTGTTAAGATCTTGAAGATCTTGAAGATCGTGAAGATTGTTAAGATCTTGAAGATCTCCAAATCTCCTATTTTACAGATAATGAAACTGAAGTCTAGAGAAGAACAAACTTCGTTAAGGTCATTATATCAATTGAGTGACAGATGTGGCACTTTAGTGTCTCCACTGTTCCTCTGCATGTGGAGAATTAGAAATAAGTAAATGTAAAGCAAATATGCCTATAAAGTTCTTTCTCTTTACCCTTTAAACTCATGTCTTTCTCTTTCAGAATATTCAAGTGTGTATTTTATAGCAAAAATTACGTAATATTTCCAAGTTTTTTATTTAACTCTTTACCACCAGAGTAAGCAGCAGTATATCCTTTGCAGAAAGAAATCATGTCTTACTCACCTTTCTATACTGCTATGACACTAAATGTTTCACATATATTAGTTCCAGATAAAACTAATGGGAAAATGTATAAAACTAATTGGCTCAGTGAAATGAATCACTTCTTAAAATATTATACACAAATGAATGACAATATTTGAATCTTATGGTTTACTATTCATTGAGTAACAACTGCAACTATTTATCTTATATCAAATAATGTACTAAGAGACTCACATGCATATTTCACTTTCTCTTCAGGATAAAACTATGAGGTAGATATTATTGTTATCCTCATTGTATAGATGAGGAAATTCAGGTTTGAGCAAAATTATAAAAATTGCTATGGTTATATAGCTAGAAAGATATATGTAGCAGGGACTAGAACTTCGGACTGACTGATGCCAAATCTTGGGCTTTTTAGATATCACACTGCATTGTCTCCTAATTAATAAACAATAAAATAAAAATAATACTGAGATACACTAAATAGAAAACAAAAGACTGGGATATTTCACTTAGTAGAATGGGTTCCAGCTCTATCCAGGAAAAAACAAGAGGTGCTATATCACCATTGTTCCTTTTTTTTTTGAAATAAAATGTATATTTATTTAAAATAATAAATAATATAAAGATCTGGCTCAAAGTAGAGACACTTTCTGGAAGTGTGATTAAGGGGACAAAAGAAAGAAATTCAAACATATAGCATGTGGAATTAGAAAGGATCTCACTGTAGACATAAAACAAACTAAAACTTTTAAGGAACATTTTTTTTTTCATAGTGGCAGTGTTCTTTTATTATTATTATTTCAGCACATTGTGGGGGTACAAATGCTTACATTACCTGTGTTGCCTTTCCCCCCTTCCCCTCGAGTCAGAGCTTCAAGCATGTCCATCCCCCAAATAGTGCGCACCACACTCATTATGTACATATATATCCATCCCCTTCTCCCCCATCCCATCTGCCCAATGCCCAATAAATGTTATTCCTATATGTCCACTTAGGTGTTGATCAGTGAAACCAATTTGCTGGCAAGTACATGTGGTGCTTATTTTTCCATTCTTGAGATATTTCACTTAGTAGAATGGGTTCCAGCTCTATCCAGGAATATACAGGAGGTGCTACCTCACTGTTGTTTCTTGTAGTTGAATAGTACTCCATGGTATACATATACCACATTTTATTAATCCACTCATGGATTGATTAGCACCTGGGTTGTTTCCACATCTTTGCAATTGTGAATTGTGCTGCTATAAATATTGGTGTGCAGGTGTCTTTTTCATAGAGTGTCTTTTGTTCTTTTGGGTACATGCCCAGTAATGGGACTGCTGCTTTCCACAGAGGTTGCACTAGTTTGCAGTCCCACCAGCAGTGTAGGAGTGTTTCTATCTCTCCACATCCACACCAACATTTATTGTTTTGGGACTTTTTCATAAAGGCCATTCTCACTGGAGATAAGTGATATCTCATTGTGGTTTTGATTTGCATTTCTCTGATGATTAGAGATGTTGAGCATTTTTTCATATGTTTGTTGTCCATTCTTCTGTCTTCTTTTGGAATGTTTCTGTTCATGTCCTTTGCCCACTTTTTGATAGGATTGTTTGATTTTTCCTTACTGATTTTCCTGAGTTGTAAATAGATTCTAGTTATCAGCCTTTTATCAAAAGTGCAGCTTGCAAAAATTTTCTCCCATTCTGTAGGTTGTCTGTTTGCTCTTGTGACAGTTTCTTTGGCTGTGCAGAAGCTTTTTAATTTTTAATTTTAATTTTTAATCAGGTCCCATTTATTTATTTCTGTTGTTGCTGTGATTGCCTGTGGCATCTGCTTCATAAATTCTTTGCCTAGACCAATGTCTCTAAGAGTTTTTCCAACACTTTCTTCTAGAATTTTTATAATTTCATGGAGATACATCAGAGAGCTACAAGTAGAACCACCATTTGCTCTAGCAATCCCATTACTAGGAATCTACCCAAAGGAACAAAAGACATTCTATAAAATAGACAGCAGAAAGCAATATGGAGATATCTTAAAACTATACAGGTAGATCTACCATTTGATCTAGCCATCCCAGTACTGGGCATCTACCCAAACGAACAAAGGACAATCTACAAAAAGACACCTGCACTCGAATGTTTATAGCAGCACAATTGACAATTTCAAAGATGTGGAAACAACGCAGGTGCCCATCAATACATGAGTGGATTAATAAAATGTGGTATATGTATACCATGGAGTACTATTCAACTATAAGAAATAACAGTGATATAGCACCTCTTGTATTTTCCTGGGTAGAGCTGGAACCCATTCTACTAAGTGAAGTATCTCAAGAATGGAAAAATAAGCACCACATGTACTCACCAGCAAATTGGTATTAACTGGTCAACACCTAAGTGAACATATAGGAATAACATTTATTGGGCATCGGGCAGATGGGAGGGGGGAGTAGGGGATAGGTATATACATACATAATGAGTGTGATGTGCACCATCTGGAGGCTGGACACACTTGAAGCTCTGACTCGGGGGGGGCAAAGGAAACAAAGGTAACATAAATATTTGTACCTCCATAATATGCAGAAATAAAAAATTAAGAGATGCTCAACATCATTAGTCTATAAGGAAATGCAAAGTGAAACTACAATGGGATATAACCATGTACTCAGTAGGATATCAAATTCTGGCAAGGCATGAATAACTTGGAACTTTTCTACACTGCTGATTGGAATGCTATGTTAAAGACACTTCGGAAAACCGTTTCACAATATCATATAGAGTTAAACATACACCTTTATAATCCAGCAATCGTACTCTTTACTATTTTACTGAAGGGAAAAAAGAATATGTTCACTAAAAGGTATACATGAATACATCAGCTTTATTTATAATAGCCATAAACTGGAAACCACTCAGATGTTCACCAACCAATGAATGGATAAACGAATTGTGATACAACCATACCATGGAAAACTGCTCAGTAATAAAGATTAAATATCTACCGATACATGAAACAACATAATCATATCTTAAATGCATTATGTTAAGCCAGACACGAAAAGCTATTTACTGAATGATTTCATTGATATGACGTTCCAGAAAAGATAAGACTATAGGTACAAAAATGTAGATCGGTGGTTTCCAGAGTCTGAGGGTGAAAGAAGGGGATTAATTTCAAAGGGTCACAAGGGAACGTTTTTTGGTGGTGGAATCTTAATTGTTGGATGTGGTTACATAACTGTATACCTTAGTCAGAATTCATTGCATTTTAAAAGGGTGAATTTTACTGTACGTAAACAACACCTCAATAAACCTGACTTTAAATAAGAAAAAATAAAGAAAACAAAAGACTGAAAAGTATCCCAGTTTGTACCAAAATCTGCATGGAACAGCAGCAGAGTATGATTTTCTGTATGGTTTACTGAGACTTCTTATTCAACGTTTTTCAATGAACAACATTTTCGAAATGAACATGTGATTTGGGGTAAAGATAAAAGGAAGCATAGGAGTCTTATTCAAACAATTATTCTACCAGTAGTTATAAAAGTGAACAGAGTAAATCTGTTAGTACACTAATGGTAGTAAATGAAATACTGGGGAATGATTTCAGTGAGGCATGTGACAACAGATATCTGAACATTCATCAAGGTATACCACCAAAAATATATACATTAAATCAATTTACTGACTTATATGTTATATAGCAGCATATTTTTACTATTAAATTTCTCTTAATGAGACCTACTTTTCTGTAGAGCTACACTTGGTAATGACCACTAATAACAACCTAGTGTGTTTAACATTTAGTCCTCATAGCAGGCATGCAGGAATGTATTAGAATCTTCATTTTACAGAAACATAAGTGTCATAAAATTCTTATCAGTTCAAGAAGATATGGAACAGGCAGAATTTACGTTTCTGGTGGTTTCCAAATATTTCAGACAAAAGTGAGGAAAGTGTAATTATAAATACCACTGACTTAGGCTAGGATTATTTTTCATATCTTGTTTGTAATCATTTCTTATGCAATTACTTCAGCAAATATGTTCTTAATCTGTGTGCTTCTGAAAATGGATTTGGGAATCCTATTCAAATAAACTACTTTGTAAATTATACCTCCACAGTTTTGTAGAAATGTGTCCACTTGTCTTTACAGAATTTCTATCAATATTTTCAGAAAACTGTATTCTTCTGAGATGTCCATTGCTTTCATTTGCTATTGCTGCATTAAAAGTGAAGGACTGTCATCCCCTTCAAAAATTCTTGCAGGAGCAGATGGTGGGCACAGAGACATATCTATCACTTTTTTCTATTAAGGGAGTCCAAGGCACCACACATTGAGGAAGTAGATTCCTTGGGGAGCACTCCACAGGTGAATAATAATGCAAAGCTTTGTAACTGTCAGTGAAAGTAGCACCTGTATGAATAAAAGAAAATTAGATTTCTGTAGTGTGTCATCCACATGAAATTCAAATGATCAAACACATAGTGTTGACCCTCTCAATACTTTATTGCTCTTCTTCCCTCAACATCACCCTCCCCAAAACAAATGGGAATATCAAACAACACTATTTCATCTTAAATCTTGTCTAAATTTCATAAAATCTTGACTGCTAGATGTAAGTGCTTCTTGTAGTATTCTTACTGTCAACCAGAAAACATACTTGAAGAAAACAGTTCCTGATAAGAGATATTACTGTATTGTTTTTCTATGTCTAAACAACCTCATTCATAGTTTAGAAAAAACCTTCTAGAATGATTTAAAATCTTCCACTTGCTTTTGCTCTGTTGCTCTTGTTCTCTTTCTCACTCTTGCTCTCAATATTGCTCTTTCCTTTTTTTGAGGAGCTCAATTTTGTAATCGCCGATTAGTGTGGCCACCAGCCATCTGAGATCTAAGTAACTTTGATGGGAATTTAATGAGAAAAAAAGTTCTCATGAATTTCAAGTGGAGTTATACCAACACATTAACTATTTTACACTCAGGTTGTAATATAAAGAAGGTTTTGTTTTAAATATTAGAGGGCCTCAACTGGGATTCTGACTCTGCAAATTACAAGTTCTGTCATCCTCCACAGCTCTTCCTGATCCTCATTTCCTTATCTGTAGAATCACAAAAAATATTTAGTAGCCCATAGTCCTGTATTTCTGTAAATACCATATAAAATTCAAGGTATAAAAATGTATTTTAAACTGTCAATTAATATACCAGTGTAAGGAAACATCATTTTATTGAATTAAAGTAAAATTAATATGAAATAGTGAAAGTTATAAATTATAAACCATTTTAAGGCAATAAATTTGATTATTTTTAAAAGTAGGAATTAATTCCCACTAGGTTTATACCTTACTGACTGAGTTAATGAACAGTTAAGTATGATTTATACCTAACATCTCACTTTTAAAGGGAAATGTTTAAGGTCATTGGACTATTTCTTCTCTTAAATAATCAAATTTGAGCTGTTCCACACAGTGTCCACTTTCCACATGCGGTTATCTATATTAAAATTAATTAAACTTAAAAATGAAATTCAATTATTTGGTTGGACTAGTCACATTTCTGGTACTCAATAGCCACAGGCTACCATATTTTACAGTACAAAATAGAGAACTTGTCACAAAGTCTGCTGTCACAAAATTCTATTGGGCAGGGCTACTATACAGAGAGAAGGTATCATTTGATTTGGAGCTTGAGAAATGGATGAGAGTTAACCAGCCAAAGAAATACATACATGTGTGAGAGTGCAAGGATGCATGTGTGTGTGTCTGTGTGTTTGTGTTTGGAGGAGGGTGTTCTATTGGACAGCACAGTCCAAATAGTTTTAGTTCCCTAAAACCCTTGTTTATAATTTAACTTTAGCAAAATTTTTATTCATAGATATCACAATGTTAAAATCTAACCCAAGTCTATTCCAGTTATGTTTTTTAAAAAATGGTGTATTAAATAGTAAGCTTTACTGACAACATATAAACAAATAATACATTTTACATTTTTCATTCTTGCATACTTATTAAACTTAAATTTCAGCTAAACCACAGTCCATAAGAGTTTCACAGAACAATAGTGATTACTAATCCAAAACCTCTATTCTGCAAAGGAAGAAAATAAGGCTCAAAAGGGAGGAAGTTCTTGTCAACAAAACTTGGATTTTAAATGACAAACACTGTTGTGATATTACTAATAAGAAAAGAAATGGAAATGTTTGAGTTTCATTCCAGAATTTTATATAAATTAGTAGCACCCTTGTTATTCTTATGTTTTTAGTCATATGAAACCAAAGACATATTTTGTTATTAGATGCATATTAAATATATTTTTATTTTTGTTATTAGATGCATATTAAATACATTTCCCCTCATGTGCTGATGATAAAACCTCTAAGCTTTTTATTGAAGGAACCATTTTTACTACTCTCTGGATATTTAAATAGACTGAAAATTTTGAAAAGATATAATATAATTAAATAGCAATTTGCAAATTTAACCATTTCATTTTTGTTTGAAAATTTAGGATGATTGAGATAGACAAAAAGTTGGGACATCTATTCCCTATTTCTATAAGTAGAAAAGTCATTGATTCTTCAAGACCCAGACAAAATCCAACCTTCAACATCATTAACACATTAGATTTTTAAGATCTATGATATATTAGGCACAATGCTACATTCAAGCTACACATACCTAGAGTATAATTTGATTATAGTCTGTTGGATAATTAGATATGCAAAGAGATCAATGAAATGATCAGTAAGAAATATACATTTACCAACCAAATACTATGTGTAAGACCTTATATTACACTGTGGTAACTGCCATATTGGAGGAGTGGACAAGGTTCAGTGGAAACCTAGAGAAAAATATCACTTAATTAATATTTATTGTTCTGTGCTTCTATAAATGCCATTTATGACTTTATTATGTCACTTATATTTTTATACTCTTCACTGTTCAGTGGTTATTTGTTTATGTATTTATTTCCTTTAATAACTCATACACAACTGAGGGACTAGGACATTGTGTTATGTAAGGAGCCTAGTATCCTCTGTTGTACATAGTAGATACTTCATAAATGTTATCTGAATACTGTTTAATAGAGAGTGAAAATAAGCTAGATAAAGTCAATACACTTTTTATTATAAAGGGACTCTCATTGGCTTATTTGAGTTTTTGAAAATAAACATTCTGAAAATATTGCACACCAACATTTTGTTATTTCTTTTTTCTTTTTAGCAAAAAATAGCAATATTCATCAGTCCATTGGAATATTTGATTAAAGATGCCTTTGGTTTTGAGTACCTTACTTCTCTCAGAGAGAGTGATGACCCTGTAAATAGGTTTTAGGCTTCTTGAAGTAAGACTGTTACCCAACCATATGTTTCTCTTTCTTACTTGTCAGTAGTGACACAGTTGCCATGGCAACTGAGTTATGTAGAATGTTACAGAACAATATTTGTTGACAGTTTCCAGACAGATTACTGCCCAGTGAGGCTCTTTTTCAAAAACGTGCATATTATATTTTGATAGTTTAAAAAATGCTCTCCTTGGTCTAAGCCAAACATATTCTCCATCCAAGATGTTGCTATAGCAATCCACGTATACATTTGGAGGGGGCATTTATAGCATCTCCTAAGGGGTGGTTTCTCTGCATAACTGATGCAATATGATGCACAAAGCATTATTTATGGTGAAGAGCCTTTAAAAAGTGACTTTTGAATTATTTTTCTCATTTGAACAAGTACTTTATTTAGAAGGAATTTTATGGGTAAGAAGAAGGACAGAAATGGCAATTATAATTATGTCCCTGTCATTGCTCTCACAAATATTTTTTTTAAATAATTTCAAAGTAGGTAACATTAGGAAATTTATTTCATTTGCTGTTTCCTATATTTTATTTCTGGCTAAAATTAAATGCATTGCCCCATGGGTAAGGAAAGAGAGAAAACGAATTCTACCTCAGCTGCTCTGGAAATTTCCTTTTTGTAGACCAGAGTGGGCCAGAAGATCATCTGAGTTATGTTTAATGATATCTGTCTGTGTATTTCAAAAACTGAGGAGCCAGCTAGAACTTATTTGTCCTCAAAGGCAAAGAAGAATATAAGCAGAAGGGATAGCTCCCAATTTAAGCTACCTTATTACATAAACACCTTTGCAATCCAGGCTATGAATTGAAAAACATAGGCCCAGAAAAGGAAGATAAAATGTGGGGATAAGATTGCAAAAGACCTAAAGGGAAAATCAGGCAAAGCCAACTTGTTAAAGAAAACAGTGATGCTAGTGGTTCTTGATTCCAGTCAAAACTCTTCCTTGTCTAGCTAGTTGGGCTCCAGATACACTGTAAGAAGACCCAGTGAGAACACTGCAAGCAAAAATCCAATCAGCCATTTTACATTTGCAATGTTGAGTACAGATCTACTCACTCTTCCCTAAATAGGTGTGCATCAACCTACCCAATTTCTCCTCTAAATCTCACTAACTCCTTCTAGTGTTAGCTTCCTATGGTGATCTGCTTGAAAGATTTCAGGAAGGACCTCTAAAGCAAAATTTCTTAAAAGTTCTTGAACTTTGATGAAAAATTAGATTTTTAGTTTCACTAACCTTTCATGGAAATTTAGCACTTCCTTCAATTAATGAATGCTGTTAACATTCCAAACTGGTATTATCTGAACCTCAAATTAGTTACCAGTAAAAAATATATATAGGTTGGGCACGGTGGCTAGCGCCTGTAATCCTAGCACTCGGGGTGGCTAAGGTGGGAGGATTGGTCGAGACCAGCCTGAGCAAGACCCTATCTCTACTGAAAATAGAAAAAATTAGCTGGGTAACTAAAAATAGAAAAAATTAGCCAGGAGTGTTGGTGCCCACTGTAGTACCAGCTACATGGGAGGCTGAGGCAGGAGGACCACTTGAGCCCCGGAGTTTGAGGTTGCTGTGAGCTATGATGACACCACTACACTCTAGCCTGGGCAACTAAGAGTGAGACTCTGTCACAGCAACAACAACAACAAAAGAAGTCATGTATATTATTATGAAACATTACCATTTTTGCTAATATCACTAAAATAATTATGCTTAGAATTACTTTGAAATTGTGGTAGTTATTAGACCCACTATTAGATGTTTTTATTTAATGTATTAGTAATGAAGCATATATATTACTATAACACAAGTTTTTTATAAAATATTTTAATAGATGCACTTTAGTATAATTTGTTTTCTTTGTAATCCTTTGTATTTTATTCAATGTGTTTTAAAATATTGTTTTATGAAGGGGCCTGTAAGCTTCACCAAACCACCGAAGGGATGAGTGGCATGATAAGAGGTTAAGAACTTCTGCTGTAGAGGGAGAGGAAGAAGTCAGTAACTGTTTTCACAGAGCTTATGTATTCACTCACTGCTTGGGGTAGGGGAAATACTTTACTTTTCAGATAAACTAAAATTGTCTTTGTGATTTTAGAACTTGTCTGAGGAAAAGAAACACTTAAAGTGCTTCTTAAAAAATACAGTCTCCTGGGCCCACCCCTACACTTACTGAATCATGGTGGTGGGTTCCATTGATATGCCCTTTAAAATAGCCCATCAGGTAATTCTGACTCAGGCTTATATTTGAGAACCAATAAACTTAATAATGAATTTTGTAGCAATCTAAAATGTTTGATCTTTCCCCAATATGTCAGTAGCTTTTAAACTGTTTTGACATTAACCTACAATAGGAAATACATATTATGTTGTGACTTACTACACATGTGCGTACCAACATCTCCAATGCATGTATAAGTATATATATGCATGTGTGTGTGTGTGTGTGTATATATATATATATAATTAAGACAAATGTTTACCAGTAAAATATCTACCCCTAATATGTATAAACATCCTTAAATATTCTATGTTATTCTTTACATTTGTGGCTGTGACCCACTAAATTGAATTCACTATGCCTTAATGGGACAAAATGCCAGTTTGGAAACCATTACTGTAAGTAATGAAGAACCACTAAAAGGTATTGTTAGTGTAGATAGGAAAGTAAAACATGAGCACAGGAAGTACAGAATGGGCCATGTAAACAAATAGCACACTGAATAAAAATACATACCGCAAGATAAGGGCAGCTGTAAGTGTCATAGAATATTAGCCTAAGAAAAGTGAGGCATGAACAGAGAAGATATGAAAGCAAGAAAGTAAATAAATGGGATGCTAAGTAAGAGAACATATTGTAACAATAACAAGAAAAAGAGTAACCACAAGTATCACAAGAAATATAACCAAAACAACACAGGGTATATTATGCATTATAGTTTTCCCCTCACCCCCATAGTGGGCTATGGATACCACAAAACATGTGTGCCTAACCATATAAGGTGGAAAAGCAGACAACATCCCTATTGCTCAAGAAAAAAGGAGAAGAGACAATTTCATGAAGGAGGAGAGGCCAAAAAAGAGAAAAAGAAATGACATACAGACCCCAGTGCCACTATCCACTGGGATATCTGCCCACTCCTACCCCCTTTCTTGAGTGTCCTATCACTTGCTAATCTTTCTTAAGCCAATCTCCATGTCTGGAGGTATACTTGCTTAATAAAATTCTTTTACTTTGCTTTACTGCTTTGGTATTTAGTTTCATTTTTTTGTCTCTGAACTCCAAGAACCAAGGACCATCCCTTGCTGGTAACAGTATTAGACAGAAAAGTAGAAGGACTAGATTTGCATTTAAAACACTACCATCTGTGACAAGCAGAGATTGACTGTGGGGTGGGGGCAAAATTTAGAAGCAAGAAATTCAATTACGAGGCTATTGTAGAAATTACAAAGTGAGGCAGATGGTGATCTGACTATGATAGTGGCAGTGGGGATGGAGAGAAATGTACAAGTTTGAGAAATATTTAGTAGATCAGGCAGACATTTTTTCGCTCCTTGTGATCACATTGTAATAGAAGAGAACAAGAGAAAAATGTGTCTGAGTTATCCATTGACCTTCATAAAATTGATACATAATGATTATTCACTTCCTAACTTTCATTCCCTCCAAAAGGATCATACCTCCAGAAAAGATCAGTGACTGCCTGGAGTTTTGGCAAACCTCTTAGGGAATAGTTTTCTAGCTCTTCATGTCTCTTTTCTTCTCTGCTCAGGGGTGAAGAAAATCTTAATGTTTATTCACAGTTAATTGTTTATTTCTCTGATTTTCCATCTTCTGAGCTCAATCTTCTTTTTTTAACGTAACTAGAGAAGGGATGATCTTATAGTTATGCCAACTTCTTTTGAAAGTAGGCAACCTTTTTTTGAGAGGCATTCATGACAACTACAAAACTACATCTGAATGTCATGTTATGGCCTCCAAGGCCCTCTACAATATGCTGCTTATTTAGCTTTTTAATTTACTTCTTTACTTATTTTTATTGCTTCTTAATGTCAAACATTAATTCCAGAGAGGCTTTTATCTTCATACTCTCTGAAACAAATTATACTCATTCACATAGCTCTGCCTTTTCTGTTGCAACAATTTCTTTATAATTCCTTCCATACTCACCCAAGGCACAGCTCAAGGTCCATATTACCTGGGGAGCCCACAGTGACCTCACCCTACTTTGTAGGGATGCAACATCTATTGTGGGCATTACCCACTTTCAGTCTTTAGTAATTCACCAACTTGTATGGGCATTTAACTTTTTAATATCACTGGAAGCCATGAGAGTGGGTTTCTTGCATGGCTCTTTCATAGGATGGTTGCATGATCTAGGTAAGTCACAACCCTACATTTAGACTCATTTTTCCTATGTATAATATATTAGACTAGATAATACCTAAAGCCATTTTTTGCTTTACATTTTTATAAGTATTTATTTATATTTATATAATGTTCCAGAAAGGGTATATGTTGGCCTCTAAAAATATACATGGAGAGATATAGATATAGATACATACTCATACACACACAACAGCAAACAAGTCAATCATAAAAGATAAGTATATAGGTAAAATGAGAGTGTGAAAATAAAATATAGATAAGAATTAGGCTAATAATAAAATATAGACCACAAAAGATTCTATATGTTTATTACAAGTGGACTAACAACTTAGCTTTAACACTTACCAGCAACAAAAATGAACAGAGAAATTTGATCAAATACAAGTACAGAGAAATTAAGCCAATAGCTCAGGAAAGGGAAAACTTCCCAATACTAAAATAAAGATGAAATTTCTCCAAAGGGTCTTTATAATTTACTGAGTGTCTTCAGTAACATCCTTATAATAAATAGTGTGATGAGTTTCATAAGGACATTTTTTTATAGTGCTCCTCAGAATAGACAGATGGAATCACAATGAAGAACAGTTTAGAACGAGCAATGTAGTCACTGGTGGGTAGAGAAGGGGAGAGGGGGCAGAATAAAAGAGAGTCTAGAAAAATACCTCTCATTTTATAATATCTAGGGCTGGATTTTAGATTATCCAGACCCAAAAAAGAATGGATTGCATACATATTTTCAGCATAGATTTCTAGATAACTAGTTTACACAGTTAAACATTTCAGGTATATATATTTAGAAATAGGTGAATTTTTATATTTCTGTAAAAATGTTATTGGGATTTTGATAGAAATTTGTATTGAATCTGTAGATTGCTTTGGATAGCATGGACATCTTTTTTACTTTTGAAGTATATCTTCCTATACAATTTTTATTTGTTAATTAAAAAGAAATAAAATAAAATAAAAATGAAGACTAAGAGGACATGAAAGCCTACCCTAGCTTCCACTGTCACAATAAGAAACCATGTTGTCTATGTTCTAGGAGCATTCATGCTCCCACACATACCTTGAAAGAAGTTTTACTTTCCTCTTTGCATATGTGTGCTCACGGGTTAGTTCCAATTTAATAGTAAGTACATGTGGTGTTTGTTTCTCCATTCTTGTGATACTTCATTTAGGAGAATGGTCTCTAGTTTTATACAGATTGTTGCAAAAGATATTAATTCATCTTTTATTATGGTTGAGTAATACTTCATCATATACATATACCACATTTTACTAATCAACACATGAATTGATGGGCACTTGGGTTGGTTCCATATCTTTGCAATTGTGAATTCTGCTGCAATAAACATTCAAACACAGGTATATTTTGATAAAAAGTGTTTTGTTTTTTCTTTGGGTAAATACCCAATAGTGGGATTGCTGGATTGAATGGTAGGTCTACTTTTAGTTCTTTGAGAAATCTCCATAATGTTTTCCATAGAGGTTGTACTAATTTTCAGTCCCACTAAGAGCATATAATTGTTCCGTTCCCTCTATGATCCATACCAGCATCTATTGTTTCTGAACTTTTTTGATAAAATGCCATTTTAATTGGGTAAGATGGTATCATAGTGTGATTTTAATTTGCATTCCCTTGATGATTAGTGACATGGAGCATTTTTTTTGGTATGGTAATTGACCATTTGCTTTCTTCTTTTAAGAAACTTCTGCTCATGTTTTCTGTCCACTTTTTGTTTTTTTCTTGGTGATTTGCTTGAGTTCTTTGTAAATTATGGTTATTAGCTCTTTACGTGATTTGTAGCTTGCAAATATTTTCTCCCATTCTGTAGGTTGTCTGTTTGCTCTGTCGATTGTTTCCTTAGTTGTGCAGAGGCTTTTTAGTTTAGTCAAATCCCATTTATTAATGTTTGTTGTTGCCATGATTGCCATTGGGGTCTTTTTCATAAATTCTTTTCCTAGACCAAAACCTAGAAGAGTTTTGCCCATGTTTTCCTCTAGAATTCATATGGTTCCATGATTTACATCTAAGTCTTTTATCTATCTTGAATTAAATTTTGTGAGTGGTGAGAGGTAGGGATCCTGTTTCAATCTTCTTCATGTGGCTATTCAATTTTCCCAGCACCATTTATTGAATAAGGCTTATTTTCCCCAGTGCATATTGTTGTCTGTTTTTTCAAGGATCAGTTAGCTGTATGTGGATAATTTTATATCTGGGTTCTCTCTTCTGTTCCACAGGTCTATGTCTCTATGTTTATACTAATATCATGCTATTTTGGTTACTACAGCCTTCTAGTATAGTTTAAGTCTGTAACATGATGCCCCCAATTTTGTTCTTTTTGTTTAAGATTGCTTTGGCTATTCGAGTTCTTATCTGGTTCTAAACGAAGCATAGAATTATTTTTTCTAGATCTGTAAAGTGTGAATTTGGAAATTTGATAGGGATTGAATTGAATTTGTAAATCACTTTGGATAGTAAGAGCATTTTAACAATGTTTATTCTACCTATCCATGAGCATGATATGCTTTTCCATTTGTTTGTATCCTCTGCAATTTCTTTCCTCAGAGTTTCATAGTTCTCCTTATAGAGATATTTCACCTTCATGGTTAAGTATATTCCTAGGTATATTGTTTTCTTTGTAGCTATTGTGAATGATATTGAGTCTTTGATTTGACTCTCAGTATGACTATTATTAGTATGTAGAAATGCTACTTATATATGACAAAATCACATTTGCATTTAGTTTTGTGTCCTGAGATTTTGCTGAATTTATTTATCCATTCCAGGAGACTCTTGGTGTTATCTATGGGGTTTCCTAAATACAAGATCATATCGTTAGTGAAGAGTCATAGTTTAACCTCTTCTTTCCTGATTTGAATACCCCTAATATCCTTCTCTTGTCTGATTGCTCTGGCTACAATTTCCAGCAATATATTTCCAGCAATATGAAGTGGGGACAGTGGACATCCTTGTCTTGCTCCAATTCCCAGAGGGAATGTTTTCAACTTTTCCCCATTTAGTGTGATAATGATGTGGGTTTTTCGTATATGGCTTTTATTATTCTCATATATGTATCTTCTATGCCTCATTTGTTGAGGGTTTTTTTCCATTAAAGTGTCCTGGATTTTGTTGAATGCTTTTTCTGTATCGATTAAGATGATCATATGCTCTGGTCTTTCTTTTTGCTTTTCTTTTTTTTAAAATTTTTTTTTTATTTCGGAATAATATGAGGGTACAAATTTTAAGGTTTCAAAAAGTGCCCCCCACACACAAGTCTGAGATTCCAGCGTGAGCATCTTCCTGATGGTGCACATCTCACTCATTATGTATGCATATATCCGCCCCCCTCCCACCTGCTCGATACCCAATTACTATAGTTCCTATGTGTCCATTTAGGTGCTGCTCAGTTAATACCAGTTTGCTGGTGAGTATATGTGGTGTTTGTTTTTCCATTCTTGGGATACTTCACTTAGTAGTATGGGTTCCAGCTCTAACCAGGAAAATATAAGATGTGCTATATCACTGTTGTTTCTTAGACCTGAATAATACTCCATGGTATACATATACCACATTTTATTAATCCATTCTTGGATTGATGGGCATTTGGGCTGTTTCCACAGCCTTGCAATTATGAAATGTGCTGTTATAAACATTCGGGTGCAGGTGTCTTCTTTGTAGAGTGTCATTGGGTCTTTTATTTTCGATTTTCTTAATGTGGAGAAGGACATTTATTGATTTCTTTTTTTGTGTGTGTGTTTTTTTATTTATTTATTTTTATTTCGGCATATTATGGGGGTACAGATTTTAAGGTTTCAATAAATGCCCTTCCCTCCCTCCCCCCAACAAGTCTGAGTCTCCAGCATGACAATCTCCCATATGGTGCACATCTCACTCATTATGTATATATATAACCGCCCCCCCTCCACCCTGCGCAATACCGTATTACTGTAGTACCTATGTGTCCACTTAGGTGCTACTAGGTTAATACCAGTTTGCTGGTGAATATATGTGGTGCTTGTTTTTCCATTCTTGGGATACTTCACTTAGTAGTATGGGTTCCAGCTCTAACCAGGAAAATATAAGATGTGCTATATCACCATTGTTTCTTAGAGCTGCATAGTAATCCATGGTATACATATACCACATTTTATTAATCCATTCTTGGATTGATGGGCACTTGGGTTGTTTCCACAGCCTTACAATTATGAATCGTGCTGCTATAAACATTCGAGTGCAGGAGTCTTTTTTGTAGGGTGTCATTGGATCTTTTGGGTAGATGCCCAGCCATGGGATTGCTGGATCAAATGGTAGATTCACTTGTATCACTTTAAGGTATCTCCATATTGCTTTCCACAGAGGTTGAACTAGTTTGCAGTCCCACCAGCAGTGTAGGAGTGTTCCTCTCTCCGCATCCACGCCAGCATTTGTTATTGGGAGACTTTTTGATAAAGGCCATTCTCTCTGGAGTTAAGTGATATCTCATTGTAGTTTTGATTTGCATTTCCCTGATGATTAGAGATGATGAGCATTTTTTCAAATGTTTGTTGGCCATTCTTCTGTCTTCTATAGAAAAGTTTCTGTTCAAGGCCTTTGCCCACTTTTTAATAGGGTTATTTGATTTTTTTGTTTACTGATTTTCATGAGTTCTAAGTATATTCTAGTTATCAGCCCTTTATCGGATACATAGGATGCAAAAATTGTCTCCCATTCTGTAGGTTGTTTGTTTACTTTCATGACTGTTTCTTTGGCTGTGCAGAAGCTTTTTAATTTCATCATGTCCCATTTATTGATTTTTGTTGCTGCTTTGACTGCATTTTGGGACTTCTTCATAAACTCTTTGTCTAGGCCGATGTCTAGGAGAGTGTTTCCAACATTTTCCTCTAGAATTCTAATAGTTTCATACCTTAGGTTTAAGTCTGTTATCCAGCGTGAGTTGATTTTTGTGAGAGGTGAAAGGTGTGGGTCCTGCTTTAGCCTTCTACAAGTGGCTATCCAGTTTTCCCTACACCACTTATTGAAAAGGGATTCTTTTCCCCAGCATATATTTTTGTCTGCTTTGTCAAAGATTAGATGACTATATGAGGATCGTTTTATATCAGGATTCTCAGATCTGTTCTACTGGTCAATATTCCTATTTTTGTGCCAATACCATATTGTTTTAATTACTACAGCTTTGTAGTATAGTTTGATATCTGGCATATTAATACCTCCCATTTTGTTTTGGTTGCCTAGAATTGCTCTTGATATTCGGGGTCTTCTTTGGTTCCATACAAAGCGTAAAATTATTTTTTCTATATCTGTGAAGAATGCTGATGGGATTTTAATAGGTATTGCATTGAATTTGTAGATCAGTTTGGGTACTATAGACATTGTGATGATGTTGAGTCTGCCGAACCACGAGCATGGAATGGATTTCCATCTGTTTACATCCTCTGCTATTTCCTTCCTCAGTGTTTCTTAGTTCTCCCTGTGGAGGTCTTTTACCTCCTTGGTTAAGTATACTCCTAGGTACTTTAATTTCTTTGTTGCTATTGTGAAGGGTATTGAGTCTTTAATTTGGTTGTGAATTTGATTGTTATTGGCGTATACGAATGCCTCTGATTTCTGTGTATTGATTTTGTATCCTGAGACTTTACTAACTTCATTGATCACCTCCAGGAGTTTCTTGGTTGAATCTATGGAGTTTTCTAAATATAATGTCATATCATCAGCAAACAGTGAAAGTTTAATCTCTTCTGCCCCTATTTGAATACCTTTAATTTCACTTTCCTGTCTGATTGCTGTAGCCAGGACTTCCAGCACTATTTTGAATAGAATTGGAGATAGTGAGCAACATTGTCTGGTTCCAGTTCTAGGTGGAAATGCTTTCAGTTTGTCCCCATTCAGTATGATGTTGGCTATGGGTCTGTCATGGCTTGTATCATTTTTAGGTATGTCCCTTCTATGCCTATTTTCTTACGTGTCCGTATCATGAAAGGGTGTTGAATTTTGTCAAAAGCTTTTTCTGCATCTATTGAAAGAATCATGTGGTCTTTGTTTTTGCTTCTGTTTATGTGGTGAATTGCATTTATAGATTTACGTATGTTGAACCATCCCTGCATCACTGGGGTGAAGCTCACTTGTCATTATGGATTATTTTTTTGATAAGCGTCTGGATTCTGTTAGCTAACATTTTGTTGAAAATTTTGGCATCTATATTCATTAGGGATATTGGTCTGTAGTTTTCTTTTTTTGTTGCATCCTTTCCTGGTTTTGGTATCAGAGTAATATTTGCTTCATAAAAGGTGTCGGGAAGGTTTACGTTCTCCTCCATCTGGTGGAATATTTTCTGCAAGATAGGTACTAGTTCTTCTTGGTAAGTGTGGTAAAATTCAGGTGTGAAGCCATCCGGACCGGGACTTTTCCTTTTAGGGAGATTTATAATTGCTGTTTCAATTTCAGCTCTTGAGATTGGTCTTTTGAGGAAATCTATTTCTTCCTGGTTGAGCCTAGGGAGGCTGTGTGTTTCTAGAAATTTGTCCATTTCCTCCACATTTTCCAATTTGTGTGAATAAAGATTTTTGTAGTACTCTTAAATTATATCTAGTATCTCCTTGGGATCAGTTGTGATATCTCCTTTTTTGTTCCTGATGGAGCTTATTAGAGATTTCTCTTTTCTGCTTTTCGTTGCCTTAGCCAGTGGTGTGTCAATTTTGTTTATTTTTTCAAAGAACCAACCATTTGTTTCGTTAATCTCCTGAATAGCTTCCCTGTTTTCAATTTCGTTTAGTTCTATTTGATCTTGTTGATTTCACTTCTTCTGCTGGGTTTGGGGCTTGTCTGTTCTTCTTTTTCCAGCTTTTGAGTAGTTTCATTAGATTGTCTATTTGTGAGCTTTTTGACTTTTGGTGATAGGCAGTTATGGAGATAAACTTTCCTCTCAGAACTGCTTTAGCTGTGTCTCAGAGGGTTTGATAACTTGTCTCTACATTGTCATTTTGTTCAAAGAATTTTTTTATTTCCATCGTGATTTCTTCATTTATGAAGTAATCATTTAGTAGGAGGTTTTTTAATTTCCACGTTTTTGTGTAGAAATGTGAGTTTCTGTTACTGTTGATTTCTACTTTTATTCCACTGTGATCTGAGAAGATACATGGTATGGTTTCTATTTTTTTTAAATTTCTTGAGGTTTACTTTGTGTCCTAGGATATGGTCAATGTTAGAGAATGTCCTGTGAGCTGATGAGAAGAACGTATATTCAGTGGATTTTGGGTAGAATGTTCTGAAAATTTCAGACAGACCCAATTGTTCTAGAGTTTTATTTGTTTAAGTCCATTATTTCTTTATTAATTTTCTGTTTGGAGGATCTGTCTTGTGCCATCCGTGGGGTGTTGAAATCTCCAGTGATTATGGAGTTGCTATGAATCCATTTGCTTAGCTCCAGTAAGGTTTGCTTTATGAATCTGGGTGCACCTAAGGTGGGTGCATATATGTTTAAAATTGTTATCTCTTCTTGTTTAACTGTGCCCTTAACCATTATATAATGACCCTCTTTGTGTTTCACTACTTTTGTTGGTTTAAAAACTAAATCGTCTGAAATTAGAACTGCCATGCCAGCCTTCTTTTCGCTTACATTTGCTTCGAATACTGATCTCCACCCTTTTTTTTAGTCTATATGCATCTGTGCAGGTTACATGTGTTTCCTGAAGACAGCATATACTTGGCCTGTATTTTCTTAGGCATTCAGCCAGCCTATGTCTCTTAAGTGGAGAGTTTAAGCCATTCACATTTATTGAGAGAACTGATAGGTAAGGTAGATTACTGTTCATACTGTTAGGTTGTATGTTGTTGCTATGATTTCTGTGTTGAGCCATTGTAATATCTGGCCTTTAATATCTTTGGGTTTTGGTTGTTTTTATATTCGTGGGTTATTATTATGATGTTCCGTGCGTATCGCTGTTTTAAGTACTTCTTGTAGGGCCGGTCTTGTCTTGGTGAATTCTCTGAGCCTTTGCTTGTCTGAGAATGTCTTTATTTCTGCTTCATATATGAAGCTTAGTTTTGCAGGGAATAAGATTGTAGGCTGGGCATTGTTTTGTTTCAAAAGAGTGAGAATGGGGCCTCAGTCTCTGCTTGCTTGTAAAGTCTCATTAGGGAAGTCTGATGTTATTTGAATTGGCTTTCCCTTGTATGTTACTTGCTTCTTTCGTCTTATAGCACTTAGAAGGCCCTCTTTAGTTGATATTTTGGTCAGTCTGATGGCTGCATTTCGTCACGTCTTCCTGTTTGCATTGAATCTCTCAGGGGTCCTCTGAGCTTCTTGAACTTGTTTATCGAGATTTTCAGTAAGGCCTGGGAAATTTCCTCTATTATATCTTCAAATAGCTTGTCCAATCCTTGAGTGTTGCCTTCTTCCCCTTCTGGTAACCCTATGACCCTCACATTAGGTTTCTTCACAGAATCCCACATCTCTTGTAGGCTTTGGGCTTTTCTCTTGTTTGTCTGCTCTATTTCTGTGACTGATTTATTTAATTGGTGGCTGTTATCTTCAAGCTCTAAGATTCTTTCTTCTGTTTGATCTACCCCATTCTTGAGACTTTCCACTGTATTTTGTAGTTCCCTGAATCGATTCTTCATTTTCAGGAGTTCAGTTAAACTTTTCTTCATTGTGTCTATTTCTTTAGTGAACTTTTTTTCCAGATCCTGGAGGGTTTTTGTGGTTTCTTTGTGTTGGTTATTGAGTTATTCTTGCAGGTCGGTCAGTGTTGTTATGATCCACAGACAAAATTCCTCTTCTATCATTTTGGTTGCCTGATTTTGGTTGGTGTCCATATCTAGGGGCCTGGGGCTCCTCTTTGGGGATGAGTTTTCCATTTGGTTCTTCATATTTCCTGAGTTCCTTCCCTGATTTCTTCCCTTGTTGATCAGTTGTTGTTTCTTTTCTTTAGGTTTTTATTTGGGTATTCACACACCTTGTTTAGTTTCTGAGCTGGTAGGTGGTGTCTGTGGGTGAGATTCGACCACTCCCTGTATAATGAGTCAGTAGGTGTTGTGAAAAGGAAATGCAGGATGCTCTCCCTGTCAGTAGGTTGCGCTTGCTTGGAGGAACAGGCTATGCTGTTGTTTTTATGTCCTGTTATCAGCTCTTGTTCCAGTAGAGAGAACTCTTGTGCCTCAGGTGGTGGGTGGGGCCCTGGGACTTCCTGGTGTGTCCTTTTCTCCCCTTCAGTGAGGGCTAGTCTAGGAGAGAGTCTGGGCGGAGCTCGGTTGGGTAAGCCTGCCCTCAGGCACCACCAATGTTGTTAGCAGGGGTCAAAGTTCTGTTCTCTGCTTCCAGGAAAAGCTGACAGGGTGGGACTGGAATGTCCGGGCTCAGTCAGAGAGTCTGCATGTTGGGTTGGGGCTGTCTGAGACTCGCAGTCTGGAGCGGGCCTGGCTTCTTTCCACAGTCCCCAACTCCGCAGCTACTCCTGAGACTCTGCCAGCAGGCCAGACCACAAGCCACCAGGCCTCCTCTGGCTGTGCTGCTGGTGGGAGGGAAGGTTCCCTGCACAGGAATGCCACCTGGGATGGGCACACAGCCTCCCTTTGAGGGGAGGGTTGCCCTCTAGGACGCTGATCTGCCCCTGAAGGCACAGTCACCTCAGTAGGCTGTTCACAAATATCCCTTCTGTGCTCCGGGCAATATGAGGCCTTGGTCCACGGGATGTGATCTGCAGGTCTGACCTCTGGGTCCCAGAGTTCAAACTATATCCCCACCAGGGAGAGCAGTGCCTGTCCCAATTCACCCACAGGGAGCCCACGCTGGGTCTATGTCTCTCAACCTCAGGGTCTGCCCCGTTCTCCTGGGATCACCATGCCAGCAGCACCTGGGAGGGCTGGTGGGTAGGGAGCTCACAGTCTGAGTTCCCCTTAGTCAGCTGTAGGGCCTCAAATGGGAAGGTCCCGTTCCCTGTAGGTTCCTCCGGCTGGTGTCTATACTGTCTCTCTGTCTCTCTGGGCAGCCGCAGGTAGGGTCGGGGGAGGGGAGAATGAGGCAATATGGCGCCTGCCCCGCGGCTGCGGTCTGTGCACACGGAGGTACCCAAGGGAGTTGGGAGCCTGGTGCCGCATCTGCTACTGGCTTACCACTCACTGGCAGCGGCCGTCACTGGGCTGGTGTCTGCAGGTCTCTCCACTCGCTGGGGAGCCCACCAGCAGTCCAGATGCAGGGGAGGTGAAATGGCCAATCCACCTACACTTCCCGCTGGTCTCCGGGCTGCACCGGGGGTCCCAGCTTCCAGTTCTACTCCATGACCTCCTCCTGTGGAGTCTCCCATGGTCTCAGGTACTCCTCCTTCCGACCCTCATCCGATGTAGGCTCGTCTTCTTGCTTCTTTCTTCTAATTTCTGCTAGAATCTGTCTTTTCTGCAGAGACACTCTGTGTGGCGGTGTTTCTCATCGGCCATCTTCTGGGCGCCCCCTTATTTTTCACATTTA
This sequence comes from Microcebus murinus, assembly GCF_040939455.1. Classification (NCBI taxonomy): domain Eukaryota; kingdom Metazoa; phylum Chordata; class Mammalia; order Primates; family Cheirogaleidae; genus Microcebus; species Microcebus murinus. The sequence continues at coordinate 53,516,958 of NC_134136.1, forward strand.
TGGATTTCTGTATGTTGAACCATCCTTGCATCCCGAGGATAAATCCCGCTTGGTCCTGGTGTATTATTTTTTGATGTGCTGTTAAATTGTGTTTGCTAGTATTTTATTGAGAATTGTTGCAACTATATTCATATGGGATATTGATCTGTAGTTTTCTTTTTTTGTTGTGTCCTTTCCTGGCTCTGGTATCAAGGTGTTACTGGCTTCATAGAATAAGTTGTTGAGGATTCCCTCCTCAATATTGTGGAATAATTTCTGTATTTTGAGTACCATATTTTCTTTGTGGGTCTGACATAACTCAGCAGTGAATCCATCTGGTCCAGGTCCAGGGAATTTTTTTTGTTGGTTTTTTTTGGAGTTTTTTTTTTTACTATTTCTATTTTCCTGTCCATTTTTGGTCTTGTCAGGAGTTCTATTTCTTCCTGGTTGTGTCCTGGGAGGTTGTATGTTTCCTGGAATGTGCACATTTCCTGTATGTTCTCTAGTTTATGCATGTAGAGATGTATGTAGTATTCATGGATGATGTTTTTTATTTCTGTGGTATCAGTTGTAATGTCACCATTTTCATTTCTCATTGAGCATTGTGGGTCCTTTCTCTTCTGTTCTGGGTTATTCTAGCAAGAAGTCTATTAATTTTTATCTTTTCAAAGAATCAACTTTTTGTTTTGTTAATATTTTGTATTTTTTTTCCAATTCATTTGACTCTGCTCTGACATTCATTTGGTTTTTATTCTGCTGGCTTTGGGTTCGTTTTTTTCCTTCATTTTCTAATTCCTTGAGGTCTGAAAATAGATTGTTACTTTGTGATCTTTCTGTCTGTTTGATATAGGTATTTAAGGCTGTATATTTTCCCATGAAGAATGACTTTGCTGTGTCCCAAATATTTTGATAGCTGTGTCCCTTTGTCATTCAGATCAAATAATGTTTTGATTTCCATCTTATTTTCATTATTGACCAAGTAATTGTTCAGCAGTAGGTTGTTCAATTTCTATGACTTTGTGTAGGTTTGAGTGTTTCTCTTCTAATTGATATCTAGTTTTATTCTGCTGTGGTCTGAGAAGGGACATGATATGATTTCAATTTTTTGAAATTTGTTGAGATCTGTTTTGGGGTCTAAAATATGATCAGTCTTGGATAATGTCCCTGTGCTGCTTAAAAGAATTTGTATACTGTAGTATTTATGTCTGTCTGTCAGGTTCATTTGATTTAGAGCTTGGTTTAAGTCCATTTTTTCCATATATACTTTCTGCTTTGATGATCTGTCAAGCATTGACAGTGGGGTGTTAAGGTCCCTGATAATTTTGATGGTGTTTATTTCTTTGCTTAGCTCTAGAAAAATTTACTTTATGTATCTGGGAGCTCCTTTCTTGGACACATATACATTTAGAATTGTTATGTCTTCTTGTGGGATGGCTCCCTTTACCATTACATAATGTCCTTCTTTGTCTTTCTTTACCTTTGTTGGTAAAGTCAATTTTATCTGATATGAGAATAGCTACTCCTATAGTCTTTTGATTTCCATTTGTATGGAATATGATTTTCCATTTCTTCACATTGTCTGTGTGCATCACAGGCAATGTGTTTTAGATGTGTTTACTGGATACAGAAGACACTTGAGATATGTTTTTTCATGCATTCAGCCAGCCTGTCTTTTGAGAGGTGCATTCAATCCAATAACATTGATTGGTAGCATTGGTATGTGTGATATTGGTCTGTTCATTCTGTTGGGTGGTCCCTTATGGCTTTGTTTTACCTCTTGTTCTATTGTTTCATAGGGGTTGTGAATTTGTGAGATTTTTTTGGTGAAATTACACTGGTGGGATCTGTTGTGCTTATTTGTGTATAGTGCTGTTCTGAGTATTAAGCACAGTGCAAATATGGTCATGGCAAATTCCCTTAGTATTTTTTTTTTTTGTCTAGAAAATGTAATTTCTCTGTCGATTGTGAATCTTGGTTTTGCAGGATACGAAATTCTAGGCTGGCAGTTGTTCTGTTTAAGTCGATTGAGGATGGAGCCCCAATCCCTTTTGGCTTGTAAAGTTTCTACTAAGAAGTCTGCGGTTAGTCTGATGGGTTTTTCTTTAGTTTTTTTTAATGATTTTTTCTTTCTTCTTGCAGAATTTTCTCCTTCATTTTACTTTGGCCAAGTTTATTACTATGTATCTTGGAGTTGACCTATTTCCTATGAATGTTTTCAGGGTTGAATGTCAATCTTGCATCTGTATGTCTGAATTTCTCGTGATACTATGGAATTTTTCCCCAATAATTTCCTCAAATAGGTTTCCTATGCTTTTAGTTCTTTCTTATTCTCCCTGAGAGATACCTATAATTTCAATGTTGGTTCACTTCACTTAGTTCCTTATCTCTCTAAGTGATTTCTGATATTTTTTATACTCTTCTCTGCCTCTTTGAATGCCTGGGTTATCTTGAGAGCCTTGTCTTCAAGCTCTGAGATTCCTTCTTCTCTTTGGTTTAGTCTGTTGTTAAAGCTATCTGCTGCCTTTGAAATGCACTAAATGTTAAGTTCTATTATATTCTTTCTTATGTTGTTTAGCTGTCTAGTGACTTTTTCATTTGTTGCACTCATTTTGTGCAATAATTTTTTGGCTACTTTTGTTGGTTTTCAACTTTCTTTTTAATTATATTCATCTTATTTTATATACATACTCTGAATTCTGTTTCTGTTATTTTGGCAATTTCCTTGTGGATGGGGTCCACTACTGTAGCTCTTTTTTGTTCCCTTGGGAGTATCAAAATCCTTTATTTTTTCATGTTCCCTAGGTTCTTTTGCTGGTTTCTTCTTATCTGGATTAATACTATTGCAGGGCACCTGTTCTGCTTTGGTGGGGATTCTCTCAAACAATGTCCAGGAGTGAGAGCTGCTCAGAGCTGGAGTGTCCTGTGTGAAATGTTGGACCTCATGGAGGTTCTGCTGGCCCAACGGTAATGGTGAGGGCCCAGTTGGGAGGTCTTGGCAGCCAAGCCCAATTCAGGAGTCTCAGGGTAGATTCATAGACCTGGTGGTGGTCTTGATGCCACAGGGGCAAAGCCTCAGACTCAGGCACTGTGAAAGCTTCAGAGCTGGCTCTTGGGAATTTGAGGGCAGGGCTACCCTTATAGAGGGGTGCTCCACCAGCATAGGGACTGCTGAAGTCCAGTTGCAGATGCAGGGAATTCTCTCTGTGGCCCAGGTTCTGTGTAGATGGGCCAAGGGTGCTGGTAAGCCAAATTGTTCCCCATACCTAGGACTCACTGATGCAATTTCCCCAAATTTCTTAAGTGGTGCCTGTGGTGTCTGGGACCCTTCTCTGTTCAGCTTCCACAACAGGAAGGGGGTGTCTTCAGTCCCCAGTCATGGGGAACTACACAAGGGAACATCAGTTCCTTCCTCAGCTAAGTGAGGATGATGCAAAGTGTATTTGGGGGAGGCTGGGACCCGTGCAGACCTGGCTCCATACACTAGAATAATAAAGATGGTGTCCATTGCAGAAACCTGGGACTGGCAGACCAGCTCTCTGCTGCACCTGCTCTCCAGTGGGATGTCTCAGCACAGACTCTGAGCAGCTCCCTGATCAGCCTAGAGGTCTGCGGTGGAAGGCAGAGACCCTTTCAAATCAAATTGCCTGTAACTTTTGTTTTTCTCCTAAAAAGCAGTGTCCTCCTTGGTTGCTTCTATCTTGCTGTCTTCCCCTCTTCACAGCAGAGTGAATTGTATTGAGACTTCCAGCTTTATCTCAGAGACAGTGGGTGATGCTTGTGAGTAAGAATCAGCCACATCCTGCTTGATGGAGTTTATAGATGCTGCCAATGAGCTATAGAGTTATTATCCCTGTCCACTGTCAATGTTTGCAGGAGAGTGCCAACTGCAGAGAAGTTCTTTTGTGCCTGCGATAAGCTCTGGTCTTGCAGATGGAGCCCATCAATGTCCCAGGCCTTGGCTAGGGGACATGTAGCTCCCAGAAGGTTGCTTGATCTCTCCCACAACCGAGGTTGGTGGAGGATTGAGGGTGGGTGCAGTTATATTGTGTGAGTCTGGAAGTCTTTGCAAAACCTCGACAGGGCTCAAAGATTGTCTTGCTAGCCACTAGGGAGAGCCACTGGGAAGATGGTTGTGGCCTGCTCTTCAATTCTGAAAAGCTGCTTGTGAGGGAGGGGTCATACTTCCCAGACTGGCTGTGATGAGTGAGCTCCATCCCTTTTGCGTTACCCTTGCCCTCAGGTACTGAGTACACTGCCTTGGTTGCTAAGGTGCAACAGGCTGGGATCCTCCTGCTGGAGCACATGCTGAACTCAGTTTCTATGGCAGTGTGGGCTGGATTATTCTCCACCAGAAGACCTGCCCTAGTCCAACAGCATGGCTTTCCTGTGGTAGGGATTGGTGCTTCCCCAGTTCACAACATCTTGCCCCCCTCCCCAGTTTTCTACCATTTGTTCCAACCATGTGGATTCCCTCACCTCCTAAATCCAGCTCCTAAACCTCCCACCCCACCCATGCCCATCACCAAGCTGCTCAAGTCCTGGGGACACAGGTTCCAGCCTGGGTTTCTGACCCCCTGGCATGCATCTCTGTAAAACACCAGCAGTAGGGAACTTCCGAATTGGCTGTCCTGGGTCCCCTGCAGGTTCCCAGTGGGAGACATGTGGGCCCAAGTTTCTGTGGAAAGTTCAGACTGCAGGATGCACAAGCTGGGAGGATGGGGGCCACTCACCAAATTCTCAGCTCAAACTACTCCCCCAGTTTCAATGGGTGGGAGAGAGTCTGGGAGATATAAGAATCTGAATGGAAAAAAGTCTGCTCTTGATGCTCTCAGGTCACTCTCCTTGGCATGGAACACTGCATGGATTGTCTAAGCTCTAGGATCACACAAGTTCTCCCCACAATTCCATGGTTGCTGCAGTGCTTGTGTTTGTGGTGGTGGAAAAGTTTCTCAGTAACTTGGTAGCCCCTGACACCTAAAGATTATGAGAGGGAGAAACGCATCCCCTGTTACCCAATCCCTGGACTCTGAGCCTCCCTGGGTTTGGTTCTCACTGATATCTTTTTTTCTTTTATCTTCTTCCTTCTATGCTTTGCAATTTTCCTCTTTGATGTCCCTGGCAGGCTCTGGCACTTCTCTCCCTGAAATTCACCTATGCTGCATCCCCTCTTTCTTCTCCTCTATCAAAAACCCTTCCTTCTCTCTGGGATGCTCTGGCAAGTGATGTCTCTAGTCAGCCATCTTGCCTCATCTCTTGGACATCTTAACATTACTAAATCTCCTTATCTTGAACAAGGGATGCCTTTCCTTTTATTTGTCATCTTTATTTTCTTTCAGCAATGCTTTGTAGTTTCCAGTTTACACATCTTTGCCCACTTTCACTTGTTTCATTTGTATTTTATTATTTTTAATGGTATTGTAAATGGAATAGTTTTCTTAACTTACATTTTCAATTGTTCATTGATACTGTATGGAATCACAGCTGATTTTCCATGTTGACTTTGTATGGTGCTTATTTTCTGAAATTGTTTTTCAGTTTACAGGTTTTGTAGAATTGTAACATTTTCTACATATAATATGATATCTTTGAATAGAAAAATAATTTTAGTTCTTCCTTTCTCATTTGGATGCCTTTTAATTATTTGTCTTGCCTAATTGCTCTGGCTAGGACTTACAATACTATGTTGAATAGACATGGTTAAAGTAGACATCCTTGCCTTCACTTTAAGTGTGAAGAAAAACTTTCAGTCTCCCATCATTGAGAATGACACAGCTCTGATCTTTTTATCAATGGTCTTTATTATGTTGATATAGTTACAGTGTATTCCTAGTTTGTTGAGTTGTTTTAATCATGAAACAGTGTTGAATCTTTTCAAGTGCTTTTTCTGCATCAATTGAGATGATCCTGTGGTTTTCATCCCTCATTATGTTAATGTAGTATATTACCTTGGTTAAATTTCATATGATGAACCACCCTTACATTCCAGGAATAAGTCCCACTTGGTCATAGTGTATAATCTTTGTAATGTGCTGATGAATTCATTTTGTTATTATTTTATTGAGTTTTTTTGGTGTGTGTCAATATTCACCTGGGATATTGGTCTATAGTTTGCTTTTAGTTTTTATTTTATTTATTTATTTATTTTCGAGTGGCTTTGGTATTAGAATAACACTGGCTTCGTAAAATCAATTTGGAAATGTTCCCTCCACTTCAAATTTTGAAAGAATTCAGGAGGATTGATGTTATTTTGTATGCCCGTGTATGTATGTATAATGTTTGGTAGAATTCTCTATTTGAGTCAGCTGGTCTTGGCCTTTGTATCATTGGGAGGATTTGATTATTGAATTCAATCTCCTTACTTGTTGATCTGTTCGGGTTTTTGTTACTTCATAATTCAATCTTTGTAGGCTGTCCATTTCTTCTGGTTATCCAATTTGTTAGCATACAGTTGTTAATAGTGTGCTTTTATATTTATTTTCATTTTTGTGGCATTAATTGTACTGCTTCCTCTTTAATTTCTGATTTTAGTTATTTGAGTCTTCTCTGTTCTTAATCTAGCTAAAGTTTTGTTTTTTTTTCATTAAATTCTTAGTTTTATTGATATTTTTCTTCAGCTTTTTTGTGCTCTCTATTTCTTTTATCTCTACTCTAATATTAATTATGTCTTTTCTTCTGCTAGCTTTGGTTTTAGTTTATTTTTCTTTTTCTAGTCCTTGAGATAGAAAGTTATGTTTTTAATTTGAGATTTTTTATTTTTTTGATGTACTTCCCTCTAAGCACTATGTTTATCGCATACCATAAGTATTTTTAAAATGTTTGACTAATAAAAATTATATATATTTATCATGTACAACATGTTTTGAAATATATGCATCTTATAAAATGCCTCAGTCAAGCTAATTAACATAGGCATCACCATTTGGGGAGATGCTAGCTATAGGAGTTTCAGTTGGATAGGAGGATTAAATTCAATAAAACTATTGAACAACATGCTGACTATAGTAACACTATATTTGAAAATTGCTAAGTGTTGCATCTCATACATTTTGATACGTTATAATTTTATTTTCATTTGTCTCAAAGTATTTTATTATTTTTTGTGACTTCTTTGACCTATGGTTTGTTTAATATTATGTTGTTTATAACATTTTTGTGAGTTTTCCAGTTTTCATTTTTATTACTTCAATGTTCTTGAATTTGGTAAGACATGTTTTGTTGACTAACATGTATTCTACCTTTTAGAACATTCCAGGTACATGTAAGAAGACCATATATTCTGCTGTTGTGGGGTGGAATGTTCTGAATATACCTGTTAGGTCTAATTAGTCTATAATGTTAAATCCTCTACTTCCTTATTCATCTTCTGTCTGGTTGGTTTATCCATTATTTTAAGTAGAATATCAAAGTCTCCTACTATTTTTCTGTTGCTATTTCTTACATTAATTATGCCAAAGTTTTCTTCATAAGAGCTCTAAAGTTTAATGCATAAATATTTATAATTGCCATATTTTTTTGTAAATTGACACTTCCATCATTATGTAGTGTCCTTCTTTACCTCTTATAACAATTTTTGATTTAAAGTCTAAGATGTCTGATATAATTACAGCCACTCCTGCTTTTTTTAGGGAGGGGTTGCCATTGGCATGGAATATCTTTTTCATTATATTACTTTTAGCCTATGTGGTTTTTAGATTTAAAGTGAGTCTCTTTCTCTTGTAGACAGCATACAGTTGGATCTTGTTTGTTTAATTGATTCAGTCAATCGATATCTTTTCACTGGGAAGTTTAATCCATTTACATTTAAAGTAATTACAGATAGAAAGGGGCTTACTAATGCTATTTTATCATTGTTTTCTATACGTCTTGTAGCTATTTTGTCCCTCATTTCCTTTGTTATTGCCTTCTTTTCCTTCTGTTCATTTTTTATAGTGATGTAATGATGTGTTCTGAATACCTTGTCATTTTCCTTTGTGTATATTCTATAGAAATTGTTCCTGTGATTATCATTGCAATTACATAAAACATCTGAGTTATAGCATTCTATTTTAAACTGATAACAACTTAAGTTCATTTATGTACAAAATTTTTGCTTCTGGAAAGATCCAGATTCTACACTTTATGTTATTGATGTCACAAAATATATCTAAAATTTGTATACACATTAACAACAATTTTTTATGATTTTATCATTTAAGTTCTATATATCAAAATCACAATAGCACAGGATATATTTGTCTGTGCATTTACCTTTAATAGAGAGCTTTATATTTTTGGACATCTTTGTGCTGTTGCCTGCTGCCCTTTTGTTTCAACATGAAGGACTCCCTCTAGCATTTATTATAGAGCAGGTCTAGTGGTAATGAACTCCCTTGGCTTCTGTTTATCTGGGAAAGCTAAGGAGTAAAGTCTGGAACAAGTTCTTCCCTTATAGCTCTCAGAAAGAATCAACACTCCTGAAGCTTTGATTTCAGACTTCTAGCCTCCAGAACTTCGAGAAAATAAATTTACCTCATTTAAGCCACTCAGTTCGTGGCACTTTGTTTCTGTGGCCCTGTCAAACTTAATACATCCAGTAACCTAATACTGTGATGTAAAGTTAACTATTATTAATGCATTTTATCTGACATGACAAGACAATGAGGGAAGTAAACAAAATTACATATATAAACAAATTCATAACAAAAGTAATGGATATATATGTATATATGTAGCAAGAGTTGAAGCCATAGTTATTGGTGCCACTTTGTTATATAATTTATTTGTGCATTCAGGGTCTGCTCAATCTTGATCTTGTGTGCCACTTCTATTTGATAATGGAGGGTTGCTGTATATGCTCAACTTTATAGATTGGTGGATCAGAAAACATCCAGTTCATGATGGGCAACTCAGTTCACATGGTAATTTGGTGGCCTATGGTCAAGCATTTATACTTTACTAAGGCCCAGTAGCAAACCAAAAGCTGTTTATCAAAAGGAAAGTAGTTATTCATAAGATATGGAAATGTTTTGCTTCCATATCATAAGGATCTGCAGTATGATTTAACTATAACAGCCTGGAAACTTTCAGAAAGCATCTCTATCTGCATCAGAAACTTAAATTACCATTGGATCTGCTGGATTATACAGTTCAAATGACAGAGCAGCTTGTAAAGCAACCTGGACTGGCTGGAGAGCCTTCTCTTTTCCTGGGCTTCATTCAAAACTAGTAGCTTTTCATGTCACTTGGAAAATATGCTGAAGTAGCACAACCAATGAGGGATATGTTGCCTTAAAAATCCAAATAGGCTCACTAGGTGTGCCTTTTTCTTTTGTGGTTATACAACAAGCCAGATGCAACCATCTATCCTTTACCTTGGAAAGAATATCTCAATATACCTCATACCACTGGACTTCTAAAAATCCCAATGAGGGAAAGATCTCTGGATTTTTGTCAGAGTTATTGCACCACATTTGGTGCAAGAAAATATTTTACCAATAAGCTTAGAGTAATTGCTACTTCTTGCTCACTAGGTCCAATAAGCAAAATGTCATCAATTTAATGGACCAGTGTGATGTCTTCTGAAAGAGAAAGGCAATCAAGTTTCCCTCATCTCTCTGATGACATAGGGCTTCCTTGTTGATTTACTCCTGAGGTAGGGCAATGAAGATATGTTGCTGGCCTTGTCAACTGAAGCAATTACTGATAGGGAATTCTGTAAAGACAAGTGGACATATTTCTAGAAAACTGTGGAGGTACAACTTACAAAGTAGTTTATTTTACTAGGATTCCCAAATCTTTTTTCAGAAGCATACAGGTTAAGAACATATTTGCTGAAGTAATTTCCTAAGAAATGATTACAAACAAGGGATGAAAAATAATCCTAGTCTAAGTCACTGTATTTGTAATTACCCTTTCCCCACTTTTGTCTGAAATCTCTGGAAACTGCCAGAAACATAAATTCTGCCTGTTCCATGTCTTCTTGGAATGGATAATTTTATGATAATTATGTTTCTGTAAATTGAAGAGCCTAATACATTCTTGCATGCCTGCTATGAGGACTAAATGCTAAACACACTGTAGGTTGTTATTAGTGGTCAATATTTAGTGCAGCTCTACAGAGAAGGAGATCTCATTAAGAGAAATTTAATAGTAAAAATATGCTGCTATATAAGATATAAATCAGTAAATTAACTTACTGTATATTTCTAGTGGTATACCTTGATGAATGCTCAGATATCTGTTGTCATGTGCCTCACTGAAATCACTTGCCAAGATTTCATCTACTGCCATTAGTGTGCCAACAGATTTACTCCATTCACTTTTATAACTACTGGTGGAATCATTCTTTGAGTAAGGCTCCTATGCTTCCTTTTATCTTCAGCCCAAATCATGTGTTCATTTTGAAAATCCAGAAGTATTGAAAATGTTGAGTAAGAAGTCCCAATAAACCATACAGAAAATCACATTCTGCTGCTGTCCCATGTAGATTTTGGTACAAGCCAGGATACTTTTCAGTCTTTTTGTTTTCTATTCAATGTATCTCTCAGTATTATTTTTATTTTAGTCTTTTTAATTAGGAGACAATACAATGCGATATCTGAAAAGCCCAAGATTTGGCATTAGTCAGGCCAAAGTTCTAGTCCCTGCTTCATACATCTTTCTAGTTATAGAATCATAGCAAGCTATATAATTTTGTCATTCAATTACAGCAGTTCCCACTAAAATTTCTGACCTACAGAGAAGTATAACTACAGAGTTTCTCAACAGTGCTGAAGCTCCTCTTGCAAATATATTTCTCAGGGTTGTGGTGAAAAGTGTGTTCTTTAGAACCTCCTGGGATGGGTAATCAGGGTTTACATAATGAATACACTTTAATTTAAAAATACCCCTAAGCCTTTAGAAACCTCCCTCTACAGTATACAAAGGTAGTTCTGGCATTTTATACTTATTTAGTGTGAAAACCTTTTGGTCCATATTTCAGCCAATCAACCTAACAAATTGTTAGAGACTTCTAACTTTTCAAGCTGAAAAATTGAATATTCTTTGCTTAGGAGGCCCACATCAGTAAATTCAACCTCATCCAACTTACTTTTCTTTCACTATTATTCCACATTCTTACTATTTATTCCAATACCTATTCTCAAGAATTTTTTGTGTATAAATTAGAAAAAAAATATGCAGTTCCTTTGGAGTATAGCGTACCCCCTCATGGGCACTACTGTTTACCTTACCCTTTGGGGCCTGCTAGGATTGTATCTAATTATAGGTCTAAAAACAAAGAAGGGCATTAGAGGTAGGTCTTAAGGAAATCTGAAGTGCTTTGCAAGACACCTATCTTAGAGACAACCATTAAAATTTCCTCAAGCAAAGCTGAATGATCCTCCTCAAATGGGATAGAAAAGCTGCTCCTACTGGCAAAAAAGACTCATCAACATTTAAAGGTTCAATGTCCCCAGCTTCATCAGGATCTGCCCATATTTACCCAACCCAATTTTAGAATCTCAGTTCTTCCCAAGTCATGCCCTTACTTTAACAGAGATATTTTATAAGATTGGGAATTCAAATCACATTATAATTTGTTCACTCACAGGATGAGTTTTGGGGTTTTGTTTTCAACAATCTCAGCCTGTGACTATAGGAGATAAGAATTTCTTTCAGGGCAGACATAAAAAATTTCAGGTAATTTATGTGGAGTTTTAAATGGGAATTAGAAGCCCTGAGCTCATACTTTCCCTCCCACGCTTTTTACAGCACAGCTAGGAGCTACCAGTGAATCACATTATCCTCATTAGTTTGACAAAAATGTTCTAAGGCATCAAATGCATGGTTACCCAGAACTTTGTGTTTTTTTATATATGTAAGTATTTGATTAGGATTATCCAAAGGTGCTATTTTGCATATTTCGGTTGTCACATCATGCCATTGACTATTAGTGTCCTCTGGAACATTAAAAATAGAGTCCTTAGTGCCTTGAAATCTAATCAGATTAGAGAACCAATTCCAGAACCCCCAGAAGCAATTTAGCAAACTGATATTTAAGATTATGTTGCTCTTAAATTCTTTAAGTACCAGTGTCTATATCAGTCAGGGTTATCCAGAGAGAAAGAACCAATGGAGATAGATGATGGATAGATAGATAGATAATTGATGTAGATAGAGATAAAGATATACATCTTAAGTAGATTGGTAGATAGAGATGTCAATAGATTATATCTATTTATCTATCTGTCTACCTGCCATCAACAGAAAGATTTTTAAGAAATTGTTTCATGCAATTGTTAGGTCTGGCAGGCCTGAAATTTGTAAGGCAGGCTAGCAGGATGGAAACTCAAGTAGGAGTTGATGCTGCAGTCTTGAAGGAGAATTTCTTTTTTTTCCACATAGCTTCAGTTTTTGTTCTTAAAGTGTTTCAATTGATTGGATAAGGTCCACTCACAATAACCAGTGCTATCTCCTTTACTTAAAAATAACTGACTGTAGATGTTAACTACATCTACAAAATACCTTCACACCAATAATTGGGGACTGTTGTAGGGAGCAAGGTTCTTGCCCTCCTAAGGTTTGCTTAAAAAAACACTGACATGAGGCAGATTGATTAATAGGAGTAAAAAGATACAAATTTATTTAACACATACACATGGGAACCCTCATGATAACAATTCATTTCTTTGATGAAGTACAGGATTTTTTAAAGAATGGAAGCATGAAAATAGTAAAATAGGTTTGGGGAGGAGGAGAGAAAGGTTTATTTAGCTTGCAAAGGTAGTCTTATGTAAATGAAATCTTAAAGGTGGCAGCCTTCAGAGAAAATAGATAGTGAATGTTTCTTTTCAAACCTTTGAAGGTGTCAGACTCTCAGTTAATCTTTCCTAGCTCAAGTAAGGAAAGATCTGGTTGCATTAAATGAGATTCTCTACAAATGTAAAATTTCTCCCACAAAAGGCAGCTTTGCAGCATTACTTTAATCTGTGAGACCCATGGTAGCTATCAAAAAATATGTGAAAGAAATATATTCTGGAACAAAATATTTCTAATTTCCTTCACTATCTTCTAGCTAAATTAACACATAAAGCTAATCATCACACCAAACATCTACCTAAAATATTGCTATTTTTGTTAAAATTATATTTTTATAGTATAAAACTTTATATTATAAAATATATACTTTAAAATATGCTTATCACATAATATTTTAATATAATTATATTAAAATTACATTTAGTTTTTGAGAATTAGATGTTGGTCCAAAGTACTTAATATAAATTATCTTCATACATGGATTTATTGTTCTGAATCAGTTGAGAATAAGTTGGGGATTGGTGACATCAAGTAGTATGGGTTAAAATGTCCCCAATACCTCAGATTATGACTTTATTTGGAGATAAGATCTTTACAGACAATCAAGTTAATGTGGGATTATTACAATGAGGCATAATCCAAAATAAATGATGAATTTATGTAAGGGGAAAATCTAGACACAGGGACATATATAGGTAGAACGCCTTGTGAAAAGACACTGGGAGAAGATAATCATCTATAATTCAAAGAGAGAGACCTGGAATAGATCTTTCTTTCACAGCTTCAGAAGGAACAAACCTTGCTGACACCTTGATTTTGGATTTCTAGGCTATAGAACTGTAAGACAATGAATTTTTGTTGCTTAAGCCACCCAATTTGTGGTCCTTTGCTATGGCAGCCATAGCAGACATAAACAATCCTTTGCACACCTAAATATTTCAATGCATGCTTCCTAAAAAATAAAAATAAAATATTCTCTTACATAGAGTGTAGTTACTGAAATCCATACATTTAACACTGATACAATACTATAATCTAATCCACAGTCCATAAATAAATTTACACAATTGTTGAAAGAATGTCCATTAAAGCTATAAATTATCCTACCCATAACCCAATACGGGAGCATGCATTACACTTAGTTCTCATGTCTCTTTAGTATCTTTTAATTTGAATGAGTTCCTCATCATCTTTACATAATTCTTGACATGTTATGAAGTGTACAGGCCTCTCATTTTGAAAAATATTCCTATAATAAATAACATATTTCCTCATGATTATGTTTAGTTTATACATTTTTAGCAGGAATAATAGAAAAGTGACATAACTTTTTCAAGGTATCATAATAGAATACAAGCGATATTATTAATAGTTTCTTACAATATTGGTAATTTCAACTTTGATTGCTTAGGTAAGGTGTTGTCCTCCAAATTTTTCCACTATAATGATACTATTGTTCCCATTTTAATTAATAAGTCATTTTTAGGAGATACTCTAAGACGTTCTGTTCTTTATCAAATTGTCAACCACGAGCTTTAAATTTCCATGATTATTTTCTAATTCCATCAGTCCTTTTACTAGTTGACATTCTACTCTAAGAAGCTTTTGCTTCTCCCTCATTTACTTATCACTATGGATTTATGAATTCTTATTTTATTCAATAAGTTATAATCTGTTACCATTAGTGTTTATTTTGATGCTCAAATGTTGTCTCAATTAGCCCAGTGTAGGATCTTTCAAGCTGACTTCATGTCCTTTCGACATATTCCCATGATTTTGTGAGCACTTCCTTACTTTTTAGTATAAGAAGATATCTCAGAATCATCTTACACATTTTTTGTCTTATTCCCTGGGGAGCACGCAAAAACTTAACATCGTTTTTTAATCTTTGAGAGGTACTTTGTATAAGAAGGCCATTCAAGCTCAGTGTTAAAAAGATCTATGAATAGGACCTACATTCTCCTTAAGAAATAATATTAAAACACATCTAACATAAAAGATCTGAGGTCTCCACATCCTATTTTATATAGCATAGATTAAGTAATCTTCACCTAGAAATTATTTAAGACATGTTCAAGCAATATCCTCATTAACCATAAAAAGAAAGCCAATAAAATAGACATTAATAATTTTTAGCATATGAGTGTATGCATGTTGTCTTCAAGTGAGTTTCCTCTTGCTAGAAGACAAAACCATTGCTCTCACATTTTGTGTACCTCATAATGCCTCAAACAGCTTTGAGCATATCATAATTGAACTGAATTATTTATAAGCAGTCTGGTTACAAGATATTTAATTTAAACAGGCCTGTTAGCACAAGATTGATACCCCTTAATGCTTCTTAATGTCTATTTTATTGAAATTCTTTTTATGGTTAATGTAGGTATTGGTTACAAATGCCTTAAATATTGTCAAGGTGAAGATTATTTAATCCAGGCTATAAAGCATCCTACATGTCATGCATAACAATTTTACATCTATATATCTATGTATCTGTATATCTATATATATAATGGAATCCTCCCTGTAGATGGAAAATCCTCCCTGAAGAAAGGAAAATTTAAGGAATGACAGGAATAGTTTTTATTGGAATTCTGAATAGTAAAAGCTTCCTGAACCAATTGAAACAATTTTGTTTTTTGAGTGTGTGCTAAATCCCCAAACTCATCAGGACCATCATACCACTTTTCCTATGCTAAGGCAGGAGGCTCAATAGTAAAGCTGTCTAAATGGCATGGGGTTTCCTGTCACAACAGGCAATTTTCAGCTCTCAAAAAGCAAATACTTTGCAGAAGTACAGGTATGTCTGTGTTTTCCTCATGAGCCCAGCTAGTTATTTGCATTGTTACTTGAATCTCATATTCTATAAACCCTAGTTGCTGATCTGTACTATCTATCAACCCAGTCTTATAGAATAGGGCAACTCCACAAGTTCAGAGGTTTCAACATTTGGAATGTAAGATGTTCCAAATTGTGCATTATATTTAAAATGGTTTGGGAACTGTTATCACTGTAAATGGATAATACAACAGCTTTGTGCTTAGCAGCTTCCCTTCATGTATTGTCAACACCATATTGTAGATTATGTGGACACATCTGCCCTTTAAGTTCCTTCTTAGTCACGTAATTATAAATACATCACTTGTTGATACCTCAGCTTCCATACTGACCTCACTGGGAGAACTTTTGAAAATAGCCTTCCTTCCTTCTCATGTGAATTGCTCACTCAGTTGTCTAAGTTTACTTACCACTCCCGTCGAAAAACAATTAGAATGAAGACTAAGACCAAAAATGTTTTCCAGAAATGTTTCAATAGATCCATTCATAATCTACAGTGATTAGTTCAAAATATTTAGATGTTTGGGAGACTCTAAAACTTATAAGATAAATGTTATATACTTTCACAGCAACATTGTTTAGCTCCCAATTATTAGTGAGAAGATGTGGTGTTTATTTTTCACTTCCTGAGATGCTTCACTTAAGATAATGGTCTCCAGTTCCATCCAGGTTACTGCAAAAGACATTATTTCAGTCCTTTTTATGGCTGAGTAGTACTCCATCATATATATATATACCACATTTCCTTTAGCCACTAATGAATGATGGGCACGTAGGTTGATTCCACATCTTTGCAATTGTGAATTTGCTTTGATAAATATTTGAGTGCTGGTGTCTTTTTAATAAATTGACTTCTTTTCCTTTGAGTAGATAACCACTAATGGGATTGTTGGAGCCTAGAAGAAAATGAAGGGAAAATGCTTCTAGACATTGGCTGAGGCAAAGTATTTATCAATAAGACCCCTGGCACTACACTTAGTTAACACTGGTGTCCAATAGTGCAAAACTTATTATTTATATGTACACAGAAGATATTTACTTTGAAATATTTAACAAATTTATAAGTTGTACTATATGTTCTAGATAATAATTTCCTCTAGGCCAGAGAAAATGTCACTGCCAGATGAGTGTACTCAGTCATATTCACACAATCTCACAGAAATGTCTTAATGCTCTAAATAGATTTAAAAAAATGGCTTCTGTAGCTAAGAATATTTTGAATTGCATTGTTATCTGTTACTTTTTATTTCAAAGTACTCACCCTAGCTCACCCAAATCAGCACAGCCCAGCCTCACTTCTCCACCCACCTCAGCTGTGGCAGAAAATAAGAACACACCTGGAAGTTCCAGGGCCCCACTCACCACCTGGGATATTCAAGTGTTCCACCTGAGGAATTAGAGCTAGTCACAGGTCTCAAAAACAACACCTGTAAGTGTTGAAAAATAGCTTACTTCTTGGAGATATGTCAGTCCACTAATTTCTACTGATAAATCATGATACACTGAGAACAATTTGGTTTAAATATCTATAATTAGGACAAATTATAAGCTGTAATATCTCATACTGTGGCTAAGGCTATTATTAAGAACTTCTGGACCTTTATTCCAAGTTTATCTTAATTAATAGGAAAATGGAAATTTCCAAGGTCGTGAGGATTATTTTTGCAGTATTTAATGTGTGAGGGGGTGAGTACGGGCATACCTCTGAGATATTGTAGGTCCTGTTCCAGACCATCACAATAAAGCAACTGTTGCAATAAAGTGAGTCACAAGAATTTTTTGGTTTCCCAGCGCACACAAAAGTTATATTTACACTATACTATAGTCCATTAAGAATGCAGTAACATTATATCTATGAAAACAATGTAAACACCTTAATTTTATATTGCTAAAAATGCTAACAATAATCTGAGCCTTTAAAAGTCATAATATTTTTACTGGTGAAGGGTCTCTCCTCAGTTTGGATGGTTGCTGACTGATAGGGGTGATGGTTGCTGAAGGTTGGGGTAACTGTGGCAAATTATTAAAATAAGACAACAATGAAGTTTGCCACATCAGTGAACTCTTCCTTTCATGAAGGATTCCTCTGTAGCATACAATATAGTTTGATAGCATTTTTTGCACAGTAGAATTACTTTAGAAATTAAAGTCAATCCTTTCAAATCCTGTTGCTGCTTTATCAACTAAGCTTGTATAATATTTTAAATCCTATTGTCATTTTAACAGTGATCATAGCATCTTCACCAGAAGTAAATTTCATCTCAAGAAACCACTGTCTTTGCTCATCCATGAGAAGCAAATACCCTTTCGTTCAAATGTTATCATGACATTGCAGCAATTCAGTCACATCTTCAGGCTCCACTTCTAATTCTAGTTCTGTTGCATTTCTACCACATCTGCAGTTACTTCCTCCACTGGAGTCTTGAATCCCTGAAAGTTATCCATGAGAGTTGAAATCAAATTCTTCCAAACTTCTGTTAACGTTGATATTTTGACCTCCTCTCATTAATCATGGATGTTCTTAATGACATCTAAAATGGTGAATCCTTTCACAAGGTTTTAACTTTACTGGCAAGCTCTTTCAGAGGAATCACTATCTATGGCAGCTGTAGCCTTATGAAATGTATTTCTTAAATATTAATAATTTAAACTCAAAATTACTACTTGAATCATAGGCTGAAGAATGGATGTTGTATTATCAGACAAGAAAACAACAACATTATATCTTTGTATATCTCCATTGGAGCTCTTTAACAGATATATTGCCAATAAGCAGTAATATTTTGAAAGGGACCCTTTTTTCTGAGCAATAAGTCTCAATAGTGGGCTTAAAGTATTCAGTAAACCATGCTATAAGCAGAAGTTCTGTCATCAGGCTTTGTTGTTCCATTTATAGAGCACAAGTACAGTAGATTTACTATAATTCTTAAGGATCTTAGAATTTTTGGAATGACAAATGATCATTGGCTTCCACTTAAAATCACCAGCTACATTAGCCCCTAACAAGAGGCAGCCTGTCCTTTGAAGCTTTGGAGCCAGACACTGACTTCTCCTCTGTAGCTCTGAAAGTCTTAGATGGTATCTTATCCCAATATAAGGCTGTTCTGTCTACACTGAAAAGCTGTTTTATATATCTGCCTTCATCAATGATCTTAGCTAGATCTTCTGGATAACTTGCCATAATTCCTACATCAGCACTTGCTGCTTTACCTTTCAGTCTTATGTTATGAAGATAGCTTTTTGTCTTCCTTTTTCTTCATAAACTAACCTCTATTAGCTTCAAAATGTTCTTCTTTAGCTTCTGTACCTCTCTCAGACTTACTCTAGATTTGAATTAGGCTTTGGTTTAAAGGAATGGTGTAGCTGGTTTGACCTTCTATCCAGACCACTAAAACTTTCTTCATATCAATAATAAAGCTGTTTTGCTTTATTATAATCATTCATGTATTCACTGGAGGAGCATTTTTAATTTCCTTCTGGAATTTTCCTTTGCATTTACAACCTGGGTAACTGTTTGATACAAGGAGCCTAGCTTTCAGCTTATCTTGGCTTTTGGCATGCCTTCATTACTAAGCTTACTCATTTTTAGCTTTTGATTTAAAGTGAGAGACATGTAACTCTTATTTGAATATTTAGAGGCCATTGTAGCATTATTAGTTGTTCTAATTTCAGTATTGTTTTTTCTTGGAGAATAAGGAGTCCCAAGGAGAGAAAGACAGATGAGAGAATGACTGGCTGGTGGAGCAGTCAGAACACATCAATTTATCAGTTACATTATAGGCATAGTTCATGGTCCCCCAAAACAATTACAATAGTAACATTGAGGATCACTGATCATAGATCACCATAACAAATATAATAATAATGAAATAGTTTAAAATATTGTGATAATCACCAATATGTGACAGAGACACAAAGTAAGCACCTGTGATTAAAGAAATGGTGCTGATAGACTTTCACAATGCAGGGCTGCCCCAAATCTTCAATTTGTAAAAATCCACAATATTTTTAAAGCACAATAAGTACAATAAAATAAAGCATGCCTATATATATAATTGCTGTAAGATACATCCTCAAGAAATATATAATCTACATGTATAAATCTAGTATGTAGAATAAAGGCAGTTGTATAAACTTACTAGAAATGTCCTGCATACATAAGGCCAAATGGTGTTTTAAAAATCAGTCAAGGAAGGCAGCGTCCCATGATAAATAGAGCACTAAGCCAAGTGTCAGGAGTCCTGGATCTAGTCCCAGTTGTCTGATCAACAGGGGTCTCAGTTTTTTTCTTATATAAATAACTATGTTACTGGATAAAATACATCACAAAGTTGTAGAGATGATCTAATGGGATAATGTATTTGTAAGTGTTTTGAAGCATATAATACCATATAAAGGCAAAGAATTATCACAAGAAATACTCAGACAAGGTTAGGTTGACTCTTGTCAAAATAAGTGACTGACTAAACTATTACCAAACAGAAGGCCACTGCCACTATAAATATTGAACCACCAAAAGAGGAGCAATTCTCCCTAATATCTTCAATGTCAACATAGTGCTCAAGATTATAGATAGATATAGACGATATAGATATAGATATATAGTACCTAAATATTCCTTAAGTGAAAAATAATAAACCTATCTGAATTCTAGATGTCATAGAGTATGATTCACAAGGTCTAGTTAGGCTTTACTTTCAATCAATTCAGTCAGTTTTCCCGGGTAATTCTTAGGTTGGGTTTGGATGTACATGTACATTATAGTAACATAGAGAAATTTGATTTATTTTAACTACATCTGTGATCTGTGACACATGATATAGTATCAAATAATATGTTTGTTAAAATATGACAACAAAACACAAAGTAAGAAGTTTGCATCTCCTAATCTAAGTACAGTAAAGTTCTTTACAAAGCAGAAATTTCTTACCTATGAAAATGTAGAGCCAATGATCATTTGCTACTAATAATTCAAAAGTATTTTTGAAGAAAAGTTTGCCAGTAATTTAAAAACTGATAAATATCATTGCAAATTTGACCTGCCAGATAATGAAGACAATTAAGGACAATTTCCTGTTTGTTCTATTAGATTAAAACTGATATTTGTTATTTCTTTAATCGGTTCTTTATTTCTCTGTGCTTTTAACCTTAACTGAATATATGCAACCCTCCGAATATACAGCATCACTTTAGCAAACAGACATAATATGTACCAAAAAGTAATTTCAGATATAGAAATATACAGTTTATTTAAAATTCATGTATTTTTACATGGGGTACAAAAACTGAATCTTCAGTATTAGGAATAGGACTCCCCAGTCCCCAGAGAGTTGTTTGCTTTCAAAAAAAGTTCTTGCTTGTGCTTCTACTTAGAAATTTTTTCTACTGTAGATAAGAACAAATTTTTGATTGATTTAACATGTTGACAGGTGAATCCATGTTTAAACATTAAAATGGATCAGGGGAATTGCGTTATTCCCTGCTGTGGCCTGTTAGGAACCAGAATGCACAGCGGGAGGTGAGTGGCAGGTGAGCAAGCAAAGCTCCATTTGTATTTACAGCTGTTTCCCATCGCTCACATCACTGCATAAGCTCTGCCTCCTGTCAGATCAGTGGGAGCATTAGATTCTCATAGGAGCGCAGACCCTACTGTAAAGTGCACATGAGAGGGATCTAGGTTGCGTGCTCCTTATGAGAATCTAATTCCTAATGATCTGAGGTGGAGCTGAGGCACTGGAGAGCAGCTGCAAATATAGATTATCATTAGCAGAGAGATTTGACTACACAATAAATATAATGCTCTTGAATCATCTCAAAACCATCCCCTGCCCCCGTCCATGGAAAAATTGTCTTCCATGGAACTGGTTCCTGGTGCCAAAAAGGTTGGGGAGCACTGCTATAGGATTATATTTAGGAAAATAAAATCAGCAAATAAAATGCCATTTATAAAAGGGATCAAAGGATTTTTTTAAAATTATAACTAGGGGATTTTATAGGGGCATCACCTTTCTCTAGGCATGTATCATTTGATACAGAACTATGTAGGAGTATTGAGAATCATAAAGGAAGATAAATTATGAGTTCATTATTTATCTTACAAAAATGAGTATAGAATGTATTTAAATAGCCAATTTTCTCATTACAAAAACCATAATTCACTTTATAAAAATATTGCAACTTTATTACCAGAGAAAATAAGCTGCTAATGGATGGCATCAAAATAACAGTGACATTTAATTTATTTTTGTGGCATTTATTTTAGAAAAAAAAAATTATCTCTAATAGCTGTGAACTGAGCCACATAGATTAGGAGAGAACTGATGCTCTAAAAATAATATTGAAATAATCTAAATATTTGCAAACCAGAAGACTTAGAGAGTAAAACTAATCAATAAAGAAGAAATTAGCTCTAATTTTTTAAACAAGGCAGAAGCATTGTCTTAATAATAGAAAAAAAAATGATATAACTGCCATGGTTAAAAAATAGTGTTTTTAAAATTATAAATGTCATATATATTTTTAATAACAATATATTTTAAAAAACTAAATGTATTTTTTTCTTGTTTTATTTTTTATTTTTATTTTTTTATTTTAGCGTATTATGGGGATACAAGGGTTAAGGTTACATATATTGCCCATGCCCCCACTCCCCCCTCGAGACAGAGCCTCAAGTGTGACCATCCCCTAAACGTTTCACATCACACTCATTGTGTTTGTATATACCCATCCCCTCCTACCCCCTCCCACCTGCCCGACACCGGATAAATGTTATTCCTATATATCCACTGAGGTGTTGATCCGTTAATACCAATTTGCTGGTGAGTACATGTGGTGCTTATTTTTCCATTCTTGGGATACTTCACTTAGTAGAATGGGTTCCAGCTCTATCCAGGAAAATACAAGAGGTGCTATATCACCATTGTTTCTTAAAGCTGAGTAGTACTCCATGGTATACATATACCACATTTTATTAATCCACGCATAGATTGATGGGCACTTGTGTTGTTTACACAGCTTTGCAATTGTGAATTGTGCTGCTATAAACATTCGAGTGCAGGTGTCTTTTTCATAAAGTGACTTTTGATCTTTTGGGTAGATGCCCAGTAGTGGAATTGCTGGATCAAAAGGTTTACTTTTCAGTCATCCCCCCACTCCCTCTTCCTACCAACTTTCTCCCTGAGATAAGCAACATTAACAGGCTAGTTCATATCTTTTTCCTTATTCATAAAACTGTGTGTGTGAGAGAGAGAAAGAATGACACAGAGTTTTGTTTGCTCATTTGTTTTTTAGAAACAAAGCATACTATACATTTTACTCACCAACTTTCTATTTCCACTAAACAATATATCTTGTTCATCCCTATATGGCAATAGATAAAATGTTATCATGTTTTCTAATGTTTTAATGTGCACACACATTCTCTTTTATGTAATTTTTCATAAATGGAGTTAAATTATTCTTGGGTGCAATCATCTTTTTCCTATTTTGCTTGTATTTCACTGCTTGCTCGTTTCCAAACCCCAAGCATCACTTTAGGCTGTGGAAAGATGATTCACAAATATTGAAGTAGATGAGTAGTATTTGTTTCCTCACTGTTTTACATATTACTAAATAAACTATATATTCATGGGAAGGGATTCTTGAGACATCTTATTGAATGCATATGTGTGCATAATACTTTGTCCTTGTTTGATTCTAATCTTAATTTCCTTATTCAACAACTTGTGGAAATTGTTTCATCTCAACTTGTATAGTTCTTATTAATTATCTTAATGGCAATATAAGATTAAAAGTTGCAGATGCACCATAACTAATTATTTAACAAATAACACGAATATGAGCATTCAGAGATTTTGCTATTCTTTGTTTCTACAGACAATGAATGCTATAGCAAACACACTGTACATATATTCTTTTATAGTGGTGTTTTTGTTGCCATGCAACTAAATTTGTAGTAGTGGGGCTGTGACCTTGAAAGATAAGTATATTCTAAAATTTATTAGACTTATCAAATAACTTTTTCAAAGGGTTCTAATAAATCAAATTTCAATTACTACACTGTATGAAAATAGTATTTTCTTCCATATTCTTCTCATTGTAGGAGAGCTTTTCTGTTTCTTCTTTGGAAATAAAAAAATAATGCATGAAATTAATATCACATTGTTATACATATTTCACTATTATTGATTTTAGCATCTTTTCAAATGTGTATTGGCCATTTGAATTTTCACTTTATAAATTGACTGTTTGTAATTATTTTCAATATTTTCTATGAAGATGATTATTTTTCTTTTGACAAATTCCTCGGAGCATCAGTATTAGCATCACCTATGTGCTGGATGGAAGCATCCACATACGATTTACAATCTACTCTATCAGAATATGCATCTTAACATGATCTCTAGGTAATACTCCTTACATTTTGAGAGTCATTTGTCTTAGACCTTTTTGTGCTGCTATAACAGAATATCCAATACAGGGTAATTTATAAAGAAGAGGCATATATTTCTCACAGCTTTGTAGGCTGGCAATTCCAAGATCAGGGGAACAGCGGGTTAGGACCTGGTCTCTTGGCTTCCAAAATGGTGCCTTAAATGCTGCATCTTACAGAAGGGCATACACTATGTCATTACATAGCAGAAGAGCAGAAGTGAGAGAATTCACTACCATAATCCTTTCTATAGCAGCATTAATTTAATCACAAAAATGGAGCCCCTATGATCCAAATATCTCACAAAAGGCCCCACTTTCCAACACTGCTTTTCACTGAAGATAAAGTTTCCAACACATGAATTCTGGGATACATAGTCAAACTACAGCGGTATTGGTATAAATATTGGACTTTTTTTAGTTATCTATTTTGTTATTTTCAAATGTATTTTGTTTAATGCATCTTTTGCTTTAGCAGAGTTGTTGATTTCTATTAATTGAAGTGTTCTTTTTTTCCTTTAAAGGTATTAAATTTTCTGTCTTGGTGAAGAACTTCTTTACTAACTTTAGATCATACATTTAGTCTTGTACATATTTTAAGATTTTTAGTCTATTTTACATTGTTTATAACCGATGTTTTATTTTACATTGTTTATAACAGTATTTGAGGAATGCTGTTCTCATGTGTTTTCTTAGAGATGAATAGCCAATGTTGCTTATACAATATATTAAAGAAACCACTCTTTTACTACTTAATTGAAAAACCATCTTTGTACTATATTAAATTTTCATATGTCCTAGGATCTGTTTCTGAATTATTTGTTCCTGTAGTATATTTCTTCATTTCTATGCCAATATCATATTGATTTGTTTATAATAGCATTATAGAATATTCTAATATCTATTAAGTAAGTGATCCTAACTTTTTTTTTTTTTTGAGGCAGAGTCTCACTCTGTTGTCATGAGTAGAGTGCCTTGGCATTAGCCTAGCTTACAGCAACTTCAAACTCCTGGGCTCAACCTATCCTCCTGCCTCAGCCTCCCAAGTAGTTGGGACTACAGGTGTGCACCATCATGCCCATCTAATTTTTCTATTTTTAGTAGAGACGGGGTCTTGCTCTCAGTCAGGCTGGTCTCAAACCCCTGAACTCAAGCAATCCTCCCACCTTGGCCTCCCAGAGTGCTAGGATTATAGGGGCAAGCCACCATGCCTTGCAGATTTTTATTTATCCTTTTTATAATTTTTCTTAGTTATTTTTGTCATTCACTTTTCCAAATGAACTTTAAGTAATTTTTGTTTCTAAAAATAAACAAACTTACTAACACATAACTCTATAGATTATAAATGGAATTGCATTAAATATATCTATTAATTTTAGGATAACTTCCATTTTATAATATAAAGTCTTCCTATACAATAACAAGATATCTCTTTCCAGTATTTTAACTAAGTGTTGACATAGAACATTATTTTAAAAATGATTATATTTTCTACCCAAACACTGTGACTTAATCAAATATAAGCTAATGAACATTGTATATAACAACAATGAACAAAGAAATGGGTCAACAGAACCAGTAGGACATAACTATGAGAAGAACATAGGCTTTAGAATTTGATTTGATTTTGGCTCTCTTGAGCTAACACTAGTTAGTTAATCTGACAGAGTTTTAGATTCATCATCTGTAACATGTGGGTAATACAGATTTGTGAAGACTGTATTATGTTACTCAGAAAACTGCCAATTATATAAGAACATAAGAAATACTAGTCAGAAAATCCCCTTCATGATGCAATCTTGAATTTTGGCAATCTTCACTTAAATTCAATACTATTCTATTCATTAATTTTAGATACCCTGAAGCATTTTTGCTGAATCTGAGTCCCTATTAAAAAATAACATAAGTGTGTTTATACTTAAGGATTTTGAAAGATATTTTTCTTACCACTGGAGATTATGTATTTTAATTAAATATCAAGTAGAACTTATTACACAAATTGCACTGATGATCACTGCCTTAATTTGCTATTTCTCCTTCTGCATGTGGTTAATCAATTTTCCAATCACCATTTATTGAATAGAGCTTCCTTTCCATGGTGTTTATCATTGTTTACTTTGTTGAATACTATAGTTGGTTGTAGACAGATGGTTTTATTTCTGGGTTCTTTATTCTGTTCCATTAGCCTATGTCTCTCCTTTTATACCAGTACATGCTGTTTTGGTTACTATATCCTTGTAGTATAATTTGAAGTTAGGAAATGTGATGTCTCCAGATTTGTTCTTTTTACTAATGATTGCTTTGGCTATTTGGAATCTTTTTTGGTTTCAAATGAAGCATAAAATTATTTTTTCCAGATGTGGGATATATGATGATGGGGATTGCATTGAATCTGTAAATCACTTTAGGCTGTTTGGACATTTTGATGATATTGGCTCTACCAATCCCTCAGCAGGGAATGTTATTTCATTTGTTTGTGTAATTGGCAATTTCTTTCATTAGTGTTTTGTAGTTCCCCTTGTAGAGATCTTTCACCTTCTTGGTTAAGTATGCTCCTAGGTATTTTATTTCCTTTGTAACTACTGTGAATGGTATCGATTCCCTGATTTGACTCCCAACTTGATTGTTATTAGTATATAGAAATTCTACTTATGTAACTAGAGACTTTGCTGAATTTATTTATAAATTCCAGGAATTTTTTTGGTGGATTCTTTAGGGTTTTCTAAACACATGATCATATCATCAGCAAATAGGGCTAGTTTGACTTCCTCTTCCACAATGTGGATGACGTTTGTTTCTTTTCCTTGTTTGATTGTTCTGGTTAGGACTTCCAATACTATGTTGAATAGAAGTGGTGCCAGTGGGCACCCATGTCTTGTTCCAGTGCTCAAAGCGAATGATTTCAACTCATCCTCATTCAGCATAATGTTGGCTGCGGATTTTATCATTTTGAGGTATGTTCCTTTGATTCCAATTTGAGAGTTTTTTAATAATAAAAGGGTGCTGATTTTTATAAAATGCTTTTTCTGCATCTATTCAGATGATAATATGGCCTTTGCTTTTGTTTTTCTTTATGTGGTGGATCATGTTTATTGTTTTGCTTATGTTAAACCATCCTTGCATCTGTGGGATAAAACCCACTTTGTCATGTGGATTATTTTTTGATGTGGTGTTGAATTCAGTTTGCTAGTATTTTGTTGATAATTATTGTATCAATTTATATGTTCATAAGGGGTATCAGTCTGTAGTTTTCTTTTTTGGTTGTGTCCTTCCTAGTCTTTGGTATCAGGGTGATAATTGGCTTCATCTAATGCATTAGGGAAGAATCCTAACTCATACTAGATTTATGGAATAGATTCTATAGGATGGGTACCAGTACTTCTTTGTAGATGTGAAAGAATTAGGTTATGAATCCCTCTGGGCTAATTTTTTTAATTTCCACTTTTATCTTGCTGCTCATTATTGATCTGTTCAGGATTTCTATTTATTCCTGTTTCAGGCTTGGGAAGTTGTGTGTTTTCAGGAATTTGTCCATTTCCTCCAGAGTTTCTAGTTTGTTTGTGTAGAGGTTTTTGTAGTATTCATGGATGATATTTTTTATCTCTATGGTATCAATTGTAATGTCTCTTTTTTCATTTCTGTTTGAGGTTATTTGAATCCTTTCTTTTCTATTTCTTGTTAATCAGGATACTGGTATATCAATTTTGTTTATCTTTTGAAAAAAACAACATTTTGTTTTATTGATCTTTTGCATTGTTCTTTTGGTTTCCATTCATTTAGTTCTCTTGTGGGCATTGTTATTTCTTTTCTTCTGCTGGCATTGGGTTTGATGTGTTCTTCTTTTTCTAGTTCCTGGAAATGTGACATTGGTTTTAATTTTGTTATTTTTCTGTGTTTTTTGTGTAGGCATTTAAGAGTATGAATTTTCTTATTAGAATTGCTTTTGTGTATCTTACCAATTTTTAATGCTCATTTCCCCTTTGTTGTTCAGTTTGAGAACTCTTTGATTTCCATCTTAATTTCATTGTTGACCCAGTGATCATTCAGCAGCAGGTTGTTTAATTTCCACCACCTTGTATAGTTTTGAGTATTTCTCTTTGAATTTATTTCTAGTTTTATTCCACTGTGATTTGAGAAGATATATGGTATGATTTTTAATTTTTTAATTTGCTGAGACTTTTTGTGGCCTAAGATATCATCAATCCTGGAAAATATCCTGTGTTCTGATAAGGAAAATGTGTATTCAGTAGTTTGGGGGAAGAATATTCTGTAAATGTGCTGGGTTCATTTATTCTACAGTCCTGTTAAATCAAGTGTTTCTTTCTTTATTTTCTGCTTCTTCTTCAATGATTTGTCTAGTTCTGCCAGTGGGGTGTTGATGTCTCTGGCAATTAAGATGTTACTGTTTATTGCTTTGCTTAGATCTGGAAGAATTCACTTTATGAAGCTGGGGGAATCCTAAGTTAGGTGCATATATATTTAGGATTGCTATATCTGTTTGTTGAATTCCTCTCTTTACATTAACAACCATAATTATCTTTTTTTAATCATTGCTGATTTAAAAGCTGTTTCATATGATATGAGAATGGTGACACCAGCTTGCTTTTGTTTTCCATTTATGTGGAATATTTTTTTTCCATCTCTTAATGTTGAATCTGTGTGAGTCCTTGTGGTTTAAATGTGTTTCTTAAAGACAGCAAATATTTGGGTTGTGTTTTTTTATTCATTTAGCCAGTCTATGTCTTTTGAGTGGGGCAATCATATCATTTATGTGAGTATTAATATTCATATGTGAGATGCTGTTCTCTTCATCATGTTGGATACTACCTTATTGTTTTGTTTTCCTTGTTGTGCTATTGATTTATAAGAGGAGTGAGATATAACTTTTGTGTGTTTTAACACTGGTAAGTATCTATTGTGCTTTTGCATGCATAATGGACCTTTGAGCATTTCCTATAGTGCAACTATGGTAGTGACAAATTCCCATAGTGTTTGCTTGTCATGAAATGGCTTTATTTCTCAATCATTTATGAAAATTAGTTTTGCAGATTACAAAATTCTTTGCTGGTAGTTGTTCTGTTTAAGAAGAATAGAAATAAGCCCTAAATCCCTCTGGATTGTAAGGTCACAGTGAGAAGTCTGTTATTAGCTTGATGGGTTTTTCTTTGTAGGTTAGTTTTCCTTTCATCTTTCAGTTTGTAGAATTTTTTTTCTTATTTTGACTTTGGCCAGGTTGATGACTTTGTGCCTTGCTGATATTCTATTTGCTATAAATATTTCTGATATTGGATTATCATCTTGTATCTGGACATCTGAATCTCTGGTGATACCAGGGAATTTCTCCTCAATGATTCTTTTTAATAGGTTTTCCATGATTTTGCTTTTTCTTCTCCCTCTAGGATACCTGTAAGTTGTATTTTGACTCATTTCATGCAGTCCCATATTTCTCTGAGTGATTCTTCATTCTTCTTTATTCTTTTTTCTTGCATCTTTGACTGACTGGGTTAGTTCAAAAAGCATATTTTCAAGCTCTCAGATTGTTTATTCTGCTAGGTTTAGCCTGTTATTGAAGATTTTTTGCTGTATTTTGTAATTCTATAAATAACTCTAAAATGATTATTCACTGGAATTGCAAGTGCTAACACTTCTAGAAAAATATATGAAAAAATATTTTATACAAATTAAATACTATTAATTAACCTGATTTTTCTGTTGATTGGGATTGTATCACTGCTATTTGATTGGGAAAGGTACACAGATTTCCTATTTCCAGATACTAGAATTTTACGGGATTATACTTTAAGAACTTCCAGCATGGAGGCTGAAAGTAAATATAAACAGGTAACTTTTAGATATCTTAAATGTACTTACTATGTTCTTACATAATGAATTAATTAGTGAGACACATTTTATTTTTATAATTATAGATTCATGTTTAGATTAATAGCTTATATCTTGAAATGGCCTGGAAACATTATTTGGAAAGACAATATACTTCATCATCAGATAGACCTGTTTGAATCACAATACTTTTACTTCATGGCTCAGTGATCATCAGTACATTATACAATCTCAGTAAGCCTTGGTTTCCTTGCCTGTAAAAGGCAGATACACCTTTTTAGATGCATATTTTATAGTTTTTTATAGAGATCTAATTTAATTAATGTGTGTATATTGTTAAGAACAAGGCAATTACTCAGAAAATTGTTAGAATGTCAATAAGAATGATAATAGAAATAGTTATGTTATTATTTTAATCACTGCCACACTGGATAAAAGAAAATTCTTCTTGCCATACCTCTCAAGAAAGGACATTAGAGAGAAAGAATCCTTGATGGTAGAAAAGTGAACACATAGTGTCTTAATAAGCTTTCATCAGAACTGAGCCATTAGAAGATCAAACAAGGAAAAAACTACTTCTAACCTATGACATACAGAGAAATTCTTCCTTCACTAAGTAGAAAATCTAGTTTTATAAGAACAGGAATGTGAAGAGAAATGTTAGAAGAGAAAAGTAGAGGTTGAACTGCTTATAATCAATCCACTTACAAGAAAAAAGGATAAAAGGGTATATTTCTAATTATTCATGTCCATTTCTAGAGTAATTCTACCCATTTTGCTTTAGTTCATAAAGCTTTTATAATATTACATGCTGCATGCAATGATGATCCTCATTGGTTATTTCTCTAGAGAAAACCTATCAGATACAAGAATATTATTCATTCCCTTTTTAAACACGAGTAAAGTGTGTCACACAATTACATAGGAAAGCTCCTAAAATGATCGAATTTGTGGATGTCATCTCTTCAACCAGTACAATTGGGTCTCAGTCAAAATTTTAATTCTCATCTCACTGAATGTTGTTAAAACATACACTACATAAAACATAAAGAATAACTCTAATAACACCTTGCATACAGTATCCAGAGTTTCTTCAGAGACCACAAGTATTACTAATTGCTATCACTTACAACTAGTGTAATAAAGCCCTACTTCTCAGACAACTTATTAGCATACACCAAAAAGAGAAAGGAAAACGATCTCTGAGAATCAAAATATATAGTGCAAATTAATACATACATTCTCCATTTACTGAATATTTGTTATATAGCAGTACTGTAAAACGTGCTTACATTTAAAGGAAAGATAAGGAAGGAATTATGTTTCTTGAGATCTTACAATCTTCCCTTTTCCTCATCATCCTTCCTGACACTCTTCAGACATGTTTAGCATTCCTGAGTTTTATCCATTCAACATCTAAAATATATCCTAGATCCTTTTGGTCTTTCTCCATATCTAGTAGTACTACCTTAACCCAAGGGACCATTATCTCTCTCCTTTAATTTAAATTACTGCAGTAGCCTTCCATTTGGCATCCCTCTTTAGCAATTGCTCTACTTCCATTCTCTGTTCAGCAATCACAGTAACGTTTCAAAAACAGAATAGATTTATTTTTGCTTGACCCAGTCTCCAAGGCTCTGCATTATCTGGTTCCTGTCGACATCTCTAGCTCATGATACTTTCTTTTTTGCTCATATGAGCATCCTAGACTACTTCCTTTCATTATTCAGGTCCCACTCAATTATGACCACCTCTGAATGACCTTCCTTGAACATGCTTTATAAGCCAGCTTTCTCACCTGTCCTGTCTAGTTACATAATCTCACATTACCTTGTTTTGGTTGCTCCACAACCCTTGTCACATTCTATAACACCTTATATATTTGTTTACTTACACATTGTCTATAGTCTCTCACTCCCAACACTCTATTCACTGAAACATAAGCTTTGTGAAGGTAGGGATATATCTTTTTAATAAACTAATAAATATTTTTAAACTTTCTTTTTTCATATTTGTTGTTTCATTTAATTTCCATATAGTCATACAAAATAGGTGTTTTGGCAGAGAGGAAAACAACTTCAGAGACATTTACTAATTTGTTCAAAGTCTCACAGATAATAAGTAATGGAGCTGAAATTTGAAGCCAGGTTGTTTAACTCCAAAGCCGAGGATATTTTCAATTGGTAATGCTGAAATTTGGTAGCTTGTTGTAAGCAAAGACATACTGTGAATTAATACTGAAGGAAGCAATAGATCAATCATAAGTAAGTGCTTCAGGCTGCTAGCAGGGTTCTGCTCCATGAAGCTATTCAGTGTCCCAGTGCTTTCTTTTTGTTTTGCCATTCTCTAGGGTGTTGTCCTCATTTACATGGTCCAACTTGGGTTTGAGTTCCAGTCAAAAATTCCATTTTTTCATCATCTTGATATCTTCTTTTAATTACAAATTTTCTCTCTGAGTTAAACCAGCACATGTTTGCAGAGAATATTTTTTCAATAGTTTTACTTCTTTATTTATGTATTTAGCATTCCACTAAGAGTACTAAAGTCATTCCTTTCAGAACTATCATCTTCTAAGTTATATTTGAGAGGTTTAAATTAGTCTGACTGTGTATAAGTCAGATCCTTATTGCTTTCTTCTAATGCTGAAGGATCTTCTAATTGCATTTTCTTTAAGTCCTGTAGTAATTCTTCAGAAAGATCTTCATCATAACGAGTTTTGAAATTAAGGTCACTGACACTAATAGAGCGACTTAGTTTTCTACACTTGAAAAAAAGATGTGTAAGAACGTTGAGCAAACTTTGGATCTTGAATATCAGGCATAAGTTCTGTTGGAAATGTAAATGAGGCTGGTAGACACTTGATGTCTTCTGTCCTTTCATATCTAGAAATTTTGGCTTGTAATCTGGTTAATTCTGATTCTTTAATAAGTAATGCTTCATTTGCAGCTTCAATTACTTCATTCCTGTCTTGGACTTGTTGATGCAAACTGCTTACAGTGTCCTGAGCTTCTTCTAATTCCAGTTTTGCCTTCTCTAATTGTTCATTTAGCTTCTGAACAGAAGTTTTTTGAGAGTCAGCAGAAATCTTCCACTTTGCATGGTTCTCTTGATGTGAAATCATCTCTATATGATAAGCTTCTTTAAGAGATTCTACTTCTGCTGACAATTTCTTGATTTATGCTTCTAAATGAGCTTCACGTACTTGAGAAGCCCCTGACTCTTCAGCTAAATAGTTTCCACGAGCTTCTTTTTCTTTAGAGAATTGATTTATATCTTCCAGTTCACTAGAGAGCCTTTCTCTCTGGGCTTGGACTTGCTGACGATGAACCTCCAGCAATTCTGTATGAGAATTCTGCATCTGCTCCCGAGTTAGCCTCAATTCCTGCTCCAAATCTATAGCCTCCTTGTACTGAGTGGCAATGTACTGTTCCTGCTCTTTCACAACACTCTCCATTTCTTTCATCTTTTGTTGTGTTCTTTCAGTTTCTTTATTCAGTTGACTTATCTCATGTTCATTTTGTAGGATTATAAACTTTTTTTCTCGAATCTGTTCTTTGGCATTTTCAATTTTTCATTCAAATTTTCTATCTGTTTGTTGCATTCTTTAATTTCCAATTCTGATTTCTCCAGAGTACCCTCTAATTTAATTATTTTTTGTTCCATTTCTCCTCTATGCTCACGAATGGTCACATCCAAATGTGTAACCTGAGCTGCTCTTTGCTTTAGCTCTCAATTTCTCTCCTTAAGTGCCTGATCCATTTCAAGGAGCTCTTGCTTTTTATCTTCAATCTCCATCTTGCATTCTCTAAGTTGAGCTGTTAGGTTCTTTATAGCAGTGTATTTTTCCTCTAATGATAACTGAGCCTTCTGCAGCACATCTCTCAATTCCTGGAGTTGTCTTAAAGTACTTTTTAATTCTCCATGAGCATTCTATAGTTCAGTCTCTAGTACTTCTCGTTTCTGCAAGGCTTCTGTTAGTTTAGTTTCATTATGGTGCTGTAACTTTTCTAACTCTTTCACACCATTTGTTTTCTTTTCTAATTCTTTCTTTGTCTGATCTAGGATCATATTTAATTGAGAAAGATGCAATTCTTTGTTTTTCCATCTTGTTTTAAGTGCATTATTTCTTTTTCCATTTTAGACAGGGCTTCTTTGTACTGATCCATCTCAAGCTTTACTTGCCTGGCAGAACTAGTAAGCTCAATAACTTTTTGCCTTTTCAAATCTGCTTCATGTGCAGCTGATTCACATTTCTCTTCCATTTTTCTCAGTTTTTCAGCGAACTTTCTCTTTGTTTTTGAAGCTCTTGTTACAATTTTGATACCTATTTTTCAAGTTTAGTTTGAATATCTTCTAGCTCTCCATTTCTAATTGTCTCTTGTTGCAATATTTGCTGCTGTTGCTGAAGAGTATGCTGTAGAATAACATTTTGCTCAGAGGTCTCTTGAAGACTGTGATTTTTTATCTTTAGCTCTTTCTGTAAACAATACACCTCTTCAGATTTCTTCTTTAGTTGTTTTTCAAACTTTTCCTTATTTCCTTCCAGTTGACTCAAATGCAAGGCAAGTTCTTCCTTACAAATGTCCAATGCTCTAGTTGTCTGACCTTGATTGTTTCTTCAGATACTTGGTTCTGTAACGCTTTCAAAGCTTCATCTTTCTTCATATTTTCCTTTTCCATTTCTCCTTTGCTTTCTGTCAAGAGTCTATCTAGTGATTCAAGATGATGTTGTTTGCACATTATATCTTGTTGCAACATGGACATAGTCTTCTCTTGTTCTTTAAACTGTTGGTCTTTTTTCTCTAGTTGAGCTTCAAGTCTTTCAATCTGCTTTTCTATTTCTTTATGCTGTTCAAGATGAATTTTCTTTGCTTTTTCAAAGACTAAACAAATTTTCTCATGCTCTGTATTGATATTGGTTTTTAGAATTCTTATGTTTTCATTTTTTTCCATGAGCTCCTATTCTAGCTCTGCATTTTTTGCAGCAATAGAGGAATAAGTGACTATTTTTTCTTCCAGTTGTTTCTCTAGAGTTAAAAGTTGAGAACATTTCTTTGTCATTTCACTTTCTAGTTTGCTAGAGTTCGAAGCTTTCTCTAGTAGCGCCTCTAGAATCAGCTGAAATTGACTAGTTCTGTGAGCCATGTTAACCTTCAAATCAGAATTTTCAGCTTCTATTTGTATCAGCTTAGTCCATAGTTATTCTATTCCTGTAGCAAGTCTTTGCCTCTCTCTTTCATATTGCTTGTTCACAGTATGTTGATTTTGATCTTTTATATTTTCTGCTACTTGATTGCCACCTAGTTTTACAGGTTCTTCTTCTAAACTATTTAATTTGCTACTTTCTTGGCTGTCATTACAAGTAATAAAACTCTGAGATAACTGACTTGCAGTGAGGTTTACATGAAGCTTTTGCATTTCTGCCTCTTTTATTGCAAGCTTAATCCTCAATTCCGAAATCACCAATTTATTTGCCTCCCAGCAGCCAATGCAATTGTCTTCCTTTTTGGGCAAACTACTCATCTGGTACTTAGAAAGAGATGATTTAAAACCAAATATTTCTCTTTTTAATGGCAACTTGGATATAAGTTTTTCGAAACTTCTCAGTTCTGCCCTTGAACTCTCAATTTCTTGTTGACACAAATCCAGTCACTCATTTTGTGCTGCAACACGGACCTTTAATTCTCGGTTCTCATTCATTAGAGAATTTTTTTTCTCTAAGTACTTCATCTTTGTCCTCTAACTCAGTCTGTAGTGCCAGAATACTTTGCCTAGATTCAGTTAATTGTGCCATGACTTCTGAATTTTTCAGTGCCATGATCCTTAATTTTTCTTTTCCATGGTTATTTTCTTCTTTTAACTACCTTAATTTCTCTTTCAGAATTTCAACCTCACTTTTATATAGACCACACTTTTCTTGTAGACTTTTATTTTCTTTTTCACAGTTAATCAGGTTTTTCTCTAATATTTCTTCTTCAGCTTGAACCTTTTCCAGTTTTTCAGCCACTTTTTCTTTATATTGTTGGAAAGCTTTACTTAGCTTTTCAGCATTATATAGTGCTTCATTTCTTTGTCATTCAGCTCTTTTTCCTTGTTTAGTTTGTTCAAATAAGTCCACCTTCAACTTTATACATTCCTCTTTGCATACCTGCAAGCTCTGTTCTTTTTCAATTACCATTTTCTGGCTCTGTTCTAATTTTTCTTCTGCCTCTCTCAAAACTTTATCTTGGGCTGCAACTTCTGCTTCTAAACTTATAATCTACTCTTCTAAGATTGGTACACTGGCTGCCTGCTGTTGAGCAGACTCAAGCATAGAAACTTTTGCTTCTGACTGTGTCAATTCAAAGTGGATAGATTCTATTTTAGTCATTAAAGAATGATTCTGTGTGACCAAACAAGCATTCTGTTGCCTAAGTTTATTAAGTTTCTCTCAAAGACTTTTAATGTCCTGTTCCACAGAGGTAAATTAAAAAGACATCTATCTTATCACTTGGCTTTTTTTTGAAAGTCAGTACTGCTACCAGACATTTTACAAACTTTTTTATAAGGTGAATAATTCAAAAGTCCAGGGTGGCTAGACTGAACAAGATCTTCCAAAATGGGCCCTTCAGATGTTGAGGGATTAGAGACATAATCAAATTTTTCACTTGGACTAACAATGGATAACTCTTCCCCTAAACTTTGCTAACTCCATTCTGTTATCTTCAGTTATGTCTTAAGGAAGCAACATTTATAAATAATTTATAAATAATTTATTAGGTTATGGTCCAGAAATGAGCAAGCTTTACGTATTCAATTTTTTTAATGGGAGAGGTCTTTCTCTAATGTGTTCAGTTTGTCTATCTGTTACTATTAATACTTAAAGTGCATAATTTCTTGGGATGCTATGATAAAATATATAAGTGTATTTTATCCCAGATCTCCAGGAGCTTATAGTCTACTATGAGCAAGACCAATATGGAATATTTTGAAGACATATAAAATAGAATTATATATTGACCAAAACTGAATAAATCATAAAAATAGCAAAAGCCATCTGTAATACTGATTGTTGAATATAGAAAGGCTAGTCATGCTATAACCTATACTATCAAGCTTTTTGAGACAGATTGGCAGCAAATCTTATGACATAAGTTTTTATTTTCTGTTTAACTCAGAGATAACCTGAAAACTTCTACTTCAGTTCTTATCATCGAGAACTTTTATAAGATATATAATTAATTCTGTAGCCTTAGTAAACAAAGTATACTACACATAACAAAATCTTTCCTTAGCAATTCAGAATCTTCCAGTACGTTAAGGTCCTCACTTAAATACAAATCATTACAATCCTAATTATTTCATATCAAAAAATATGATTATACCCATTATTATGGAGAACAGGAGAAAGTAGCAATTACCATGTTTTGATCATATTAAAGGGCCTGTACGAGGTGTATCTATACATGATCCCATCTATTTTTCTCAGCAGTTCTGGAAAGTAGATATGACTATTCTTAATTTTATTAAAGTTACGTGTAGATTGGTGATTTACGCAATATCACATGGCCAGTAAGCTGCAAAACCATAATTTCAACAAAGATTTTTTGACTCCAAAATCTATAATCATCTATCTGTGACACATTGCTTTTCTCTCTAAAATGATCTCAAGACTGTGAAGGCAACTTAAGTATGGCCTCCACTACACTGAAAAAGAGAAAATCAAGTAGCTGATATTTTTCTACGACTACCAGTGGTGACACAGAAACTGGAGGCTCAAAGGACTTATCGGTAAAAAATAAAAAAAAAATAAAAAAAAAAGGGGGGTGGAGCAATATGGCAGACGAGAAACACTGCCAGACAGAGTGTCTCTGCAGAAAAGACAGATTCTAGCAGAAATTAGAAAAAAGAAGCAAGAAGACGAGCATATAGCGGACAAGGGCCGGAAGGAAGGGTACCTGAGACCCCGGGAGACTCCACGGGAGGAGGCTGGGGAGGAGAACTGGAGGCTGAGACCACTGGAGCAGCCTGGGGACCAGCGGCAAGGGTAGGTGGATTTGCTGTTTCCCCTCCCTTGCATTTAGGACTGCTGGTGGGCTCCCCAGTGGGTGGAGAGACCAGCAGACACCAGCCCAGAGACAGCCGCCGCCAGCCAGCGGGAGCCTGTAGCAGACGTGGCACCAGGTTCCCAACTTCCTCCGGGCACCTCCGTGTACACAGACCCGAGCCCCGCAGCAGGCACCATATTGCCTCCTCCTCCCTCCACCGACCCTACCCACGGCTGCCCAGAGAGACAATACAGCCACCAGCCAGAGGCACCTCCAGGGAACGGGACCTTCCCTTTAGGGACCCTACAGCTGACTCAGGGGAACTCAGACTGTGAGCTCCCAACCCGCCAGCTCTCCCAGGTGCTGCTGGCACGGTGTTCCCAGGAGAACGGTGCCAACTCAGAGGCTGAGAGACATAGACCCAGCTTGGGCTCTCTGTGGGTGAATTGGGACCAGAAATCCTCTCCCTGGTGGGGATACAATTTGAACTCTGGGACCCAGAGGTTGGATCTGCAGACCAAATCCCGTGCACCGAGGGCTAGCATTCCCCGGGGTACAGAAGGGTTATACGTGAACAGCCTACTGAGGTATGTGTGCCTCCAGGGGCGGATCAGCATCCTAGAGGGCAACTATCCTCCCAGGAGGAGGCTGTGACGTGCTCAGTCCAGGTGGCGTTCCTGTGCAGGGACCTGCCCACCGGCATCACAGTCCGGGGAGGCCTGGTGGCTTGTGGTCTGGCCTGCTGGCAGAGGCCCAGGAGTAGCTGCGGAGTTGGGGAGGGTGGAAAGAAGCGAGGCTCACTCCAGACTGCGGGTCTCAGACAGCCCCACCCCCACACCCAGACTTTCTGGCTGAGCGGGACCATTCCAGCCCCGCCCTGACAGCTTTTCCGGGAAGCAGAGAACAGAACTTTCACCCCTGCTAACTGCCTGAGGGCAGGCTTACCCAACCCAGCTCCGCCCAGAACAAGAGCTGATAAAAGGACACAATATCAACAGCATAGCCTGTTCCTCCAAGCAAACGCCACCTACTGACAGGGACGGAATCTTGCACAGCCTTCCCACGGCACCCACTGACTCAATATACAGGGAGTAGAACAATCTCACCCACAGACATCACCTAATGCCTCAGAAACTAAACAAGGTGTGTGAATACCCAAACAATAACCTAAAGGAAAGAAACAACAACTGATCGACATGGGAAGAAATCAGCGAAAGAACTCAGGAAATATGAAGAACCAAACGGAAAACACACCCCCAAAGAGGAGCACCAGCCCCCTAGAAACGGACACCAACCAAAATCAGGCAACCAATATGACAGAAGAGGAACTTCGTATGTGGATCATAAGAACACTCACCCAGCTGCAACAACAACTCAATAACCAACACAAAGAAACCACAAAAAGCCTCCAGGATATGGGAAAAGAAATAGACACAATGAAGAAAAGTGTAACCGAACTCCTGGAAATGAAGAATCAATTCAAGGAACTACAAAATACAGTGGAAAGTCTCAAGAACAGGGTAGATCAAACAGAAGAAAGAATCTCAGAGCTTGAACATAACACCCTCCAATTAAATAAATCAGTCACAGAAATAGAGCAGAGAAACAAGAGAAAAGAGCAAAGCCTACAAAAGCTGTGGGATTATGTGAAGAAACCTAATGTGAGGGTCATAGTGTTACCAGAAGGGGAAGAGGACAACGCTCAAGGGTTGGACAAGCTGTTTGAAGATACAATAGAGGAAAATTTCCCAGGCCTTGATCAAAATCTTGATATACAAGTTCAAGAAGCTCAGAGGACCCCTGGGAGATTAAACGCAAACAGGAAGACGTCACGACATGCAGTCATCAGACTGACCAAAGTATCAACTAAAGAGGCCCTTCTAAGAGCTGTAAGACAAAATAAGTAAGTAACATACAAGGGAAAGCCAATTTGAATAACATCAGACTTATCTAATGAGACTTTACAAGCAAGGAGAGACTGGGGCCCCATGCTCACTCTTCTGACACAAAACAATGCCCAGCCTAGAGTATTATTCCCTGCAAAACTAAGCTTCGTATATGAAGGAGAAATAAAAACATTCTCCGACAAGCAAAGGCTCAGAGAATTCACCAAGACAAGACCAGCCCTACAAGAAGTACTTAAAACAGCGTTATGCACGGAACATCATAATAATAACCCATAAATATAAAAACAACCAAAACCCAAAGATATTAAAGGCCAGATATTAGAATGGCTCAACACAGAAATCATAGCAACAACATCCAACCCAACAGAATGAACAGTAATCTACCTTACCTATCAGTTTTCTCAATAAATGTGAATGGCTTAAACTCTCCACTCAAGAGACATAGGCTGGCTGAATGGATAAGAAAATACAGGCCAAGTATATGCTGTCTTCAGGAAACACATCTAACCTGCAAGGAAGCATATAGACTAAAAATAAAAGGGTGGAGATCAATATTCCAAGCATATAGAAGCCAAAAGAAGGCTGGTGTGGCAGTTCTAATTTCAGACGATTTAGTTTTTAAACCAACAAAAGTAGTAAAAGACAAAGAGGGACATTATATAATGGTGAAGGGCACAGTCCAACAAGAAGAGATAACAATTTTAAATATATATGCACCCAACTTAGGTGAACCCAGATTCATAAAGCAAACCTTACTGGAGCTAAGCAAATGGATTAATAGCAACTCCATAATCGCTGGAGATTTCAACATCCCACTGACGGCAGGAGACAGATCTTCCAAACAGAAAATTAACAAAGAAATAGTGGACTTAAACAAAACTCTAGAACAGTTGGGTCTGACAGACGTCTACAGAACATTCTACCCAAAATCCACTGAATATACATTCTTCCCATCAGCTCACGGGACATTCTCTAATATTTACCATATCCTAGAACACAAAGAAAATCTCAAGAAATTTAAAAAACATGAAGAAAATACAGGCCAAGTATATGCTGTCTTCAGGAAATACATCTAACCTGCAAGGATGCATATAGACTAAAAGTAAAGGGGTGGGGATCAGTATTCCAAGCAAGTGGAAGCGAAAAGAAGGCTGGCATGGCAGTTCTAATCTCAGATGATTTAGTTTTTAAACCAACAAATGTAGTGAAAAACAAAGATGGTTATTATATGATGGTGAAAGGCACAGTTCAACAAGAAGAGATACCAATCTTAAAAATATATGCACCCAACTTAGGTGCACCCAGATGCATAAAGCAAATCTTACTGTATCTAAGCAAATTGATTAACGGCAACTTCATAATTACCAGAGATTTCAACACCCAACTTACTGCACAGGACAGATCCTACAAACAGAAAATTAATAAAGAAATAATGGACGTAAACAAAACCCTAGACCAATTGTGTCTCACTCACATTTACAGGATATTCTACCCCAAATCCACTGATTATATATACTTCTCATCAGCTCACGGGACATTCTCTAGAATTGACCATATCCTAAGACACATAATAAACCTCAACAAATTTCAAAATTTAGAAATCATACCATGTATCCTCTCAGATTACAGTGGAATAAAACTAGAAATCAACTGTAACAGAAACTCAAATTTCTACACAAAAATGTGGAACTTAAACAACCTCCTAGTAAATGATTATTTCATAAATGAAGAAATCAAGTTGGAAATAAAAAAGTCTTTGAACAAAATGACAATGGAGAGACAAGTTATCAAATACTCTGGGACACAGCTAAAGAAGTAGAGAGAGGAAAGTTTATTTCCATAAATGCATACAACCAAAAGTCAAAATGATCACAAATAGACAATCTAATAAAATGACTCAAAGAGCTGGAAAAAGAAGAACAGACCAACCCCAAACCCAGCAGAAGAAGTGAAATCAACAAGATCAAATCAGAACTAAACGAAATTGAAAACAGGAAAGTTATTCAGGAGATTAATAAAACAAAAAGTTGGTTCTTTGAAAAAATAAACAAAATTGACACGCCACTGGCTAAGCTAATGAAAAGCAGAGAAGAGAAATCTTTAACAAGCTCCATCAGGAACAAAAAAAAGAGATACCACAACTGATACCAAAAAGATACAAGATATAATATATGAGTGCTACAAAAATCTTTATTCACACAAATTGGAAAATATGGAGAAAATGGACAAATTTCTAGAAACACACAGCCTCCCTAGGCTCAACCAGGAAGAAATAGATTCCCTGAACAGACCAATCTCAACAGCTGAAATAGAAACAGCAATTAAAAATCTCCCTAAAAAGAGAAGTCCCGGTCCAGATGGTGTCACACCCGAATTTTACCACACTTACCAAGAAGAACTAGTACCTATCTTGCAGAAACTATTCAACAACATCGAGAAGAACAGAAACCTCCCCGACACCTTTTATGAAGTGAATATTACTCTGATACCAAAACCAGGAAAGGAT
This sequence comes from Microcebus murinus, assembly GCF_040939455.1. Taxonomy (NCBI): domain Eukaryota; kingdom Metazoa; phylum Chordata; class Mammalia; order Primates; family Cheirogaleidae; genus Microcebus; species Microcebus murinus. The sequence continues at coordinate 53,559,263 of NC_134136.1, forward strand.
GCAACAAAAAAAGAAAACTACAGACCAATATCCCTAATGAATATAGAAGCAAAAATTTTCAACAAAATCTTAGCTAACCGAATCCAGACACTTATCAAAAAATAATCCATGATGACCAAATGGGCTTCATCCCAGGGATGCAGGGATGGTTCAACATACGTAAATCTATAAATGTAATTCACCACATAAGCAGAAGCAAAAACAAAGACCACATGATTCTTTCAATAGATGCAGACAAAGCTTTTGACAAAATTCAGCACCCTTTCATGATACGAACACTTAATAAAATAGGCATAGAAGGGTCATACCTAAAACTGATACAAGCCATATGTGACAGACCCACAGCCAACATCATACTGAATGGGGAAAAAATGAAAGCATTCCCACTTAGAACTGGAACCAGGCAAGGCTGCCCACTATCTCCAATTCTATTCAACATAGTGCTTGAAGTCCTGGCTACAGCAATCAGACAGGACAGTGGAATTAAAGGTTTCCAAATTAGGTCAGAAGAGATCAAACTTTCACTGTTTGCTGATGATATGATATTATATTTAGAAAACCCCAAAGATTCAAACAGGAAACTCCGGGTACTGATAAATGAATTTAGTAATGTCTCAAGATACAAAATCAATACACAGAAATCAGAGGCATTTATATACTCCAACAACAATCGAATTGAGAACCAAATCGAAGGCTCAATTCCTTTCACAATAGCAACAAAGAAAATAAAGTACCTAGGAATATACTTAAGCAAGGAGGTAAAATACCTCTACAGGGAGAACTCTGAAACACTGTGTAAGGCAATAGCAGAGAATGTAAACAGATGGAAATCCATACCATGCTCAACATTATTAAAATGTCAATACTACCCAAACTAATCTACAAATTCAATTCAATACCTATTAAAACCCCATCATCATTCTTCACAGATATAGAAAAAATAATTTTATGCTTTGTTTGGAACCAGAGAAGACCCCACATATCAAAAGCAATTCTAGGCAATGAAAATAAAATGGGATGTATTAATATGCCAGATATCAAACAATACTACAAAGCTGTAGTAATTAAATCAATCTGAAATTGCAGAAAAATAGGAATATTAACCAGTGGAACAGATCTTAGAATCCTGATATAAAACCATCCTCATATAGCCATCTAATCATTCACAAAGCAGACAAAAACATACACTGGGGAAAAGAAACCCATTTCCATAAAGGGTTCTGGGAAAACTGGATAGCCACTTGTACAAAGCTAAAGTAGGATCCACACCTTTCACCTGTCACAAAAATCAAGTCACACTGGATAACAGACTTAAACTAAAGTATGAAACTATTAGAATTCTAGAGGAAAGTGTTGGAAACACTCTCCTAGACATCGGCCTATGCAAAGAATTTAGGAAGAAGACCCCAAATGCAATCACAGCAGCAACAAAAATAAATAATTGGGACAGAATCAAACTACAAAGCTTCTGTAAACCCAAAGAAATAGTCATGAAAGTAAACAGACAACCTACAGAATAGGAGAAACTTTTTGCATCCTACACACCTGATAAGGGGCTGATAACTAGAATCTACTTAGAACTCACGAAAACCAGCAAGAGAAAAATCAAACAACCCTATGAAGACGTGGACAAAGAAGATGAACAGAAATTTTTCAAGGCCGGGCGCTGTGGCTCTCGCCTGTAATCCTAGCTCTTGGGAGGCCAAGGCGGGTGGATTGCTCAAGGTCAGGAGTTCAAAACCAGCCTGAGCAAGAGCGAGACCCCGTCTCTACTATAAATAGAAAGAAATTAATTGGCCAACTGATATATATACAAAAAAGTTAGCCGGGCATGGTGGCGCATGCCTGTAGTCCCAGCTACCCGGGAGGCTGAGGCAGAAGGATCACTCGAGCCCAGGAGTTTGAGGTTGCTGTGAGCTAGGCTGACGCCACGGCACTCACTCTAGCCTGGGCAACAAAGCGAGACTCTGTCTCAAAAAAAAAAAAAAAAAAGAAATTTTTCAAAAGAAGACAATAGAATGGCCAGTAAACATATGAAAAAATGCTCAATATCTCTAAATATCAGGGAAATACAAATCAAAACTAAAATGAGATATCACTTAACTCCAGGTAGAATTGCCTTTATCAAAAAGTCCCCAAACAATAAATGCTGGTGTGGATGCGGAGAGATAGGAACACTTCTACACTGCTGGTCAGACTGCAAACTAGTTCAACCTCTTTGGAAACCAATATGGAGATACCTTAAAGCGATACAAGAAGATCTACCATTTGATCTGGCATTTCCATTACTGGGCATCTACCCAAAAGTTCCAATGACACTCTACAAAAAAGGCACCTGCACTCAAATATTCATAGCAGCACAATTCTCAATTGCAAAGCTGTGTAAACAACACAAGTGCCCATCAATCTATGCGTGGATTAATAAAATGTGGTATATGTATACCATGGTACTATTCAGCTCCAAGAAACAATGGTGATATAGCACCTCTTGTATTTTCCTGGTTAGAGCTGGAACCCATACTACTAAATGAAGTATCCCCAAAATGGAAAAACAAGCAACACATATACTCACAAGCAAACTGGTATTAACTGAGCAGCACCTAAGTGGACACATAGGAACTACAGTAATTGGGTATTGGGCAGGTGGGAGGGGGTAGGGGGCAATTATATACATACATAGTGAGTGAGATGTGCACTGTCTGGGGGATGGTCACACTGGAAGGTCAGACTTGTGGGCGGAGGGGGGAAAGGGCATTATTTGAATCCTTAAAATTTGTAACTCCATAATATGCTGAAATAAACAAAAAACAAGTGGGATCTGATCAAAATTAAAAAGTTTCTGCACAGTCAAGGAAACTATCATTAGATCAAATAGACACCCCACAGAGTGGGAGAAAATATTTGCTCTACACTTCTGATAAAAGTATAATAATCAGAATCTATCTAGAATTTAAAAGAATTAACAAGAAAAAATCAAACAACCCCATCAAAAATGGGCAACGGAAATGAACCTAAACTTCTCCAAAGAAGACAGAATAATGGCCTGCAAATATATAAAAAAAATTCTCAACATCTTTAATCATCAGAGAAATGCAAATCAAAACCACAATGAGATACCACCTAACCCCAGTGAGAATGGCCTGCACCAAGAAACCCCCAAACAACAAATGCTTGGGAGGATGTGGAGAGACAGGAACACTTTTATACTGTGGGTGGGACTGCAAATTAGTGCAACCTTTGTGGAAAGAATTTGGAGATACCTCAAAACAGCTAGAAATAGAAATACTATTCGTCCCAGAAATAGCATTGTTGAACATCTACCCAAAAGTGCATAAGACATTCTATTATAAAAATATCTGCACCCGAATGTTTATGGCAGCACAATTCACTATTGCGTGGTCATGGAAACAGCCCAGTGCCCACTGATTCAGGAGTGGATAATTAAAATTTGGTATATGCTGACAATGGAATATTACTCAATTCTAAGAAATGACAGTGAGCTAGCACCGTTTATGATATCCTGGATTAAGCTTAAGCCCATTATCCAAAGTGAGGGTACACAAAATCTGGAAAATGGGCTCCACATGTACTCGCCATCAAATTGGTACTGACTGATTAAAACTATGGTGCTCAAATGGTGGTAGTGTTCACCAGGGATTTACAGGGTGGGGGGCCCATATCTTGGGGATGTGGTGAGCATTGTGGGGTTAAGGGAATACCTCTAACCCTTCTTAGGGAGAGGTAAAGATATACAATGTAACCAAAATGTCAAAAAGAAAAAAAAAAAAACTTTTATTGAGTGGTGGGCAGATGGGAAGGGGAAGGAGGGGATGGGTGTATACTTAGATAATAGGTGTGGTGCACACCACATGGGTGTTTGACATGCTTCTTGCTCTGGCATGGCCGAGGGGAGGAGTGGCAGGGGCAATACATGTAACCTCAACAATATTTGTGCCCCCATAATACAATGAAATAAAAGGAAAAAAAATAAATAAATTATTTTTATAGATTTCTACAGATTTGTTAAATAGACATATTGCATAGCATTGATGTGTGGTCTATGCAACCCTGAACATGCCCACTCTCATCGTCATCTTTTTTTTATTATTTTTTTTTTATTGCGGCATATGGTGGGGGTACAGATTTTAAGGTTTCAATAAATGCTCTTTCCCCCACTCCCCCGACAAGTCTGAGTCTCCAACATGACTATCCCCCAGACGGTGCATGTCTCACTCATTATGTATGTATATACCCACAACCTGACCCCCTGCCCAATACCCTATTACTTTAGTACCTATGTGTCCACTTAGGTGCTGTTCATTTAATACCAGTTTGCTGGTGAGTATATGTGGTTCTCATTTTTCCATTCTTAGGATACTTCACTTAGTAGTATGGGTTCCAGCTCTAACCAGGAAAATATAAGATGAGCTATATCACCTTTATTCTTAGAGCTTAATGAATAGTACTCCATGGTATACATATACCACATTTTATTAATCCATTCTTGGATTGATGGGCACTTGGGCTGCTTCCACAGCCTTGCAATTATGAATTGTGCTGCTATAAACATTCGAGTGCAGGTGTCTTCTTTGTAGAGTGTCATTGTATCTTTTGGGTAGATGCCTAGTAATGGGATTGCTGGATCAAATGGTAGATTCACTTGTATCGCTTTAAAGTATCTCCAAATTGCTTTCCACAGAGGTTGAACTAGTTTGCAGTCCCACCAGCAGTGTAGGAGTGTTCCTCTCTCTCCGCATCCATGCCAGCATTTATTGTTCGGGGTCTTTTTGATAAAGGACATTCTCACTGGAGTTAAGTGATATCACATTCTGGTTTTGATTTGCATTTCTCTGATGATTAGAGATGTTGAAAATTTTTTCATATGTTTGTTGGCCATTCTTCTGTCTTATTTAGAAAAGTTTCTGTTCAAGTCCTTTGCCCATTTTTAATAGGTTTTTTGATATTTTCTGGCTGATTTTCGTGAGTTCTAAGTATATTCTAGTTATCAACCCCTTATCTGATGCGTAGGATGCAAAAATTTTCTCCCATTCTGTAGGTTGTCTGTTTACTCTCATGACTGTTTGTTTGGCTGTGCAGAAGCTTTTTAGTTTGATCATGTCCGATATATTTATTTTTGTTGCTGCTGTGATTGCCATTGGGGTCTTCTTCATAAAATCTTTGCCTAGGCCGATGTCTAGGAGAGTGTTTCCAACATTTTCCTCTAGAATTCTAATAGTTTCGTACCTTAGGTTTTAGTCTGTTATCCAGCGTGAGTTGATTTTTGTGAAAGGTGAAAGGTGTGGGTCCTGTTTTAGCCTTCTACAAGTGGCTATCCAGTTTTCCCAGCACCATTTATTGAGAAGGGATTCTTTTCTCCAGCATATGTTTTTGTCTGCTTTGTCAAAGATTAGATGGCTATATGAGGATGGTTTTATATCAGGATTCTCAGTTCTGTTCCATTGGTCAACATTCCTATTTTTATGCCAATACCAGATTGCTTTAATTACTACAACTTTGTAGTATAGTTTGATATCTGGCGTATTAATGCCTCCCATTTTGTTTTTGTTGCCTAGAATTGCTTTTGTATCATTTTTAGGTATGTCCCTTCTATGCCTATTTTCTTAAGTGTTCGTATCATGAAAGGGTGCTGAATTTTGTCAAATGCTTTTTCTGCATCTATTGAAAGAATCATGTGGTCTTCGTTTTTGTATCTGTTTATGTGGTGAATTGCATTTATTGATTTACGTATGTTGAGCCATCCCTGCCTCCCTGGGATGAAGCCCACTTGGTCATGATGGATTAATTTTTTGATTAGTGTCTGGATTCGGTTAGCTAAGATTTTGTTGAAAATTTTTGCATCTATATTCATTAGGGATATTGGTCTGTAGTTTTCTTTTTTTGTTGCATCCTTTCCTGGTTTTGGTATCAGAGTAATATTCGCTTCATAAAAGGTGTCGGGGAGGTTTCCGTTCTTCTCGATGTTGTGGAATAGTTTCTGCAAGATAGGTACTAGTTCTTCTTGGTAAGTGTGGTAAAATTCGGGTGTGAAACAATCTGGACCGGGACTTCTCTTTTTAGGGAGATTCTTAATTGCTATTTCTATTTCAGCTCTTGAGATTGGTCTGCTCAGGGAATCTATTTCTTCCTGGTTGAGCCTAGGGAGGCTGTGTGTTTCTAGAAATTTGTCCATTTCCTCCACATTTTCCAGTTTGTGTGCATAAAGATTTTTGTAGTATTCATAAATTATATCTTGTATCTATTTGGGATCAGTTGTGATATCTCCTTTTTTTTCCTGATGGAGCTTATTAGAGATTTCTCTTTTCTGCTTTTCATTAACTTAGCCAATGGCGTGTCTATTTTGTTTATTTTTTTAAAGAACCAACTGTTTGTTTTATTAATCTCCTGAGTAGCTTCCCTGTTTTCAATTTCGTTTAGTTCTGATTTGATCTTGTTGATTTCACTTCTTCTGCTGGGTTTGGGGCTGGTCTCTTCTTCTTTTTCCAGCTCTTTGAGTCATTTCATTAGATTGTCTATTTGTGATCTTTTTAGAATTTGGTTATAGGCATTTATGGAGATAAACATTCCTCTCAGAACTGTTTTAGCTGTGTCCCAGAGGATTTGATAACTTGTTTCTCCATTGTCATTTTGTTCAAAGACTTTTTTTATTTCCAATTTGATTTCTTCATTTATGAAATAATCATTTACTAGGAGGTTGTTTAATTTCCTCGTTTTTGTGTAGAAATGTGAGTTTCTGTTAGGGTTGATTTCTACTTTTATTCCGCTGTGATCTGAAGAGGATACATGGTATGATTTCTATTTTTTTAAATTTCTTGAGGTTTACTTTGTGTACTAGGATATGGTCAATATTAGAGAATGTCCCGTGAGCTGATGAGAAGAACATATATTCAGTGGATTATGGGTAGAATGTCCTGTAAATGTCAGTCAGTCCAAACTGTTCTAGAGTTTTGTTTAAGTCCATTATTTGCTAATTTTCCAATTGGAGATTCTGTCTCTTGCCATCAGTGGGGTGTTGTAATCTCCGTTGATTATGGTATTGCTATTAATCAATTTGTTTAGATCCAGTAAGGTTTGCTTTGTGAATCTGGGTGCACCTAAGGTGGGTGCATATATATTTAAATTTGTTATCTCTTCTTCTTGAACTGTGCTCTTCACCATTATATAATGACCCTCTTTATCTTTCACTGCTTTTGTTGGTTTAAAAACTAAATCGTCTGAAATTAGAACTGTTATGCCAGCCTTCTTTTGGCTTCCACTTGCTTGGAATACTGATCTCCATCCTTTTACTTTTAGTCTGTACTCGTCCTTGGTGGTTAGATGTGTTTCCTGAAGACAGCATATACTTGGCCTGTATTTTCTTATCCATTCAGCCAGCCTATGTCTCTTGAGTGGAGAATTTAAGCCATTCACATTTATTGAGAGAACTGATAGGAAAGGTAGATTACTGTTCATTCTGTTGGGTTGGATGTTTTTGCTTTGATTTCTGTCTTGAGCCATAGTAATATCTGGCCTTTAATCTTTGGGTTTTGGTTATTTTTATATTTGTGAGTTTCTATTATGCTGTTCTGTGTGCAACACTGTTTTGAGTACTTCTTGTAGGGCTGGTCTTGTCTTGGTGAATTCTCTGAGCCTTTGCTTGTCTGGGAATGTCTTCATTTCTCTTTCATATATAAATCTTAGTTTTACAGGGAATAAGATTCTAGGCTGGGCATTGTTTTGTTTCAGAAGTGTGAGAATGGGGCCCCAGTCTCTCTTTGCTTGTAAAGTCTCATTAGATAAGTCTGTTGTTATTCAAATTAGTTTTCCCTTGGAAATTACTTGCTTCTTTCATCTTACAGCTCTTAGAAGGCCCTCTTTAGTTGATATTTTGGTCAGTCTGATGACTGCATGTCATGACATCTTCCTGTTTGCACTGAATCTCTCAGGGGTCCTCTGGGCTTTTGAACTTGTATATCAAAATTTTGAGCAAGGCCTGGGAAATTTTCATCTATTATATCTTCAAAAAGCTTGTCCAACCCTTTAGTGTTGTCTACTTCCCCTTCTGGTAACCCTATGACCCTCACGTTACGTTTCTTCACATAATCCCACATCTCTTGTAGGCTTTGCTCTTTTCTCTTGTTTCTCTGCTCTATCTCTGTGACTGATTCATTTAATTGGAAGGTGTTATGTTCAAGCTCTGAGATTCTTTCTTCTGTTTGATCTACCCTGTTCTTGAGACTTTCCACAATATTTTGTAATTCCCTGAGTTGATTCTTCATCTCCAGGAATTCGGTTAAAGTTTTCTTCACTGTGTCTATCTCTTTAGTGAACTTTTGTTCCATATCCTGGAGGCTTTTTGTGGTTTTCCTGTGTTGGTTATTGAGTTGTTCTTGTAGGTCGGTGAGTGTTATTATGATCCACATACGAAATTTCTCTTCTGTCATTTTGGTTGCCAGGTTTTGGTTGTTGTCTGTTTCTAAGGGTCTGGTGCTCCTCTTTGAGGGTGTGTTTTCTGTTTGTTTCTTCATATTTCCGGAGTTCCTTTGCTGATTTCTTCCCATTTCACTCAGTTGTTGTTTCTTTCCTTTAGATTTTCGTTTGGGTATTCACACATCTTGTTTAGTTTCTGAGCCAATAGGTGGTGTTGCTCACTGGCGGCAGCCATCACTGGGCTGGTGTCTGCAGGTCTCTCTACCCGCTGGGAAGCCACCAGCAGTCCCAGGTGCATTGGAGGGGAAACGGCCAATTCCTCCACCCTTCCCACTGGTGTCCAGGCTGCTCCAGCGTCCTCCCGTCTTCTGCCTCCTTAATTACACACGTGGAGATAGATGGCTGGAACAGAAGCAGTTCCTATCTCAGCTCCACCCCCAAGCCGGGGCTAGAAACTTTGGAGCCGAAGTCCCAGCCCCAAGTCACCAGAATGTGTGGGTCCTAAAGTCTCTCTGCCTTGTATTCACAAAGGCAGCCTCCTATGAGGATCAGCCCTGCCAACGCAAACTCCAGGGCCTGGACACCGAGTGCAGGAGCCCTGTGCAGGGAGAGACTTTCCTTTAGCCGGCAGGCCGGTAGCCAGACCCACCTATCCCTGTCTTCTGTCTTTTTAATTATTCAGGTGGAGATTAGTGCAGGAATGGAACTGTTCCTATCTCAGCTCCACCCTCAGGATGGGGACAGAGACTTTGGAGCCACAGACTCAGTCACAAGACACCGGAGTGTGGAGGACGTAAAGTCTCTCTGCTTTATAACCACTGAGGGCAGCCTCCTATGAGGCTATGCCCTGCCCAGGCGTGCTCAAGAGTCTGGACACAGAGCATAGGAGACCTGTGCAGGGATAGACTATCCTGAAGCCAGCAGGCAGGTAGCCAGACCCACCTATCCCCATCTTCTGTCTCTTTAATTACACAGGTGGAGATAAGAGGTAGGAATGGAAACAGTTCCTATCTCAGCTCTGTCCCCAATGCGGGGACAGAGATTTTGGAGCCAAAGGCTCAGCCACAAGACATGGGAGCATGGTGGACATAAAGTCTTTCTGCCTTATAGCCACTAAGGTCAGCTTCCTACAAGGCTATGCCCTGCCCAGGCGGGAGACCTGTGCAGTGAGAGATTGTCCTGAAGTCGGCAGGCTGGCAGCCAGACTCACCAGGCCATCTTCTGTCTCTTTAATTCCACAGGTGGATATAAGTGGCAGGAATGGGTGCAGTTTCTATCTTGGCTCCGCCCCCAAGGTGGGGATACAAACTTTGGGGCCAAAGGCCTAGCCCCAAATCCCCGGATGTGGGGGTCATAAAATATCTCTGCCTTATAACCACTAAAGGCAGCCTCCTACGAGGACTGGCTCTGCCCAAGTGGGCTCCGCACTCTGGTCACAGAGCACAGGAGACCTGTGCAGGGAGACACTGACCAGAAGCGGGCAGGCACGCAATGGGACCCACCAATCCCTGTCCTCTGTCTCCTTAATTACACAGGTGGAGATAAGTGGCAGGAATGAGAACAGTTCCTATCTCAGCTCCACCCCCAAGGCTGGGACAGAGACTTTGGAGCCCAGGGTGGGGCTCCGGGTCACAGGAGAGTGTGGAAGGCAATGTTTCTCTGCCTTAAATCCGCCAATTCTCCCCTGTAGTACTGCCCCGTCCAGGCAGGGTCCACTCTCTGAGCACAGAGTTAGTGCCACTTGTGCAGCAAGTGACGGTCTGATATCAAATTGGTAGAGCAAGGGCGCATACCAGCACTCTCTCTGTGCCTCCCCTCCAAACCGCAAGCCCAAGTCAGCGCTGGAATGCCAAGTCAGCACTGGAATGCCAAGTCAGCGCTGGAATGCGGGAGTGGGAGCGGTGCTGGAGGGGCAGAGGGAGGGGGGTCCTAATAGATCAAGGAGTCTAACTTTGCGCACTCTGACCTCTCAGTGCTATCCCAAACCTCCTCTATATCCAAAGTCGAAGCCTCCTTCTGTGTAAACTCCCCTTAACCTTGACCTGGGAGTGTTCTGTAGGGAGATGCCCGAGTGGACTCTGGTTCCTGCTGCGCGGAGAGTGTTTGCTGGGCTCGGACCCTCCCCCTGCTTATACTGCTGGTGCTGTGTTCTCTGGAGAACTCAGAGTGTTCCCTGCTCTAGTCTTCTCTCCACACAGCTTAGTCCCGCGCTGCCACTTCTCACCAACTTCAGGCACCTCCCGGCCTACGTGGAAGTGGAGCCTGGTGTAGGAGGGGGTGTTTCTCAGCACCGGGTAGGGCTGGCACCACTGCCATCTGGCAGTGGCTTAAACCACGCCTCACTCCCTCCCTGTTGTGTGCCTCCGAATCCCCGATTTTTGTGGAAGAATAATCAGTTCACCTTTGCTATAGGCTGCAAATGGTCTTATACCTCCGTTTCCTGGTGGATGTCTGCAGGCTTGCAAAGCTGGTCCCGTGGAAGTGTAGATCGCTGGAGTGTGGCTATCTGCTTTCTTCACTTTTCGCTCTGGGAGCAGAGAGCCATGAGGGCACCCCTACTCTGCCATTTTCCTAAAAATCTCCATATTCATCTTTTTATGTGAAAATTATGTAATCCTAAATCCTCAGCTGTTGTATTGGAATTTTCCTCGTTAATCAGGAATGCCTTGTGCCTTCCCCATGGTCATAATTAAATTTCATGTAAACTGTGTCCTATTGTGTCATGCTGGGGATCCTGTGTCCACAATATTTCCTTGCCCTCCTGTACATACAAAAAGACCACATGTCCCAGTGCTTTTGCATCCAGGTAGTGGCATGTAACTAGTTCTGGAATGTGGAAAGTCGGCAGTGATGGATGTCACTTCCAGACTGGGCTACTAAAAATCCTCATAGTCTTTCCTGATCTCTCTCTCTCTCTATCTCATAGTCTTTCATGATCTCTCTCTCTCTCTCTCTCTCTCTCTCTCTCTCTCTCTCTCTCTCTCTCTCTCTCTCTCTCTCTCTCTCTCTCTCCCCTCTCAACTGTTGGTAAATATACATTATCTTAACTAGTGCAGTGCTGTAAGAAAGCCCCTGACATTGGCACAGCCACTAAATATAAGGAGGCTGCATCTCTGAGTCACTGCTTGGGGTAAAGCTGTACAAGAGAAATTTCCATCTAGAAGCATCTGCTTTTTCATGAGCCATGAAGATTTTGGCATATTGTATGTTGACAGTGAGCCTTAGTTACCTAATTAAAGCAGGCTTTTTTGTCCTGGTCCTGTGATTGAGGAGGCATGCATTAGAAATATGAATTCAGTGGTCACCACTTACTGGAAAGCATTCTTGTCTACAAGAGAAATGTCATCCCTTTCAATGCCAATTGCGATTATACAGTGATTATAGTAGTGTAAATATTAAATTATGCACACTGGCCTTTTCTTTTTGCCTTCAAATCATACCTACAGTGTTTTCTCAAGAAAAACATTTCTTTACTTCACTTAGAACTATAATTCCCTGCAGCTATGGGTGCTGTTGCTACAGTTACTCTTGTCTTAACATCATAGTCTCTGGATGAATTCTAACTACAGGATTTTAATAATAACCATGGAATAGGCAACAGAAGCGCCTCAGCAGCTGATGGTGTGATTGCAATATAATTATAAACACCACATTTGTGCATCTTGTAATCTCTGTCCCAAAGTTCCTAATCATTAAATCTGCCTAGTAGCCCCCCACATGTCCTTCAGCACTTTGCTTGAATAGTAGTCATGGCTGGAAATATCTGCATTTTCCCTAGAAATTTCCTATTCCTTGGTGTGTAGCAAAAATGAAGCTTTGGGTTTCTAAAACATTCATTTTCTTATTTTACACATGAGATGACTCACATCTGAAAAACAAACCAAACAACAACAACAACAAAACACTTGAATATGTGGAGAACTCACTGCCAAACCTCTGATTTCCTGGCAAAATTTTTCCAGCCAAGTCCATCTAGTTTTTGCTAAAATACAGAGCCAAGGATGACTTGCATTTCAATTATTTAAGTAAGCTCTATATTAAAATGTATATTTTATGAAAATATTTCTCATATACTTTCTCTATAATTTGCTGATCTCTTTAAAGGTTGTTTTCAAATAAAATTGTTTCAAAAGTATAAAGATATGAGTCCAAGTAATGTTGTAGGTTATTAACTATCTTTTAAATATTTGTAGAACAAACCACTGATTCACCAATTCTTGATTTGCAGTTTGTCTTAGAATTATATAGTCTGATAATTAATGATCGGTTGATCCTACCTGAGCCTTCTCATAATCTATTCAGTTCCTTGACATTCATTCCACCTGCAATGGTTTGATATCTGGTCCTCTTCCTTTCCTTGTATGTTCTGTCTTGCCATTCTCTATGCTAGAAGTGTTGATGTTGATCTCTGACTACATTGTCTGTTGATTTCCACTGCACAATATTTCTCACACTTTCTTTTTCTCTTCATCCATTCTGTCCTAATTCAAACCTTTATTTTATGCTTGGGGGCTGTTTTAATATTCCTTTTGCCTCCAATTATGTTGGTTCTAAACCATTACATTCCTACCACACTGATCTTCCTAAATTCCAAAATTGATCATGACATTCACTTTCTCTAAAACTGCTCATTGCCTTTTGAATGATATCTAAATTATTCATGGTATTCAAAATCCCAGCATCTTTCTCAACCTTCCTCTTCAGCCTAGATTGTGATCATCCTCTCCTCTGCTCCAGGCACTTTAAACTGCACTTGTTTAGTTCTTTGCTTTTATTCATGCTGATACCTTTCCCTGGAATGACCTCAGCTCCATCTCTGACTGTCAAGGTCATATCTATCTTTCAAACAGCAGTTCCAAAGTCATGTCCTCCTTTAAGCCATCTCCCTTAACTTTAATTGCTTTATTTTTTTTTTGTCTCACCTTATGCTTTGTCTGGATTTCTATAATGTTACTCTTTCTATTCTGTTTTCTAGTAATTACTTGCAAAGTCTGCATTTGGCCTGTATCTCTGTGTCCTCTCCTACACTGTGAACCACTTCAGTGCATCATAATTTTATATTCTCACATATGTTTCCTAAGATATAAGATATTCATTAATATACACATTTTTAATAGTTTAACTTGTACATTGACCCTTATGTCTTTGTTTCTGTGTAGAACCTCAAGTGTAAGCTACTATTAAGGCATCCATGACTTAGAACAGTCATGCCCAGTCTTTGATCCAATTATTCTCATAACTAAACACTAATCTACTTTGCCCTTGTGCATATCCACCTAACACAAAAGATCTTTTTCTTTCTTGTCATTAAGGGCCTGCATGGCAGATTACTCACTGTTGTGTATGCCAATTCTCATGCACAATAAAGAAAAATGAAGCTAATTTTTGCTTTTATCTGATGTAGGCCTACCATTTGCCCCTGAATGTTTAGTAAAATCAAACAAGCAAGCATCTCTGAAATACGTGGCAATTTAGAAGCATTTTTCATAAATGAACCTGAGAAGTATATGGACAATACAGAGATCGCTAAGAGAAGAATAGGAATAGCAGAGATTGAATGTAGTTAGAAGTGTTTATCTTGTCTTTACTCTACCAAAAGGCCTTTACTAACTAGATTCACAAAGTTTAATATCCCAACTTTTGTTCACTATGTTTACGATATTCCCTTTTTAAACTTCAAATAACATATTGCATAAAAAATTAAGTTTCTATTGAGTGCATATTAGCATGAACTAGGGGGAAGAAAAACAAGTTGAGAAGTGAAAATTTTAGCAGTGTTTTTAAGGGCAAAAATAGTCACAATCAGTCAATTGAACATTAATTAAACTGCCTCTAAGAATACGATACTGTTTAGGGTACTAAGGAGTTATCCAAGAGATGAAAGGCATAATCCCTGAGCTAAATTAGCTCAAAATCTATTAATTGTAAGCTATCTTTTTGTACTGCAACACATTTATACATAGATTCTTTTATATGTTGTTTCTTTCATGTAAATCTTTCAAACTTTAAAAACTCTTATATAGGTACATTCATTATCTTATGTTTTACATAGACCACAGATTCAACTTTTCTCCAGAAATATGATTCCTTAAAATAATATCTTATTATGGAATAATACAATAATATGATAAGCTGTTATTGAAAACTGTGCCTGCAATGTCCCAGTCTCTATACCACATGATATGTGTACTATTGTGATAAAATTGGCATGGATTCCACTGTTGAAGAGCCCAGAGTCTGATAGAAGAAACAGATCAATATAGACATAATGGAAAGGAAGTTAGCATTTATTAAAATCTACTATGTTCTAGCTAGTATGATAGGTATATTATATATGCAGTCTGTAACTAAAGCATGATGTGCTGTGTCATACTGGCCATGACCCCATCCTAGAGCTACTAAATCAAGATCACTGTCTCAAGTCAAGCTTTGCACTTAAGAAAAGAAGAAAATATCTAAGAGTAGAATGGTAGGTGTGCATTTAACTTTTAAGAAAATACCAAATTATTTTCCAAGGTGGTTGTACATTCCTACCTGCAATGTATGAAGAATACTACACAGCAATCAGAAGACATGAACTTCATACATGCAACAGTGGGTGAAACTAAAATAAATATTCTGAGTGAAAGAAGCCAGATTTTTTTAAAAGGCAGAAAAACCTGTATAGTAAAGACAGATTAATCTTACAGCCTACATGTACATAAAAGGTAAATGTCAGTTGACATTGGTGGTAAAAATCCTTAATTTTATTTTAAGATCTTACCCATATAGATGTGAGGTCTATATGAATGTCAGGTCACATAAATCTAACACTTCTAGATTTTCTCCAATGTATCAAAATTGGATGTGTTTTACAGGAACAGACCATTAACAGGAGTTTTAGTGGTTATATCAAGAAAACAAACAAGAATAAAACAAAAAATACCACAGCAGTGTAGGAGTGTTCCTATCTTTCCGCATCCACACTAACATTTATTGTTTTGGGACTTTTCAATAAAGGCCATTCTCACTAGAGATAAGTGATATCTCACTGTGGTTTTCATTTGCATTTCCCTGATGATTAGAGATTTTCAGAATTTTTTCAATATGTTTGTTAGCCATTATTATGTCTTCTTTTGAAAAGTTTCTGTTCATGTCCTTTGCCCACTTTTTGATAGGAACACTCATACACTGCTGGTGTGACTGCAAACTATTTGAACCTCTATGGAAAGTAATATGGAGATACCCTAAAGAGATACAAATAGATCTACCATTTGATCCAGTAATCCTATTACTGGGCATCCCAAAAGAACAAAAGACACTATAAAAAAGACATCTGAACTCGAATGTTTATAGCAGCACAATTCACAACTGCAAAGATGTGGAAACAACCCAAGTGCCCATCAATACATCAGTGGATTAATAAAATGTGGTATATGAATACCATGGAGTACTATTCAGCTATAGGAAACAATGGTGATATAGCACCTCTTGTATTTTCCTAGATGGAGCTGGAACCCATTCTACTAAGTGAAGTATCCCAAGAATGGAAAAATAAGCACCACAGGTACTCACCAGCAAATTGGTTTCACTGATCAACACCTAAGTGGACATATAGGAATAACATTTATCGGGTGTCTGGCAGGTGGGAGGGGGGAGGAGGGAATGGGTATACACATACATAATGAGTGTGTTGTGCCCCATCTGGGGGATGGACATGCTTGAAGCTCTGACTCAAGGGGGGAGGGGGGCATGGGCAATATACGTAACCTATACATTTGTACTCCCATAATATGCTGAAATAAAAAAACAAATACAAGGTTTGTGGATCCCTTTAGATTCCACTTAAACTAATTTATCTTACTAAAGTATGAGTGGTAAGCCTTGTTCTCTTATACTTTGTCCCAGATCCATTCCTCTCTGCAATAAGCTAACATTATTAGGTCTAAAAATTAACTTCTCTGGGGTCCAGAAGATTCTAATGTCCAATTCTATATTTTCAAACAAATGTGCTTGTCTGTATCTGATCAAATGTGTCTAAATGGGTAAACTAAGATGGAAAGTAAAAGTTTAGCTTTAGATTGTGACTACATAAGGTAACATATAGTTATTCATATTTCACATTTTGCTATTTATTTTATATACCCAATGTTGTGGTAATATATAACAGGTTAATTAATCATGTATGACTAAACACTGAGCTAGAAACCAGATGATCTGATGTGACTTGGAAGAGTCATTTCATCTCTCTGGGCCTTGGTTTAATTCTATGGAAAATGAAATGATTGCTTCTTTCAGTCCCCTTTAGTACTGAAAGGCTTTATCTCAATATTAAAGATGACTTTATATACATAAGAACACAGAAACATATATGTAAATAACTTTCCAAATACTATTTAATTGTTTATTCAAGGACAAAATCTATTTCTTTTTGTAAATCCCATATTGTTCTCAATATCTATCAAAACTTAAAGGCTGGAACATGACTACCTATATTAAATGTTCCAGAATTTCACTAATCTTCATTTTATTTATTAATAAAAGAAAACATAAGATTTCTGCACTTTCAAACCAGTATGCCAACTCTTCCAGAGGTCTCTGAAAACCAGACATGCTTTTTTGTCAGCTTAGTCTGCCAGAATGAATTCTAATTCATGGTGGTTTCTGTAATTTACGTAATTTATGCTGATATTGAAAGATTTATCTGCCTTCGCCACTAAAATGACAGTTGTCAAACACTGTACCATAATAACAGTGTCATGTATTTAAGTGTACAATTGTTAATTATAAGTCTGTATATAAAATACACAATCCTATAGGGAAATATGTGACCATTGGAAACTAGATCAAGGCTAAATGAGACTTCTCTATGATTAATGCAACTTCCTGTGAATCTATGAGTATTTCAAAATAAAAAAAATGAAAGAATTATACAGGGAAAGTAGTAAGATTATGTTTAGCCAAGGGAATTTAATAATCTAGTAACAGATATTAATAAGAATAACAGTAAGTGACGATATATATATTTCCCAAAAACTTAGGTAAATGTAAATGTAACTTAGAAAGAGAAGAAAATGTAATCAAAAGTCTATCTTTGGGGCAGAGCAAGATGGCGGACGAATAACACCACCAGACAGAGTGTCTCTGCAAAAAAGAGATATTCTAGCAGAAATTAGAGGAAAGAAGCAAGAAGATGAGCATACAGCGGACAAGGGCCGGAAGGAGGGGTACCTGAGACCCCGGGAGACTACACGGGAGGAGGCTGTGGAGGAGAACTGGAGGCTAAGACCACTGGAGCAGCCCGGAGACCAGCGGCAAGGGTAGGTGGATTTTCTGTTTTCCCTCCTCTGCATTCGGGACTGCTGGTGGGCTCCCCAGCAAGTGGAGAGACCTGCGGACACCAGCCCAGAGACCGCCGCCACCTGCCAACGGTGAGCCTGTAGCAGACGTGGCACCAGGTTCCCAACTTCCTCCGGGCACCTCCATGTGCACAGACCCGAGCCGCGCAGCAGGCACCATATTGCCTCCTCTTCCCCTCCGCCGACCCTACCCGCGGCTGTCCAGAGAGACAATACAGCCACCAGCCAGAGGCAACTCCAGGAAACGGGACCTTCCCATTTGGGACCCTACACCTGACGCAGGGGAACTCAGACTGTGAGCTCCCTACCCGTCTGCCCTCCCAGGTGCTGCTGGCACCTTGTTCCCAGGAGAACGGTGCCGACTCAGAGGCTGAGAGACAGACCCAGGTTGGGCTCCCTGTGGGTGAATTGGGACAGCAAATTATCTCCCTGGTGGGGATACAGTTTGAACTCTGGGACCCAGAGGTCGGACCTGCAGACCAGATCCCCTGCACCCAGGGCTAGCATTGCCCGGGGCACAGAAGGGTTATACGTGAACAGCCTACTGAGGTGTGTGTGCCTCTAGGGGCAGATAGGCGTCCTAGAGGGCAACCCTCCACCCAGGAGGATGCCGTGCGCCCAACCCAGGTGGCGTTCCTGTGCAGGGAACCTCCCTGCCGGCATCACAGTCCGGGGAGGCCTGGTGGCTTGTGGTCTGGCCTGCTGGCAGAGGCCCAGGAGTAGCTGTGGAGTTAGGGAGGGTGGAAAGAAGCGAGGCCGGCTCCAGACTGCGGGTCTCAGACAGTCCCACCCCCACACACAGACTTTCTGGCTGAGCGGGACCATTCCAGCCCCATCCTGACAGCTTTCCCTGGAAGCAGAGAACATAACTTTGACCCCTGCTAATGGCCTGAGGGCAGGCTGACCCAACCCAGCTCCGCCCAGAACAAGAGCTGCTAACAGGACACAAAATCAACACTATAGCCTGTTCCTCCAAGCATACTCCACCTACTGACAGGGACTGCATCTTGCACAGGCTTTCCACGGCACCCACTGACTCAATATACAGGGAGTGGTCCAATTTCAACCACACACACCACCTAACGCCTCAGAAACTAAACAAGGTGTGTGAATACCCAAACAATAACCTAAGGAAAGAAACAACAACTGATCGACATGGGAAGAAATCAGCGAAAGAACTCAGGAAATATGAAGAACCAAACAGAAAACACACCCCCAAAGAGGAGCAACAGCCCGCTAGAAACGACACCAACCAAAATCAGGCAATCAATATGACAGAAGAGGAATTTCATATGTGGATCATAAGAACACTCACCCAGCTGCAACAACAACTCAATAACCAACACAAAGAAACCACAAAAAACCTCCAGGATATGGGAAAAGAAATAGACACAATGAAGAAAAGTGTAACCGAACTCCTGGAAATGAAGAATCAATTCAAGGAAATACAAAATACAGTGGAAAGTCTCAAGAACAGGGTAGATGAAACAGAAGAAAGAATCTGAGAGCTTGAAGATAACACCCTCCAATAAAATAAATCAGTCACAGAAATAGAGCAGAGAAACAAGAGAAAAGAGCAAAGCCTACAAGAGCTGTGGGATTATGTGAAGAAACCTAATGTGAGGGTCATAGGGTTACAAGAAGGGGAAGAAGACAACACTCAAGGGTTGTACAAGCTGCTTGAAGATATAATAGAGGAAAATTTCCCAGGCCTTCCTCAAAACCTTGATATACAAGTTCAAGAAACTCAGAGGACCCCTGGGAGATTCAACGCAAACAGGAAGACATCACGAAATGCAGTCATCAGACTGACCAAAA
The DNA here is from genome assembly GCF_040939455.1 of Microcebus murinus. Classification (NCBI taxonomy): domain Eukaryota; kingdom Metazoa; phylum Chordata; class Mammalia; order Primates; family Cheirogaleidae; genus Microcebus; species Microcebus murinus. The sequence goes on from NC_134136.1 coordinate 53,578,846, forward strand.
TATCAACTAAAGAGGCCCTTCTGGCCGGGCGCTGTGGCTCACGCCTGTAATCCTAGCTCTTGGGAGGCCGAGGTGGGCAGATTGCTCAAGGTCAGGAGTTCAAAACCAGCCTGAGCGAGACCCCGTCTCTACTATAAAAATAGAAAGAAATTAATTGGCCAACTGATATATATATAAAAAATTAGCCGCGCATGGTGGCGCATGCCTGTAGTCCCAGCTACTCGGGAGGCTGAGGCAGAAGGATCACTCGAGCCCAGGAGTTTGAGGTTGCTGTGAGCTAGGCTGACGCCACGGCACTCACTCTAGCCTGGGCAACAAAGCGAGACTCTGTCTCAAAAAAAAAAAAAAAAAAAAAAAGAGGCCCTTCTAAGAGCTGTAAGACAAAAGAAGCAAGTAACATACAAGGGAAAGCCAATCCGAATAACATCAGAATTCTCTAATGAGACTTTACAAGCAAGGAGATACTGGGGCCCCATTCTCACACTTTTGAAACAAAACAATGCCCAACCTAGAATATTATTCCCTGCAAAACTAAGCTTCATATATGAAGGAGAAATAAAAACATTCTCCGACAAGCAAAGGCTCAGAGAATTCACCAAGACAAGACCAGCCCTACAAGAAGTCCTTCAAACAGCGTTACGCACGGAACATCATAATAATAACCCACGAATATAAAAACAACCAAAACCCAAAGATATTAAAGGCCAGATATTAGAATGGCTCAACACAGAAATCATAGCAACAACATCCAACCCAACAGAATGAACAGTAATCTACCTTACCTATCAGTTCTCTCAATAAATGTGAATGGCTTAAACTCTCCACTCAAAAGACATAGGCTGGCTGAATGGATAAGAAAATACAGGCCAAGTATATGCTGTCTTCAGGAAACACATCTAACCTGCAAGGATGCATATAGACTAAAAATAAAAGTGTGGAGATCAATATTCCAAGCAAATACAAGCCAAAAGAAGGCTGGTGTGGCAGTTCTAATTTCAGACGATTTAGTTTTTAAACCAACAAAAGTAGTAAAAGACAAAGAGGGACATTATATAATGGTGAAGGGCACAGTCCAACAAGAAGAGATAACAATTTTAAATATATATGCACCCAACTTAGGTGAACCCAGATTCATAAAGCAAACCTTACTAGAGCTAAGCAAATGGATTAATAGCAACTCCATAATCACTGGACATTTCAACACCCCACTGAAGGCACGAGACAGATCCTCCAAACAGAAAATTAATAAAGAAATAATGGACTTAAACAAAACTCTAGAACAATTGGGTCTGACAGACATCTACAGAACTTTCTACCCCAAATCCACTGAAAATACGTTCTTCTCATCAGCTCACGGGACATTCTCTAAGATTGACCATATCCTAGGACACAAAGAAAATCTCAAGAAATTTAAAAAAATATAAATCATACCATGTACCTTCTCAGATCACAGTGGAATAAAACTAGAAATCAACCCTAACAGAAACTCACATTTCTACACAAAAACGTGGAAATTAAACAACCTCCTACTAAATGATTACTTCTTAAATGAAGAAATCAAGACGGAAATAAAAAAGGTCTATGAAGAAAATGACAATAGACAGACAAGTTATCAACTCATCTGGGACAAAGCTAAAGGGGTTCTGAGAGGAAAGTTTATCACCATAAATGCCTATACCCAAAAGACAAGAAGATCACAAATAGACAATCTAATGAAACAACTCAAAGAGCTGGAAAAATAAGAACAGACCAACCCCAAACCCAGCAGAAGAAGTGAAATCAACAAGATCAAATCAGAACTAAACAAAATTGAAAACAGGAAAGCTATTCAGGAGATTAATAAAACAAATAGGTGGTTTTTTGAAAAAATAAACAAAATTGACACACCATTGGCTAAGCTAACGAAAAGCAGAAAAGAGAAATCTCTAATAAGCTCCATCAGGAATAAAAAAGGAGATATCACAACTGATCCCAAAGAGATACAAGATACAATTTATGAATACTACAAAAATCTTTATGCACACAAACTAGAAAATGTGGAGGAAATGTACAAATTTCTAGAAAGACACTACCTCCCTAGGCACAACCAGGAAGAAATGGATTCCCTGAACAGACCAATCTCAACAGCTGAAATAGAAACAGCAATTAAAAATCTCCCTAAAAAGAAAAGTCCTGGTCCAGATGGCGTCACACCTGAATTTTACCACACTTACAAAGAAGAACTAGTACCTATCTTGCAGAAACTATTCCACAACATGGAGAAGAACGGAAACCTCCCCAACACCTTTTATGAAGCGAATATTACTGTGATACCAAAATGCAACAAAAAAAGAAAACTACAGACCAATATCCCTAATGAATATAGATGGAAAAATTTTCAACAAAATCTTAGCTAACAGAATCCATACACTTATCAAAAAAATAATCCATCACGACCAAGTGGGCTTCATCCCAGGGATGCAGGGATGGTTCAACATACGTAAATCTATAAATGCAATTCACCACGTAAACAGAAGCAAAAACAAAGACCACATGATTCTTTCAATAGATGCAGAAAAAGCTTTTGACAAAATTCAACACCCTTTCATGATACGAACACTTAAGAAAATAGGCATAGAAGGGACATACCTAAAAATGATACAAGCCATATATGACAGACCCATAGCCAACATCATACTGAATGGGGAAAAATTGAAATCATTCCCACTTAGAACTGGAACCAGACAAGGCTGCCCACTATCTCCACTTCTGTTCAGCATAGTACTGGAAGTCTTGGCTACAGCAATCAGACAGGAAAATGGAATCAAAGGTATCCAAATAGGGGCAGAAGAGATCAAACTTTCACTGTTTGCTGATGATATGTTATTGTATCTAGAACACCCCAAGGATTCAAGCAAGAAACTCCTGGAACTGATCAATGAATTTAGTAAAGTCTCAGGATACAAAATCAATACACAGAAATCAGAAGCATCCATATACGCCAACAACAATCTAATTGAGAACCAAATCAAAGACTCAATTCCCTTCACAATAGCAACAAAGAAATTAAAGTACCTAGGAATATACTTAACCAAGGACCAAAAAGACCTCTACAGGGAGAAATATGAAACACTGAGGAAGGAAATAGCAGAGGATGTAAACAGATGGAAATCCATACCATGCTCGTGGATCGGCAGACTCAATATCATCAAAATGTCTATACTACCCAAACTGATCTACAGATTCAATGCAATACCTATTAAAATCCCATCAGCATTCTTCACAGATATAGAAAAAATAATTTTACGCTTCGTATGGAACCAAAGAAGACCCCGAATATCAAGAGCAATTCTAGGCAACAAAAACAAAATGGGAGGCATTAATATGCCAGATATCAAACTATACTACAAAGCTGTAGTAATTAAAACAATATGGTATTGGCACAAAAACAGGAATATTGACCAGTGGAACAGATGTGAGAATCCTGATATAAAACCATCCTCATATAGCCATCTCATCTTTGACAAAGCAGACAAAAACATACGCTGGGGGAAAGAATCCCTCTTCAATAAATGGTGCTGGGAAAACTGGATAGCCACCTGTAGAAGGCTAAAACAGGACCCACACCTTTCACCTCTCACAAAAACCAACTCACACTGGATAACAGACTTAAACCTAAGGTATGAAATTATTAGAACTCTAGAGGAAAAAGTTGGAGACACTCTCCTAGACATTGGCCTGGGCAAAGAGTTTATGAAGAAGTCCCCAAAGGCAATCACAGCAGCAACAAAAATAAATAAATGGGACATGATCATACTACAAAGCTTCTGCACAGCCAAAGAAATAGTCATGAAAGTAAACAGACAACCTACAGAATGGGAGAAAATTTTTGCATCCTATGCATCTGATAAGGGACTGATAACTAGAATATACTTAGAACTCACGAAAATTAGGAAGAAAAAATCAAATAACCCCATGAAAAAGTGGGCAAAGGACTTTAACATAAATTTTTCTAAAGAAGACAGAAGCATGGCCAACAAACATATGAAAAAATGCTCAACATCTCTAATTATCAGGGAAATGCAAATCAAAACCACAATGAGATATCACTTAACCCCAGTGAGAATGGCCTTTATCAAAAAATCTCCAAACAATAAATGCTGGCGTGGTTGCGGAGAGAGAGGAACACTCCTACACTGCTGGTGGGACTGCAAACTAGTTCAACCTCTGTGAAAAGCAATATGGAGATACCTTAAAGCGATACAAGTGAATCTACCATTTGATCCAGCAATCCCATTGCTGGGCATCTACCCAAATGTTCCAATGACACTCTACAAAAAAGACACCTGCACTCGAATGTTTATAGCAGCACAATTCATAATTGCAAGGCTGTGGAAACAGCCCAGGTGCTCATCAGTCCAAGAATGGATTCATAAAATGTGGTATATGTATACTATGGAGTACTATTCAGCTCTAAGAAACAATGGTGATATAGCACATCTTATATTTTCCTGGTTAGAGCTGGAACCGATACTACTAAGTGAAGTATCCCAAGAATGGAAAAACAAGCACCAGATATATTCTCCAGCAAACTGGTATTAACTGAGTAGCACCTAAGTGATCACATAGGTACTACAGTATTAGGGTATTGGGCGGGGGGGGCAGGGGGACGTGTATAAAAATACATAATCAGTGAGATGTGCACCATCTGGGGGATGGTCATGATGGAGAATCAGACTTTTGGGGGGAGTGGGGAAATGGGCATTTATTGAAACCTTAAAATCTGTTCCCCCATAATATGCTGAAATAAAAAAAAAAAAGAAAAAAAAATCAGACATGTATGATTCAATAGTAGTTGTTCAGCCAACAGTGTTTTATCGGGATTTTATGAACATAGACCCACTTCATGCAATATATTCTCAGAATGACTTTCTTCAACTAGGTACTGAGAGTTAATTAACCTAACTAATGACTATTAGTTCATAGTAGAACTATAAATAGAATACTAATTATTAATAAACAAGCTAGTATCTACTTCCTATTTCTAGACACTAGTCCCAGGTGTTTATCAACCAGTTATATATGGCTTGGTATAATCATAGGATATAATAGTTAACACTGGAAATAGCACCAATAAATACCCTACATAGTTATGTTTCATTCCCGGGCCACATAAAACATTGTTTTAAGCACAAAATTTGTGTAGCCTGTATTATATACTGTGCAAAGAGATTTTTATAATGATACTATCTTTTTTTTTTAATTATTTTTTTTATTTTGGCATATTATGGGGGTACAGATTTTAAGGTTTCAATAAATGCCCATTTCCCCCCCTCCCCCCAAAAGTCTGAGTCTCCATCATGACCATCCCCTAGATGGTGCACATCTCACTCACTATGTATGTATATACCCGCCCCCCTCCCCCCTCCCACCTGCCCAATACCCTATTACTGTAGCACCTATGTGTCCACTTAGGTGCTACTCAGTTAATACCAGTTTGCTGGAGAATATATCTGGTGCTTGTTTTTCCATTCTTGGGATACTTCACTTAGTAGTATGGGTTCCAGCTCTAACCAGGAAAATATAAGGTGTGCTATATCACCATTGTTTCTTAGAGCTGAATAGTACTCCATGGTGTACATATACCACATTTTATTAATCCATTCTTTGATTGATGGGCACTTGGGCTGTTTCCACAGCCTTGCAATTATGAATTGTGCTGCTATAAACATTTGAGTGCAGGTGTCTTTTTTGTAGAGTGTCACTGGATCATTTGGGTAGATGCCCAGCAATGGGATTGCTGGATCAAATGGTAGATTCACTTGTATCGCTTTAAGGTATCTCCATATTGCTTTCCACAGAGGTTGAACTAGTTTGCAGTCCCACCAGCAGTGTAGGAGTGTTCCTCTCTCTGCAACCATGCCAGCATTTATTGTTTGGAGATTTTTTGATAAAGGCCATTCTCACTGGGGTTAAGTGATATCTCATTGTGGTTTTGATTTGCATTTCCCTGATGATTAGAGATGTTGAGCATTTCTTCATATGTTTGTTAGCCATTCCACTATCTTTATTGTTTAAATTCTTTTCAATGTATTTTGCACTTATGGATAGTTTTAAAAGTTAAATTACTAAGGCTCACTCTAGCTCACTACTGCCAACATTTTCACACACAAACACACACATATGCTATGCACATTCACCTTACAAATATTTCTGATATACGTAAAGAAATCCATTTTTACCTTTTGCTGTTTTCTATAACTTAATTTTTTTATAACATATCATTCCCAAATTGCCCAAATTGAATCATTTGTTCATTTTATTATCTTTCAACTTTAAAATATGTTTGTAAGAAGCCATGTCTCTTTGGATATCTCAGGGTGACGCCTCATTGTGTGATACATCATGTCTGATTACATCAGCCACATTGCATTAGGCTGTGTCCGTAATGAACACAATGTCACTGAAGTAACTGGACATGACACATCACAGCACTTGGTTTGCTGGTCTGTGAAATCTAATGTAGATTTCTGAAGTGGAAAAGAAGGAAGAGGCAGTAAGTCAAGGTGTAATGACTAATTTCAAAAGATTGAGTTTCCCCATATCTCTTTATACTAGGGAGGAACCAGATGGGGTTACCAAATAGAGCTGCTGTAGCTATGAGAAGTATGAAGGGATCAACATTTTGCCCAGAGTCTGTACAGAGACTCTATCACTCTGTACAGCTGTTCTAATGACAGAATTTACAACCATTATATCGAGAAGCATTTTTCAAATGACTTTCATTCTTAGTTTGTTGGGAAGTGATATAACATTATGTAAACATAGGTCACAAGCCGTTTTATAAATATTCTTCTTCATGCAAGCTCTCTGCAACCAAGCCTAATGAAAACTGCAAGTTGGTCCAGGAAACACATCTCTAAAATATATTTTAATTCTTCAAAGGGCACAATAACCTTATGAAGCACACAGGAACCTCAAGTTTAGGAAAATTCTGAAAGGCCAGGCTTTCATATGCTACCAAACTAGAAAATTCATCACTGTGATTATTTTCTTTTTACATTGCTTTAGCTGTCAAAGACATCTCTGGGGTGGTTCTTTCAATTTGAAATTACATGAAGTTTTAGAGCCACCCGCTTAAAGCTACTAGAGGAGTTTATCATTTATATGTGACATGTGTGGTTTTATGCACAAGATTTTTACCACTGAGTTGATAAAATCTCAGCCAAAATCAAAGAAATTTCTCATCTTGTTTAGCCTATGCATATCAGAGTTTATAAATGCTGTATTCCTTTAAGGTTTTTGAAGTATTTTAAATAGCACACAGATACCTATTATTATCGTCATGAATATTTGGGGGTATAGGGACCCTAGGTTTAAAATCCAGTTCCTTGCTTCTTCTCTTAGCCTATTGAAGTTTTGATTAATGCTTCCATTACAGTTTTAAGGTGTTTTTTAGTCTATTCCCTATTTGGAGGGAAAATATCATCTTGCTATGATTTTACCTTTAGGGTTCTTGACATGTATAAACGTAATAAGTATATCATGTGTCAAAGAAAGTGATTGGCTAAGCTTAAAATCAATGGATGGAAAGCTATATTTTGTCCATGGAGATGGGATGGGGAGGTAACCAATACTTAGAAAGATGATCTGATATAATGCAAGTGGTAACTAAAATGGTGCATTAAATGATCAATGTGCTCTTTTTTAAAAAAAAGATAATCATATTGCCACTGTCTAGAAGAGATTATTTATTTAGCCAAAATGTAAGATAAGGGATCTTGGATAGATTTCTGGGTTTTTTAAATTTGATTTTGCTAATTTCTTCTAGAGTAAACTGTAAATTCAAGTTACATAGGTTTCTATCATTCAATCATTTATTTGCTTATTTATCAAATATTTGCCTATCACCTTTTGTATGTAACACATGTGTAAAAAATAAATTAGCATGTACTGAGTTTCTATTGTATAATTACCATGGTGCTAAATACTTTCTACATATAAGAATTATTGTCTTCATTTTATAAATAAAAACTGTTGCACAAAAGCTAAGTAACCCATTCAAAGTCTTTCAATTGATATGCATGAGTAAGAACAAACACGAATAATATACTATTCTTGCTTTCAAGGAGCATGTGATCTAATGAAAGATTAGAAAGTTTCCCAAATAATTAGAACATGAACCAGATATGTTTCAATACCATAAAAAAAGAGGAAAATTGTTACATGTCTCCTTAACACATGTGACTAAATAGTATTAGATTAGCAGCATGTTGGATTTAGTAAGCTATATAGTATTTTCTGAGCCTTTGATAAGGCTTAAGGACAAAAGCGAAATCTTATTTTCTTGTTATTTTCTTACAGAGCTATAAACATAAATTTCAATCTACATGAACTTCCCCTCTTTGCCATTTAATTATCAAAATTGATTACCTTTTTCAGACAAAATTTATGAGAAAATAAAGTAATACATGAGAAGAAAAATATGTGACTACCGTCATTTGCGGTATCTGCTAAAACACCAGGGGCTCTTTGCCATTCTCTCCTCCTCATCTCTAATAACAGAAAACTGCATCTATCAATGGCTTGAGGCCGGACCATAGGAATCAAGTATTATCTCATATTTCTATTTCTGATAACAAATAACCTTTCTTCTCCTAAATAAAGTTAATTTTTGAAAATGATGTTTTGTAATTCTGTGCTTTTGGGGAGTGGAGGTGGGGGTGTTTTAAAACGTTTCAAGGGTAGGATTCACCAAAATTTAGGATCATGCAGATTACTTTTTTGTATTAAATATTAAAACAATTCATTAGGAATTCACAATGAAGTAAATATGTAATAAAATATCAGCATCATTTATTCTTCCATAGGCCCTAACTATAAAATAGTAATATTAAACCTGTTTTGTAATTTGTTTCTTGGAAGGCTACAACAAAGTGAGAAACAATATGGCTCTGAGGAAAAATATTCTACTATTCAGTTCTGGTCAAATGAAGAAAGAAAGGGAGAACAGAAAAAAACAAGTGAAATGGTTATACATAAAGTGTGAAAATACTACTGTGACCACATCTAAGTGATTAAATTTTACCCTTGGTTAACTTGGATTTCCATGAAATCTTGCAAGGGAATAGATCCCTGACACCTAAAATGACATGTCTATATATTCCTTTGGTGGAAACAACAAGACAAAAAGTGAATTGCAAACAAACCAAGTTGCTAGAGAGCATGTCATTCAACAATTCTGTATAGCAATAGATCAAGTCCATTAAGGGCCTGCTGCAGAGAAAGAAACTTACCACTGATATAAGTATTAGCAGCCTTCAGTCCTGGCTCTGCCATAAAAGAGTTGACTTTGATTATTTTTTTTTTATTTTTTTTTTATTTTGGCATATTATGGGGGTACAGATTTTAAGGTTTCAATAAATGCCCATTTCCCCCTCTCCCCCTAAAAGTCTGAGTCTCCATCATGACCATCCCCCAGATGGTACACATCTCACTCATTATGTATGTATATACCCGCCCCCCTCCCCCCTCCCACCTCCCCAATACCCTATTACTGTAGCACCTATGTGTCCACTTAGGTGCTACTCAGTTAATACCAGTTTGCTAGAGAATATATCTGGTGCTTGTTTTTCCATTCTTGGGATACTTCACTTAGTAGTATGAGTTCCAGCTCTAACCAGGAAAATATAAGATGTGCTATATCACCATTGTTTCTTAGAGCTGAATAGTACTCCATGGTATACATATACCACATTTTATTAATCCATTCTTGGATTGATGGGCACTTGGGCTGTTTCCACAGCCTTGCAATTATGAATTGTGCTGCTATAAACATTCGAGTGCAGGTGTCTTTTTGTAGAGTGTCACTGGATCATTTGGGTAGATGCCCAGCAATGGGATTGCTGGATCAAATGATAGATTCACTTGTATCGCTTTAAGGTATCTCCATATTGCTTTCCACAGAGGTTGAACTAGTTTGCAGTCCCACCAGCAGTGTAGGAGTGTTCCTCTCTCTCCGCATCCACGCCAGCATTTATTGGTTGGAGATTTTTTGATAAAGGCCATTCTCACTGGGGTTAAGTGATATCTCATTGTGGTTTTGATTTGCATTTCCCTGATGATTAGAGATGTTGGCATTTCTTCATATGTGTGTTGGCCATTCTTCTGTCTTCTTTAGAAAAATTTCTTTTCAAGTCCTTTGCCCACTTTTTAATGGGGTTATTTGATTTTTTCTTCCTAATTTTCGTGAGTTCTAAGTATATTCTAGTTATCAGTCCCTTATCGGATGCAAAAATTTTCTCCCATTCTGTAGGTTGTCTGTTTACTTTCATGACTATTTCTTTGGCTGTGCAGAAGCTTTGTAGTTTGATCATGTCCCATTTATTTATTTTTGTTGGTGCTGTGATTGCCTTTGGGGACTTCTTCATAAACTCTTTGCCCAGGCCGATGTCTAGGAGAGTGTCTCCAACTTTTTCCTCTAGAGTTCTAATAATTTCATACCTTAGGTTTAAGTCTGTTATCCAGTGTGAGTTGGTTTTTGTGAGAGGTGAAAGGTGTGGGTCCTGTTTTAGCCTTCTACAGGTGGCTATCCAGTTTTCCCAGCACCATTTATTGAAGAGAGATTCTTTTCCCCAGCGTATGTTATTGTCTGCTTTGTCAAAGATGAGATGGCTATATGAGGATGGTTTTATATCAGGATTCTCACATCTGTTCCACTGGTCAATATTCCTGTTTTTGTGCCAATACCATATTGTTTTAATTACTACAGCTTTGTAGTATAGTTTGATATCTGGCATATTAATGCCTCCCATTTTGTTTTTGTTACCTAGAATTGCTCTTGATATTCGGGGTCTTCTTTGGTTCCATACGAAGCGTAAAATTATTTTTTCTATATCTGTGAAGAATGCTGATGGGATTTTAATAGGTATTGCATTGTATCTGTAGATCAGTTTGGGTAGTATAGACATTTTGATGATATTGAGTCTGCCGATCCACGAGCATGGTATGGATTTCCATCTGTTTACATCCTCTGCTATTTCCTTCCTCAGTGTTTCATAGTTCTCCCTCTAGAGGTCTTTTATCTCTTTGGTTAAATATATTCCTAGGTACTTTAATTTCTTTGTTGCTATTGTGAAGGGAATTGAGTCTTTGATTTGGTTCTCAATTGGATTGTTGTTGGCGTATATGAATGCCTCTGATTTCTGTGTATTGATTTTGTATCCTGAGACTTTACTAAATTCATTGATCAGTTCCAGGAGTTTCTTGGTTGAATCCTTGGGGTTTTCTAGATACAATATCATTTCATCAGCAAACAGTGAAAGTTTGATCTCTTCTGCCCCTATTTGGATACCTTTGATTCCATTTTCCTGTCTGATTGCTGTAGCCAAGACTTCCAGCACTATGTTGAACAGAAGTGGAGATAGTGGGCAGCCTTGTCTGGTTCCAGTTCTAAGTGGGAATGATTTCAATCTTTCCCCATTCAGTATGATGTTGGCTATGGGTCTGTCATATATGGCTTGTATCATTTTTAGGTATGTCCCTTCTATGCCTATTTTCTTAAGTGTTCGTATCATGAAAGGGTGTTGAATTTTGTCAAAAGCTTTTTCTGCATCTATTGAAAGAATCACGTGGTCTCTGTTTTTGCTTCTGTTTACGTGGTGAATTGCATTTATAGATTTACGTATGTTGAACCATGCCTGCATCCCTGGGATGAAGCCCACTTGGTCGTGGTGGATTATTTTTTTGATAAGTGTCTGGATTCGGTTAGCTAAGATTTTGTTGAAAATTTTTCCATCTATATTCATTAGGGATATTGGTCTGTAGTTTTCTTTTTTTGTTGCATCCTTTCCTGGTTTTGGGATCAGAGTAATATTCGCTTCATAAAAGGTGTCGGGGAGGTTTCCGTTCTTCTCGATGTTGTGGAATAGTTTCTGCAAGATAGGTACTAGTTCTTCTTTGTAAGTATGGTAAAATTCAGGTGTGAAGCCATCTGGACCAGGACTTTTCTTTTTAGGGAGATTTTTTTTTTTTTAATTTTTTTTTTTTTTGGCATATTATGGGGGTACAGATTTTAAGGTTTCAATAAATGCCCATTTCCCCCCCTCCCCCCAAGAGTCTGAGTCTCCATCATGACCATCCCCCAGATGGTGCACATCTCACTCATTATGTATGTATATACCCACCCCCTCCCCCCTCCCCCCTCCCACCTGCCCAATACCCTATTACTGTAGTACCTATGTGTCCACTTAGGTGGTAGTCAGTTAATACCAGTTTTCTGGAGAATATATCTGCTGCTTGTTTTTCCATTCTTGGGATACTTCACTTAGTAGTATGGGTTCCAACTCTAACCAGGAAAATATAAGATGTGCTATATCACCATTGTTTCTTAGAGCTGAATAGTACTCCATGGTATACATATACCACATTTTATTAATCCATTCTTTGATTGATGGGCACTTGGGCTGTTTCCACAGCCTTGCAATTATGAATTGTGCTGCTATAAACATTCGAGTGCAGGTGTCTTTTTTGTAGAGTGTCACTGGATCATTTGGGTAGATGCCCAGCAGTGGGATTGCTGGATCAAATGGTAGATTCAGTTGTATCGCTTTAAGGTATCTCCATATTGCTTTCCACAGAGGTTGAACTAGTTTGCAGTCCCACCAGCAGTGTAGGAGTGTTCCTCTCTCTCCGCAACCACGCCAGCATTTATTGTTTGGAGATTTTTTGATAAAGGCCATTCTCACTGGGGTTAAGTGATATCTCATTGTGGTTTTGATTTGCATTTCCCTGATGATTAGAGATGTTGAGCATTTCTTCATATGTTTGTTGGCCATTCTTCTGTCTTCTTTAGAAAAATTTCTGTTCAAGTCTTTTGCCCACTTTTTAATGGGGTTATTTGATTTTTTCTTCCTAATTTTCGTGAGTTCTAAGTATATTCCAGTTATCAGTCCCTTATCGGATGCATAGAATGCAAAAATTTTCTCCCATTCTGTAGGTTGTCTGTTTACTTTCATGACTATTTCTTTGGCTGTGCAGAAGCTTTGTAGCTTGATCATGTCCCATTTATTTATTTTTGTTGCTGCTGTGATTGCCTTTGGGGACTTCTTCATAAACTCTTTGCCCAGGCCGATGTCTAGGAGAGTGTTTCCAACTTTTTCCTCTAGAGTTCTAATAGTTTCATATCTTAGGTTTAAGTCTGTTATCCAGTGTGAGTTGGTTTTTGTGAGAGGTGAAAGGTGTGGGTCCTGTTTTAGCCTTCTACAGGTGGCTATCCAGTTTTCCCAGCACCATTTATTGAAGAGGGATTCTTTTCCCCAGCGTATGTTTTTGTCTGCTTTGTCAAAGATGAGATGGCTATATGAGGATGGTTTTATATCAGGATTCTCACATCTGTTCCACTGGTCAATATTCCTGTTTTTGTGCCAATACCATATTGTTTTAATTACTACAGCTTTGTAGTATAGTTTGATATCTGGCATATTAATGCCTCCCATTTTGTTTTTGTTGCCTAGAATTGCTCTTGATATTCGGGGTCTTCTTTGGTTCCATACGAAGCGTAAAATTATTTTTTCTATATCTGTGAAGAATGCTGATGGGATTTTAATAGGTATTGCATTGAATCTGTAGATCAGTTTGGGTAGTATAGACATTTTGATGATATTGAGTCTGCCGATCCACGAGCATGGTATGGATTTCCATCTGTTTACATCTTCTGCTATTTCCTTCCTCAGTGTTTCATAGTTCTCCCTGTAGAGGTCTTTTACCTCTTTGGTTAAATATATTCCTAGGTACTTTAATTTCTTTGTTGCTATTGTGAAGGGAATTGAGTCTTTGATTTGGTTTTCAATTAGATTGTTGTTGGCGTATATGAATGCCTCTGATTTCTGTGTATTGATTTTGTATCCTGAGACTTTACTAAATTCATTGATCAGTTCCAGGAGTTTCTTGGTTGAATTCTTGGGGTTTTCTAGATACAATATCATATCATCAGCAAACAGTGAAAGTTTGATCTCTTCTGCCCCTATTTGGATACCTTTGATTCCATTTTCCTGTCTGATTGCTGTAGCCAAGACTTCCAGCACTATGTTGAACAGAAGTGGAGATAGTGGGCAGCCTTGTCTGGTTCCAGTTCTAAGTGGGAATGATTTCAATCTTTCCCCATTCAGTATGATGTTGGCTATGGGTCTGTCATATATGGCTTGTATCATTTTTAGGTATGTCCCTTCTATGCCTATTTTCTTAAGTGTTCGTATCATGAAAGGGTGTTGAATTTTGTCAAAAGCTTTTTCTGCATCTATAGAAAGAATCATGTGGTCTTTGTTTTTGCTTCTGTTGATGTGGTGAATTGCATTTATAGATTTACGTATGTTGAACCATCCCTGCATCCCTGGGATGAAGCCCACTTGGTCGTGGTGGATTATTTTTTTGATAAGTGTCTGGATTCGGTTAGCTAAGATTTTGTTGAAAATTTTTGCATCTATATTCATTAGGGATATTGGTCTGTAGTTTTCTTTTTTTGTTGCATCCTTTCCTGGTTTTGGGATCAGAGTAATATTCGCTTCATAAAAGGTGTCGGGGAGGTTTCCGTCCTTCTCGATGTTGTGGAATAGTTTCTGCAAGATAGGTACTAGTTCTTCTTTGTAAGTATGGTAAAATTCAGGTGTGAAGCCATCTGGACCGGGACTTTTCTTTTTAGGGAGATTTTTAATTGCTATTTCTATTTCAGCTGTTGAGATTGGTCTCTTCAGGGAATCTATTTCTTCCTGGTTGAGCCTCGGGAAGCTGTGTGTTTCTAGAAATTTGTCCATTTCCTCCACATTTTCCAGTTTGTGTGCATAAAGATTTTTGTAGTATTCATAAATTGTATCTTGTATCTCTTTGGGATCAGTTGTGATATCTCCTTTTTTATTCCTGATGGAGCTTATTAGAGATTCCTCTTTTCTGCTTTTCGTTAGCTTAGCCAATGGTGTGTCAATTTTGTTTATTTTTTCAAAGAACCAACTTTTTGTTTTATTAATCTCCTGAATAGCTTTCCTGTTTTCAATTTCGTTTAGTTCTGATTTGATCTTGTTGATTTCACTTCTTCTGCTGGGTTTGGCGTTGGTCTGTTCTTCTTTTTCCAGCTCTTTGAGTCGTTTCATTAGATTGTCTATTTGTGATCTTCTTGTCTTTTGGTTATAGGCATTTATGGAGATAAACATTCCTCTCAGAACCCCTTTAGCTGTGTCCCAGAGGAGTTGATAACTTGTCTCTCCATTGTCGTTGTCTTCATAGAACTTTTTTCTTTCCGTTTTGATTTCTTCATTTAGTAGGAGGTTGTTTAATTTCCACGTTTTTGTGTAGAAATGTGAGTTTCTGTTAGGGTTGATTTCTAGTTTTATTCCACTGTGATCTGAGAAGGTACAGGTATGATTTCTATTTTTTTAAATTTATTGAGATTTTCTTTGTGTCCTAGGATATGGTCAATCTTAGAGAATGTCCTGTGAGCTGATGAGAAGAACGTATATTCAGTGGATTTTGGGTAGAATGTTCTGTAGATGTCTGTCAGACCCAATTGTTCTAGAGTTTTGTTTAAGTCCATTATTTCTTTATTAATTTTTTGTTTGGAGGATCTGTCTCGTGCCGTCAGTGGGGTGTTGAAATCTCCGGCGATTATGGAGTTGCTATTAATCCATTTGCCTAGCTCCAGTAAGGTTTGCTTTATGAATCTGGGTGCGCCTAAGTTGTTTGCATATATATTTAAAATTGTTATCTCTTCTTGTTGGACTGTGCCCTTCACCATTATATAATGACCCTCTTTGTCTTTTACTACTTTTGTTGGTTTAAAAACCAAATCGTCTGAAATTAGAACTGCCACACCAGCCTTCTTTTGGCTTCTATTTGCTTGGAATATTGATCTCCACCCGACTTTTATTATTATTAAGATAATTTCAAGATTGATGATTCTGATACTTTAGCATCAGGAAGTACCAATGACATTAAATATACACTAAAAAATCTGTATGATTTAGAATAGTTGGTTAGGAATTAGTCAAGTCCCCTGTACAAGTTGAGTATCCCTTATTCAAAATGCTTGGGACAAGAAGTGATTGTATTTATAATTTTTTATATATTTGCTATATTCACATATACATAATGATATATCTTGGGGATGAGATACAAGTCTAAACACAAAAATCATTTGTGTTTCATATATATCTTATAAACATAGACTGACAGTAATTTTATGCAATATTTTAAATAATTTTGTGCACGAAACTAAGTTTTGACTGTGACTCATCACATGAGGTCAGGTGTGGAATTTTCCAATTGTAGAGTCATATCAGTCAGGATTTTAGAGCATTTCAGATTGCAAATTTTTCAGCTTAGGGACGCTCAACCTGTATGCATATGTAGCCTAATTTTTTTTAACTCCTTTGTGTTACAGTTTCCTTGGTTATAAAAGGGAAATAAAAATAGCTACCTCAAAAGGTTTTGTGAGGTTACAGTTAGATGGTGTATGTTAAACACCCAGTACAGAACTTGGCTCAGAAGAAACACTGAAAATAAAAGGAATTTCTTTACCCACCTAGTGTTTATGAAGCCTAACCAACAAATCTCTGTGACATTATGGTTTTACTTAACTATTGCACACATAGTACTACCCCAGAACTGAGTTTTCACTAAATATTTGATGCATCAGTGCATGAGTATTAAAGCAGTTAGCAATCCTCTCACTCCAACTTTATTTCCAACCAGATTTCGGCAACTTATTAACCTGCATTTAATCTCACTCTGGCACTTACTAGCTGGAATTGTGGCCATGGGTAAGCTACCTAACTTCTCTGAGTTTCATTTTTTCTCATATGGAAAATGAGAGGAATATTATCTACCTTATAGGACTGTTGTTCAGGTTAAATGGCATAATAAATATCCAATTTCCTTAAGTACTAAGTCTGACAGTTGATATTTTGACACTTCATTTTGACACTACTTTTTAAATTTTTATTGTGAAGGTGAATCCTCATTATTTGAAACACATGGCTTGGCTTGTGATTCTCTTTCAAATTTGTTTACAGCAGTTTTGTGAAATCATGTATAAGTCAAAAATTCATGCTATTTTCAAATATGAGTTCCATCGTGGAACCAATAGAGTACAGACAGCTCAAAATATCAATGAAGTGTTTGGGAAGGATATGGCTGATGAATGCATAACACATCAGTGGTTTGAGAAGTTCCATTCTGGTGATTTTAAACTTTAAAATGAGCCATGTGGATGACCTGAGACCAGGGTGGATAATGATGAACAGAAAGCTGTAGTAGAAGTGAATCCATATCAAGCTACCAGTGAGTTGGCAGCAAGGTTTGTCATTACTCCAACAATACAGGACCATTTGAAACAAATCAGCAAGGTAAAGAAGCTGGATAGATAGGTTCTGCATGAATTAAACAAGTGTCAGAAGAGAAACCGTCTTGAAGCTTGCCTTTCTTTGCTGTCACAATAAAAAGGTGAACCATTTCTATACCATATTGTTACATGTGATGAAAAATGGACTCTTTTTGACAATTGTAAACATTTGGCATAATGGTTGGATAAGATGAAATACTGAAACAAAGTCCAAAACCGAATATTCATCAAAAAATGCTAATGGTGTCTGTTTGGTGGCCCAGCGCTTGTATTATCCACTACAGCTTCAAGAACCCTGGTCAATCAATTATGGCAAATGTCTACTGCAACCAGTTGGACAAAATGATAAAGATAGATGCTTGTGATTAAGCAGCTGAGATTGGTCAATAGAGACAGGCCAATCCTCTTGCAAGACAACGTTTGACGACATATCCTGCAAACAAAGCTCCTCAAACTACAGAGGCTGGACTTGGAAACTCTCTGTCAACCACCGTATTCACCATACCTTGTGCCAACTGACTACCACTTCTACCATACTTTGGAACACTTACTGCAAGGAAAAATATTCAATTCTCAACAAGCTGTGGAAGATGCCTTTTGTGACCTCATTGCCACTAGCTCTCCAGGCTTCCTCACTGCTGGCATAAACAAGTTACCATTAAGATAACAAAACTGTAATAGTTTAGTCACATTCCTTGATTAATTGTACTGTTCCTTGCTTGAGATGCAATAAACTAATCTTTTGATTCAAACTCAAATATTACATATTTAATGACCTAATATAAGTAAAGTGCCTATAAGTGTGGTCACAGCAAGCACACAAAAAACTGGTCCAAGATTAAGAGAGTTCTGGGCAGCTAAATTATGCTGGTCGAAAAATAAATAACTAATGATACTGGATTGTACATTAGCAAAATCTGTGACAAACAGTATATTTAAAACTAAAAGATGTCTGAATACAAAAAATAATTGAATGGAAAAGATAATATGTAAATATACTACATTAATATACTTCAGGAGAGGGTACACATTTTAACAGTTATATATATTGCACAAACACCAACATATCTGTTGTATTAAAAAATAAAACATCAGTTTTCTGGTTAAATAAAATTATTTAATTTAATATTAAAACTAATAAACAAATGCTAGGTGACAGTCCTAAGAAATATAGTTGACCAATAAGAATAGAAAATAAAAAAAGCAAATTGAAAGTTCTCCCCTGCTCATAGATATGCTTTCTAAATTCATTTAAGTGTTCTGATAAAAATCAACCTTCAGGGTTAAAAAGGAAGTGAAAGCATTTTTACTTCATTTCAACCTTATCTATGAAGGTCATCTTTTTTTTTTCTTCTAATGCATTTAGCTAAAAACTGAAAAGAAAGAGAATTTTCCACAATGCGACTTCAGTATATTCCTTGATTCCAAGTAATTTGTTTCACTTGTACTTTTACCCATAACAAAACTCTCTCCCCTTGGGGCTTTTGATCTAGAGGGAATTTTGAAAACACAAATGTTTTCTCTAAATATTTAATGTGAGGAAAAAACTTTGTTGGCCATATTTAGATTTTTCTCTCCTCTGAGGGGAAGATAAAATTTCTGTATATTGAATAAACCTGCATGTAGAGGGTTAATTTAAAAGCTTATTTTCTCATGAGGTAAAAAGCAGAGAGATGTTTATCAAAAGCAAGTTGCACACAAAGTGAAGGGAAGCTGAAACTCAGACTAATTATGGTATAACGTGGTCCATGGTAAGGCTTAGTTCTCAAAAAGAAAATGGGATATTTAAAGTATGAACTGTCAAAGAAGAGTACTGCTGTTGGTAGTAAAGGCAAGCACATCATAATAGGAAACTAGACCAGTGGTAGAGAGGTTATAATAACTTTGGAAGATCAATTAATATAATTCACCACATTAGCACATTTGTAAGAAAAATCAATGAGCTCTCTAGATAGACAAAACACGTTTGTTAAAATTCAATGTTCATTTATGAAAATAAAAAACTGTAGCAAACAAGATATAATATTTTATCAATGAAAAATACCTAATCAAGAGTAAACATAATACTTAGGGTTAAAACATTAAGAAATCATTTGCATGTATAGGTCTATGTTAATAGTTATTGAACATGTTTCACAGTTTACAGACTTAAGTCTGTAAACAAGGGCTCTTGTTACTATCATTTTTTTTTCAACTTTGCATTGAAGATCCTATTCAGTAATATAAAGCAAGAAAATGAATTTATAGGAATTGAAAATAATGATATTGTTCTATAGATAGACAACTCAAAATAATTCATGGATAAATCATGAAATTAAGTAAAATTTCAACATTACTAATTGCAAAAATAACTAAAGAAATCAAATTGAATTTGAATATACCAAAACCAAATAGAAAAAAATGTAATTTTTAAAATATATTTTAATAAAATCGATATATAAATTATACTTATCAGAAAATTTTCCTTTCTGGAGGAATTATAAAACTTTATTTCAAAAAATTAAGGAAGACTTAAATAAATGGCGATGTTATGGACTGAATCATGTTGTCTCCAAATTCATATGTTAATGCTCTAATTTTCACTGTGACTTTATTTGGAGATAGAGCATTTATGGAGACAATTAAGGTTAAATGAAGTCATAAGAGTGGGATCCTAATCCCATAGAACTGGTATCCTTATTAAAAAAGGAAGTATCACCAGAGATCTCTCTCTGCACTCACACAGAGGAAAGGCCATGTGAGGAAACACTATGACAGTCATCTGCAAGCCAGTAAGAGGGGCCTCACCAGAAAGCAACCCTGATGGCACCTTGATCTTGAAATTCTAGCCTCCAGAAATGCAAGAAAATAAATTTCTGCAACTCAAGCTACTCAATCTGTGGTATTTTGTTAGGGTAGCCATACAGCAGACAACACTACAACGTGTTTATGTATCAGAAGACTGCAAATCATAAAAATATATCTTCTCAAAATGATCTATAAATTTATTCTGTCAGTCAATATTGAACAAATATTTATTGAGTCCCTACTATACACTAAGCATTATTTTAGGCCTATGGGATACAGTTGTGAGCAAAACATAAAATTCACTGCCCTGATGAAGCTTAGATTCTGGATTCTAATGTGTAGAATCAATTACTTTAGAACATAGAATTTAGATTTTGCAAATTTCTGGATTCAATGCAATTTCAACTAAAACATTCCCATATTTTTTTTTGCCACTTAAAAACCTGATTCAGAAATTTATATTCAAGTGAAAATGTCCAAAAGTAACCAGGACATGTGAAAGAGAAAAACATGGTATGAACATTTGCCTAGCAAGGTGTCAAATATTATAAAACAATATTATCAGTGCATTAAGTCAGTCGTGATGAGACAGACAAACTGATAAACTGAACAAAATATAGAATTCACAAACAAAACCAATATGTAAGTGAGAAATATGATGTATAATGAGTTGGCAAAATTAGATAGACTTTTCATTATGTTGTTAGGACAATTGGTTGAACATATATTTTAAAAAATGAAATTGGGCCTGTAATTCAAAATATACATTCTAAAAATTGATTTATGTATATTAACTATTTTAAGGTGAAAAGCAAAGCTATAAGCTTTTATGAAAACATATAAAAGAATAACTTCATGAACTCTGGGAAGATAAATCATGGATGATACAAAACTTGTAAACCCTAAAAATAAAGACTGATCAGACTGATCAATTTTACCATATTAAAATTAACAACTTCTATTCATCAGAGACACTATAAAGAGAGACAAAACAAGTCTTAAACTGGGTAGTATATTTATAAGACATTTAACTGATAAATAACTTGTATTCATGCTATATAAAAACTTCTAACAGTAAACAAGAAAAACTACTTCAGACATTGAGTAGCTGATACCGAAATTTATGTGGAAATGAAAAGGACATAAAATAGCCAAAACATTCTGGATAAAGAAAATGATCAAAGGACTTCCTTCCCTACATAAGAAGACACACTATTAAGCTACAGTTATTAAAGCAGTGAGGATTTGGTGCAAATATAGACAAAGAGACTACTGGAATTGAATAGAAATGTCAGAAACAGAATAGATAAATAGATAGACAGACAGATAGATTTAGATTGATAAAGATGTCTCTCTAGATCAGCAAGGAAAAACTACATCTTTAAGAAATAATTCTGGGTCGATTATACATCAATATGAAAAATATATGAAACATGTCCCCTATCTATACCACTCATAATAATCTATTCCAGGTATTGTGTAGATAAAATGTGAAGAGAAAACAAAAAGTCTTCTGGAAGATAATACAGAAGAACATCTGTACAATCTTGGGTAGAGAAATGCACTTTTAAAAAGAACACAAGGAAGGCTAATGATAAAGAGAAAGACGTTTGAATTGAACTAAATTAAAATTAAAAACTCATGTTTCTAAAAAGGCACCAAAAAGAGAATAAGAAGGCAAAGTCCAATATGGGAGAATGGTGATGTTTGTAACATATATCACCAAAAAGGGGGCATATATTCAGAATATATCAAGAGCACCCATAAATCAATATTAAAAAAAGACAATCTCATGAAAAAAGGCACTTCACTAGATAGGAAAATTGAATGGTAAATGTATGACTTAAGAGATGCTCTATCTCAATAGTAAGTAGAAAATGCAAATTAAAACCACAAAGAAATGTCACTTCATACCATATCAAGTTGACAAAAATGCCATTCTTTACATTATCAAGGCTTGATGAAGATATGAAATAACTGGTACATTTATACACTGCTGGTGGGAATGTAAATTGGTATAGCTGTTTGGAAAATATTAACGATATAGAATTAAATAGTAATATCGAATATCAGTATAGCATAGGAGTCAGCAATTCCAGTCCTAGGTATTTATCCTAGAGAATATCTTTACCTTCTCCACCAGGAGATATGTATAAAAACATTTATATGAGCATTGTTTCTATTGGTAGAAAAGAGAAACTAGAAATAGATCAAACGTCTATCAACAGAAAAGGGATAAATGAATTGTAGTATATTAATTTAACAGACTGCAGTTACACATCATTGTAGATACATTTCGCTAACATGTTAAGCAAAATGGATGTAAGCTTTAAAAAGCCACAGAAAAATTTCTACAATAGAATTCCTTCACATAAGTTTCAAAAACTTGGAAAACTAGTGTTTTTAAGAAAAAATGTGATAAATCTATAAGGAAAAGCAAAGAAAAAATAAACAAATTCAGGATTCTGTATATCACTGAGGAGCATGGGTTACTTAAGTAACACACTCAATGCAGTTTTTTGTTTCCTTTACAATTAGTAGTAAGAATATAGTTGTTTAGTGTATCCCTTTTTCTTGTACCTTAATTCTATTCAACATTTAAGAAAGAAATGAAAACAGAGACATCAGAGTAATCTTTTTTGTATAAATATAAAAAGTTATATACATATATAGATTTACTGTAGAGAGAGGAAACAAGCGTTTTATTTATCATGTGATGACATGCTCAGAATTTTAAAATTTTTCAATAGGTATATGCATTATTATTATATTTTATTCCATTGGGTTGATAGTCAAATTATAGGTTATTAAAGAAAAACAGCTTGTTCTTTGTAAAGAAACAAAAATAACCAAATATATGTGATTACAAAGAAACAAACAATAGGAATTAAACAAACCACATTTGTCTAAGGAGAAGAAAGCCTATGCACAATCCAAAAGGCTCAACATTTCCTACCATTGAGCTGTAAACTACTAAAAGGTAGTACAAAAGATCATGGAGTAATTCTTTGATATTCATAGACACTGTAGACCAGGGATCCTCAAACTTTTTAAACAGGGGGCCAGTTCACTGTCCCTCAGACCGTTGGAGGGCCATTGGAGAGTGTGGCGCACATTCCACAGATGTGCACTGTGGGCCCTGGACTAGTTAGCTGCTAAGCAGGACAGGCAGCAGCAGCAAAAACACCCTGCGGACCAGATAAATGTCCTTGGCGGGCCACATGTGGCCCGCGGGCCGTAGTTTGAGGACGCCTGCTGTAAACAGTTCTTTTTCTGAACACCGGAGCTGAATACCAATATATTTAGGGGTAAGAATAAGGGGGGGCAAAGAAGCCCAGTAGCAACCTGGCTGAGCTTTAACCTTTTGAACAGGTTCTTAGCTACCAGAGCAAAAAATAACCTAGATGCTATTGCCTGTGAAAGGTTATGTAGGATCTGTGCATTCTGGCTCAGAACTGTCAAAGCTCTGCCAATGTGTGGACAGTGGAGAGCATTTTGGAGGACAAGGGTGGAGTTTGACACAAACAACCTTGTCAGCCGGATGGAAATGTGCCAAATAGTGAGAAGACAGCTTAGCATGCTATTGTGTGTAACTCTCAGGATCGTCTGAGAGTCCAAAGCCTAGCCAGACTCTTGGTCATGGGCCTTGTGAGCTGCTATAGCATAACTATTACAAAATTTAAAAGGAATATAAAATCAGATCATTTAAGTAATGATGGGTGTAAGAAGGGGATTGAATAATTGAATGTTTTTGTTCTACAAACCTCTTGCCTGGCTTTTGAAGTTAGTAGCAGAGGGGCACACACATTTGAATAATTATCATTAGAATGAACAAACATCCACATTTTACATAATTATTAAGAAATAAAGTAAAATATTTACTACCTCATGAGTTTTCACCTATAAATGTTACTTTACACCTTGAATTTATATTTAGTCTTGTCTGCTCTTTTTATTCTTGTTAATTGGCCCAGAGTTACACTAATTCTTTGTGTGTCAAAATATTCTTGATAGGATTTTAGTATATATGGTGGTCACTCTGGAGTGGTGAGTGTTCTTTATTACCAAATAATATCTTAAGCCCTTAGGCATAATACAAAAGGCAATAATGTGCTCTTGGTATTGGACAACATCGTAGTAGATTGGAACAAAGAATAAATAAGGGATAGGGAAAAATAGCATTTCATACTGATAGAAGAGAGTCAAATATATTGATCTTTAGGTGTTAGTACCAAAAAACCAATAATGATAGTAAAATAAAGCTATACTAGACTTCCAAATGTATATTTTTCTAAAAGCTAATAATAAGTCAATTAATGTTACTTCTGTTAATACGATTTGCTATGATTGGAATGTCCTTTCCAAAACTCATGTTGAAACTTAATCCCCATTCAAACGGTATTAAAACATAGGCCTTTTGGGATCTAATTAGGACTAGATAATGTGATTGGGGTGTGGCATTTATGATGGAACTTGTGGCTTTATATTAATAAGAAGTTGGAAAAGAGCCCTGAGCTGACACTCTCTTGCCCTCTCATCATGTGATGCTTTCTCCCATGTTATGATGCAATAAGAAGGCCCTCACTAGATGTGGCCCTTCAACCTTGTACCTCCTGGCCTCCAGAACTATACAGATTAATTTATTTTCTTTATAAATTACTCAGTTTTAGGTATTACTTTATAGCAACAGAAAATGAACTAGACACAATTTCAACTCATAGAAACTTTTTTCAGCTTTATTGAGGTATAATTGACAAATGAAATTTGTATATTTTTAAAGTATACAAGGTGATGTTTTGATATACCTATACATTGCAAAATGATTACCACAATCAAGCTAATTAATATATCCATCACCTCACATAGTTGCCATTTATTTATGTGGTAAGAACATTTAAACAAATTTCAGATATATAATACAGTTTTATTAACCATAGTCACCATGTTGTACATTAGATCTCCAGAGCTTATTCATCTTGCCTAACTTAAATTTTGTACCCATTGATCAGCATCTTCTTCATTTTCCCCAAATCCCAGACCCTGACAATTAAAATTTTACTCTTTGCTTTGGTGAATTCTACTTTTTAGATTCCACATGCAAGTGAGATCATGCTATAATTACCTTCTCTGTGCCTGGCTTATTTCTTACCATAATGTCCTCCAAATTTATGCATGTTATTGCAAATGACAGGATTTCTTTCTTTTCTTAAGGCTGAACAGTATTCCATGGACTTTTCTTTATCTATTTGACTGTTGACGGGCACTAACATTGCTTTCATATCTTTACTATTGTGAAGAGTGCTGCAATGTACATTAGAATATAGCTATCTCTTTGAAATACTAATTTCCTTTTATTTGAATATATATTCAGTAGTGGAATTACCAAATTGTATGGTAGTTCTATTTTTAATTTTTATAGGACCCTCCAGGCTGTTTAACATAATGCCTATATGAATTCACATTTCCAAAAACAGTATAAAAGGGACTCCTTTTCTCCACATAATACATGTTATCTTTTGTCTTTTTGATAATGAACATCTGCTATGGTAAATATTTGTTCCCTGCAAACCTTATGTTGAAATTTGATCCCCAGTGATGAAGGTGAGGTCCAATGGGAGGTGTTTTATAAGTGCAGATTCCTCATGAATGGATTAATACCTTTCCTAAGGTGTGAGTTCTCACACTATTAGCTCCTGTTAAAAAGAGCCTGGTACCTCTCCCCATCTCTCTTGCTTCCATTTTCACTACGTTATCTCTGCAAAAGCCATCTTCCCTTCACCTTGCACCATGATGGAAGCAGCCTGAGCCTCACAAGAAGCAGATGCCCAATCATGAAATTTCCGGCCATCAGAATCATGAGCCAAATAAAGCATTTTTGTTTGTAAATTACTCAGCCTCGGGTATTCCTTTTTAACAACACAAAACAAACTAAGACACCATCATCCTAACAAGTGTGAGGTGATATCTCATTGTGGTTTTGATTTGCATTTCCTTGATAAATACTGATATTGAGTCTTTTGTCATATACCTGTTGAACCATTTGTATGCCTTTTTTCCAGAAATTTTTATTATGGTCCATTGCTCATTTTTTAAATGTTTTTATTTTTTTGAGTTGTTTAATTTCCTGATATATTTTGGATATTAACCCCTTATTAGATGCATGGCTTGCAATTTTCTGCCATTTGGTAGATTGTATCTTCATGCTGTTGAATATTGCCTTTGCTGTGCAGAAGGTTTTATTTTGATGAAATCCCATTTGTCTATTTTTTTATTTTGTTGCTTTTTATTTTTGAGTCATATTGAAAAATACTATTGTCCAGACCAACGTCAAAAAGTTTCTTCTTTATACTTCCCTAGGTTGTGTACCATTAGATGTATAGTTTTATGTCTTACATTAAATTTGTAATTGATTTTTGGTTGATTTTTATATACAGTATGAGATAAGGGTCAAACATCATTCTTTTATGTTTGGATATCCAGTTTCTCCATCATTATTTATGGAAGAAACTATCCTTTTCCCATTGTGTTCCCTTGGTAACTATGTTGAAGATAAATTAGTCATAAAAGTGTGGATTTATTTCTTAGCTCTCTGTTCTATTCTGTTGGTATATATGTCTCTTTTAATGCCAGTATCATATCATTTTGTTTACTATAGCTCTGTAGAATATTCTAAAACCAGAATGTGATGTCTCCAGCTTTGTTATTTTTGCTCAAGATTGTTTTAGTTGTTTAGGTTCTTTTGTGGTTCCATATGAATTTTTTGATTGTTTTTTGTTTTTCATTGAAAAATACCAATGGGATTTTGATAGGGATTATCTTTATTCTGTAGATTGCTTTTGATTGTATGGACATCTTTAAAGTGCTACTTTTTATAATCCACGAGCATTGGAATTTTTTTTATTCATTTGAGTCTTGTTCAAATTTTTCCACCAAAGTTTCAAGTTTTTCAGTGTATATAACTTTTATCAGCTTGCTTAAATTTATTCCTAAATATTTACTGTTTTGAGTATATTGTAAGTAAGACTGATTTCTTAATTTCTTTTTTGGATAGTTAATTGTTAATATATAGAAATGCAACTTATTTTTTAATGTTGATTTAAAACATGGACTTTAGCTAAAAATAGAAAAACCATTTGATCTGGCAATAGCACTATTAGGTATCTACTCAAAGGAACAAAAGCCATTTTATAATAAAGACATCTACACTTCAATGTTTATGGCAGCACAATTCACTATTGCAAGGATGTGAAAACAGCTCAACTGCTTGTCAATCCATGAATAGATTAATAAATATGGTATATGTATACAATGGAATACTACTCAATTATAAAAAACGATGATAATCTAACATCTCTTATATTTTCCTGGATAGAGCTTGAGCCCATCCTCTGAAGTGAGGTATTAAAAGAATGGAAGAATAGGCACCACATGTACTCACCATCAAATTGGCACTGACTGATCAACACTAAGGGGCTCACATGGTAGTAATATTCTTTGGGGGTTGGGGGGTTGATGGTGAGTAAACTGACAGCTAAGGGATGCAGTGAGCATTGTGGAGGGGGGGGAAAGGGCATGCCTCAAATCATGGTTTGGGTGTAGCAAAGTCATAATATATAACCAAAATATTTGTACCCCAATGATATCCCGAAATGAAAAAATAAAAATAAATTAAATAAAACATAGGTTTCAGTGTGTTGATTTTGAATTTTGAAAATTTACTGAATTTTTTTTAGTTTCAACAGTTTTTTGGTACAATCTTTATAGTTTTCTATATATAGGATGATGTTGTCTGCACATAGAGACAATTTAACTCCTTAATTTACAATTTGGATAACTTTTATTTTTTTTTTCTCTTGCCTAATTGCTTGGCTAGAACTTCCAGTGCTTTGTTGAATAGAAGTGGTGAGTGGGCATCTTTGTCTTATTCCTATCTTGTTATATTTGTAGCATCCAGTTTAATGAATCTGGGTGTTCATTTTTTGCTCTAGATTTGGGGAGTCCTTGTTTGTTAAAAAGAGTTTTTTGCCCCTTTCTCTTTATCTGTTCCTTTTTGAACTACTATAATGCCTATTTGATTCACTTGATGATGTCCCATAAGTCTTGTAGGCTTTATTAATTTGTTTTCATTATTTATTTTTCTATTTGTTACTCTGACTGGGTTTAGGTTGTTGCAAAAGTAATTACGGTTTTAGAATTGTTGAAATTTGCCATCTGATATTGGAATGCATTCTTTAAAAATGTGGTTATTTTATACAACATTTTACTGCACATTTCTAGCTTTATGTATTTTGCTAATGACTTATTATTTGATGTTTACTTTATATTTATTTTAGATACTAGAAATGATGTTAGACAAAAAGCAAATTTGAGTGGGTTGTAAAGCAGCAAAGACAACTCACAGCATCAACAATGCATTTGGCCCAGGAACTGCTAACAACACACAGTGAAGTTGTGGTTCAAGAAGTTTTGCAAAGGAGATGAGAACCTTGAAGATGTGGAGCACAGTGGCCAGCTGTCAGAAGTTGACAATGACCAACTGCGAGCAATCATCGAAGCTGATCCTCCTCTTACACCTACAAAAGAAGCTGCCAAAGAACTCAAGGTAGACCATTCTATGGTCGTTTGGCATTTGAAGCAAACTGGAACTGTGGATAAGCTCGATAACTGGGTGATCTCATGAGTTGACCAAAAATCAAAAAACCCCATCATTTTGAAGTGTTGTCTTCTCTTCTTGTATGCAACAATGAATCATTTCTCAATGACATTGTGATGTGTGAAGAAAAGTGGATTTTATACGAGAACCAGCAACAACCAGTTCAGTGGTTGAACCGAGAAGCTCCAAAGCACTTCCTAAAGCCAAACTTGCACCAAAAAATGTTCATGGTCACTGTTTGGTGGTCTGATGCTGGTCTGATTCACTACAGCTTTCTGAATTCCAGGGAAACTATTACATCTGAGAAGTATGCTCAGCAAATTAATGAGATGCCCCCAAACTGCAAAGCCTGCAGCTGTCATTGGTCAACAGAAAGGGCCCAATTTTTCTCCACAACAATGCCCGATCACACATGGCACAACCAACACTTTGAAAGTAAAAGAAACCGGGCTACAAAGTTTTGCCTCATCTGCCATATTCACTCAACCTCTTGCCAACCAACTACCACTTCGTCAAGCACCTCAACAATTTTTTGCAGGGAAAACACTTCCACAACCAGCAGGATGCAGAAAACGCTTTCCAAGACTTTGTAGAATCCTGAAGCATAGATTTTTATGCTACAGGAATAAATAAATGTATTTCTCATTGGCAAAAATATGTTTATTGCAATGGTTCCTATTTTGATTACTAAAGATGTGTTTGAGCCAGTTATAATGATTTAAAGTTCATAGTCCAAAACTTCAATTACATTTGCACCAACCTAATTTCAAATGACCAGTCTTCAAGCTCAATGATTCTTTCTTCTGCTAGATTGTGTCTGCTTTTGAAATTTTCTGTAGAATTTTTCAGTTCAGTTATTGTTATTCTACTCCAGAATGTTTGTATGGGAGTTTTTTTATGGTTTCTATCTCTTTTTTAAACTTCCCTGCTGGTTCATGTATCATTATTCTGATTTCATTTATAGACATACATTGCATATCAACATGTATACATTCCAAGAAATGTGTTGTTAGGCAATTTCATCATTGTGCAAATATCATAGAAAATACCTACACAAACCTAGATGATATAGCCTACTACATATCTAGGCTGTATTGCTCCTAGGCAACAAAGCTATACAGCATGTTACTGTACTAAGTATGATAGGCAATTATAATAGAATTATAAGTATTTGTTTATCTAAACCAATCTAAATATAGAAAAGGTACAGTGAAAACATTGTATAAAAAATTTAAAAAATAATATGCCTCTATAGGTCATTTACCATTTATGGAGCATGAAGGACTGGAATTTGCTATGGGTGGGGTCAGTGAGTGAATGGTGAGTGAATGTGAAGGCCTAGAATATTATTGTAGATTACTGTGAACTTCATAAAAACTGTAAACCTAGAATATAATAAATTTATATAATTATTTTTATTTATTCAATAATAATTAACTTACTATAAGTTTTTTACTTTATGAAATTTTTAATTGTTTTAACTTTTTGACTCTTGTAATAACACTTAGCTTAAAATAGAAATACATTGTCCAGTTGTACAAAAAATATTTTCTTTCCTTATAGCCTTATTTTATAAGCTTTTATATATATGTATACATATATATATATATGTGTGTGTATATATATATATATGTATATACATATATTTTGTTGTTGTTGTTGTTGTTGCCAAAAATTAAGATGCAAACACACATATTAGCCTAGGCCTACACAGGGTCAGGATCATCAATATCACTGTCTTACACCTCTATATCTTTTCCCACAGTAAGATCTTCAAGGGCTATAACATGCATGGAGCTATCATTTCCTATGGTAACAATGCCTTCTTTTGGAACACCTCCTGAAGGAACTTCCCGAGGCTTTTCTTGTGAAATAGGTTTGTTTATACCAGCATCACCACAAATACATGACTAATACATTTAGCCATGACTTTATGACAGGTGCAACATTCTTCATTGGGCAATAAGAATTTTTTAGCTTCATTATAACCTTATGAGACCACTATTGTATATGGCTGTCATTGACCAAAACATTGTTACACTATGTATAACTTTACTTGTCTGTGTTTTCTTGCAGCTCACAGAGGTTCAGATAATTATTCTGAATTCTTTCTTAAGCCATTTCTAGATTTTGATTTTTTTATAGTGGCCACTGGTGTTTCATTTTATTCCTTTAGTAGTGTCACGTTGTCCTGCTTATTCTTGATACTTTTGTCTAGCATTGGTGTCTACAAATTTCAAATAGACCCCTTTATGGATTGGCTATGATAGGAAAAGCCTTTCAACAATCAACCTGTCCAGAGATTTTAGGTGGTCTAACCTGGAGCCTGGGGCTACAGGGGATGGCTCTGGGGCAGGCCTAGAGCCTTAGTCCATAGGGTTAGGCCTAGAGTCTTAGATTTCAGTAGCTGGCCTAGGGCTGGGACAAGGCTACAGCTTGGATCCACAGGGGTAGGCCTAGATCCTGGGGTTGTAGGTAATGGTTTAGTGCCTAGGTCCATGGGTGAAAGCCTGGGGCTTAAGGAAGGGCTAGAACCACAGTCCATGATATTCAAACTGGTATTGGTATGGGCTTGGCAAGTGGCCACCCCACAGAATGACCCTGGTTCTGAGTTTTCATGAACTGGTATGGTATCAAGGCCCATTGTGGTGGGCCCAGATCCTGGACCCATGGAAATAAGCCTGGGTCCTGTGTCTGTGGTAGCAGGCCTGGTGTGCGGCCATAGAGTCCAACCTGGAGTCTGGTGCTATGGGGATAGTCCCAGCACTGGTACAGACTTAAAACTTAGGTCCATAGGTACCAGCCTGGTACCTGAGGCCACAGGGGCAGGCCTGACCCTGAGGCTACAGGGGGTGACTTGAAGTTTGGGACTGCAGGTACCATCTTGAAGCTTGGAGTAGGGCTTAAAGCTGAGATCACAGGGGTCATATTGGCATTGAGGTGATCTTGGTACCTAGGTACTTAGGTGATGAACTGGTGTCAGGGCTATAGATGTTAGCCTAAAGCCTAGGATACAGCTTGATACAGAATCAGTGGGTACTGTTCTGGTACTAGGGTGGGTTTGGTGGCTTGATCCAATGGGTTTGGCCTAGTTCTTAATTCATATTGACTGTTCTGGGGCCAAGGGCTACTGAGGTACAGCTGGTTCCTCAGACTTTGGGGCTGAGCCTCAAACTTGGGTATCTATGAGCATGCTTGAGTCTGGGTCCCTAGGAACTGATCAGGAGCCTGGGATAATATGAGTTGACCTGGCAAAAAGGCTTACTGGAGCCTGGGTCTCTAGGGGTTTACCTGGAGCTGGGGAATGGAGACTAATATGCTACTGGGGCTAGCCTTGAACCTGGGTCCACAGGCACAAGCCTGAAGTCTGGGGCTACAAAGGATGGACTTGAGCCTAAGGTGTGCCTTAAGCCTGAGTTCACAAAGACCTGCTTAATCCTGAGGAGGGATTGGCAGCTGGGTCCATGGTGGCAGGACCAGTCCCTGAATATAGGGGTTGACCTCGCACTGGAACTGATCTAAAGCCTAAGATCACTGGGTCAGCATGAAGTCTGGGCCCACAGTTACTTGTATGGAAACAGGGTCAGGTGTTGGCCTGACCCTGGTGTGAACCTGAAACCTAGTCTGTTAGGGAAGCCTAGAGCCTGGGTCTGTGGATGCCAGCTTGGTGCTTGGTGGTGTGGAAACTGCCCTAGAGACTTTTCTGCAAGGGTATGCATGGAGCTTGCATCTGCATGGGCAAGTATGGAGCCTGGGTGTCCAAGGGCCAGTTGGAAGCATGGGTCCATGGGTGCTAACCTGGTTTTTTGGGGTCCAGGAATCTCGAGCTTCCAGAGCTGGTTGGTTCTAAAGTTGGCTTGAAGTTTGAATCTGTAGGATCCAACCTGGAGCCTGGAGCCACAGAGACCTGCCTGGGAAAGGCTTGATGCTAAGGTCAGCGACAAAGTTTGGTGCATACTTCACTTCCTTTCCTTCACATAGAGGGTATTTCTCACCACTCTGTGCTGCACAAGCTTGGGGGAGTGGTTACATGGGTTATGTGAAACTTTCCTTCCTACCCTCTTCACCAAATCTTTTCTTATTTCTGTGCCCCAACTAGTTTGCTACAATTGTTCACCTGAATTCTTTAGTTCTTGTGAAGGTATTTTTATGAGTGGATAGTTGTTCAAATTAATGCTTGTGTGAGGAGGCTGAGTGTTGGACATTCCTATTCTGTCATCTTTCTGATATCACTCTCACATGGATACTTTTTGAATTATAAACTTGCAAAAGCACGAGAGTGGCTCAGTTTCAAAAAGATGAGGAATTTCTTGTTCGATGGTCTGAAGAAAGGAAGTTAGTGTGATGTCCTGAAAAACACTTGAATAGAGAGAGAAGAAGAAACATGGGTTATACTGTCTTTGTGGTAGAATATTACTAGAGAGTTATTTGCTAATAAACTGTAAGGGCTATACCTTTGTCCCCCAAATTTTTAGCAACTTTAACTATAGGCATTTTTTCACATTTGTTTGTTTGTTTCCCTATGGGGTAAAAGGTCCAATTTTTATGACAAAATTCAATATGGAAATAGAATAAATTTTACACTGAATTTTGTTGGTCTAATAGGAAGTATATATTGACATTGCAAAACTATAAATTATGTTCTTTACTGGAGATATTCAAGAAGCATGAATTCATGTTTCAACTGTTATTGATTAATAGTAGCTGTCTATAGATCTACGTTGAGGTATTCTGATGTGAAATTCAAGCTCAAAAATGAAGAGTGCCATGACATATTAGTAAAGTATTCTGGGGTAAAAATATCAGGAAATTTGGCAAATGTACTACTTATTTGCTATTATATCATTCATTTCCCTATGTGCACGTACATTTTTCTTTCTTACTGTCATAAGCCTAGCCAACCTGACAAAATGTGAGTAAATGGCTTTATAGTAACTAAAGATACTAATATGATTTTCTTACTGGCCAAAAGCAGTTAATTAATAGTGGTTTGTCATTTTAAAGAGTTTGCAACTGATAAATTGAATATATATGTATTGTGTAGTCACACAATCTAGTATCCATAAGCCCATTCTTATTATTGTTTTTGTTTTAAGTGGTGTGTTGTAAATACTGACACACAGGGAAAAGTGAGTGTTATTAGCATGATATCATCCATAAGCTTTGTATACATGGTAATGGGCAGCACTGAAAAAAGTTATGAGTTTTTTCTACTTCCTCTCAAGAGCCACTACATATATTTTCATTTTAAAAGATTGCACCTTTCTTAAACTTATGTTTTTAGTTTGACATTTCTCTGCATGCTTTCATAATGTCACATTAAATATCATTTAAAATACAACTAGAAAAATTGCAGTCACCTGTTGGATTGTAAAATGAATACTGTGAAGTTAGACTGTATGATTTAAATGTGATTCTGTGATTTATAAATGTGTATCCTTGGAAAAGTTTCATAACTTCTCTGATTACAAATTTCTGTAAAACTAGAAAGTTGTGGTAAAGATAAGTATGGTAAGGTCTCTGATATTTCTTACATAGTAGTAGCTGAAACATAATAGACACCTGAATGGTTTTATTTTAAATTTAGATTAAGTGCATTTTTTGCATAAATGTTTCAGGGTGAAATGTTTGCTTGCAGTTTATAAATTTCCCAACACTAATCGTAAGTCCAATTATCAGAAATTATAATTGGTAAAAATAAGAAATAATCTATCATTTTCAAATTTCTAATTTGGGAAAATTAATTATAATAATATTTTATTATACCCACAAAAACACAAACTGATATATACTTGTTTCACACATAAAGTAGAATATTCTTCATTATGGTAGAAATATTTTTCCTTTAGTTTGGAATGGTTTATTTAAACCTAGACACCTGAGACCCAAATTTACATTATGTAGAGGAATGACATCAGTAAAATGGGAGAATAGGCACTCCAATGTCTTTCATTTCCCTTCAGAAACATTAAAAATCTAGCAGGAATTTCCAAAAGCAACACTGTCAGAACTCTGAAGAATAAAAATTTCTATATGACAGACCCACAGCCAACATCATACTGAATGGGGAAAAATTGAAATCATTCCCAAACTGGAACCAGGCAAGGTTGCCCACTATCTCCACTTCTATGCAACATAGTGCTGGAAGCCCTGGCTGTAGCAATCAGACATGAAAGTGGAATTAAAGGTATCCAAATGGGGGCAAAAGAGATCAAACTTTCACTGTTTGCTGATGATATGATATTATATTTAGAAAATCCCAGGGATTCAACCAAGAAACTCCTGGAATTGATAAATAAATTTAGTAAAGTCTCAGGATACAAAATCAATACACAGAAATCAGAGGCATTCATATACACCAGTAATAGTCAAATTGAGAACCAAATCAAAGACTCGATACCCTCCACAATAGCAACAAAGAAAATAAAGCACCTAGGAATACACTTAACTAAGGAGGTAAAATACCTCTACAGGGAGAACTCTGAAACACCGAGGAAGGAAATAGCAGAGGACATAAACGGATGGAAATCCATACCATGTGCATGGGTCAGCAGACTCAATATTGTTAAAATGTCTATACTACCCAAACTGATCTACAGATTCAATGCAATCCCTATTAAAATCCCGTCATTTTTCACAGATATAGAAAAAATAATTTTACACTTCATTTGGAACCAGAGAAGATGCCGTATATCCAAAGCAATTCTAGGCAATAAAACAAAATGGGAGGTATCAATATGCCAGATTTAAAACTATACTACTAAGCTGTAGTAATTAAATCAGTTTGGTATTGCCACAAAAATAGGGACATTGACCAGTGGAACAGAACTGAGAACCCTGATATAAAATCATCCTCATATAGCCATCTAATTTTCGACAAAGCAGATAAAAACATACACTGGGGAAAAGAATCCTTATTCAATAAATGGTGCTGGGAAAACTGGATAGCCACATGTAGAAGGCTGAAGCAGGATCCACATCTTTCACCTCTCACAAAAGTCAACTCACGCTGGGTAACAGACTTAAACCTAAGGTATGAAACTATTAGAATTCTAGAGGAAAACATGGGAAACACTCTCATAGACATTGGCCTAGGCAAAGAATTGCTGAAGAAGACCACAAAGGCAATCACAGAAGCAACAAAAATGAATAAATGGGACCTGATCAAACTAAAAATCTTTTGCACAGCCAGAGATACAGTTATGAGAGCAAATAGACAACCTACAGAATGGGAGAAAATATTTGCATCCTACACATCTGATAAAGGGCTGATAACTAGAATTTACTTAGAACTCACGAAAATCAGCAAGAAAAATCAAACAGCCTTATCAAAAAGTGGGCAAAGGACATGAATAGAAACTTTTCAAAAGAAGACAGAATAATGGCTAACAAACATGAAAAAATGCTCAAGATCTCTAGTCATCAGGGAAATGCAAATCAAAACCACAATGAGATATCACTTATCTCCAGTAAGAATGGCCTTTATCAAAAAGTCCCAAAACAATAAATGTTGACGTGGATGCGGAGAGATAGGAACACTCCTACACTGCTGGTGGGACTGCAAACTACTTCCACCTCTGTGGAAAGCAATATGGAGATACCTTAAAGTGACACAAGTAGATCTACCATTTGATCCAGCAATCCCACTACTGGGCATCTACCCAAAAGAACAAAGGACAATCTATAATAAAGACACCTGCACTTGAATGTTTATAGCAGCACAATTCATAATTGCAAAGATGTGGAAACAACCTACGTGCCCATCAATCTATGAGTGGATTAATAAAATGTGGTATATGTATACCATGGAGTACTATTCAGCTCTAAGAAACAATGGTGATATAGCACATCTTGTATTTTCCTGGTTAGAGCTGGAACCCATACTACTAAGTGAAGTATCTTAAGAATGGAAAAACAAGCACCACATGTACTCACCAGCAAATTGGTATGAACTGATCAACACCTAAGTGGACACATAGGAATTACATTTATCGGGTATTGGGCAGGTGGTGGGGGGGAGCAGGGCACGGGTATATACATACATCATAATGAGTGAGATGTGCACTGTCTGGGAGATGGTCACGCTTGAAGCTCTGACTTGGGGGGGGGAAGGGGGCAAGGGCATTGTACATAACCTTATAATTTGTACCCCCATAATATGCTGGAATAATAATAAAAAAAAGAACAAGGCAACTTTAAAATGGTAGAAAAGTTTTGTGGCATCTTTATTTGACCTTGTCACATTTCCTTCCTGGTATTTTGGTAGTCTTAAAGCAGTGTACTTTTTTAAATTATTATTTCAAAACATCAGCCTGTTTTACAGGGTGGTACCCTAGTCCCTGTTTCTATAGGGAGCAGAACAGACCTCATTTGTAAATTACCATGTATGTCTATTATAATATGTCTCAGGGCTTCCTGAGAGATTAATGCAAGACACTCAAGTCAGTTTCACCTAATTTGTAACATAGGCTGGAAAAGTGGTGGGCATTGCTGAAAAGCACTGCCAGATGAAATAACAAACCAAAGATGCCTGGAGGAAAAAATAAATGGTCAAGACATTTAATAGACATTCAAAAGGCCCAGAGTAAAAGCTAGGAGAGATTCTTTGGGAAATTAGGAAAATCTAAAACACTTACGTATATGGGAGAATTTTGAATGTCACACACATGTCCTGAGAAACATGCATACTCAGAAAAATCAAGAGTATACCCTAAGCTTTCACCTTAGGCAGATTCCTACACTCAGGGAAAGATTGGTTAAGTATTAAAGGAGTGTCCCAGCTAGAGTGAATCTGCATATATTGGGAGAGGTCTTTGTTTTTATGTTCTGTTTTTGTTTATTTACATGTTTGTTTTTCTTTTTAAAAAATTGTTTTGTCATTCAAAAATCTCTGTCAAAGCATTAGCTAAACCTGAACTGATAGAACAGGCACTTCACTCACTATACAAGAAAAAAAAATACAGTCTTTATAAGGAGTTCGAAAATGTATCTAAACGAACTACTATGGCCTACAGCAGCTGCAATAACAACAATAACAACGTTAGGAAGAAGAATAAATCAAACCCTAGAATGTTGGAAAATATAACTTTCAGAGTTATCACATTCTAATATTTACATGTCCAGTTTTTGACCAAAAATCGCAGGGCAAACAGAAAAGTTATCATTCATTCAAGGGACTGAAATAAATTGACAAATACCATATCTGAGAAAACTCAGACATCAGACTTACTAGAAAAATATTTTTAAAAAGTGTCTTAAATGTGCTTAAAGACCAACCCTCACTCACGTAAGTCAGGGACAAGAAATTAAAGGAAACAAGGAAGTTTAGATTAAACACATATTCTAGAGAAGAAAAGTATAAAAACAAAATGTAAAATCCAATGCAGGGGTTCAACAGCAGATTTGAGTAGGCAGAAGAAAAAAATCAGCAAATTGAAGACAAGATAATTGAAATTATTATGAATGAGGAACAGAGGAAAAAAAGAATGAATAAAAGTAACTAAAATGAATCACATAAAATGAGTAAGGAAAGTGAAGGAAGAACAGTAAACAGAGCCTGTGGGACACCAATAAGTGGACCAACATACACATCATGCAAATGCCAGAAGGAGGGAAAGAAAAAGCTTGAGAAAGACTATTTGAAGAATTAATGGCTGATAACTTCCCCAATTTGGTGAAATATATAAGCTTATAAACGCAAGAGGCTTAATGAATCAAAATATGATAAAGAGAAAGAGACACACATCAAGACACCATTTACTATAATTGTTAAAGACAAAGAATCCTAAAATTAGTATGAACGAAATGAATCATCATGTATAAGAAATCTTTAAGAAGATTATAAATGATTACTTATAAGAAAGCTTGGAAGCCAGAAAACAAAAGGATAATGTATTTTAAATTCTGGTAAAAAGTCAAATAAGAATTCTAGTAATTAAATAATAAGGAAAAAATTTAGACATTCCTTAATAAAAATATTTTTTTTTATTTCAGCATATTATGGGGGTACAGATTTTAAGGTTTCAATAAATGCCCATTTCCCTCCCTCCCCCCACAAGTCTGAGTCTCCATCATGACCATCCCCCAGATGGTGCACATCTCACTCATTATATATGTATATACCCGCCCTCCTCCCCCCTGCCCAATACCCTAT
The DNA here is from genome assembly GCF_040939455.1 of Microcebus murinus. NCBI lineage: Eukaryota > Metazoa > Chordata > Mammalia > Primates > Cheirogaleidae > Microcebus > Microcebus murinus. The sequence continues at coordinate 53,617,807 of NC_134136.1, forward strand.
TACTGCAGTACCTATGTGACCACTTAGGTGCTGTTCAGTTAATACCAATTTGCTGGTGAGTATATGTGGTGCTTATTTTTCCATTCTTGGGAAACTTCACTTAATAGTATGGGTTCCAGCTCTAACCAGGAAAATATAAGATGTGCTATATCACCATTGTTTCTTTGAGCTGAATAGTACTCCATGGTATACATATACCACATTTTATTAATCCATTCTTGGATTGATGGGCACTTGAGCTGTTTCCACAGCCTTGCAATTATGAATTGTGCTGCTATAAACATTCAAGTGCAGGTGTCTTTTTTGTAGAATGTCATTGGATCTTTTGGGTAGATGCCCAGCAATGGAATTGCTGGATCAAATGGTAGATTAACTTGTATCGCTTAAAGGTATCTCCATATTGCTTTCCACAGAGGTTGAACTAATTTGCAGTCCCACAAGCAGTGTAGGAGTATAGAATTTTTTTATTTCCATCTTGATTTCTTCATTTATGAAGTAATCATTTAGTAGGAGGTTGTTTAATTTCCACGTTTTTGTGTAGAAATGTGTGTTTCTGTTAGGGTTGACTTCTACTTTTATTCCACTGTGATCTGAGAAGGTACATGGTATGATTTCTATTTTTTTAAGTTTCTTGAGATTTACTTTGTGTCCTAGGATATGGTCAATCTTACAGAATGTCCCGTGAGCTGATGAGAAGAACGTATATTCAGTGGATTTGGGGTAGAATGTCCTGTAGATGTCAGTCAGATCCAGTTGTTCCAAGGTTTTGTTTAAGCCCATTATTTCTTTATTAATTTTCTGTTTGGAGGATCTGTCTCGTGCCGTCAGTGGGGTGTTGAAATATCCGGTGATTATGGAGTTGCTGTTAATCCATTTGCTTAGATCCAGTAAGGTTTGCTTTATGAAACTGGGCGCACCTAAGTTGGGTGCATATATATTTAAAATTGTTATCTCTTCTTGTTGAACTATGCCCTTCACCATTATATAATGACCCTCTTTGTCTTTTACTACTTTTGTTGGTTTAAAAACTAAATCTTCTGAAATTAGAACTGCCATGCCAGGCTTCTTTTGGCTTCCACTTGCCTGGAATACTGATCTCCACCCTTTTACTTTTAGGCTGTATGCATCCTTGCAGGTTAGATGTGTTTCCTGAAGACAGCATATACTTGGCCTGTATTTTCTTATCCATTCAGCCAACCTATGTCTCTGGAGTGGAGAGTTTAAGCCATTCACATTTATTGAGAGAACTGATAGGTAAGGTAGATTACTGTTCATTCTGTTGGGTTGGATGTTGTTGCTTTTATTTCTCTCTTGAGCCATTGTGCTATCTGGCCTTTAATCTTTGGGATTTGGTTGTTTTTATATTCGTGAGTTTTTATTATGCTTTTCCATGCATAACACTGTTTTGAGTACTTTTTGTAGGGCTAGTCTTGTCTTGGTGAATTCTCTGAGACTCTGCTTGTCTGAGAATGTCTTTATTTCTCCTTCATATATGAAGCTTAGTTTTGCAGTGAAAAAGATTCTAGGGTGGGCATTGTTTTGCTTCAGAAGAGTGAGAATGGGGCCCCAGTCTCTCCTTGCTTGTAAAGTCTCATTAGAGAAGTCTGGTGTTATTTGAATTGGCTTTCCCTTGTATATCACTTGCTTCTTTCGTCTTACAGCTCTTAGAAGGGCCTCTTTAGTTGATATTTTGGTCAGTCTGATGACTGCATGTCGTGACGTCTTCCTGTTTGCATTGAATCTCCCAGGGGTCCTCTGAGCTTCTTGAACTTGTATATCGAGATTTTGAGCAAGTCCTGGGAAATTTTCCTATATTATATCCTCAAATAACTTGTCCAACCCTTGGGTGTTGTTCTCTTCCCCTTCTGGTAACCCTATGACCCTCACATTAGGTTTCTTCACATAATCCCATATCACTTGTAGGCTTTTCTCTTTTCTCTTGTTTCTCTGCTCTATCTCTGTGATGGTTTTATTTAGTTGGAGGGTGTTATCTTCAAGCTCTGAGATTCTTTCTTCTGTTTGATCTGCCCTGTTCTTGAGACTTTCCACTGTATTTTGTAGTTCCCTGAATTGATTCTTCATTTCCAGGAGTTCGGTTACACTTTTCTTCATTGTGTCTATTTCTTTTTCCAGATCCTGGAGGCTTTTTGTGGTTTCTTTGTGTTGGTTATTGAGTTGTTGTTGCAGCTGGGTGAGTGTTCTTTATGATCCACATACGAAATTCCTCTTCTGTCATTTTGGTTGCCTGATTTGGGTTGGTGTCCATTTCTAGGGGGCTGGTGCTCCTGTTTGGGGGTGTGTTTTCCATTTGGTTCTTCATATTTCCTGAGTTCCTTCGCTGATTTCTTCCCATGTCGATCAGTTGTTGTTTCTCTCCTTTAGGTTTTTGTTTGGGTATTCACACGCCTTGTTTAGTTTCTGAGCCATTAGGTGGTGTCTGTGGGTGAGATTCGACCACTCCCTGTATAATGAGTCAGTGTGTGCCGTGAAAAGGCTGTGCAGGATGCCGTCCGTGTCAGAAGGTGGCACTTGCTTGGAGGAGAGGATATGCTGTTGATTTTGTGTCCTGTTATCAGCTCTTGTTCTGGGCGGAGCTGGGTTGGGTAAGCCTTCCCTCAGGCATAACCAATGTCGTTAGCAGGGATCAAAGTTCTGTTCTCTGCTTACAGGAAAAGCTGTCAGGGCGGGGCTGGAATGGTCCCCCTCAGCCAGAAAGTCTGTTTGTGGGGGTGGGGCTGTCTGACACCCACAGTCTGGAGCGGGCCTCCCTTCTTTCCACCCTCCCCAACTCCGCAGCTACTCCTGGGCCTCTGCCAGCAGGCCAGACCACACGCCACTAGGCCTCCCCAGACTGTGATGTGGGCGGGGAGGTTCCCTACACCAGAACGCCACCTGGCCTGGGTGCACGGCCTCCCTTTGGGGGAAAGGTTGCTCTCTAGGACACTGATCTGCCCCTGGAGGCACACACACCTCAGCAGGCTGTTCACAAATATCCCTTCTGTGCCGCGGGCAAAGATCTCGGTGCACGGGATCTGGTCTGCAGGTCCGACCTCTGGGTCCCAGAGTTCAAACTGTATCCCCACCAGGGAGAGGAGTTCTGGTCCCAATTCACCCACAGGGAGCCCAAGCTGTGTCTGTGTCTCTCAGCCTCTGAGTCGGCACCGTTCTCCTGGGAACACTGTGCCAGCAGTACCTGGGAGGGCTGGCGGGTAGGGAGCTCACAGTCTGGGTTCCCTTTAGTCAGCTGTAGGGTCCCAAAAGGGAAGGTCCCGTTCCCTGGAGGTGACTCTGGCTGGTGGCTGTATTGTCTCTCTGGGCAGCCGCAGGTAGGGTCGGCGGAGGGGAGAAGGAGGCAATATGGTGCCTGCCACGCGGCTGGGGTCTGTGCACACGGAGGTGCCACGAGGGAGTTGGGAGTCTGGTGTCATGTCCACTACAGGCTCACTGCTAGCTGGCGGCGGCTGTCTCTGGGCTGGTGTCCGCAGGTCTCTCTACCCGCTGGGGAGCCCACCAGCAGTCCCAAATGCAGGGGAGGGAAAAGGTGATTTATCCACCTACCCTTGCCGCTGGTCTCCAGGCTGCTCCGGCGGTCTCAGCTTCCAGTTCTCCTCCATAGCCTCTTCCCGTGGAGTCTCCCGGGGTCTCAGGTAACCCTCCTTCCGGCCCTCGTCTGCTGTATGCTCGCCTTCTTGCTTCTTTTTTCTAATTTCTGCTAGAATCTGTCTTTTCTGCAGAGACACTCTTTCTGGTGGTGTTTCTTGTCCGCCATCTTGATCTATCACCCTAAAATCTTAATTTATTATCACTATATCTGTCTTATAAAGAATATACTTCAGATTGAAATAAAAAGATAACAACTTGAAGCCATATCATAATTAAAGACTTTTAGACAAAGTAAGCATATGGGTAGATAGTAAAAATATTTTATTTTTAGTTATTAACTCCATTTTTTATTTCTTTGCATGAGTTAAAAGACAAATACATAATTTTTATAAATCTATTTTTTGTGCAATCAATATACACAGATGTAATTCTTTTTTTTATTTCATCATATTATGGGGGTACAAATGTTGTTATAGTTACATATATTGCCTTTACCCCCCTCCCCCCTCGAGTCAGACCTTCAAGCATGTGCATCCCCTAGGTGGTGTACATCACACAGTGACATAATGGGAGGCAGAACTGTAAAGGAGCTGAGTTTTTATATTCTACTGACGTTAAGTGATTATCAATACAAATGAGACTGCTTTAACTATAGGATATTAAATGTATTCCCAATGAAATTAAAAGAAGATCTTGGTAGAATATACACAAATGAAGATGATAAGAGAATCAAAATGTGTCACTTTGAAAAAAATAACTAAACACAATAGAAGGCAGTGATGGTGGAATTCAGAGGAAAAAAGTTGTAAGACATACAGAAAACAGCATATTGGCAGAATCCTTTTTTTATTAGTATTTACTTTAAATATAAATGGACTAAAGTCTCCACTCAAAAGGTAGAGATAGGCAGATTGAGTTAAACACAAGTATATGATGCAGCCATATGCTGTCTCCAAATTATTCTTTTTACCAAAGGTACAGATAGGTTAAAAGTGAACAGATGCGAAAGATAACTCTATGCAGATAGTAAAAAAAGAGAGCTACAGTGGCTATATTAATTTGGTGAGATCATCTCAGCCCTCATTTCTTTCCATGATAATACTTGTAAGGGAATTTTTAGGGCTTTATAAATACATCAATGTATTTATTGAGGATAAATGAATGAATGAAAATGTGACTGCCTTTACCCCTGAACCAAATATTACTTTGGAAGGTCAATAAAAGCAGAAACTCTAATTGCCTAAGTTTCAGATATTTAAACTGGATTTTACATACAATTTATTTATTTCAAAGCAAATTTACTTCCTGCAGTATTTCCACTGTCATTTGTCTATTACTTATCATTCTGTTTGCATAGTAGTATAGTTTTCTAGCCTTCTAGCTTGAAAGTTCTCTGTATATCCACACTGCATTATGGCAATGGAGTGGGGAATTTGGATGTGTGTGTGTGTGTGTGTGTGTGTGTGTGTGTGTGTGTGTGTGTGTGTTTGACGTGGGAGTTGTTATTTGTTACATAGGTAAGAAGATAAGATAATTTATTTAAATTTATAATGTGCTTATTTTATTCAGTGAATTCACAAACATCATTGGCTAGAGCTGCTTGCATTTTTATTAACTGTTTTATGTCTTTTATCACAGAGGTCCTTGTTATTCAAAGTGTGTTCAGTCAACCAGAATCGGTATCTGCTAGAGCTCTTTAAAAATGTAGAATTTTGGGCCACAATCCAGACTTACTGTATCAGAATCTGCATTTTAACAAGATCCTCAGGTGATTCACATGGCCATTACAGTTTGGGGAATATTTATATAAGTATTAATATGTAGCCTTTTATTATTAATTCACTTTGGTTCAAACAACCAACCCAGCACTTAACAGTTTAAAGGAATGACACATTTATTTATTCATGATTCTGTAGGTAGTCAATTTCCGTTTGGTTCAGCTGGGATAGTTTTTTTGTGTGTTGCCAGCTGTGTTCTCTTATGTGTTTGTAGTTAGCTGGAAGTTGATATTCTCACTCACATGTCTATAACTGACTGCTTCTCAGCAGGGAAGGATGGAGAAACCAAGTTTTGTCTTGCTCATCATTTAGCAAGCTAGCCTGGGCTTTTTCACACGGCGGTAGTTTCAGTGTTATCAAAAGCAGCCAAGGAAGGCAAGCTCCACTTGCCCCAGCAGTTTTTAAACCTCTGCTTGTGTCATATCTGTTAATGTCCCATTAATTAAAGTAAATCACATGACTAAAGTGAAATTTTTTAATCTGAAGCATTGAAGATCCAAACTCTACCTCTTGATGAGAAGAACTGCAAAGTCTCATCACAGACAGGGATATGCATAGGAATGTAAGAAATCTTTGATCATTTTTTACCATTTACTATAAGGTTATACAATTGTGAAAAATATCCCAAACCTCCTATTTCCTAATGAACATAAAACTAATTCACTAATGATTTTATATGCCAAATAAGTAGACATAATTTATGAAATTGGGGCAAATGGATCAAGCTATATTCATTTATTAAACTCTTCATGGCTTCTATCCCATTTCTCTCTCTCTCTTTTTTTTTATTTCAACATATTATGGGGGTACAAATGTTTAGGTTATGTGTGTTGCCTTTTCCCCTCTTATCCCCCAGAGTCAGAGTTTCAAGTGTGTCCATCCCCCAGACGGTGCACTTCACACTCATTATGTATGTATATACATAATATACATACATATATACCTCTCTTCCCCTCTCCCATCTGCCCGATGTCCGATAAATGTTATTCCTATAGGTCCACTTAAGTGTTGATCAGTGAAACCAATTTGCTGGTGAGTACATGTGGTGCTTGTTTTTCCATTCTTGAGATAATTCACTTAGTAGAATGGGTTCCAGCTCTAACCAGGAAAATACAAGAGGTGCTATATCACCGTTGTTTCTTATAGCTGAATAGTTCTACACGGTATACATATACCACATTTTATTAATCCACTCATGTATTGATGGGCACTTGGGTTGTTTCCACAGCTTTGCAATTGTGAATTGTGCTACTATAAATATTCGCGTGCAGGTATCTTTTTTTATAGAGTGTCTTTTGTTCCTTTAGGTAGTGTCCAGTAGTGGAAATGCTGGATCAAATAGTAGATCTACTTGTATCACTTTAAGGTATCTCCATATTGCATTCCACAGAGGTGGAAGTAGTTTGCAGTCTCACCAGCAATGTAGGAGTGTTCCTATCTCTTTGCATCCATGCCAACATTTATTGCTTTGGAACTTTTTGATAAAGGCTATTCTCACTGGAGATAAATGATATCCCAACACAACCAAGTGGGCTTCATCCCAGAGATTCTGGTATGGTTCAACATACCTAAATCTATACATGTAATTCACCACATAAACAGAAGCAAAAACAAAGACCATATGATCATCTCTATAGATGCAGAAAAAGCATTTCACAAAATTCAACACCCTTTTATGATAAGAACGCTTAACGAAATAGGCATAGATGGGGCTTACCTACAAATGATACGAGTCATATATGACAAACCGACAGCCAACATTATACTAAATAGGGAAAAATTGAAAGCATTCCCACTTAGAAGTGGAACAAGGCAAGGTTACCCACTATCTCCACTTCTATTCAAAATAGTGCTGGAAGTCCTTGGTATAGCAATAAGACAAGAGAGCAGAATTAAGGGCATCCAAATGGCAGCAGAAGAGATCAAACTCTCACTCTTTACTGATGATATGAAATTATATCTAGAAACCCCAAGGATTAAACCGAGAGACTCTTTGAATTGATAAATTAATTTAGTAAAGTCTTAGGATACAAAATAAATACACAGAAATCAGAGGCATTCATATACACCAATGACAGTCAAAGTGAGAACCAAATCAAAGACTCAATTCTTTTCAAAATAGCAACATGGAAAATAAAGTACCTAGGAATTTATTTAACTAAGGAGGTAAAAGACCTCTACAGGGAGAACTATGAAACACTGAAGAAAGAAATAGCAGAGGATGTAAACAAGTGGAGGATCATACCATGCTCATGGGGCATCAGAATCAACATTGTTAAAATGTATATACTACCCAAAGTGACCTACAGAGTCAATGTAATCCCTATTAAAATACCATCATCATTTTTCACAGATACAGAAAAAATAATTTTACACTTCGTTTGGAACCAGAGAAGACCCCGTATAGCAAAAGCAATCCCAGACAATAAAAACAAAATAGGAGGTATCAATTTACCAGACTTCAAACTATAAAATAATGCTATAGTAATTAAAACAGCTTGTGATTGGCACAGGTACAGGTACATTGACCAGTGGAACAGAACAGAGAACCCAGATATAAAACCATCCTCACATAGCCATTGAATCACATAGCAGACAAAACATACACTGGGGAAAAGAATCCTTATTCAATAAACGGTGCTGGGAAAACTGGATAGCCACTTGTAGAAGACTGAAACAGGATCCACACCTTTCACTTCTCACAAAAATTAACTCACACTGGGTAACAGACTTAAACGTAAGGTGTAAAACTATCAGAATTCTAAAGAAAAACGTTGGAAATACTCTTCTAGACATTAGACTAGGCAAAGAATTTATGAAGAAGACTCCAAAGGCAATCACAACATCAACAAAAATGAATAAATGGGACCTGATCAAATTAAAAAGCTTCTGCACAGCCAAAGAAACTGTCACAAGAGCAAACAGACAACCTACAGAATGGGAGAAAATTTTCGCAAGCTACACATCAAAGGGCTGATGATTAGAATCTATTCAGAACTCAGGAAAAGCAACAAGTAAAAATCAAACAACCCTATTAAAAAGTAGACAATGGACATGAACAGAAACTTCCCAAAAGAAGACAGAATAATGGTCAACAAACATATAGAAAAAATGCTTCTATCTTTCTATAGGCAAAGGAAAATTAACTGAATTCAGATGGTATAGTCATTTCATGTTTTTACTTAAGAATGTCAATTTATAGATTAAGGATTGAAAGATCCAGTAAATATATATTATTGCTATATGGGTGACATAGCATTTCACATTATATAGTAATTAGAGTTACTCTATAGAAGTAGTCTATATCTATGTATTCACATGTGTGTACATGTGTTTTCATAATTTGTTTTTAATTTTCAAGAATCTAAAATTTGCTGAAACAAAGTCTTGGGAAGTCACAAGCTGTGGTGATTCATTCACCAGGAAAGACTTTAAAATCTGTTCAGAATCTAAAGACAAAGAACTAAACATAACTAGCATGTGAAATATAGTAAAACCTTATTTAACTATGGCCAAATGAACTTAAATTCCCTATTACAATTATGTTATTATGACTATATTTATTTCTGACTAATGGGAAAATACTAATTTTTTAATGCACAGATGCCCACACGTAATACAAAAATAATAACTATTATCAAATGTGGAACACTGAAGTATTTAATAGATCTTATTGAGTGAATATATACCTTACATTTGAATAGATTTTTATATCATATTTTTGCACGTCTACCTAAATTAAACATCCTAATAAAACAATAGGCCGGGCGCGGTGGCTCACGCCTGTAATCCTAGCACTCTGGGAGGCCGAGGCGGGCGGATTGCTTGAGGTCAGGAGTTCGAAACCAGCCTGAGCAAGAGCGAGACCCCGTCTCTACTATAAATAGAAAGAAATCAATTGGCCAACTAATATATATATATAAAAATTAGCCGGGCATGGTGGCACATGCCTGTAGTCCCAGCTACTTGGGAGGCTGAGGCAGGAGGATCGCTTGAGCCCAGGAGTTTGAGGTTGCTGTGAGCTAGGCTGATGCCATGGCACTCACTATAGCTTGGGCAACAAGCGAGACTCTGTCTCAAAAAAAAAAAAAAAAAAAAAAAAAAAAAAAAAAAAAAAAAAAAAACAATAAGCTGCAGGGTTATTTTTCTTTAAATAGACAAGTAAAAACCCACAAGTCTGAGGATGTCAATACATTCACCCCATCCTCTTAAACGATATCTAACTACAAGCATGCAAATAAGAACTAGCATTTAGAATGTTGAGATAGAGAAACTGTCTTAGTCCATTTGTGTTATTTAATGGAATACATGAGGCTGGGTAATTTATAAAGACAATAGGATTATTTGGCTCACAGTTCTGTAGGCTGTATAAGAAGCATGGCATCAACATCTGCTTCTGATAAGGGACTCAGGCTGCTTTTATTCATGGTAAAAGGTGAAAGGGTGTTGGCTTATTCAGAAATTATATGGCAGGTAGAGGTAGGTGCTAGACTCTTTTGAATAACTAACTCATACTGTAATTAATAGAGAACTCGCTCATTACTTATTACTATGAGGAATGCACCAAGACATTCAGGAGGGATTTGCTTCCATAATGCATACACCTCCTATTAAGGCCCCACCTCCAATATTACAGATCACATTTCAACATGAGATTTGGATGAGTCAAACAAACAATACCCAAACTATATAGCAGAAACTATAAGACCTATAATCATCAAAGAACATCAACATATATTGCATATATGATATTATTAATGCATCAAAGTGGAAAAATATTTTGTAAATGTTCATCAACAACATTTTTTGGAGTTAAGACCCTTTTTCCAAGAAAAAATTGACTAGCCAGAAAAGTCTAATATAAGAACATTCTGTTTAATAGAAGTTTTATTGTTTATCACTAAAAATATCCCATAACTCTTTCTATAGTATGCCAAAGCAACAATCTCATTTATTAAAATATTTGAAACAGTTGACTGCATAGATTAAATATGGGTGCTAAATCCTTGCAATTTTCATTTTTCAATTAGCTTGATTTTTTAGCATCATGAAGAAATTGTTCTCTCCTCACTTGTACTCCTTGAGTTAAAGAACTTCTTTTAATGAGTCATTATCATAGTAGTTGTTAGTCATCATTACTCCATGTCATACAATAAAATAATGAAAAAAGAAAACTAAACAATACTGTCATATCATATTGCATTTATTTTGTGGAGTGAGAAAATTATTTATGAATAATATTCATGTCTGTAAGATTTTACATGTTTTAAAACAAATCTTCCTAAACAGAACTTAAACATTATTTTTTAAAAGATCACATCTTCCTTGATTGTTTTGAAGAACCCAACATCTGTCGCAAAAGAAAGAAAGAAAATTCAGAGTAATGGTAGGGTGGGAAGTAAATAGTAAATATCTAAGAGTGATAGCCTAAGAAAACTTCCTCTATGGTAAATGCTAGCTTTCACTGAAAGGAATAAAACTTTCACATCAGACTGCTCTAGAGATGAATTGAAATTGTGCAGAAATTTTACTGAGTTGCTTAGTAGTCACTTTGTTTTCTGGATTAATGTCACAATTATATACGTACTTACTATAATGTTTTTTATTTCTCTGAAAATAAAGGGGCATCATACATAGAGATTTGCAGTATGTTTTAAAAACAAATGATGATGTTGGGTCAACAGATATCTAAGATTTATTTGTGGTTGTTTTTTGCATATATGTACTATTTTGTTAGTAACCTCAATTATTTTGCTGGAAATTTATTAGTATTCTCAGGATTATAATATATTTTTACTTTGAAATTGGTTATTTGTATCTATCAGGATGGAGCTTGTCTGAATGAATTAATTCAATATCTGTTTATTGAGAACCTACTACATGCCAAACACTGCTGTACTTGCTGTAGATACAGCAGTGAACAAAACAAGAAAATATCCTTCTACCAATATGGAACATATTACAGGAGTGGTCCCCAAACATTTTGGCACCAGGGACCAGTTTCATGGGAGACAATTTTTCCATGGACCGAGGAAGAAGGCAGGAGATGGTTTTGGGATGATTCAAGCACATTATATTTTTGTCCAGTCAAACCTCTCTGCTAATGATAATCTGTATTTGCAGCCACTCCCCAGTAGTAACATTGCTGCCTCAGCTCCACCTCAGATCATCAGGCATTAGATTCTCATAAGGAGCATCCAACATAGATCCTTGCATGTACAATTTACAGTAGAGTTCATGTTTCTGTGATAATCTAATGCCACTCCTGATCTGAAAGGAGCTTATATGGTGATGTGAGTGATGGGGAACATCTATAAATTAGTATGAAGCTTCACTTACTTACCTACCACTCAGCTCCTGCTGTGCAGCCCAGTTCCTAACAGTTCACAGACCAGTACTGGTCCACAGCCCAGGGGTTGGGGACCACAGTATTAAAGGACAATTAAAATATAACAATTTCATAACATATTTATAGAAATATACCTTGATGATTACTCAAATATATAATTCAAATAAGTTGGGGTTCTTTGAGGATACTTACTATAACAAAATCTAACTTGGAATTATATTATTTGTAGTCTATATTTAAATTTTTGGATAAATATAATTTCTAAAGTGTCATAATGTCTAATTGGCATAGAGATTTATTAGAAGGAGGCTCGGCCACAGTTCTGAATTAATGATAAAAAATGTGTTACTAGACGGTTGATTTCTTTAATGGGAAGATGAGATGAAGTGATTATAGTTATATTATTGGTATTTTGTTCAATGATTACTTTACAAAAGGCACTGTGCATGAATTATATCATTGAATCTTTTTAATAACCAATTGAAATATATAATATTATTATTCTATGTTTAAGTATGAGCAGAGTGAGATGTACAGATATTAAGTAACTTATCCAAGATCTCAAAAGTATTAAAAGGCAGAGCCAGAGTTTTAACCTGTTATATTATTGAGCCTCTCTGTTTTTTATTTATCTGACCTGATACTCCTGCTAAACTATTCAGTGACATTCTTCGCATAGGTCTCCATCCATCATATTGCCCACTTCCAGAAGGTTCTACTCTCATTTGCTTTCTGCAACATAAGTATTCACAGGAGAGGGACCCAGCTCACAGTTTCCTTATGCAGCTTTAACTACTCCTAAAAACAGACTGTCAGGGAGGTCCCCATTCAGACTTCTCCCTTTAGGCCACACAACAGCTTCTTTCCAGAAACAGGGCAACATTCTCCTACTGAATGCTCAGCGAGTAACACTACTTTCTTCTTACAATAGTTACCAATAATGTGGGGCTATTCCTGAAGAGAATTGTGGAATAACAGCAATAAAAAGTGTCTTAATGCACAATTTTTCTTGAGCAATCATCTGTGACATTATGCTACGTACTTTTAAAAATTATTACATTTATTTTGCATCACTCAATTGTGAGTTGGATACTATTAATCTGTCCTTTTTTTTAATAAACAAAGAAACTGAATTTTATAGGAATTTAGTAATTTACCAAAGGCCACACAAATAGTGATTTATGGAGCCAGAAGATAATGGTAATAACCGGATGTAATGCAAGGGAAGAAAAGAGAAATCTAAACTGTTATATAGATCCAAAAGACAAATTTCAATCATAGTTTGAATGTTTAATTTGAACATATTTAATGTGAAATATTGCCATGAAGACTCTAAAAATGGGAGTGGAAGTAGGATAGCTAGAAACTATATAAAAATTATTCCTAATAAAGTTAGAACAACTATCCAGAAAAAAATATACAGAGAATGCTTCAGTAAGCATATTTTGAAGAGTAATCATGTTTTGTGTTGACAGAGAGATGAAAAACGTAAGTATTACATTCTAGTGAAAATAGTTCTTATTAGAGGTACAATATAACCACTGTGATTTATCAAAAATATTAATATTGGTAGCAATACTGCTGTATTATCCTTTAGATTTTAATAATAAGGTAGATATTTATTATGCCAATACCATGGTTTTTGTTTATGTATCAAGGGGACGCATGCCTCTCAAGGATCACACTTCTGTAACATTGAGTAATAATTATAACTAAATTTTAGTGCACAGCTAATGTGCAGTTGCATGTGTCATCTTATTTAATTGTCACAATTATACCATAATATATAAATAGATAATACTATACAAATATACATACATATATAGTTATATAAATACATATATATATACACACATATATAGTTATACAAATAATATATACATGTATGTTTTTCCCATATTCCAGCTTTGGAAAAGGCACAAAAGTTAACTTGTCCAAGATTATACAGTTAGTAAATGATTGAGCCAGGATTGACAATCCTGTACACTATGCAGCTCTGGTAAAATTTGTTTTCAAAAAGTAGGGCTCTAATAAGGAAGGGGTTAAGTTCCAGAGGGACCTATATCAGCAATGTTCTTTGCACACATATATTAGTCAATTATTGCTTGAGCTCAGACCTTCATCATTTTTTGTGTGGACTATTGCAACAGCCTTTTAAGTGGTCTCTATGTGATATCTCCCATTTCTTCTACCTCTAGTTTATTTTCTACAGTAGAAAATAACACTTTTCTGCTTAGAACTCTTCAATTTTTACCCTAAAACCTACAAATTCAAATTTTTAGTATGATAAATGAAATCCTTCATAATCTGAACACTATTTAGCTTCACACTCTTATCCACCACTGACTCAGGTACCCTCTTCTCCAAGCTTTTTATGATTTCCAGTAATATATCATGCTATCTTGCAACTCCATGATTCAGACTAGAATGTTTTTAGATTCTTTGTCCACTGAAAAAGCTCTTACTGTTTCTCAAGACTCAAGCATTAATTTTTCTTAGAAGGCTACCATAAACTTTACCCCCATCCTCAAGCAAAGTAGTTATCATTCATTCTCATAAGGCATTCTGTAGTGACTCATACTCTTTTCACAGTATTCTGTTTGATTGCATTCATGTTTTACTTTTTACTATGAATAGCTGAAGATTGTGGGCCAAATATTATTAATCTTTATACATTGAAGAAGTTTCAGAGTGCATGATATATAATAGGCTCTGGAGAAATACTGTTAAAGTAATGAATTAAAGAAAGAAAAATGGTAGATAGATGGAGGAGTACTTGTGGAGAGATTAATATGTTGAGATTATTCACTCATAGTTAAAATACTTTTTCGTAAATAAAGCAAACTCTTGGGCCGGGCGCTGTGGCTCACGCCTGTAATCCTAGCTCTTGGGAGGCCGAGGCGGGCGGATTGCTCAAGGTCAGGAGTTCAAAACCAGCCTGAGCAAGAGCGAGACCCCGTCTCTACTATAAATAGAAATTAATTGGCCAACTGATATATATATATAAAAAAAAAAATTAGCCGGGCATGGTGGCGCATGCCTGTAGTCCCAGCTACCCGGGAGGCTGAGGCAGAAGGATCACTCGAGCCCAGGAGTTTGAGGTTGCTGTGAGCTAGGCTGACGCCACGGCACTCACTCTAGCCTGGGCAACAAAAGCGAGACTCTGTCTCAAAAAAAAAAAAAAAAAAAAAAAAAAAAAAAAAAAATAAAGCAAACTCTTTAGATGAATTATTATACTTTTGAAATAGTTGAACCCAAAATAATGGGGTTCCTAACTTTTCTTTTTCTTAGCTTACTGTGATATATACCTTCAATTTTGTTGTTTACAAATATCTGATATTTGGTAAGGAGTAAATAATTGCTAATGGACTCTAACCTTTTATTTTGGTTTTGAATGGAGATAAAGTTGATGTTTAAAATATGTGGTGCTGCCTTTACTTTACTGATATATTTACTATCTCCATAAGAAATATTATAAAAGTATATAAATTATGGTATAAATCTTCACAGTGGCCACATTGTCGTTTTGCCTCAGCTTCTTGCTTCATATTGTGGTAGGTCCAAATGATCACACTATAATCTGCAACCTATCATGACCTTTTGGCTTAATGAGAAATTAAATGTTAAGCATACTTCCAAGACTTATTGCTAAAGAAGATGTAAATTTATGCAGAGCATTTCTTGAAACTAGTTCTTAGTTTTACATGGAAAAAAATAAATGTGTAGTGGATAAAATTACCTACATTTCCATTTTTATTTAAGACAACTAATAATTTAAAATATAAAATATTATCTTCAGTTTTGATCTAGCGTCAAATGTGGCCTACTATAGACACTGTGCAGTTGAAGGATATGAAACTAATAAAAAATGCACTTCCTACAAAATTTTCAATGTTTTTTCATAGTATTAGTAGCTATTTATTTCTAGGGACTGAAAAATACACTGTGTTTTCATACTAAAATGATTTTACTGAGCTAATGTTTTGTTTTCTTTTACCTTTTTTTCCTTCCCAATTGAAATACAAAGTCATTACAGTTTCTCATTGAGGGTAATTCGCTTTACATAAAAACACTGTCAAAAATATCAACACAGTTATGTGAATAATAATGTTATCTGATAGTTAATTGAAAGTAGAATCCCACAGTTAAATGCAAAAGTTTAAACCTGGCTCATCTATACATGTATCTACCCACTAGAAGCAGAAAATGTTAAAATAAGGAAGGATGTTTCAGGTGTGCTGAGTATTAAGAAGAAGAATGGTTTTCAAGATAATTAATATGCATGCTTTAATGCAAGTAATTGACTTCAAGTGATAGATAAAGCACATTTCATAAAGAATTTTTTTAGTGCATTGATTTCAACAAAAGTTTTTTTAGTAAAGCATACATTCAAAAAAGTATAAATATCTCAAGTTCTATGTAACGTCATGTAAAACCATGTATTCATTACACAGTTAAAGAACAATATTGTCAGTATCCTGGAAGCTCCATTCATGTTCCTTCCTAAATATTTTCCCCATTTTATATCTCAAAGGTAACCATTTTACTGATGCTCAATAAAATAGGATTTTGCTGGGTTTGAAATTTATATAAATATGCTCTTTTATGTCTAGCATCTTTCACTCATCATAATAATTTTGAGATCATTTGTGTTGCTGTCATGTATGACAATAGTACATATAATTTCAATATTTCCTTACATTTCATTTAATTGTTGTACCAATATTTCTTATACTCAGATTTTTGTTGTTGTTATTCCAGGCATTTAAGAAAATCTTTGTTGAACCACTTGATCACCACTATGCCAATGGGAAAGAGACTCCAGTGGCTACACAAAAGCAAATAATATAGACTTTACAAACCTAGTTCAGACAAGTCAATAAACAAACAACAACTGCAATAAGCAGTGACAACTAAACCTGAGAAGAGAGGAGAGTCTAATTCCTAAGGTTGCCATATTATAATACACAAAGTGTCCAGTTTCATCAGAAAAATATTAGGCAGGCAAATAAATAAAAAAATAAATAAATAAATAAATAAATAAATAATTATAAATTGTGACTGAGAAAGCCCAGACATTAGATTTTCTAAACAAATATTTAAAATCAACTATTTAGAACATGTTCAATGAACTAAATGAAATGATGTATGAAGAAATAAAGTACAAGAATATGTCTCACCAAATTTAAAACATTAGTAAAAATACAGATATAATAATAAAAGTGAACCAATAAAGAGTTGAAAAGTACAATAATTGAGATGAAGAAATTACTAGAGTAGTTCAATAGCAGATTTGAGCATGCCAAATAAAGGATGGATGATCTTGACAGTATGCAATTGAAATTATGCAGCCTGAGTAACAAAAAGAAAAAAAATAATAAAAAGTACAGAGAAATAACAAGTTTACCAACATATGCATGATGGAAGTTCCAGAGGGAACAGAGATCTACAGAGAAATGAAGATCATTTAAAGAGATAGTGCTCAAAGATTTCCTAAATTAGATGACAGACATTAAGTCACACATCAACAAACTCGATAAACCCTAAGCAGAATAAAGTCAAAGATATACACATTGACAAACATAATTAAACTGTCAAAATACAAAGAAAGAATTTTGAAAGTAACAAGAGACAGAAAAAAAAATTATCATCTACACAAGAATCTCAATAATATTAAGAGGCAATTTCTCATTAGAAATCATTGAGGCCCGAAGACAGTGGGATGTCATGTTCAAAGTGTTCCAGAAAAAACTGTCACTCAAGAATTTTATATTTAATAAAGACATCCTTCAAAAATGAAGAATTTAAGTCATTTCTAGATAAACAAAATCTGAAAGTGTTATAAACTAAATGTTTGTGTTCTTCCAAAATTTGTGTTAAAGTCCTAATTCTCAGTGTGACTATACTGGAAGGTAGAGTCCCATAGGAAGTATAAGTATTAAGGATAAATGAGCTGGGCGTGGTGGCTCACACCTGTAATCCTAGCACTCTGGGAGGCTGAGGCGGGTGGATCGCTCAAGGTCAGGAGTTGGAAACCAGCCTGAGCAAGAGCAAGAATCTGTCTCTACTGAAAATAAAAAGAAATTTAATTTACCAACTAAAAACATATATACAAAAACTTAGCCAAGCATGGTGGCATGTGCCTGTAGTCCCAGCTACTTGGGAGGCTGAGGCAATAGGATCTCTTGAGCCCAGGAGATTGAGGTTGCTGTGAGCTAAGCTGACGCCACAGCACTCAATCTAGCCTGGGTAACAAAGTGAGACTCTGTCTTAAAAATAAATATATAAAAAGATAAATGGCATCATAAGTACAGGGCCCTGATCTGATAAAACAAGGGTTCTTATTTAAAAAGACGCCATAAAGCTAACACTCTCTTTCACTCCCACTCTCTTTCTTCCTGTCTCTATAAGTGCACAGAAGAAAGGCCATGTTATGATAAAGTGGTCATCTTCAAGCCAAGATGAGAGGACTTAACAAAAACCAATTCCTTCCCAAACCTTGATCTTGGACTTTTCAGCCACCAGACTGTAAGAAAATGAATTTCTATTGTTTGATCTATGGTATTTTGCTATAATAGCCCAAGTAAATTAATACAGAGAATTTGGCACTAGTAAACCCGTTCTACAGGAAATGATAATGGCATTGCTTTAAACTGAAAGGAAATTGGAAAGTAACTTAAATCCACAGAAAGTAATAAAGAACCCTGGCAAATGTTATTACATAAGTAAATATCAAAGTCAATATTAATATACTAATAGTTTGTAAATTCTTTTTTTCTATAAGGTTTAGAAGACAATTATATAAAACGATAATTATATATCTATATTGATAGTCACAAAATGTATACAGATGTATAAAAGCAGATATTAGCAGAAAGGATAATAAAATATGATCCTACTTTAAGCTGTCTGTAAGAGAATCACTTTAGGACCAAAAACATGAATTCATCGAATGGGAAAGGATGAAAAAATATATTCCATGCAAACAGTAACCAAGGAAAGCCAACGTAGCTATGCTAATATCAGATAAAATAAACTTTAATACAAAATTTCTTAGACAATAAAGATATCATATAATGATGATAGGGAGTATTTATCAAGAAGATATTTCAATTATAAATATATGCACACTGAACAACAGAGACCCAAAATATATGAAGCATAACCGATAGAATTGAAGGGAAAAATAGAATTTTCTAAAACAATAGCAGAATGCTTCAGAAACCACTTTTAATAATGGATAAAGCACATATATAAAAGATACACAGGGAAACGAAAGACTTGAAAAAATATTAATGTAAACATACTAGACCCAAAAGATATATAGAGAACAATATACCTCAAAGTGTGGAATAGACATTATTTTCAAATGCAGAAAGTATTTCATCTGGATAGAGAGAGGGAGCAAAGATGGCAGACTAGAAGCAACTTGGACACGCCATTCTCATGAAAAGGATCAAAAATTCTGAGTGGATATTCACTTTCAGATTGATGATGTAGGAAAGAGTATTGGGAATTAAAACAGAAGTGATTGGAGGCATTGAAAGTGAAGGATAGGGTAGTGGGGTGATCCACTTGATAGAATCAGACGTAGCTGGGAAAAACACTCACGTGGGGATGGGACAGAGAAGAGAAACCTGGGATTCCACATTTACCCCAGGGGCATTGCATTTGGAGCAGTAAGAGGGGTCTTCCATTGCAGCAGGCCTCTGATCTGAAACAGGTAACAGACTGAAGACTGTACAGTGGCATTGCCCCAGAGAGAAGGCACAGTGGGATCCCACAGATTCTTGAGTCCCATATGCTGGAGCTAGCACCATATTGAGATCCCAGCCCCAGAGTTCTGTGTCTACTTTAGGGTCAGATACATTGCTGCCACCTCCCCATTGCCCCTTCTGGGCCTGGAAGGGAGTAAGGAGGCCAGGAACTCATGCACATCCCGTAAGTGAGTGATGCATGTCCCCACTGCCATTACAAGATTCAGGTGGAACATTTACCTGTGTTTCTTAGATCCTGCCACTGCCACTTGTATAGTGGTGTCACTGGTGAACCTGGGCTTGACAAATACCCATGCAACTGCTGTTGGACTTGGGTGGTCCCAGGCCACCACCCACAGACCAACTGCCATGCATTTGCTTCAGCACATCCACTCATGACAACCACAAGATAAATAAGAGATGCAGAAGAGTAACAGTGTTAAAGGCTCACAGTGCACTCAAACCCCTCTCCTGCCTGTTCAATGTTTCAGAGTAAAACTCAAGCACATCATCCAAGGACCTCTCCCTCTCTTCACTGAACAACAAAGTTCTCAGCAGGGGAGAACAGGTATATTGCAAAGTATCTCTTTGAGATGAGAGAAGAGGTTCTAGATGAAAATGAATCATCATAAGAACTCAGACAACATAAAAAAGGCTGTTTCCATGCCCCCAATGGATCATACATAGTAGCTCTCCAGCAATGAAATCCAACCAAAAGGAAATTGTTGAAATGTCAAATATGGAAATCAGAGTATGGATTGCAAGTAATATCAATGGAATTGATGAGAAAGTTGAAAACCAATACAAATAAACAAACAAACAAAAACAACAAATCAAGACATGAATGAAAAATTCACTACAGAGGTAAATAATATATGAAAAAAGACAACAGAACTTCTGGAAATAAAAGAGTCATTTAGAGAATGTCAAAATGCAGTGAAAAGTTTTAACAACATACTAGACCAAGCAGGATAAAGAATTTCAGAGCTTGAAGACAAGCCTATCAAATTGACCCAGTCAGTCAAAAGTGAAGAAAAATTAATCAATAGGTATGAACAATATCTCTGAGAAATATGGGATTATTAAAAATGTACAAATATGAGAATCATAGGTACACTTGAGGGTGCAAAAAGCATGCAAAGCCTATTTAAGGGAATATTAGAGGAAAACTTCATTGGTATCATGAAAGATTTAGACATCCAGGTATAAAAAGGTGAGCAAACACCTAGAAGATTCAAGGCAAATAGGACATCACCAAGACACAATGTCATTAGTGAAGCCAAAGTAAAACTGAAGGAAAAAATCTTCCAAGCTGCAAGATGAAAGCATCAAGTAAATCACAAAGGATATTCATCAGACTAACTGCACACTTCTCAGCAGAAATGTTACAAAACAAAAGAAATTATGGTCCCGATTTTAGTCTTCTTAAGCAGAATATCTGTCAGCCAAGAATTTTGTATCCTGCAAAACTAAGTTTCATAAACGAAGGAGAAAGAAAGTCTTCCCAGACAAGAAAACTCTAAGGGAATTTGTCAAGACTAGACCTGCCCTACAAGAAATGCTCAAATGTTCTCTATACATGGAACACAGCAATCGATTCCAACCAGTATAAAATCACCCAAAAGATAAAACTCACAGCTCTTAAACAACAGTAAAACAAGGAAGAAAACAAAGCAACTAAGTAACAATCAACATGATGACCAGAACAATATCTAGCATATCAATAACATTGAATGCAAATGGTCATAATGCCCCACTTAAAAGATATAGATTGCCTGAATGGATGAAAAAACACAACTAGAATATATAGTGTCTCCAGGAATCCCATTTAACTCACAAAGATTCTCATAGACTCAAGGTAAAAGTATAGAAAAAATATTCTATGCAAATGGAAACCAAAAGTGAGCAGGAGTAGGTATTCTCATATCAGATAAAATAGACTTTAAACAAACAATGGTAAAAAGCAATGATGATCATTATATAATGATAAAGAAAGAAATAGCAATCTTAAATGTATATATGGACCTAGCAAATGAGCACCTAGAATCATGAAACAAATTCTACTAGATCTAAGGAAAGAAACAGAGACATAATAGCTGGGAATTTCAACACTCCACTGACAGAACTAGACACATCATCAAGGCAAAAAAGTAACAAAGAAACACTGGACTTAAATGAGATTCTAGAATAAATGGGTCTAACAGACATTTACAGAAGATTCTACTCAAAAACTAAAGAATATACATTATTCTAATCAGCATATGGGAATATTTTACCAGACAGACATATGTTAAGCCACCAATCAAGTCTCATCAAATTAAGAAAAATCAAACTCAGACCATGTATCCTCTTAAAGTACAGTGGAATGAAACTAGAAATCAGTTATAAGAGGGAATCTCAAAACTACACAAATAAACCAAAACTAAAAAACCTGTTGCTGAATGACACTTGAGTCAATGATAAAATCAATATGGAAATCAAAAAGATTTTTGACTTTAAAGACACAGCAACACAAGCTTCCAAAATCTGTGGGATACAAGAAAAGTAGTGCTAACAGGGAAGTTCATAGCCTTAAAGGCTTACACCAAAAAGACAAAAAGATTACAAATTAACAATCTAATGTCACACTTGAAGGGACCTCAAAATGAAAAACAAACCAAATGTAAAAGCTAGCAGAAGCAAAGAAATAACAAGATCAAAGCAGGACCAAATGAAATAGAAATAAAAAATACAAATGATCAACAAAGAAAAAAGTTGGAACTTCCAAATGATAAACAAAATTGACAAACCATGAGC
The DNA here is from genome assembly GCF_040939455.1 of Microcebus murinus. NCBI lineage: Eukaryota > Metazoa > Chordata > Mammalia > Primates > Cheirogaleidae > Microcebus > Microcebus murinus. The sequence goes on from NC_134136.1 coordinate 53,640,090, forward strand.
TGGATTAGCCAGAAATATTAGAGAAATTACTCAAATAAGCTCAATCAGAAATAAAATGAAGGCGTTACAACAGATACTACAGGAATACAAAGTATCATATATGACCACTATGAAAATCTGTACACATACAAACTAGAAAATCTAGAGAAATGGATAAATTTTTGGAAATCTGTGCCCTTTCAATCTTGAATCTGGAAGAAATAGAAATACTGAAGGGACCAATGGTGAGTAACAAGTTTGAAACAGTAAAAAAATCTCTCCTCAAAACAATAACAAAAAAGTCCTGAAGCAGATGGATCCACAGCAGAATTTTATTAGACCTAAAGAAGAACTGGCACTCATTCTCCTGAAATTGTTCCATAAAATCGAGAAGGATATAATCCTCCCTAATGCATAATACAAAGCCAGTATCACTCTGATACCAAATCCAGGAAAGAACCAAAAAAAGAAAAAAGAAAACTTCAGATCTATATCCCTTATGAACATAGATGCAAAAGCCCTCAACAAAATGCTGCCAAACCAAATTCGACAGCATATCCAAAAGATAATTCATCATGATCAAGGGGGCTTCATCCCAGGTATGCAAGGATGGTTCAGCATATGCAAATTAATAAATTTGGGATTCACCACATAAACAGAACTTAAGAAGGCGAAAGATCTCTATAAGGAGAACTAGAGAACTGTGATGAAAGAAAGCATAGATAACACAACCAAATGGAAAAACTTCCCATGCTTGTGGACTAGAATAATCAACACCGTTAAAATGTTCACACAGCCCTAAATGATTTACACATTCAACACAATCCCCATCAAATACCATTGTCATTTTTTACATATCTAGAAAAAACAATCCTAAATTTCATATGGAACTGAAAAAGAGCTGAAATATCCAAAGCAGTTCTATGCAAAAAGAGCAAATCTGGAGGCATCATATCACTTTACATCAAGTTATACTGCAAGGCAATAGTAACCAAAACAGCATGGTACAGTGATAACAGTGGACACATAGACCAATTGAATGGAATAGAGAATTGAGAAATAAACTATATAGTGACAAGCATATGGTTTTCATCAAAGCAGACAAAAACATACACTGGAGAAATCATACTCTATTCAATAAATTGTGCTGAGGAAATAGGATAGCAACAATCAAAGAATGAAACTGTATCCCTATCTTTCACCATATACAGAAATTAACTCAATATTAATTAAAGGCTTAAATCTGAGACCTGAAACCATAATAATTTTAGAAGAAAACATAGGATAAACTCTTCTAGGGATTGGCATAAGCAAATAACATATGAGTAATACCCCAAAAGAAAATACAGCAACAACAAAAATAAATAAATGGGACTTAATTAAGCTGAAAAGTCTTCACAGCAAAGGAAACAATGAACAGAGTGAAGAGATACTCTGTTGAATGAGAGAAAATATTTGCAATCAATTAATTTGACAAGGGACTCATATCCAGCATATATAAGGAGTCAAACATCTCAATAGGGTCCTTTTGGTCAGATCTTCAGACCAGACAACTTTTCAGTCAGTGTGGGGCAGGCAACAACTGGCCAAGGACCACTATACAGAAGGGGCTGAGCTGGTTGATTGGGTCCTGGATGTGGTACAGAAGGAGGTTAAGAGCTGTGACTGCCTGCAGGATCTCCAGTTGACCTACTCGCTGGGTGGGGGCACAGGCTCTGAAATGGGCACCCTCCTTATCAGAAAGGTATGAGAAGAATATCCTGATGGCATAGTGAATACTTTCAGTGTGGTCCCCTCACCCAAAGTGTCTGACACCGTGGTTGAGCCCTACAATGCCACCCTCTCCATCCATCAGTTGGTAGAGAGCACTGATGAGACCTACTGCATTGACAATGAGGCCTTTTATGACATCTGCTTCCACACCCTCAATCTGACCACACTGACTTATGGGGACCTGAACCATGTCATCTCAGCTATCATGAGTGGTGTCACCACCTGCCCCCACTTCCCTGGACAGCTCAATGCTGACCTCCACAAACTGGCAGTCAACAAGTGCCCTTCCCACGTCTCCACTTCTTCATGCCTGGCTTTGTCCCTCTGACTAGTTGTGGAAGCCATCAGTATTGGGCTCTCACTGTGCTCAGACTCACTCAGCAGATTTTTCATGCATAGAACATGATGGCTGCCAGTGACACCTGCTATAGCCGGTACCTCACTGTGGCTTCCGTAGACGGATGTCCATGAACGAGGTAGATAGGCAGATGCTCAAAGTGCAGAACAAGAATAGCAGCTACTTTGTGGAGTGGATCTCCAACAATGTCAAGACGGCTATCTGCGACATCCCACCTCATGGCCTCAAGACGACGGTCACCTTCATCGGCAACAGCATGGCCATGCAGGAGCTGTTCCTGTGCATCTCAGAGCAGTTCACTGCCATGTTCCACCGGAAGGCCTTCCTCCACTGGTACAGTATCAGCAGTACCAGGATGCCACCGTGGAAGAGGAGGAGGATTTCGGTGAGGAGGTGGAAGAGGACACCTAAGGCACAGCCCCCATCACCTCAGGCTTCCCGCTCCCTTAGCCTTCTTCCTCAACTACCCCATTCCTCTCCCTCAGAATTTGTGTTTGCTGCCTCTGTTTTTATTTTCCTTAATCTTCTTCTTTTAGGTGGGTCTAGAACAGTGCCTGGCACATAGTAGGTGCTCAGTAAATACTTGTTTGTTGAATGTCTCCTCTCTCTTTCCACTCTAGGAATCCCAGATTTCTACCTTTCTGGGTAACCCTGTATGTTCTTCTGGTGCCCATTCCTCCCATCTGTCCAGTTAATATTTCCCACTGATTTTAAAATAATTCTCTCTAAGAAGCTAGGTCTCATTAAGATGCCATTTAAAATCAACTGGGTGCTGAAAACCAAGATGACCACCATCATCCTAAGCCCAAGTAGTAGCAAAGTGGGGCAGGGCAGGGGCAGGAGAAGTCACTATGAGGAAGGGATGGGATTTTCCATTCTAGAACAGTTTGGGAGAGGAAAATCCAGGCTTTTCAGTTAACATCTAGATATTTGCATATTTTATCTCTCAGCTTTAAGGGAGGTGGTAGCAGTATTATCTCCATTTTCAATCTCTCTCCAAGGTCTTTCCTTTGGAGGGATCTGCCCCACTCTGTGGAGTGGAATGCTCCCCTCCCCACCTCACTCATACATTGGATTCCTTCCTTTCCCTGGGAGAAGGGGATCAGAAGGGCAGAAAGCTTAGCTTTGGTCTCTAAACCACCAGAAATGCCCTCTTCATCCCTACCTTTTCTTACCCACAAAAAAGTAATAACATCCCTAACTTGTGTGGAAAGGTGTATACTGCCACCTAAATGAGTCATTCCCCAGAGAGGGGACAGGACACCCTCTTTTTTGCAAATCTCATCTCTTCGCTATTGTCTTTTTGCTCCCTACCCTTGGTTTTGTCATATCCTACACTTCAGATTTCTATTTTTTGTTGAACTAGCTGCTTTTTTTCATGTTGAAAAGATGACAATGCCCCATGAGCCAAAAACACAAAATAAGAATTGAAAAAAAAACACAATTACATTTACAACAAGATAAAAAAAGAACAATGTACTGAGAAATAAATTTAACCAAGTAGGTATAAGTCTTATATACTGAAAACTATTGAAATAAATTAAAGATGATCTAAAGAAATAGAAGATATCCTGTGTTCACTGATTTAAAAACAGTATTATTTAAATGCAAATACCTCCCAAATGATCTGAAAAATCATTGCAATCCCTGTCAAAATCCCAACTTCCTTTTTAGCAGAAATATGTGAGCTGCTCCTAAATGTTTTTGCTAATTTGTTGTCCTTTGCAAAAACAGTCTTGAAAAAAAGAACTAATGTTGGTGGACTCACACTTCCTGATTTCAAAACTTACTACAAATCTACAGTAATCAAAACACTGTGGTGTTGGTATAAGGGTAACCATATAGATCAATTAAATAGAATTTAGAGTTAATAAACCTACAAACCTGTGGTCAATTGATTTTTCACAATGTTGCCAAAACCATTAAATGGGGAAAGAATCATTTTTCAAAAAAATGGTGCTATAACAACTGGATATTTCCTTGCAAAATAATAATTTTGCATATTACTTCACACAATTTATAAAGAAGTAACACAAAATGAATCAAAAAAGTAAATTTGAGAGATAAAATTATGAAACTCTTAGAATAAAACCTAGGATTCAATCATCATGTTTTTGGATTTAATGTTGGATACATAGCTTGGATACACAGCTATGACAATAAAAGCATGAGTAACAAAAAAAAATAGATAAACTGAACTTCATTAAAGTTAAAAACCTGCGCCTCAAAGGATACTATCAAAAAAGTGAGAAACTTACCCAAAGAATATGAGAAAATATTTAAAATTATATACCTGATAAAGTTCTAACGTTGGAATATATAAAGAATATTTGCAACTTAACACAAAAGACAAACTATCTTATTAATACATGGACAAAAGTCTTAACTAGATATTTCTCCAAATAAGCTAAACAAATGACCAAGAAGAATGTGGAAAGATATCCAGCATCTTTAGTCATTAGGGAAATTCAAATCAAACAAAGTGAGACACCACATCACACCCATTAGGTTGGTCATAATACTTAATAAAAAAACAAAGACAAAAACAAAACCCAGGAAATAGTTACTGTTGGTACAGATGTGGAAAAACTGGAACCCTTGGTTGGTGCTGGTGGAAATGTAGAATTACTGTGGAAAACACTTCAGCCATTCATTAAAATTTAAACATAAACTTTTCATAGGAGTTAGTATAAGTACTTTTTAAGTGCATAGCTGAAATAATTGTAAACATAGGTTTTTATAATAAATTGTGTCCAGATAGTCGTAGAAGCATTTTTAATTACAGGTGAAAAGTGAAAACAACCAAAATGCCCATCAACTATTTTAAAAATGTGGCATATTCATGCAATGGGATATTATGAATTCTCAAAAATGAATGAATGTACTACACCACGGATGAACCTCAAAAACAATAAGCTAAGTGAAGCAAGCTGGAAACACACATACACACAAACCACAACTTGTAGGATTTTATTCTTATGAAGTTTCCAGAATAGGCAAATCCACATAGAAAGAAAGCAGTAGTGGTTTCTAGAGGCCAGGAGGAGGGAGGATGGGGAGTGATCACTAAATGGATACAGGTTTCTTTCTTTTTTTTTTTTTTTTGAAGTTGGCATGATGACATAAAATTTTTTTTTTAACTATGTTACAGGTTTCTTTTGAAGGTGATGAAAATGTTCTAGAATCAGTGGTGATGACTGTAAAACATTGGGAATTACTAAAAGCCATTGAATTATACACTTTAAGATAGTTAAAATGATGAATTTTATGTTATGTAAAATTTACCTCTTTTAAAAATGTAGATTTCCAACAACATGGAGATATTAGAATGGAAGCATACCCTTAGGATTTATTAATTATTAACTCTTAACATGCAAAATATATTTTAGAGAGCATTTTTACATAGAATAAATAATATTAAGACAATTTAAGCATCAATTGTCGACATGATTTATATATAATGGATTTCCATCCAACATTAAGCTGTGATTTTTTTTTTTTTTCTGGCACTTGATCTCTGGTCAGATCATTGGGAAACCTATTCTGGCTTCCAGATCTGTGGGGAAGGACACTTTTACATATTATACAATGTTCTACTGCCATCCAGAGAGAATGTACCATCAAGCTGATTGTTCACATTTCCTCAGAGCTATTTACATGAATGAGGGCTTTTAGACAATAGACAATTGTGTCATTTCAGAATGTTTCTTTTATTTTAAGAGAAATCAGGCCTTATTGCTACCAAGAGAAAAAGTAAGGACTATTTTTGCTTCAATCAAAGCAATGCTGCTTTTTAAACAATTGTTTATATCTTATCTTATTATTATCATTATCATTTTTATAGGCAGACGCAGATAGATTTATTGAAAGCAAAATATACTCTTTTAGAAGGAGGCCAAAGGATGGACTTATCCAGAAAGGAATAGAGTCTTATATTATTTTTAATTGAAAAATAATAATTATAAATCCTTATGGGGTAGAATGTTGTTTTTTGATATATTTATACCCTGTGGAATGATCAAATCAGGCTCGTCTGCCTATAAAAATGATATTTATCATTTCTCTGTGGTGATATTTTCAATCCTCTTTTCATTTATATTTTTCTTATTCTTTTTATTTCAAAATATTAAGGGGCTAAAATATTTTTGTTACATGGATAGCTTTTGTAATGCTTGAGTCAGGGTTAGTAGTGGGCTCATCACCTGAATAGTGATCATTGTAAGTGTTAGGCAGATTTTAACCTCTCCTCTCCTTCCCCTTCCCCGTGCTTGATTTCCAATGACTTTTACTTCCCACTGCATACATGTGTTCCCCTCAGTTAGTTCCAATTTATCAGAGAGTACATGTGGTGTTTTTCTGTTCTTGAGATACTTTGCTCAGAATAATGGTTTCCAGTTCCATGCAAATTGCTGCAAAAGGCATTAATTCATCCTTGTTTATCACTGAGTAGTACTCTATGATATACATATACTACATTTTGTTAAAACCCCCCTATGAATTGATGGACACTTGGGTGGATTCGACATCTCTGAAATTGGGAATTGTGCTGCAATAAGCATTTAAGTGCAGGTGTCTTTTTGATAACATGACATTTTTCCTTTGGGTAGGTACCCAATAGTGGGATTGCTGGATTGCATGGTAGGTCTATGTTTAGTTCTTTGAGAAATCTTGATACTGTTTCCCATAGAGTATGTACTAATTTGCAGTCCCACCAAAAGTTCATAAGTGTTCCTTTCTCTCTGCATCCACACCGGCATATATTGTTTGGAATTTTTAATAAAAGCCATTCACCACATAAACAGAAGCAAAAACAAAGACCATATGATTATTTCAATATATGCATAAAAAGCATTCAAAAAATCCAGTACACTTTCATTATAAAAACCCTCAACAAGCCAGACATAGAAGTAACATACCACAAAATTATAAAAACAATATATAACAAACCCACAGACAACATCATACTGAATGGTGAAAAGTTGAAAGCATTTCCTCTAAGAACTGGAACAAGACAAGGGTACCCACTGTTACTACTTCTATTCAACATAGTGCAGGAAGTCCTAGCTAGAGGAATCAGTCAAGAGAAAGAAATAAAGGGCATTCAAATTGGGAAATAGGTTGTCAAACTCTCACTTTTTGCTGATGATATATGATCTTGAATTTAGATGGACACGCTTGAAACTCTGACTTGAGGGGGGGAATGGCAACATGCATAACCTAAACATTTGTTCCCCCATAATATGCAGAAATAAAAAAATAAATCAATCCATTACTCTGGCAAAAAAAAAAATACACCAAAGACTCCACCAAGAGACTCCTGGAATTGATAAATAAATTCAGCAAAATCTCAGGCTACAAAATCAATGTACACCAATCAGTAGCATTTCTATACAACAAAAATGTCAAGCTAAGAATCAAATCAAACACACAATAACTACAAGGAAAATAAAATACCTAGGAATATACTTTACAAAGGAAGTTAAAGACCTCTACAAGGTGAACTAGAATACACTGATTAAAGAAATCACAGAACACACAAAAAAATGGAAAAATATCCCCTGCTCATGGATTGGTAGAACTGGCATTGCTTAAATGTCCATACTACCCAAAGTGATTTACATACTCAACGGAATCACAATCAAAATACCAATATCATACTTCACAGATTTAGAAAAAACAATTATACACTTCATTTGGAACCAGAAAAGAGCCTGAATAGCCAAAGTAATCTTAAGAAAAATAAAACAAATCTAGAGTCATCACATTACCAGAATTCAAACTATACTACAAGGCTATAGTCATGGTATTGGCACAAAAATAGAGACATAGAGCAATGGCACAGAACAGAGTACCCAGTTATAAAACCATCTACCTACAACAAACTGATCTTTGACAAAGTAGACAACAACGTGCAGTGGGGAAAAGAAGCCCTACTCAATAACTGTTACTGTGAAAATTGGATAGCCATATATAGAGGAATGAAATAAGAACCCTATCTTTCAACACTCACAAAAACTAATTCAAGATAGATAAAAGACTTAAGGCATGAAACCATAAGAATGCTGGAGGAGAATGTTGGAAAAAGTCTTGTAGATATTGGCATAGGCAACAAATTTATGACTAAGACCCCAGAAGTCATTACAGTGATAGGACAAATAAATAAATGTGGCTTGATTCAATTAAAATGCTTCTGCACAGCTAATGAAATAAAATCAAATAGATAGCATAGAGAATGTGGAAAATATTGGCAGACTATACATCTCATAAAGGGCTAATATCCAGAATCTACAAATAACTCAAACAAATCACCAAGAAAATAACAAACACCCCACTAAAAAGTGAGCAAAAAACATAAACAGAAGTTTTTTTTTAAAAAGATAGACATATGGCCAGCTAAAGCATAAGGAAATGTTCAACATCTCTAATCATCAGGGAAATGCAAATGAAAACCATGAGGAGATAAAATGTTCCTTTTTAGCTGTTTTAAAATATATACAATATATTATTATTAACTGGAATTACAATGATTTCAGCATTATTTGCAATAGCTAACATATGGAAACATTGAAATGATCATCAACAGAAGGATAGATTTTAAAAATGTGGTATATATACACAATGGAATACTAATATAGCCTCAAAATCCAGGGAATTCTGCCATTTGCAACTTCATAGATGAAGCTAGAGGATATTATGCTAAGTGAAATAAGCTAGGCACAGAAAGACAAATACCATATGATCTCACTTATATGTGGAATCTAACAAAGTAAAACTACTAGAAGTAGAGAGTAAAATTGTACCTACCAGAGGCTGAGAGGAGTGGATGGTGTAAAGAGAAATGTTAGTCAAAGGATACAAGGTTCACATAGATAGGAGGAATAAGCTCTGGTGATCTATTGTACAGCATGATGAACTTTGCTTTTATCTATTTTATAAGTTGGAGTTCTGCAAAATATTTCACTTGAAAAGAGGATTTTATTGCTTTAAAAAGACAAATTGAATATCATTGCTCGTAAAAGATAGTTGGCAAACTACTTGACTAAAGAATTTTAAACTTACTTCCATCTTTGATGTTCTATGTGACTATTGTGACCTTTAACACTGAAGCCACTGACATATATAAGATTTTCCTAATCAAAAGTATAATTACAATCCTTGCAAGAATTTTCATTTAACAATTGCCTATAGGTCATGCTATAGGCCAGTTGCTACTCCCAGAAACATGGAGTAATTATTAACTTTAATACTCACAGCAGCACTATGAACAAGGCACTATTTTCATCCCAATTTTACAGAAGGGAAAAGAGAGAAAAAAAACGCTAAGAAAATTTCCCTTAAATTGATCACCTCTGTAAAGAAATAGAGAGAAAGAAATTTTCCCAAAGCAACAGTGAATGACAGAGCTGGGAATTGAACTCCATTAAGGTGGCTTCACAGATTTGCTATGCCATTTTTCCATATTAATGAAGCTACTTTTCCATCTATAGGTTATTAAGTATGAAATGTCTAATTTTCTTAAATACTAAGTTTGACAGTTGATATTTCTGATATTTCACTTTGATATTCTTATTTAAAATTTTTATTGTGGAAGTACAGCCTCATTCTTTCAAAGGCATGGTTTAGCTTCTGATTATCTTTCACATTTTTTTTTTTTTGAGACAGAGTCTCACTTTGTTGGCCAGGCTAGAGTGAGTGCCATGGCATCAGCCTAGCTCACAGCAACCTCAAACTCCTGGGCTCAAGCGATCCTCCTGCCTCAGCCTCCGAGTAGCTGGGACTACAGGCATGTGCCACCATGCCCGGCTAATTTTTTCTATATATGATAGTTGGCCAATTAATTTCTTTCTATTTATAGTAGAAACGGGGTCTCGCTCTTGCTCAGGCTGGTTTTGAACTCCTGACCTCCAGTGATCCGCCCTCCTTGGCCTCCCAGAGAGCTAGGATTACAGGCGTGGGCCACCGCGCCCGGCCATCTTTCACATTTTTTAGAGCATTTTTTGTGAAATGATGGGTAAGTCAAAAATTCTGTTATTTCTAATATGAGTTCTGTTGTGGAACTAATGCTGCACAGAAAACTTGTAATGCTAGCGAACTGTTTGGGAAGAATGTGGCTAATGAAAACAGTACATGGGTGGCTTGAGAAGCTCCATGCTTGTCACTTTAATCTTGAAAATGAGTCACATAGGTAACCTGAGACAAACGTGCATAATGATTTACTGAAAGCTGAAGTGGAAGTGAATGCATCTCAAACTACATGTGAATTAGTAGGAAGGTTTGATGTTACTATGCCAACAATATTGGACCATTTGAAACAAATGGGCAAGGTAAAGAAGCTGGATAGATGTTTAGCACATGAATTAAAGGAGAGTTAGAAAAGAAATCATCTCAAAGCTTACCTGTCTTTGCTGTCCCAACATAAAGGGAAACCATTTCTATATTGTTATGTGTGATGAAAAATGCATTATTTTTGAAAATCAAAAGGGTTTAGCACAATGATTGGATAAAGATGAAGTGCCAAAACACTGTCCAAAACTGAACACTCTTAAAAAAATAATTAATGGTGTCTGTTGGTCCAGTGCTGGTATTATCCACTCCAGCTTCATGAAATCTTGTCATTCAAGCATAGTAGATGTCAACTGCAATCAATTGAATGAAATGATGAGTTTGCTTGCAATTAAGCAGCCAAGATTGGTCAATAGAGACAGGCCAATCCTCTTACAAGACAATGCTTGACCACATGTTGTACAAACAGCACTGCTCAAACTACAGAGGCTGGACTTGGAAACTCTGTCATCCACCATATTCACCAGACCTTGCACCAACTGACTACCACTTCTTCCAGGCTTTGGACTACTTCTTGCAAGGAAAAATGTTCAATTCTCAACAAGCTGTGAAAAACGTCTTTCATGATTCCATCACCACTCGCTTTCCAGGCTTTTTTGCTGCTGGCATAAACGAGCTACCATTAAGATGATAAAACTGTGTGGACAGTTTAGGTGCATACTTTGATTACTTGTATAGCTTCCTATTTGAGATATAATAAACTAAAGTTTTGATTCGAAATAGGACATTTTATATTTAATGACATAATAATAAATTTCTGCTAGTGTAGCTCGTTTTTGTAGGCCTTTGAACTAGTAGAAAAGAAATCATCTTCACTCTCTTTTTGGCTATCCTTGTGACATTAGGGAGGCATTCTGTGATGGCTGCCTAAAGTATGGGGATCACATCTTGAATAGGAGTTACTCTTTCTGTGATTTTGTTTTTTATCTCTTTATTTTATTTTAATAAAAACAACTATTAATACATGCAAGCCAATGAATACTGCTTTTATAACAAATTAGCTGATGATTGGATGGACCCAGAACTTCAGTGCCACCAATTCTATGCCCTAATAAAACTTGACAATTAACTCTAGAGGCCCATAAAGGCAGCATTCCTAGGACTAAGGGAATGTCTTTGTTGATGAATACATCTTGCTGACAATTTTTCTCAGGGATATAATTTCACCAATGTCTGTTTAAGCAAGTCTTCTAGCGATATATCTATCCATTCTCTCTAATACCTGCAACTATGTTTATTTGTAAGATTCATGATCATGTATTTGTGTTCATAATATAGATAAATATTTTACTAGTCAAATACTGATCCAGAATATGGCTGTACAGCAAGTTCTCTGTCAACCTCTGTCAAAATGATAAGCTAGATAAAATGGAGCATGCATGTAAGGGGAGTTTAAATCTCTTCATATTCATATGTTAAGACATGGAGTCCCATGCATATCTATTGATATTATTGGGGTTAGCTAAGTAATTTCTAAGAGAAATAATTGGTATAATCAAGTTTAATAAAAAAATTTGAGAAGGGCAATAAAATCTTCTTTTCAATGATTTAATATATTCCTATTATTAATTAACTGTAGATTTATGTCCATTTGGCAAAGCTGTGTAGTTATAGCACTAAACATATTCCATGATAAAAACATTCCATGTTCATTCAATATTTTTAAACAGGTGTTATATGTTTATAGAACTTGTTAACATTATGAAATAAATTCTGAAAATATTTCAAGTTGTGGAAAATAGGACTCATGAGAACAACTAGGAAGAACTAAGCTTATTTTGTCTGAAACATAGAAGACTAAAGAGAAACTTAATAATGAATTTCAGGTACATGAAGGTCTTTTATACAGAGAATACTGTATACCTGTCTTCCATCCCCAATGAAAGAAGAGAAGAAGGAAAAGAGCTAAAACTATAGGATTATGGATTAACTAAACTAACCAATCAATTGAGACACTGGAAGTGCTAGTGATGGGAAGTCAATTTCTTTAAGGAGAAATAAAGAACTGTGAAAAATAATGTAAAACAAATTTTAAACATTAAAGAACAGAATATTATAACTATAACAGAAAGGTGGCTTTATTTAATATTAAAGTATAAACATATTTAAGAATTTGAGTATCTCTTCCAACGATGAGGTGAAATCTAAAATGCGTGCTACTCAGACTTGCAGAGAAACTTACCTTGAACACTTAAGAAGTCATAGTACTCAGATTTCTGAGAATAAGGGAATGTGTGCTGTCATCCAGAGCTGCTATATATAAGGCAAATGGAGATAGTCAGCACATTTGTGCTTCATTCCACTTTGAAGGCATTCAGATAAGCAGGCTATTATCTCATTGAGACTGAAAAACTTTCCACTATTTGTCATCTTATACACCTATGCAATAAGAGGGTAAGATTTACTGCTAAGATAGTGCTTTCACATTTAGTATTTTTCTCAAAATTTACAACACCTCCTGGCATTCTGAGATTCAAAAGGAACATTAAATTAAACCATAATCCCTAAATAAAGATCTAAGAGGAAAATGCCTCTTGGGCATTTTAATTTAAAAATGTGCCAGATATTTCATGTATTTTATGTATATGTGGTCTGTGTGAATGCTTGCCTGTATTAGTAGAAAATTGCTAGTTTTGGGAAACAAATACAATTTCCGACTCAATAAAGAAATTATGTACCTATTGAATTTATTATAGTTGTAAAGAAATTAAACCCAAGAGAACAGAACTTCTAGTGATTCATAAGTGCTACTCCCTACTGTTAAGTTAATGTTTTATGGCATCATTATGCAACTTTTTCAATCCCATTGGAGAATTGTCCTCTATTCTCTCTTCTTGAATAAATAGCCTGAAACAATATACTCTGATAACTATTCTGGCTGAAAATCATATCTGCACCCTGTTGAGAAATATGGCCCAATTTAAATTAGTATTTCCAGTAAATATACCAAAACACTTTCCAAAACATCTTTCAGGGAAGCTATATCACCAAATGATGTATTTTCTAAGTAATGCAGAACAATTTGTATTCAAGTCATTTTGCTGTCCCATTAAACTTTACAACATATAATATTTTCTTCAAAAGTAATGTGACAAAAGAAAAGAGACACACTGTAAAGGGAATAGTAACCACTTTCCTTTGTATTATAATTTTTGTGCCTTGGATTTTGTTTTGATGATAAAATAGTTTTGTCTTGTTTTTTACTCCATAAAGAAAAAAATATGGATGCACATTTTGGATAATATTGTGAATCTGAATGCAATGTTGATTCATTTGGTTTTCAACATAGTACAAATGTTGAAGCAGAAAAACATTTTATAGCTTATTTTTTTCTTTTTTATTTCAGCATCTTATGGGGGTACAAATGTTTAGGTTACATATATTGCCCTTGCCCCACCTGAGTCAAAGCTTCAAGCATGTCCATCCCTCAGATGGTGTGCGCCACACCCATTAGGTGTGGATATACCCATCCCCTTCTCCCCCTCCCATCTGCCCGACACCCGATGAATGTTATTACTATATGTGGACTTAAGTATTGATCAGTTAAAACCAATTTCATGGTGAGTACTTGTGGTGCTTATTTTTCCATTCTTGGGATACTTCACTTAGTTCTATTCAGGATAATATAAGAGGTGCTATATCACCAGGTTATTATTGACAATGACAATTCACTGAGAATTTAAAAAATACTTATTGATCTCTTATGTGCCAACCTCTTATTCATTACCACTAGCTAATGATGAACTAAACAGATAGGGTCCCTGATCTCATAGAATTTACATTCTATGAAAACAGGAATTGGAGTGAGTGGAGGATACAAAACCCTGAATAAATCAATAAGAACATTTTATTGTATATATTTATGGTGTACAACATAATGTTTTTTATTTTTATACATAGTAAAATAGTTGCTATACTCAAGCAAATTAATATCATCTCACATAGTACCCTTTCTTTAAGAAAATACATTTTGCTGTGTACACAATGTTTTAGGATACATAAAAATACATGAACATTTATAGATACATATAGATAATACAATGATTACTATAATTAAACAGATTAACATATCTATTATCTCACATAATCATATTTTTGTGACCAGAGCAGCTAAAATTTACTTATTTAACAAAAATCAGTGATACAGTACAATTTTATTAACTTTAGTCTTCATATTATACTCAACGTCTCAACATCTTGAGATGGGGGTGGACACGCTTGAAACTCTTATTCGAGGGTGGGCATGGGCAATATATGTAACTTTAACACTTGTACCCCCATAATATGCTAAAATAAAAAAAAATTTAAAAAAAGATAAGTATGGCTATTCAGGGATTTTGGGGGGGACTTCCATAAAAATTTTAAGATAGTTTTATTTCTATTTCTGTGAAGAATGCCATTAGTATTTTGATAGGGATTATGTTAAATCTGTATATTGTTTGGAGGAAAATGGACATTTTAAAAATATTAATTCTTCCCATCCATGCACACAGGGTATCTTTCCATGTATTTGTGCATTGTTCAATACCTTACATTAATGTTTTATACATTTCCATATACAAATCTTACACATCATTGTTTAAATTTATTCCTGGATATTTTTATATTATTGTAAATGGGATTATTTTCTTGATTTATTTTTCAGCTAGGTCATTATTTGCATATAGAAATGCTACTGATTTTTGTATTTTGTTATGTATTCTGCAATTTTACTAAATTAATATATTAGTATAACAGTTTACTTTCTGCAGTCTTTTAAGTTTTACACATATAAGATCAATTTATCTACCATGTGCTCTAGCAATCCCCTTTCTGAGTATACATCTGAAGAAAATGACATCATTACCTAATAAATATATCTGCACTCCCATGTTCATTGCTACATTATTTACAATAAGCAAGATGTGGAAACAATCTTGGTGTCCATCAGTGGACTAATGGTTAAAAAAAACATGATTATATATCTCTATAATACATAATATCCCATGCACATTTTTATATATGTATATATAAATATATTATTCAGCCTTACACAAAGAGATCTTGCCATTTGCCACAACATGGATGGACTTGTAGAACATTATGTTTAATGAAATAAGCCAGACACAGAAAGACAAATATTGCATGATCTCACTTATACACTATGTATTAATAGTATATTTTAAAAAGAACACAAGTACAGAAAGGTAGAGAATGAAACAGTGGTTACCATGAGTGGGTGGGGGAAGATGAAATGGGAAGTTATAGGTTAAAATATACAAAATAGCAGATATGTAAAATGAAAAAAATATATGTTAAACCATCCCTACATCCCTGGGATGCAGCCCACTTGGTTGTGATGGATTATTTTCTTGACAAGTACCTGGATTCGATTGGCTAGGATTTTGTTGAGAATTTTTGCATCTATATTCATAAGTAATATTGGTCTGTAGTTTTCTTTTTATGTTGCATCCTTTCCTGGTTTTCGTATGAAGGTCATGTTCACTTCATAAAATGTGTCCGGGTGGAGTCCGTCCTTCTCAATGTTGTGGAATAATTTCTGCAGGATAGGCACAAGTTCTTCCTTGTAGGTGTGGTAAAATTCAGGTGTGAAAGCATCAGGTCCAGTACTTTCCTTTTTAGTAAGGATTTTTATTGCTGTTTCAATTTCAGTACATGATATTGGTCTGTGCAGGAATTCTATTTCTTCCTGGTTGAGCTGGAGGCTGTGTGTTTCTAAGAAATTGTACATTTCCTCCACATTTTCTAGTTTGTGTGCATAAAGGTTTTTGTAGTATTCATGATTTATATCTTGTATTTCTGTGGCATCTGTTGTAATTTCTCCCTTATTGTTCCTGATGGAGCTTATTAGAGATTTTTCATTTCTGCTTTTCATTAGTCTAGCCAAACGTGTGTTCATTTTATTTTTTCAAAGAACCAACTTTTTGTTTTATTAATCTTCATATGGTTTCCCTATTGTCAATTTATTTTAGTTCTGATTTGATTTTAATGATTTCACTTCTTCTGCTGGGTTTGGGTTGGTCTGTTCTTTTTTTCTAGCTCTTTGAGATTATACATTAGGTTGTCTATTTGTGATATTTTGGATATAGGCATTTATGAAAATAAATTTTCCTCTCAGGACTGCTTTAGCTGTGTCCCACAGGTTTTGATAACTTGTGTCTCCTTTGTCATTTAGTTCAAAGAATCTTTTGATTTCTGTCTTGATTTCCTGGTTTATTAAGTGGTCATTGAGCAGAAGGTTGTTTAGTTTCCATGACTTTGTGTAGAAATGAGATTTCTTGTTAGGGTTGATTTCTACTTTTATTCCATTATGATCTGAAAAGATACTTGGTATAGTTTCCATTTTTTAAAATTGTTTCAGACACGCTTTGTGTCCTAGGATATGGTAAATCTTAGAGAATGACCCATGAGCTGATGAGAAGAACGTATATTCAGTGGTTTGGGGTAGAATGTCCTGTAAATGTCAGTCAGGCCCATTTTTTTCTAGAGTTCCGCTTAAGTTTCATTATTTCTTTGTTGATTTTTTGTTTGTAAGATCTGCCCTGTGCTGTCAGTTGGGTGTTAAAGTCTCTGACTATTATGGTGTTGTTGTTTATCCATTTGTTTAGATCAAGTACAGTTTGATTTATGAATCTGGGTGCACCAAGATTGGGTGCATATATATTTAGAATTGTTATGTCTTCTTGTTAAACTGTACCCTTCACCATTATATAGTGACCTTTTTTGTCTTTTATTACAGTTGTTGATTTAAAAATTAAGTTATTTGTAATCAGCACCACCACGCCAGCTTTCTTTTGGCTTCCGTCTGCTTGAAATATTGTTCTCCACCCCTTTACCTTTAGCCTATATGCATCCTTGCAGGTTAGATGCGTTTCCTGAAGGAAGCAGACACTTGGCTTGTATTTTTTCATCCATTTGGCCAGCCTATGTCTCTTGAGTGGGGAGTTCAAGCCATTCACATTTATTGAGATAACTGATAGGTAGGGAAGATTTCTGTTCCTTCTGTTGGGTTCAACTTTGTTGCTTTGTTTTGTCTCTTGAGCCATTTTGGTTTCTGGGCTTCGATCTTTATCTTTTGAGTAGATTTACATTCTTGAGTCTTTATTGTGCTGATCCGTGGGTAACACTGTTTTCAGTACTTCTTGGAGGGCTGGTCATGTCTTGGTGAATTCCCTCATTCTTTGCTTATCTGAGAATGTCTTGGTTCCTCCTTTGTATACAAAACTTAGTTTTGCAGGGAATAATATTCTAGGCTGGGCACTATTCTGTTTCAGAAGAGTGAGAATGGGGCCCTAGTCTCTCCTTGCTTGTAAGGTTTCAGTAGAGAAGTCTGGTGTTATTCGGATTGGCTTTCCTTTGTATGTAACCTGCTTCTTTCATCTTACAGCTCTTAGAAGTGCTTCTTTAGTTGATATTTTAGTCAGTCTGATGACTGCATGTCATGACGTCTTCTTGTTTGCATTGAATCTCCCAGGGGTCCTCTGAGCTTCTTCAACTTGTATATCGAGATTTCTACCAATGCCTGGGAAATTTTCCTCGATTATATCTTCAAATAGCTTATCCAACCCTTGAGTGTTTTCTTCTTCCCCTTCAGGTAACCGTATAACCCTCACATTAGGTTTCTTCACATAATCCCATACCTCTTGTAGGCTTTGCTCTTTTCTCTTGTTTGTCTGTTCTATGTCTGTCACTGATTTATTTAATTGGAAGATGTTATCTTCAATCTCTGAGATTCTTTCTTCTGTTTGATCTACCCTTATCTTGAGGCTTTTCACTGTTTTTTGTAGTTCCCTGAATTGATTCTTCATTGTTTCAATTTCTTTAGTGAATTTTTGTTCCAGGTCCTGGAGTCATTTTGGGTTTTCTTTGTGTTGATTATCCAGTTTTTCTTGCAACGCATTGAATTTTCTAAATATCCATGCTCGAAATTCCTCTTCTATCATTTTAGTGGTCTGATTTTGGTTGGTGTCCATTTCTAAGGAGCTGGTGTTCCTCTTTGGGGGTGTGTATTTTGTTTGAGTTTTCATGTTTCCAGAGTTCCTTCACTGATTTCTTCCCATCTTTATCAGTTGTTGCTTCTTTCCTTTAGGTTTTTGTTTGGATAATGACACACCCTGCTTAGTCTCTGAGCCAGTAGGTGGTGTTTGTGGGTGAGATTCGACCACACCCTGTATGATAGTCAGTAGGTGCTGTGAAAAGGATGTGCAGAATGTCCTCCCAGTCAGTAGGTGGTGCTTGCTCAGAAGAACAGTCTACACTGTTGCTTTTGTGTCCTGTAACCAGCTCTTGTTCCTCTAGAGAGGTACTCTAGTGCCTCAGGTGGGGCTCTGGGACTTCCAGGTGTGTCCTTATTCTCCACCTCAGTGAGGTGTGGTCTTGGAGTGAGTCTGGGCAGAGCTGGGTTGGTTAGGCCTGCCCTATAGCACCACAAATGCTCTTAGTAGGGATCAAAATTCTGTTCTCTGCTACCGGGATAGCTGTCAGGGAGGGGCTGGAATGGCCCCAGTCAGTCAGAAAGTCTCCAGGTGGGGGTGGGGCTGTCTGAGACCTGCAGTCTGGAGCAGGCTTTGCACCTTTCCACCTTCCCCAACTCCACAGCTTCTCCTGGGCCTCTGCCAATAGGCCAGATCTAACGCCACCAGGTCTCCCCTGTCTTTGATGCCGGCCACGAGGTTCCCTGCATGGGATCGTTGCCTGGGCCTGGCACATGGCCCCCCCCTTGGTAGAAGGGTTGACCTTAAGCACGCTAATCTGCCCTTAAAGGCATAGAAACCTCAGTATGCTGTTCACGAATATCCCTTCTATGCCCCAGGCAATGTGAGACCTGGGTGCACGGAATCTTGTCTGCAGGTCTGACCTCTGGGCCCCAGAATTCAATCCCACCAGGGAGAAGAGTGCCAGTCCCAATTCACCCATGGGAGCCCATGCTGGGTTATTGTCTTTTATCCTCAGGGTCTGCCCCACTCTCCTGGAGTCACCAGGCCAGCAGCACCTAGGAGGACTGGTGGGTAGGGAGTTCACAGTCTGAGTACCCCTCAATCAGCTGAAGGGTCCCCAAAAGGGAAGGTCCCATTCCCTCGTGATGCCTCCAGCTGGTGGATTTATTGTCTCTCTCGGCAGCCATGGTTAGGGTCGGGGAAGGGGAAAGTGTGGTAATGTGGCGCCTGCCACGTGGCTTGGGTCTGTGCTCATAGAGGTGCCCTGAGGGGGTTGGGAGCCTCGTGCCACGTCCACTACAGGCTTACCACTCACTGGCAGTGGCTGTCTCTGGGCTGGTGTCCGCAGGTCTCTCCAACTCCTGGGGAGCCCACCAGCAGTCCGAGATGCAAAGGATGGGAAAGTTAACTGGTTCACCTACCCTTGCCGCTGGTCTCCAGGCTACTTGGGAGGTCTCTGCTTCCAGCTCTCCTCCACAACCTCCTCCTCTGGAATCTCCCATAGTCTCCAGTACCCCTCCTTCTGACTCGGCCAATGTATGCTCATCTGCTTGCTTCTTTCTTCTAATTTCTTCTAGAAATTGTCTTTTTTTGCAGAGACACTCTGTCTGGCATTATTTCTCTCCCACCATCTTACTCCACCACCTATACTTATCTTTTTCTAATGTGGTAAGAGAACCTAAAATCTATTATCTTAGCAAATTTCCAACATTCAATACATTATTATAACTATAGTCCTCATATTATACCTTAGATCTCTAGATTTATTCATCCTACATATCTGCAACTGCAACTTTATACCCTTTGACCTACATCTACCTATTTCTTCCTAAATCCTGCCCCTAATAACCAGTAAGAAATTTGATGATAAAATATTCTATGAGAGAACTAAAAGAAAGTAATATGATAGAGATATCCTTAGGTGATGACAGAGGGACTTTCTGAACATGGGAGACTTACCTGAGGATGTAACATTTGAATTCAACCTTTATAATAATATAGAACCAATCTCATGAATATCTGGAGTCAGAGTATTTCTAGTGGGAGAGACAGTAAGTATAAAAGCCTTGAAGCAAGAAATAAATTCTTGCACTTAAGAAACTTAATAAAGATTCAATAAATGATGCTGCAAAATTTAGATACCTACATGAAAATATGAAGTTGGATCCTTACCTTATAATGTATCATATACAAAGACTAACTCAAAGTGGATCAAACACTTAAATGTTCATGCTAAAACTATAAAACTCTTGGAAGAAAAAATAGGGAAAATATTCATGACATTGAATATAGCAACAATTTTCTCAATATGGCACCAAATGCATGGACAACAAGAGAAGAACAGACAAATTGGTCATCAGCAAAATTAAAAACCGGATTAATATTCAAAACATATAAAGAACTCTCACCACTAAAACAAACAACCATATTTAAAAAATGAGAAAAGGGCTTAAATAGACATTTCCCCCAAGAAGATATATGAGTGGTCAATAAGCAAATGAAAAGATGCTCAACATCACTAATAATAAAGTAAATGTAAATGTAAACCACAATGGGATACCACTTCACATCCATTAAGATATATATTATATATTTAAAAAAACAGAAAAAAACAGTTGTTGACAGGGATATGGAGAAATTTGCTTCCTTTTTGTATTTTTGTTGGGAATATAAAATGGAGTAGCAGCTGTGGAAAATTGCATGGCTGTTCCATGATAATTTAAAAACATAATCACAATATCATCCAGCAATTTCACTTCTGGGCATATATCCAAAAGGATTTAAAACATAATCTCAAAGATATATTTATATACCCATGCTCATGACAACATTATTTACAATAGCCAATTATAATGGCATATTATTCATTACTAGAAAGGATGGAAATTATGACACATGCTATGACATGTATGAACCTTGAGGACATTATGGCCAATTAAATAAGCCAGTCACGAAAGGACAAGTATTTTAAGATTCCACTTACATGAAGTACCTAGAGTAGTCAAGTTCAGACATAGGAAGTGGCATGATGATTGCTAGGGGATGAAGGAAAGAGAAAAAGGGAATTAGCATTTAATTGGTACAGAGTTTCAATTGGAGAAGATGAAAAATGTTTGGTGATGGCTGCAAAACAATGTGAATATACTTAAAAACCACAGAAGTGTACACTTAAAAAGAGTTAAAATGGAAAATATTATGAGATATATATATATATATATATATATATATATATATATACACGTATTAGTACAATATAGAAAGAAACAAGGAATAATAACATCATCATTTAGGCCCCAACTCTACCCACTATATGTCTGATATATTGGACTGTTCCTAGAGAGAATAGTATCAGCTCTTCCCCATTTAGTATGATGTTGACTATGGATTTGTCATATGTGGCTTTTATAATTTTGAAGTATGTTTCTACCATGCCTAGTTTGTTAAGGGTTTTTATCATGAAAGGGTGCTGGATTTTGTCAAGTGGTTTTTCTACATCTATTGAGATAATCATATGGTATTGCTATTGATTTTATTTATGTGGTGAATCAAATTTATTATTTTATGTATGTTGAGCCATTTTGCATCCATGGGATGAAGACCAATTTGCCCTGACATGTTATTTCTGGATTTGCTGTTGAATTCAGCTTGCTAGTATGTTCTTGAGAAATTTTTCATCTATTAACGTAGTCATAAAGGATATTGGTCTGTTTTATTTATTTATTTATATTTTTGTTGTGTTCTTTCCTGGCTTTGGTATCAGGGTGATACTGGCTTCATAGAATGAGTTGGGGAGCATTGTCCCCTTCTGAATAGTATGAAATAATTTCTGTTTTAGGGATACTAGGTCTTCTTTGTAGGTCTGATAGAATTCAGCTGTGATATCATCTGACCCAGGGCTTTATTTTGTTGTGAGTTTTTTATTTTTTTTTTATTTACTGTTTTTATTTAATTGTTCATTATTGGTCTGCTCAGGAGTTCTATTTCTTCCTGTTTGAGTCTTGGGATGTTGGAAATTTCCAGGAACTTGTACATTTTACCTATGTTCTCTAGTTTATGAGGGTAAAGATGTATGTAATATTCGTGGACAATGTTTTGTATTTCTGTGGTATTAGTTGAAATGTCACTGTTTTAATTTCTGATTCAGCTCATTTGGGCTGTTATCTTCTGTTCTTGGTTAATATATCAAGAGGTCTGTTAATTTTGTTTATCTTTTCAAACAACCAACTTTTGTTTCATTAATCCTTTCTATTGTTTTGTTGTTGTTGTTGTTGTTGTTTTCCTATTCATTTAGTTCTGCTTTGTCCTTTGTTATTTCTTTTCTTCTGCTTTCTTTGAATTTAGTTTGTTCTTCCCTTTTTACTTCCTTGAGGCATGCCATTAAGTTGCTAATTTGTGATCTTTTTGTCTTTTTCATGTAGGCATTTAAGGTTATCAATTTTCCCTTGAGGAATGCTTTTGCTGTGTCCCATAGATTTTGATAGCTTGTGTCCTCTTTGTCATTTACTTCAAAGACTTTTTTGATTTTTATCTTAATTTCATTCTTGACCCAGTAATCATTGAGCAGCAAGTTGTTCTATGACTTTGTGTAGGTTTGAGTGTTTCTCTTGTGATTAAGTTCTAGTTTTATTCCACTGAGTTCTGAGAATGTTCTGGTACATTCTGAGTTCTGGTATGTTTCGGATATTTTTGAATTATCTTTGAGAATATCCCATATGCTGCTGAGAAGAATGTGTATTTGGTAATTTTTGCATAGAATGTTATGTAAATGTCTGTTAGGTCCACTTGATTACAGTTTGGTTTAAGTCCATTGCTTCGTTGTTTATTTTCTGCTTTGATGATTTTTTCAGGCTCTGACAGTGGGACACTGGGGTCCTTGGCAATTATGTTGGTTATATTTACTTTTTGCTTGGCTAATCCTACCTAAAAGAAAAAAAATTGTAATGTTTTGTAATCAATATTTTGTAAATAATGGTATGTTTAGTTACAATTTCCCATTCTCCCTATATATGGCAACTTTTGGGATACCCTGTATGGAAAAATGTGGTCATATGTAATATTTATTTTTGAAAGTATAATTCATATCTTAAAACTTACAATTAAGCTTTTAGTAATTTAACCTAAGGACATAACTAGAGATGTAAGAATTTACATTCAGTTGTCCCTCAGAATCTGTAGGAAATTGGTTCCAAGACCCCCACAGATTCTAAAACCCGCACATCCTCAAGTCCCTTACATAAAATGACATAGTATTGGCATATAACCTACACACATACTCCCATATATATTATATCATTTCTAGATTAATTATAATGTAAATACTTTGCAGATAGTTATTATACTCTATTTAGTAGTATTATTTTTTACTGTTGTGTTGCTATTTCTGTTTTTTCAATATTTTTGATCCACAGTTGTTTGAATACATGGATACAGAATACAAGGATATTTCAGGCTGAGTGTAAATATATTTCTGTGCAATACTATCCCTAACAGTAAAGAACTGGACCTACTCAAAATGTTAAATATTTTAAAAGTGAATAAATTATGTTGAATTCATAAGATGGCATATTATTTATGTGTTTAAAAAATGTTTTCAAAATATTTCCTGTCATTGGGATTTTTCAAAATCTATAAAGTTTTGTAAAGTGTAAGATACAAATATTAATTTATAAAATTTTCTCAAAAATGGATCCAAATTGCCTAATTTTTCTAATACATATATATGCTTAAATAAAACTTATACTTCAAAGAACTAAAAGTAGACCTACCATTTTATGCAGGAATCCCACTAGTAGGTATTTACCAACAAGAAAAAGAAAGACATTTTATTAAAAAGACCCTTGCATTTGAATGTTTATAACAGCACAATTCATAATTGCACAGATGTGGAAACAGCTCAAGTGTCCATCAATGCACGAGTAGATTAATAAAGTGTGGTATATGTCTACCGTGGAGTGCTACTCATCCATAAAAAAAGCTAATCTAGTATCTTCTGTACTACAGAAGATACTAGATCTGTATTCATACAGATACAACCTGGATGGAACAGGAGACCATTCTTCTAAGTGAAGTATCATAAGAATTGAAAAACAAACACCACTTATACTCAATACTAAATAGGAATGAATCGATCAACACTTATGTGCATATATGGAAGTAAAACTCAATGGAAATCAAGTAGGTGGGAGGGGGAGGAGGGAATGGGTAAATTCACACCTAACACGTACAAGGCACACTATCTGAGTGAAGGGTACACTTATAAGTTTGACTCAAACTATACAAAAGCAAATTATGTAACCAAAATGTATATACCTCTGTAATATTCTGAAATGAAAAATAAAACGTATAGAAATATTTAAAGCAAAATGAGAGTAATGATTATCTCCAAATGGTAGTTTGCTACCAGGATTTATTTTTTCTATTTGTATTTCTATTTGTGTTTCTCTAACTTTCCACAATGAAGCTGATCTTCAACAATGAATGGACAATCATAAAACTCAATGTATGTTAAGTTTTTAAAGCAGGACCTGCAAGGTTTAGCCTCATAATAAAAGGCCAATTTTCTTCCCTTGAGATAGGAAGAAAACATTAAAAATGAATGAGGAAAAGTTATGATAGATTTTGGATGATTGATTGTAGTAAGAACTGATAAACAAATGCAGTAAAGTTGCAAGATTCAAAATCAACATACAAAAATCAGTAGCATTTCTATAAGCCAATAGCAAACAATCTGAAAAAGAAACCAAGAAAGTAATCTCATTTACAATAGCTACAAATAACATAAAATATCCAGGATTACACCTAACAAAAGAAGTAACATATTTCTACAATGAAAATTGTAAAACATTGATGAAAGAAAATGAGGAAGATGCAAAAATTGTAAAGACATTCCATGGTTATGAATTGTATGAATCAATATTGTTAAAATGCCCATATTACTCAAAGCAAATTACAAATTCAATGCAATCCCTACCAAAATACCAATGATACTCTTCACAGAAAAGAAAAAGAGTCCTAAAATTTATATGGAACCACAAAAGACACAGAATAGCAAAAGCCATCCTGAAGAAAAAGAACAAAAGTAGAGGAATCACATTACCTGATTTCAGATTATACTACTATACTACAGATTATACTACAGATTATATTCAGTAGTAACCAAAAAAGAATGGTACTGTCATAAAATCAGACATATCAACCAATGGAACAGAATAGAGAACCCCAAAATAAATCCACACAACTATAGCAAATTTATCATTGACAAAGTTGCCAAGAACATACATTGAAAAAGAACAGTCTCTTCAATAAATGGTTCTGGGAAAACTGGATATCCACATGCAGAAGAATGACGGTAGACCTTTATCTCTCACCATACACAAAAATCAAAACAAAATGGACTAAAGACTTAAATGTAAGACCTGAAATTATGCAATGACTAAAATAAAATATTGGAACATTGGGGAAATACTTCAGGACATGGGTCTGGCCAGAGACTGCTTGAGCAATACCGCTAAAGCACAGGCAACCAAAGCAGAATTGGACAAATGAGATCATATCAAACCCAAAAACTTCTGCACAACAAAGGAAACAATCAACAAAGTGAAGACACAACCCACAGAAGTGGAGAAAACATTTGCAAACTACCCATCTGACAAAGAATTTGTAAGTAAAATACACAAAAAGCTTCAACAACTGAATGGGGAAAAATGAAATGATCTGATTTAAAAATGGACAAAGTATTAATATCTTAATAGATATTTCACAAAAGAAAACATACAAATGGCCAACAAGTATATGGAAAATTTATCAACATTAATAGTGATCAGAGAAATACATATCAAAACTACAATGAGATATCATCTCACCCCATGCAAGATAGCTTTTTTTTATTAAAAAGACAGGCAATGACAAGTGCTAGTGAAGGCAAGAGCAAAGACAAACCCAAGACACTGTTAATGAGAAGGTAAGTTAGTACAACCACTATGGAGAAGAGTATGGATGTTCCTCAAAAATTAAAAATAGAAATCACATATGACCTAGAAATCCCACTGCTAGGTAATGATCCAAAAGAAGGAATTCAGTATATCAAAAATATATCTGCACTACCATGTATATTATAGCACTATTCACAATAGCCAAGATTTGGAATTAACTGAAGTGCTCATAAATGGATGAAAGGATAAAGAAATTGTGGTATATATATACACAGTAGAATATTATATAACCATAAAAAGGAAGTCCTGCCATTTGCATCAACATGGATGGAACTAGAAAGCAGTATGTTAAGTGAAATAAGCAAAATACAGAAAGTCCAATCCTACATGTTCTCACTCATATGTGGGAGCCAAATACTAAAATGATCTTATGGATACAGAGAGTAGAATGCTGGTTTCCAGAGCTTGGAAAAGTTAAATAGGAGGAAGGATGAAATGAGGATGATTAATAATAGTGGGAAAAATATAGCTAGATAGTTATATGGAAATGAACAATATTTGGTAGCACAACAAAGTCAATATAACCAATGATAATTTAGTGTATTCCTTAAAATAACTTAAGGAGTGGAATTGAAATGTTCCTAACTCAGAGAAATTATAAATGACTGAGGTGATGGATACTCCAATTAACCAATATTCCATTCTCATGGATTGGTAGAATCAACATTATTAAAATGTGCATACTGCCCCCAAAATTTACAAATTCAATGCAATAACCATCAAAATACCATCGTTGTATTTCACAGATCTAGAAAAATAATTATATGCTTCATTTGAAACCAAACAAAACCCAAATAGCCAAAGAAATCCAAACTAAAAGGAAAAATCTTGAGCAAACACATTACCTAACTTCAGATTATACTACAAGGCTATAATAACCAAAATTGCATGGTACTGTTATAAAAGTAGAGACCTAGACCAATGAAACAAAAATAGAGAACCCAGAAATAAAACCATTTCACTACAACCAAATGGTCCTCAATGAAGCACACAGTAATATACATTTGGTAAAGGAAGTCCTATTCAATAAATGGTGCTGAGATAACAGGATAGCCATTTACAGAAAAATAAAACAGGAATCTATTTGTCACCATATACAAAAATTAATTAAAGATGGTTAAAAGACTTAATTATAAGGCATGAAATTCTAAAAATTCTAGAATAAAATGCATGGAAATTATTCTAAATATCAGTCTAGGCAAAGAATTTATGAGTAAGAACACAAAAGCAAAATACCAATAGAATAAGTAAATGGGACCTACTTAACTTAAAAAGCTTCTTCTCAGCAAAGAAAATAATCAACAGAGTAAATAGAAAACCTACAGATTGGGAAGAAATATTTGCAAACTGTATATATGATAAAGGGCTAATATTCAGAATCTACAAAAAAACTCAAACAAATCAGCAAAAGAAGAAAGGAATAACCCCGTTAAAAAGTAGAAAAAATACATGATCAAAAATTTTCAAAAGAATATAGACAAATTTCCAAACATGAAAAATTGTTCAGCATCACTAATAATCAGCAGAATGCAAATTAAAGCGACATTGAGGAGTGCATATATACTGTTGATGTGACTCCAAATTAGTTGTCTATAGAAAATAGTGTGGAGATTCCTCAAAGAAAGAAATGCAGACTTACCATTTGATCCAGAAAACCACCTACTGATTATGTACCCAAATGAAAAGAAGCCATTTTATCAAAAAGGCACCTGCACTCAGATGTTTATCACATCATGATTCACAATTGGGAGGATGTGAAATCAACCTAAATGCCCATTAGTTCATGAGTGGATTTAAATAAATGTGATACACACACACAAAACACACACACACACACACACACACACACCATGAAGTACTACTCAGCTATAAAAGGTTATGAAATACTATCTTTTGCAGCAAGTTGGATGGAACTGGAGACGATTATGCTAAATGAAGTATCTCAAGAATGATGTAGGGGGCGGAGCAAGATGGCGGACGAATAACACCGCCAGACAGAGGGTCTCTGCAGAAAAGACAGATTCTAGCAGAAATTAGAGGAAAGAAGCAAGAAGACGAGCATACAGCAGACAAGGGCTGGAAGGAGGGGTACCTGAGACCCCGGGAGACTCCACGGGAGGAGGCTGCGGAGGAGAACTGGAGGCTGAGACCACCGGAGCAGCCCTGAGACCAGCGGCCAGGGTAGGCGGATTTGCTGTTTCCCCTCCCCTGCATTTGGGACTGCTGGTGGGCTCCCCAGCGGGTGGAGAAACCTGCAGCAGCCAACCAGAGACCGCCGCCGCCAGCCAGCAGTGAGCCTGTAGCAGACGTGGCGATAGGTTCCCAACTTCCTCCGGGCACCTCCGTGTGCACAGACCCGAGCCGCGCGGAAGGCGCCATATTGCCTCCTCCTCCCCTCCGCCGACCCTACCCGCGGATGCCCAGAGAGACAATACAGCCACCAACCGGAGGCACCTCCAGGGAACGGGACCTTCCTTTTGGGACCCTAAACCTGACTCAGGGGAACTCAGATTGTGACCTCCCTACCCACCCGCCCTCCCAGGTGCTGCTGGCACCATGGTCCCAGGAGAACAGTGCCGATTTAGAGGCTGAGAGACATAGACCCAGCTTGGGCTCTCTGTGGGTGAATTGAGACCGGAAATCCTCTCCCTGGTGGGGATACAGTTTGAACTCTGGGACCCAGAGGTCGGACCTGCAGACCAGATCCCCTGCACCAAGGGCTAGCATTGCCCGGGGCACAGAAGGGTTATACGTGAACAGCCTACTGAGGTGTGTGTGCCTCCAGGGGCGGATCAGCATCCTAGAGGGCAACCCTCCTCCCAGGAGGAGGCCATGCACCCAACCCAGGTGGCGTTCCTGTGCAGGGAACCTCCCCACCCGCATCACAGTCGGGGGAGGCCTAGTGGCTTGTGGTCTGGCCTGCTGGCAGAGGCCCAGGAGTAGCTGCGGAGTTGGACAGGGTGGAAAGAAGCGAGGCCCGCTCCAGACTGCGGGCCTCAGACAGCCCCACCCCCACACACAGACTTTCTGGCTGAGCGGGACCATTTCAGCCCCGCCCTGACAGCTTTCCCTGGAAGTAGAGAACAGAACTTTGACCCCTGCTAACGGACTGAGGGCAGGCTTACCCAACCCAGCTCCGCCCAGAACAAGAACTGTTAACAGGACAAAAAATCAACAGTATAGCCTGTTCCTCCAAGCAAACGCCACCTACTGACAGGGACGGCATCTTGCAAAGCCATTCCTCAGCACCCAATGACGCAATATACAGGGAGTGGTCCAATTTCACCCACAGACACCACCTAACGCCTCAGAAACTAAACAAGGTGTGTGAATACCCAAACAATAACCTAAGGAAAGAAACAACAACTGATCGACATGGGAAGAAATCAGCGAAAGAACTCGGGAAATATGAAGAACCAAACATAAAACACACCCCTAAAGAGGAGCACCAGCCCCCTAGAAATGGACACCAACCAAAATCAGGCAACCAATATGACAGAAGAGGAATTTCGTATATGGATCATGAGAACACTCACCCAGCTGAAACAACAACTCAATAACAAACACAAAGAAACCACAAGAAGCCTCCAGGATATTGGAAAAGAAATAGACACAATGAAGAAAAGTGTAACCGAACTCCTGGAAATGAAGAATCAATTCAAGGAACTAAAAAATACACTGGAAAGTCTCAAGAACAGGGTAGATCAAACAGAAGAAAGAATCTCAGAGCTTGAAGATAACACCCTCCAATTAAATAAATCAGTCACAGAAATAGAGCAGAGAAACAAGAGAAAAGAGCAAAGCCTAGAAGAACTGTGGGATTATGTGAAGAAACCTAATGTGATGGTCATAGGGTAACAAGAAGGGGAAGAAGACAACACTCAAGGGTTGGACAAGCTGCTTGAAGATATAATAGAGGAAAATAACCCAGGCCTTGCTCAAAATCTTGATATACAAGTTCAAGAAGCTCAGAGGACCCCTGGGAGATTCAACACAAACAGGAAGACGTCAGGACATGCAGTCATCAGACTGACCAAAGTATCAACTAAAGAGGCCCTTCTAAGAGCTGTAAGACAAAAGAAGCAAGTAACATACAAGGGAAAGCCAATTCGAATAAAATCAGACCTCTCTAATGAGACTTTACAAGCAAGGAGAGACTGGGGCCGCATTCTCACTCTTTAGAAACAAAACAATGCCCAGCCTAGAATATTATTCCCTGCAAAACTAAGCTTCGTATATGAAGGAGAAATAAAAACATTCTCAGACAAGCAAAGGCTCAGAGAATTCACCAAGACAAAACCAGCCCTACAAGAAGTACTTAAAACAGTGTTACACATGGAACATCATAATAATAACACACGAATATAAAAACAACAAAAACCCAAAGATAATAAAGGCCAGATATTACAATGGCTCAAGACAGAAATCATAGAAACAACATCTAACCCAACAGAATGATCAGTAATCTACCTTACATATCAGTTCACTCAATAAATGTGAATGGCTTAAACTCTCCAGTCAAGAGACATAGGCTGGCTGAATGGATAAGAAAATACAGGCCAAGTATATGCTGTCCTCAGGAAACACATCTAACCTGCAAGGATGCAAATAGACTAAAAATAAAAGGGTGGAGGTCAATATTCCAAGCACATAGAAGCCAAAAGAAGGCTGGTGTGGCAGTTCTAATTTCAGACGATTTAGTTTTTAAACCAAAAAAAGTAATAAAAGACAAAGAGGGTCATTATATAATGGTGAAGGGCACAGTCAAACAAGAAGAGATAACAATTTTAAATATATATGCACCCAACTTAGGTACACCCAGTTTCATAAAGCAAACCTTACTGGAGCTAAGCAAATGGATTAATAGCAACTCCATAATCGCCGGAGATTTCAACACCCCACTGACGGCACGAGACAGATCCTCCAAAGAGAAAATTAATAAAGAAATAATGGACTTAAACAAAACTCTAGAACAATTGGGTCTGACAGACATCTACAGAACATTCTACTCAAAATCCACTGAATATACATTCTTCTCATTAGCTCATGGGACATTCTCTAAGATTGACAATATCCTAGGACACAAACAAAACCTCAAGAAATTTAAAAAAATAGAAATCATACTATGTACCTTCTCAGATCACAGTGGAATAAAACTAAAAATCAACCCTAACAGAAACTCACATTTCTACACTAAAACGTGGAAATTAAACAACCTCCTACTAAATGATTACTTTGTAAATGAAGAAATCAAGAAAAAAAAAGTTCTATGAAGAAAACGACATGGACAGACAAGTTATCAACTCCTATGGGACACAGCTAAAGCAGTTCTGAGAGGAAAGTTTATCTCCATAAATGCCTATAACCAAAAGACAAGAAGATCACAAATAGACATTTTAATGAAACGACTCAAAGAGCTGGAAAAAGAAGAACAGACCAACCCCAAACCCAACAGAAGAAGTGAAATCAACAAGATCAAATCAGAACTAAATGAAATTGAAAACAGGGAAGCTATTCAGGAGATTAATTAAACAAAAAGTTGGTTCTTTGAAAAAATAAACAAAATTGACACACCATTGGCTAAGCTAACGAAAAGCAGATAGGGAAATCTCTAATAAGCTCCATCAGGAATAAAAAAGGAGATATCACAACTGATCCCAAAGAGATACAAGATACAATTTATGAATACTACAAAAATCTTTATGCACACAAACTGGAAAATGTGGAGGAAATGGACAAATTTCTAGAAACACACAGCCTCCCTAGGCTCAACCAGGAAGAAATAGATTCCCTGAACAGACCAATCTCAACAGCTGAAATAGAAACAGCAATTAAAAATCTCCCTAAAAAGAAAAGTCCCGGTCCCGATGGCTTCACACCTGAATTTTACCATACTTACAAAGAAGAACTAGTACCTATCTTGCAGAAACTATTCCACAACATCAAGAAGAACGGAAACCTCCCCGACAACTTTTATGAAGGGAATATTACTCTGATCCCAAAACTAGGAAAGGATGCAACAAAAGAAGAAAACTACAGAACAATATCCTTAATGAATACAGATGCAGAAATTTTCAACAAAATCTTAGCTAACCGAATCCAGACGCTTATCAAAAAAATAATCCACCACGACCAAGTGGGCTTAATCCCAGGAATGCAGGGATGGTTCAACATACGTAAATCTATAAATGCAATTCACCACGTAAACAGAAGCAAAAACAAAGACCACATGATTCTTTCAATAGATGCAGAAAAAGCTTTTGACAAAATTCAACTCCGTTTCATGATACGAACACTTAAGAAAATAGGCATAGAAGGGACATACCTAAAAATGATACAAGCCATATATGACAGACCCATAGCCAACATCATACTGAATGGGGAAAATTTGAAATCATTCCCACTTAGAACTGGAAACAGACAAGGCTGCCCACTATCTCCACTTCTGTTCAACATAGTACTGGAAGTCTTGGCTACAGCAATCAGACAGGAAAATGGGATCAAAGGTATCCAAGTAGGGGCAGAAGAGATCCAACTTTCACTGTGTGCTGATGATATGATACTGTATCTATAAAACCCCAAGGATTCAACCAAGAAACTCCTAGAACTGATCAATGAATTTAGTAATGTCTCAGGATACAAAATCAATACACATAAATCAGAGGCATTCATATATGCCAACAACAATCTAATTGAGAACCAAATCAAAGACTCAATTCCCTTCACAATAGCAACAAAGAAATTAAAGTACCTAGGAATATACTTAACCAAAAATGTAAAAGACCTCTACAGGGAGAACTATGAAACACTGAGAAAGGAAATAGCAGAGGATGTAAACAGATGGAAATCCATTCCATGCTCGTGGATCGGCAGACTCAATATCATCAAAATGTCTATAGTACCCAAACTGATCTACAGATTCAATGCAATACCTATTAAAATCTCATCAGCATTCTTCACAAATATAGAAAAAATAATTTTATGCTTCTTATGGAACCAAAGAAGACCCCAAATATCTAGAGCAATTATAGGCAGCAAAAACAAAATGGGAGGCATTAATATGCCAAATATCAGACTATACTACAAAGCCATAGTAATTAAAACAATATGGTATTGGCACAAAAATAGGAATATGGACCAGTGGAACAGATGTGAGAATCCTGATATAAAACCATCCTCATATAGCCATCTCATCTTTGACAAAGCAGACAAAAACATACGCTGGGGAAAAGAATCTCTCTTCAATAAATGGTGCTGGGAAAACTGGATAGCCACCTGTAGAAGGCTAAAACAGGACCCACACCTTTCACCTCTCACAAAAGCCAACTCACGCTGGAAAACAGACTTAAACCTAAGGTATGAAACTATTAGAACTCTAGAGGAAAAAGTTGGAGACACTCTCCTAGACATTGGCCTGGGCAAAGAGTTTATGAAGAAGTCCCCAAAGGCCATCACAGCAGCAACAAAAATAAATAAATGGGACATGATCAAACTACAAAGCTTCTGCACAGCCAAAGAAATAGTCATGAAAGTAAACAGACAACCTACAGAATGGGAGAAAATTTTTGCATCCTATGCATCTGATAAGGGACTGATAACTAGAATATACTTTGAACTCACAAAAATTAGGAAGAAAAAATCAAATAACCCCATTAAAAAGTGGGCAAAGGACTTGAACAGAAACTTTTCTAAAGAAAACAGAAGAATGGCCTACAAACATATGAAGAAATGCTCAACATCCCTAATCATCAGGGAAATGCAAATCAAAACCACAATGAGATATCACTTAACCCCAGTGAGAATGGCCTTTATCAAAAAATCTCCAAACAATAAATGCTGGCGTGGTTGTGGAGAGAGAGGAACACTCCTACACTGCTGGTGGGACTGCAAACTAGTTCAACCTCTGTGGAAAGCAATATGGAGATACCTTTAAGCGATACAAGTGAATCTACCATTTGATCCAGCAATCCCATTGCTGGGCATCTACCCAAATGATCCAATGACACTCTACAAAAAGTCACCTGCACTCGAATGTTTATAGCAGCACAATTCATAATTGCAAGGCTGTGGAAACAGCCCAAGTGCCCATCAATCCAAGAATGGATTAATAAAATGTGGTATATGTATACCATGGAGTACTATTCAGCTCTAAGAAACAATGGTGATATAGCACATCTTATATTTTCCTGGTTAGAGCTGGAACCCATACTACTAAGTGAAGTATCCCAAGAATGGAAAAACAAGCACCAGATATATTCTCCAGCAAACTGGTATTAACTGAGTAGCACATAAATGGACACATAGGTACTACAGTAATAGGGTATTGGGCAGGTGGGAGGGGCCGGGGGTGGGTATATACATACATAATGTGTGAAATGTGCACCATCTGGGGGATGGTCATGATGGAGACTCAGATTTTTGGGGGAGGGGGGAAATGGGCATTTATTGAAACCTTAAAATCTGTACCCCCATAATATGCTGAAATAATAAAAATAAAAAAATAATAAAAAATAAAAAAAAGAATGATTTAAAAAAAAAAAACTGCCACAGAGGGAGGGAATCAAGATGCAGAAAGAGAAACACCGCCACACAGAGTGTCTCTGCAGAAAAGACAGATTCTAGCAGAAATTAGAAGAAAAGAGCAAGAAGATGAGCCTACATAGGACGAGGGTCAGAAGGAGGAGTACCTGAGACCACAGGAGACTCCATAGGAGGAGGTCGTAGAGGAGAACTGGAAGCTGAGACCGCTGGAGCAGGCCAGAGACCAGCGGGAATGGTAGGTGGATAAGTCATATTTCCCCTCCCTTGCATCTGGGACTGCTGGTGGGCTCCCCAGCGGGTGGAGATACCTGCGGACACCAGCCCAGTGACGGCTGCCGCCAGCAAGCGGTAAACCAGTAGCGGACGTGGCACCAGGCTCCCAACTCCCTCCGGGCACCTCCATGTGCACAGACCTGAGCCACGCGGCAGGCGTCATGTTGTCTCATTCTCCTCTCCCCCGACTCTACCCGCGACTGCCCAGAGAGACAATACAGCGACCAGCCGAAGGCACCTACAGGGAACAGGACCTACCCTTTTGGGGCCATACAGCTGACAAAGGGGAAATAAGACTGTGAGCTCTCTACCCGCCAACTCTCCCAGGTGCTGCTGGCATGGTTATCCCAGGAGAACGGGGCAGACCCTGAGGTTGAGAGACATAGATTCAGCTTGGGCTCCCTGTGGGTAAACTGGGACTGGCACCCTTCTCCCTGGCAGGGATATAGTTTGAACTCTGTAACCAAGAGGTCAGACCTGCAGACCAGATCCTGTGCACCGAGGTCTCACATTGCCTGCGGCACAGAAGGGATATACATGAAGAGCCTACTGAGGTGTGTGTGCCTTCAGGGGCAGATCAGCATCCTAGAGGGCAACCCTCCTTCAAAAGAAGGCCGTGACCCAACACAGGTGGCGTTCCTGAGCAGGGAACCTCCCCGCCGGCATCACAGGCAGGGGGGCCTGGTGGCATGTGGTCTGGCGTGCTGGAAGAGGCCCAGAAGTAGCTGCAGAGTTGGGGAGAGTGGAAAGAAGCCAGGCCCACTTCAAACTGCGGGTCTCAGACAGCCCCACCCCCACAGGCAGACTCTCTAACTGAGTGGGGCCATTCAAGCCCCTCCCTGACAGCTTATCCTGGAAGCAGAGAACAGAACTTTGACCCTTAACAACAGCATTGGTGGTGCCTGAGGGAAAGTTTACCAAACCAAGCTCTGCCCAGCCTCTCTCCTAGACCAAACCTCACCGAGGGGGAGAAAAGGACACACCTGGAAGTCCCAGGGCCTTTGGGGACTTCTTCATAAACTCTTTGCCCACTGACCACCTGAGGCACCAGAGTGCCTCTCTACAGGAACAAGAGCTGATAACAGAACACAAAAACAACAGCATAGCCTATTCCTCCAAGCAAGCGCCACCTACTTACAGGGAGGACATCCTGAACACCCTTTTCACGGAACCTACTGACTCATTATACAGGGAGTGGTCGAATCTCACCCACAGACACCACCTAACGGCTCAGAAACTAAAGAAGGGGTGTGAATACCCACACAAAAACCTAAAAAAAAAAGAAACAACAACTGATGGACATGGGAAGAAATCAGCAAAGGAACTCAGGAAATATGAAGAACCAAATGGAAAAAAAAACCCCAAAGAGGAGCACCAGCCCCTTAGAAAAGGACGCCAACCAAAATCAGGCAACCAAAATTACAGAAGAGGAATTTTGTATGTGGATCATAAGAACACTCAACCACCTGCAAGAAAAGCTCAATAACAAACACAAAGAAACCACAAAACCCTCCAGGACCTAGAACAAAAGTTCACTAAAGAAATAGACACAATGAAGAAAAGTTTAACTGAACTCCTGGAAATGAAGAATCAATTCAGGGAACTACAAAATACAGTGGAAAGTCCCAAGAACAGAGTAGATCAAACAGAAAAAAGAATCTCAGAGATTGAAGATAACATCCTCCAACTAAATAAAACCGTCAGAGAGATAGAGCAGAGAAAAAAGAGAAAAGACCAAAGCCTACAAAAATGTGGGATTCTGTGAAGAAACCTAATGTGAGGGTCATAGGGTTACCAGAAGGGGAAGAAGACAACACTCAAGGGTTGGACAAGCTATTTGAAGATACAATAAAGGAAAATTTCCCAGGCCTTGCTCAAAATCTCCATATATAAGTTCAAGAAGCTCAGAGAACCCCTGGGAGATTTAATGCAAATAGGAAGATATTATGACATGCAGTCATGAGACTGAACAAAATATCAACTAAAGAGGCCCATCTAAGAGATGTAAGATAGAAGAAGCAAGTAACATAAAATGGAAAGCCAATTTGAATAACACCGGACTTCTCTACTGAGACTTTACAAGCAAGGAGAGACTGGGGCCTCATTCTCATTCTACTGAAATAAACCAATGCCCAGCCTAGAATTTTATTCCCTACAAAACTAACCTTCATATATGAAGGAGAAATAAAGACATTCTCAGATAAGCAAAGTCTCAGAGAATTCACCAAGACAAGACCAGCCCTACAAGAAGTACTCAAAACAGTTATATGCACAGAACATCATAATAAAAACTCACGAATATAAAAACAACCAAAACCCAAAGATTAAAGGCCAGATAATACAATGGCTAAAAAGAGAAATCAAAACAAAAACATGCAACCCAACAGAATGAACAGTAATATACCTTATCTATCAGTTCTCTCAATAAATGTGAATGACATAAAATCTCCACTCAAAAGACATAGGCTGGCTGAATGGATAAGAAAACACAGGCCAAGTATATGCTGTCTTCAGGAAACACATCTAACCTGCAAGGATGCATATAGACTAAAAATAAAAGGGTGGAGATCAGTATTCCAAGCAAATGGAAGCCAAAAGAAGGCTGGTGTGGCAGTTCTAATTTCAGACGATTTAGTATTTAAACCAACAAAAGTAGTGAAAGACAAAGAGGGTCATTATATAATGGTGAAGGCCACAGTTCAACAGGAAGAGATAATAATTTTAAATATATATGCACCCAACTTAATTGCACCCAGATTCGTAAAGCAAACCTTACTGGAGCTAAGCAAATGGATTAATAGCAACTCCATAATCACCGGAGATTTCAACACCCCACTGACGGCACGAGACAGATCCTCCAAACAGAAAATTAATAAAGAAATAATGGACGTAAACAAAACTTAGAACAATTGGTCCTGACTGACATTTACAGAACATTCTACCCCAAATCCACTGAATATATGTTCTGCTCATGAGCTCACAGAACATTCTGTAAGATTGACCATATACTAGGACACAAAGTAAACCTCAAAAAATTTAAAAAAATAGAAATCATACCATGTACCTTCTCAGATCACAGTGGAATAAAAGTAGAAATTGACCCTAACAGAAACCCACATTTCTACACTAAAACATGGAAATTAAACAACCTCCTACTGAATGATTATTAATAAACAAAGAAATCAAGATGGAAATTAAAAAGTTCTATGAAGAAAATGACAATGGAGAGACAAGTTATCAAATCCTCTTGGACACAGCTAAAGCAGTTCTGAGAGGAAAGTTTATCTCCATAAATGCCTATAACCAAAAGTCAAAAAGATCGCAAATAAACAATCTAATAAAATGACTCAAAGAACTGGAGAAAAGAAGAACAGACCAACCCCAAACCCAGCAGAAGAAGTGAAATCAACAAGATGAAATCAGAATTAAATGAAATTGAAAACAGGGAAGCTATTCAGGAGATTAATAAAACAAAAAGTTGGTTCTTTGAAAAAATAGACAAAATTGACACGACACTGGCTAAGCTAACGAAAAGCAGAAAAGAGAAATCTCTAATAAGCTCCATCAGGAATAAAAAAGGAGATATCACGACTGATCCGAAAGAGATAGAAGATATAATTAATGAGTACTACAAAAATCTTTATGCACACAAACTGGAAAATGTGGAGGAAATGGACAAATTTCTAGAAACACACAGCCTCCCTAGGCTCAACCAGGAAGAAATAGATTCCCTGAACAGACAAATCTCAAGACCTGAAATAGAAATAGCAATTAAAAATCTCCGTAAAAAGAATAATCCTGGTCCTGATGGTTTCACACCCGAATTTTACCACATTTACAAAGAAAATTAGTACCTATCTTGCAGAAACTATTCCACAACCTCAAGAAGAACGGAAACCTCCCCGACACCTTTTATGAAGCGAATATTACTCTGATACCAAAACCAGGAAAGGATGCAACAAAAAAAGAAATCTACAGACTAATATCCCTAATGAATATAGATGCAAAAATTTTCAACAAAATCTTAGCTAACTTAATCCAGATGCTTATCAAAAAAAATCATCCATCACGATCTAGTGGGCTTCATCCCAAGGAGGCAGGGATGGTTCAACATACGTAAATCTATAAATGCAATTCACCACATAAACAAGCAAAAACAAAGAAAACATGATTCTTTAAATAGATGGAGAAAAAGTTTTTGACAAAATACAGCACCCTTTCATGATACGAACACTTAATAAAATAGGCATAGAAGGGACATACCTAAAACTGATACAAGCCATGTATGACAGACCCATAGCCAACATCATACTTAATGGGGAAAAATTGAAACCATTCCCACTTAGAACTAGCAACAGACAAGGCTGCCCACTATCTCCACTTCTATTCAACATAGAGCTGGAAGTCCTGGCTACAGCAATCAGTCAGGAAAGTGGAATTAAAGGTATCCAAATAGGGGCAGAAGAGATCACACTTTCACTGTTTGCTGATGATATGATATTATATTTAGAATACCCAAAAGATTCAACCAAGAAACTCCTGGAACTGATAAATGAATTTAGTAGAATCTCAGGATACAAAATCAATACACAGAAATCAGAGGCATTGATATATGCCAACAACAATCTAATTGAGAACCAAATTAAAGACTCAATTCCCTTCACAATAGCAACAAAGAAATTAAAGTACCTAGGAATATACCTAACCAAGGAGGTAAAAGACCTCTACAGGGAAAACTATGAAACACTGAGGAAGGAAATAGCAGAGGATGTAAACAGATGGAAATCCATACCATGCTCATGGATCGGCAGACTCAACATCATTAAAATGTCTATACTATCCAAACTGATCTACAGATTCAATGCAATACCTATTAAAATCCCATCAGCATTCTTCACAGATATAGAAAAAATAATTTTATGCTTCGTATGGAACCAAAGAAGACCCCAAATATCAAAAGCAATTCTAGGCAACAAAAACAAAATGGGAGGTATTAATATGGCAGATATCAAACTATACTACAAAGCTGTAGTAATTAAATCAATATGGTATTGGCACAAAAATAAGAATATTGTCTAGAGGAACAGATGTGAGAATCCTGATATAAAACCATCCTCATATAGTCATCTAATCTTTGACAAGGCAGAAAAAAACATATGCTGGAGAAAAGAATCCCTTCTCAATAAATCGTGCTGGGAAAACTGGATAGCCACTTGTAGAAGGCTAAAACAGGACCCACACCTTTCACCTCTCACAAAAATCAACTCCTGCTGGATAACAGATTTAAATCTAATGTATGAAACTATTAGAATTCTAGAGGAAAATGTTGGAAACACTCTCCTAGAAATTGGCCTAGGCAAAGAGTTTATGAAGAAGACCCCAATGGCAATCACAGCAGCAACAAAAATAAATAAATGGGACATGATCAAACCAAAAAGCTTCCGCACAGCCAAAGAAACAGTCATGAAAGTAAACAGACAACCTACAGAATGGGAGAAAATTTTTGCATCCTATGCATGCGATAAGGGGCTGATAACTAGAATATACTTTGAACTCACGAAAATCAGTAAGAAAAAATCAAATAACCCTATTAAAATGAGGGCAAATTACTTGAATAGAAAATTTTCTAGAGAAGACAGAAGAATGGCCAAAAAACATATGAAAAAATGCTTATCATCTCTAAACATCAGGGAAATGCAAATCAAAATGACACTGAGATATCACTTAACCCCAGTGAGAATGGCCTTTATCAAAAAGTCTCCAAATAACAATTGCTAACGTGGATGCGGAGAGAGAGGAACACTCCTACACTGCTGGTGGTACTGCAAACTAGTTCAACCTCTGTGGAAAGCCATATGGAGATACCTTAAAGCGATGCAAGTGAATCTACCATTTGATCCAGCAATCCCATTGCTGGGCATCTACCCAAAGGTCCAATGACACTCTATAAAAAAGACACCTGCACTCGAATGTTTATAGCAGCGCAGTTCATAATTGCAAGGCTGTGGAAACAGCCCTAGTGCCCATCAATCCAAGAATGGATTAATAAAATGTGGTATATGTATACCATGGATTACTATTCAGCTCTAAGAAACAACAGTGATATAGCACATCTTATATTTTCCTGGTTAGAGCTGGAACCCATAGTATTAAGTCAAGTTTCCCAAGAATGGAAAAACAAACACCACATATACTCACCAGCAAATTGGTATTAACTGAACAGCACCTAAGTGGACACACAGGTACTACAGTAATCGGGTATTGGGCAGGTGGGAGGGGGATGGGAGCAGGTATGTACATACATAATGAGTGAGATGTGTACCATCTGTGGGATGGTCCTGCTGGAAACTCATACTTGTGGGTGAAGGAGTGGAAAGGGCATTTATTGAAACCTTAAAATCTGTACCCCCATAATGTGCCGAAATAAAAAAAAAACAGAGAAAAAA
Organism: Microcebus murinus; assembly: GCF_040939455.1. Lineage (NCBI taxonomy): Eukaryota > Metazoa > Chordata > Mammalia > Primates > Cheirogaleidae > Microcebus > Microcebus murinus. The sequence continues at coordinate 53,681,731 of NC_134136.1, forward strand.
ATACATACAACCCTGTTAAAAAGTTAAAAAAAAAGAAAAGCCACAGAAACTGTCTAATAATTGGGAGCTAGATTATGAGCATACATGGATACAAAGAAATTTAAAGGTCATTGGAAACCAAGAAGAGAGGATAGTTTGTTACAAAGTATCCATGTAACAAAAACATTTGTATCCCCTTAATAATTTGAAATAAAAAATTAAAAAGAAGGAATCAGTAAAGTCAAAGACAAGTCATTTGAAAACACCCAGCCCAATGACCAAAAAGAAAAGGAAATGAAACAGAGTGAATTTGTGAGACTAGTGATTTATGAGACATAATAAATCTAACCAATATACGTGCTATGGATGTCTCAGAAGGAGGGACAATGTGGCATTAAGCTTATTTGAAGATATAATTGCTGAAAACCTCCCAAATATGACTAACAAAATGAACAACAATATTCAGGGAGCCCCATGGAACTTAACTAGAATAAATGCTAAGAGGTTAAAACCAAGAGACATTATCAAATTGCCAAAAGATAAAGAGAGAATTTTAAAAAACAAGAGAATAGTGAGTCATCAAGAAAGATACTTTCAAACCAAGAGTACTATATTCAGCAAAACTGTCCTAAAAAATGCTAGAGAAATAATGTAACACATTAACAAAATCTGAGAGAATTCATCACCACTAGACTTGTCTTTTAAAAAATGCTAAAGAAAGTTTTTTAAGTTGTAGTGAAAGGACTCTTGACAGCGACATCAAAGTATATTAACGTATAAAGTTTACTGATAAACATAAATGTATAGACAAATATAGAATACTGTAATTCTGTAAGTGTGGTACATATATTACTATTCATTCGGATATAAAAATCAAAATACAAGAATATAAAAACTATATCTATTAAATACATTAATGGATACACAATTAAAAAGATGTAATTCGTGACAACCATAACAATTGATGTGTGAGGGTAGAAAAATAAAAGTGTACCTTTTTTGTGATTGAAGCTATTATCAATTTAAAATAGATTTCTATCACTAGAAAATGTTTATTTTAATCTCTATGGAAACCACAAAGAAAATACCTATAGAAGGTACACAAAAGAAAGTGAGAAAATACTCAAAATACATCACTGCAAAAATTAACAAAATACAAACAAAAATAATGAGACAAAAGGGGGAAATCTGTACAAGAGACAAAAATAAATTAACAAAATTTCATAGTAAGTCTTTATCAATAATTAATTGTAAATTAATTAAACTTTCCAATAAATAGACATAGAGTAGTTGAATGGATTAACAGAAAAGCCATATGTAACTATGTACTGTGTACAAGAGACTTACATTAGATTTAAGGACACACATAAGCTGAAAGTTAAAAGATAGAGAAAGACATTCTATGCAAAGAGTAACCAAAGTTATCAAGGGTTGACATAATTATATTGGACAAAGTAGACTTCAATTCAAAAACTGACACAAAAGGAAAAGAAGGATATGATGATAAAATGATCAACTTACAGGAAGATATAACAATTATTAAATATACATGCTAGTAACATCAGATCCCCCCAAATTATGAAGTAAGCATTGACAGAACTAAAGGAAGAAAAAGACAGCAACACATTTATAGTAGGTTATTTCAACATACTACTTTAATAATGGATAGAACATCCAGACAGAAACAAAGGAAACACAGAAATTGAAGTAAACTATGGACCAAATGGATGTATTAATAACAGATATATTGTCCTAATCTGTTTTGTGTTGCTATAACAGAATACGACAAACTGGGTAATTAATTTATAAACAGATTTCTTTCTTACAGTTCTGAGGCCTGGGAGGGGGCTGCATCTGGTAAGGGATTTCATGTTGTATTATAACAAGGTTGAAGACATGGCATGGAGAGAAATAGAAAGAAACTGAAATCACAGTGTTAAGTCCTTTTATAATCAGAATTAATACATTGAAGAGTGTATTGTCCTCATGAACTAAACACCTCCCTTTAGGCCACACCTCTAAGTGCTGTTTGCATTGAGGATTTAGTTTCCAACAGATGCTTTTTGGAAAATGCACTCAAATTATTGCATATATACAGAACATTTCACCTCAAAGCAGAAGAATAAACATTCTTGTCAAGTGCACATGGGACATTATCCATGATAGATCACATGTTAGATTACAAAAAAAAATGTTTAACAAAATTAAGAAGTTTGAAATAATATCAAGTATGTTTCCCAAACCAATGGAATGAAACTAGAAATCAGTAGCAGTGAAAAAACTGAAAAATTCACCAACATGTAAAATTTAAAGAACACAATTTTGCACAACAAATGGGTCAAAGGAGAAATAAAAACGCAATATACCAAAACTTATGGGGTGTAGCAATAGCAGTTCTAAGAGGGATTTAATAGTGGTAAATACCAACATTAATAAAGAAGAAAGATCTGAAATAAACAACCTAAATTTAACCTCAAGGAACTAGAAAAAGAAAAACAAATTAAACCAAAGTTCATACTAGAGAGGAAATAACAAAGTTCAGAATGGACATAAATGATATAGAAATTAGGAATACAATAGAAAAGTTAAAACCAAGTGTTGGTATCCTGGAAAGATAAAAAAAACTGACAAACTTTAGCTATAATAACTAAAAGAAAATGCAAACTCAAAAAAATAAAATCAGACTTATAAGAGGAGATATTACAACTGATACTACAGAAATAAAAAGACTTATAGTACTATGTACAATATGTTAATGAATTGGATAACTTAGAAGAAATGCATAAATTCTAGAACTATACAACCTATTAAGACTGAATTATGAAGAAATAGAAAGTGTGAATATACCTATAACTAGTGAGGGTATTATATCAGTAACTAAAAACATCTCAATTAAAAAAAGCCCAAGACAAGATGGCATCCATTGGAGAATTCTGAAAATTTTAAAAGGAAGTAATGCCATTCTTTCTCAAACTCATCCAAACAAATTGAAGAGGAGGAAACATTTTCACATTTTATGTGGCCAGTATTATCCAAAAATCAAAGCCAGACAAAAACATTACAATAACAATAAACTCTGCAGCAATATAATTGAAAATACAGATACAAGCATCCACCATAAAACACTAGCAAACTGACTTAAACAGCACATTAGAAGTACCATACATCACGACCAAGTCGGATTCATCATTGGCATTGCAACATAATATTAAAATGCCCGTAATACAAAAATTGATCTACTGATTCAATGCAATCCCTATCAAAATCCCAATTGTATTTTTGAAAAAATAGATTTAAAAAATCCTAAAATTCATATGGAACCACAAAGGAGCCAGAATAGTCAAAGCAAGTTTAGGAAGAACAAAACTGTAGTCACCACACTTCCTGATTTCAAATTATTTCACAAAACTATAGTAATCAAAGCAGTATGTTATTATTATGAAGACAGAAATATAGAGCAATGAAACAAAATAGAGAGCCTGGGATTGAATTCTCACATATAAAGTGAAGCAATCTTTGGCAAAGTTTCCAAAACTATATCACAGGAAAATAATAGTTTCTTTGTCAAATAGTATTGAAAATAAGATATACATATGCAAATGAAAAAGAAACTGGACCTTTATTATAAATAATACATAAAAGTCAATTCAAAATAGATTAAAGACCCAAACATAAGACTTGGAATTCTAAAACTTCTAGAAGAAGACACAAGTGACAACTTTATAACATTGGTCTTGGCAATGATTTTTGATATTACAACAAAAGCACAAGTAAAAAGAGCGAAAATAGACAAATGAGACTAAAAACCTCTGCAGGGCAAAGGAAGGCAATCAACACAGGAAGAGGCGACTTACAGAATCAGAGAAAATACTTCGAATTATAAATCTGACAAGGAGTTAATTTCCAAAATATGTAAGAGATTTCTATGAGTTAATAGCAAAAACAAACACAAACAAATTACTCAATTAAAAATGGGCAATAGACATTTCTCCAAAGAAGACATACAAATGTCCAATAGGTAGATGAAAAAAGGCTCAACATCACTAATCATCAGGGAAGTTAAAATCAAAACTACAATAAGATGTTGATATGGCCATTATCATAGAAATAGAAAATAACAAATGGTGGTGAAGATGTGGAGAAATTGGAACCCTTATGAACTATTGGTGAGAATGTGAAATAATTCAGCTGTTATAGAAAAAAAGTATGGAGTTTCTTTAAAAAATTAAAAATGTAACTACTGTAAGATCCAGTAATCCTCCTTCTGGGTATTGATCCAAAGGACTCAAAAATAGAATCTAAACGAGATATTTGCACTCTCATTTTCAATTGCAATATTATTTACAGCACCAAAGAGGTAGAAACAAACGAAATGTCTATCAGTGGATGAATGGATAAAGAAAATATCATATATACATACAATGGAATATTATTCAACCTTAAAAAGAAGGAAATCCTGACATATGTGACAACATGGATGAACCTGGAGGCCATTATGCTAAATGAAATATGCCAGTCATAAAAGGACAAATATTGCATGATTCCACAAATCTGAGGCATCCAAAAGAGTCAAAATCATAGATACAAAGAGTAGAAAGTTCATTGCCAGGGGCTAGGGGCAGGGAGAATAGAAAATTACTATTCAACAGGTGATATGGTTTAGATGTTTGGCCCCTCCAAATTTCATGTCGAAATTTGATCTCCAGTGTTGGAGGTGGGGCCTGGTGGGAGGTGTTTAGGTCATGGGGGGAGATCCCTTATGAATGGCTTGGTGTCTTCCCATGACTATGAGTGAACTTTTGTTTCATTAGTTCACAAGAGAGCTGGTTGTTTAAAGGAGCCTGGAACTACCTCCTTGCTCTCTTGTCCCTTCTCTCGCCATGGGAGGTACCTGCTCCCCCTTCACCTTCCACTTTGATTGACAGTTCCCTGAAGTATTCACCAGATGCTGGCATAATGCTTCTTGTATAATTTGCAGAACGCTGAACCAAATAAATCTCTTGTATATCTACTTGTAACTAATAGGAGGGAATTCATTAATAATCTCTCCATTTCAACACAATAACTATTAATATTTTCTTCTCAGTTTCTTCTAGTTAGAAATGTAGTTATATTGCATATGTAACTTTATATCACTTTCCACTTAAAATTATATAATTACTACATGGTCTTCATAGTTAATTTTAAAGGAGTATTTCTATATTATTATATTGTCTATATTTATGTAAATCAATTCAAGTTTATTTTAGAAAGATGTGGAGTATAATTGAATACATAAATCAAAAAGCAAGGAAATAATTTTAAGTGCTATTTAATATTATATTCAGTGAATGTAATGATATTATTAACTTAGCCATTTATCAGATATTGATAAAATTAAGTCTTTCCTAATTTTTAACCAATATAATTTCAAAGAAACTTTTTCTACAAATTACATTTTCAACAGTTTGGACTATCTCCTTTGGTTAGGTTTATACAATTAAAATTTCTGGATAGAATGACCTGTGCATTTCAATAGCTTTTCATAAATCCTAAAATGTTGATTTACATGATTTCTGAACCAGTGTCCACTGCAGAAGTACTGTATGAATGGGCCAATTTCCCGGACACTCTAGCAAGTGGAAGATGAGACTTTGAATATTTCAGGGAGAGTAGGGCTTTGAATTCCTGAGGTCATTATCTGTTACTCCAAATTTTATGCAGGCATTATGTGACCACATAGGCAACCCTAACTATATTGATCTCTTCTAGTCTCCCTCAAATTCCCTCTCCTATCTTTCAATATTGGAATGCTTATGAACAATTTTGGTGTTAGTGAGAGGCATTTCTCCCTTCCTCCTTTTTTCCCCCCTGCATTTTTTCCTTTCTTCCCTTGTGTGAAATATTTTTTTTACTAATATTATATAGGGATGTGTTATATAAGTATAAAACAATTCTATTTTACAAGTCTAGTGACCCTATGGAAGAGAATGCTACTCACTGGAATTGAGCCTGGTTTCAGGAAATAAAAAATATGTGTGGGCTAGTGTTATTTTTTATAGTGAAATGCAAATAAAGAACAGGAAATAGGGTGGCAATATTTTAATAATAGCAGCTTAACACATTCAAAGTCAACTGGGAACTTATGAATATATTGTACATTTATATAATCTAAATGTTACTCCAGAATTCTATGTGAATACCAATACATAGACCAAATGAAGTCTGATTCTGGGAGCTATGTCTACTATGGTTTCACTCTTCATAGTAGAGCCTCATGGCAGAGCCTCTGAAATCATGATTGAGCAGAAAATCTACCAAATAACCTGATTGCACAAATAGCCCAGACATTGAGTCTTTGTCATATGTCATAATGAATAAAGGTAAACAAACAATGATTAATTTAAAACTGGGTTTGGCAGTGTACAGCTAAAAAAGTTATTCATAGTAAAACTCTTCATAATTCAATACTATTTCTAGATAAATTTTAATTATACTAAGGTGAGTTATCTATTTTATTCATTTTAATTTGTAAGCAACTTTTCTTCAAATATTACACTGTTTTATCCTTCCCATTTTTTATATCAAGTTGACCTTAGGAAAAATAATTTCAGCATGTTAGATGGACGTTGAACTCAGAAATCATTTATTAATAGTATCTCCCTCTACATTTTATAGATGAAGAAATTAGAACAACCATACGTGACCTAAGGCAGTCAAACTCATGCCACTTGTAAGTGGCAGAAAAGAGGTAAGAAACCAGGTCTCCCATTTTCCAGTTAATGGGCTTTCCATTGTCATTTCACTTTCACCCGTCCACTCACCACAAATTTGTTAGTGGTGTACTTTCACCCCTTGGCCACTTTTTAATATCTGGGAATGAGTAGTGATGGATTAACTAAACTAATTCCTACTGATGGATATCTCATTCATTTATCACTTAACAATGTTAGTTGTGAGGCCCTAGGGACACAAACTAAAATAAAGCCTCAGACCTGCCTTCCTTAGAGACATTCGAAGTCTAGTTGGGCAAATAGTTAATTACAGTAGTATGATAAGTGCTGTAGTAAAAGATGTTATGAGGTGCTAAGGGATAACAATTTCTGTACCACCTGTCTGTCTTGGAGGGCAGGAGCATATGTCTCAGGGAATTTACAGAAGAATTAATACTTGAGCTTCAATTGGATTATTTCCAATAATTTATGTGGGCAGTATCATACATTCATGCAGAGTTTCAGAGTTTGGTTTCCAAGTCCATCATTTTCTAGGCCAAAAGAGAAAAATATTTTGATCACTAGACCCGGGATCTTTCTCAATGAGACTCATTTTTTATTAGCTCATCTTCATCTGTGAAAGATGCATTTCCCCTAATTCCTTCCAATCCTTGGCTAGAATTGATGCCCCCTCTGCATGTTCACAGTATTTGGTGCTTCTCTCCATCAAAATACTGATGTCGGTGTACTGTGCTTGGCATGTGTGAGTCTGTCTTCCCCTTTCATCTGTGAGTTCAGTGAGGGAAGGCACTGTAATACTGGTAGGTGCTTGCCAAGAACTAGGGTTTGTTGTTGTATGAATAAATGAAATGTTCCCTAATTGTCAGTATGGCTGTCCCTTGCTTTACTATATTCACTTACCCACTCATTTGCTCATTCATTCAAATAAATATCTTTGAGCAACTGCTTTGCATCAGGCCTTCTGCTAGGTGCAGGGTCTACAAATACCGTAAAACCATCATTCTCTCCCCTCATAGTGATCACTGTTCAGTGGATGAGACAAACAAACTAACAAGTTTATGCAATGAAATGTGGTGAGTGCTAAGAGAGGGAAAGTGGAAGCTTCCCTGAAAGGATAGAGCGGACACTGAAAAGTGTGTCCAGCTGAGGGAAAAGTATGGACAGAGGCCTGGGCACAAAAGAGTATGGTGTCTTTCAGAATTAAAACACACACACACACACACACACACACACACACACACACACACACACACACACACACAAAACAAACAAACAAAAAAAAAACTTAGTTTTGCTGGAGTAGAGAGTAAATCCAAAGGTTCTAGAACTGCTTCCAGTCAGAGCTTGCAACCTTGGTGATTATATCTTCTGAGTTTACTATTACCCCCAAAAGTGAGACAAGTCTTCCAACCTCTAGGCCAATAGAGCACATCCCCAAAGAGTCCACAGAGACTCAATGCATCTGCCTCTCCCTCTGTATTCATCATTTATCATCCAAAGGATAAGTTCTTCTGGCCATTTGAGCCTCTCTGGAATCATCATACTCATGAAGCTGTGGACATCCCTTCTTCCATCAAACCACTCCAATTCTTGCCTCAGTTTCCAAACCATTCCAGTGCACCATCCACGACTTCTGTTGTATACTCTGTAGTGTTTCCTTTATTTTTCAGCACTTCTCCTAGGGTTCCCACCAAGAATTGGAACCAGGCTCACTGGTAAGGACCCTTCTTATTGATCCTGAAGCCCTCTTGAATAGTGATTTTTATGTTCCCCTTTCACATTCCATATGCCTCTTGATCCCTTTGATATTTTGAGGCCTAAAGGATTCAACTTTCTTGTAAAAAACAAAAACAAAATAAATGAAACGCATTCTGCTTCTTTGAGGTGCATGCTATCATTGCCCCTCCTGCTCATTTTTCCTTAGCAATGACTTTATAACATGGCACATAATCAGTCATTCATTCTTCTCTACATATGACATCATTCATAATGACCTCCAAGCCTCTCAGTTCCTTGATCTTCTCATCTCCAATGAGTTCTTCTCAATTTCCTTTCAGCAACCCACTCCCACAGTTACACCCTGGACTTTGTCATTTCCTATAACTAATACCCCCATAATCACTAATCAAATTACTCTGCTTTCTGACAAAATCTTCACCTTTGTGGCCCACAATCTATTGATACCTTCATTCTATCCCAAGCCATCAGACCTCTTTTTTATTCACTCTCTTACATACACCACTTAGATTCTATAGTTGATATAATTACTATATAGTTAATATAATTTTAATAACACTCTTACCAAAACTCCAAACATGTTTGCCCTCTTTCATCGACATCATCTCACAAAGTTCTAAAATTGATGAGCCCTTTTATATACATTTTGCATTCCTGCAACTCAGTAGTACTGCTTGAGAAATCTACCAAGGAAAGATGAAAACTCTATAATTTATGATCACCATATTTCCTTATAGCCAAACTTCCTCAAAGGTTTAAAGTGCCTCCATTTCCTCAATTCCCAACCATTCCTTGATTTGTTTTATTAATCTATTCATTCACTTATTCATCTATTCAAAATTTATTGTGCTCTTACTATATCTATATCATAATATAATAGTTACTTGAAGGATATAAAATAGGTAATACAGTTCCACTTTTGGATGAGATAGAAAACTAATTGGATTTTTTCTATCTTCTCTAACCCCAACACCTGGAGGAGGTGAGCACTGATAGTTCTTAAAGTTATAGTCAGCAATAAACACAAGAATATTGAAAAATCCCTGGAAAGAGCAAGATAGAAAAATAGGAATCCCTGTTTATAATGAATTATGAACTGTAGCAGGAAAAGGACAAGAGATACAGAAAAAGATAGGCTGAGAGAAATTTTCTAATTCATAAGTTAATTAAAAAGTGTTATTTAGACAACTGGTGTGTTCTAGCTGCTGTTCTAAGTGCTGAGGATATAGTATTGAACAAAACAGGATCCTTGCCCTCAAGGAGTCAAACAAAACAGTTGGTAATAAGTAACATATAAAAAGTAAAGTAGGGAAGGGGACAAGGAGTTGCAGGGAATATAGGAAAATTTAAATAACGTTATCAGAGAAGGACTCTGTGTAGAGGTGATATTTGAGTAAAGACATAGTGGTGAGAGGGAGAGTCGTGAGTTTTCCTGAGAGAAGAGCATTCCAGGCTGAGCAAATATATTGTGGTGGCAATTTGTCTGGCATGCATTCAATAAATAGGATGGTAGCCTATGCGATTGTTACAGAGTGAGTGAGGACAAGAGCATTAAGACACAATGTCAGAAAGAAAATGTGTGGGACAGATCATGTATAGACTTTTAGGCCAATGCGAGGACTTTGACCTTTACTCTGAATGATATCAGAAACCATATCAGATGAGAGAGCAACATGACATCACAATTTTAACAGCATTACTTTAACTAGTGTGTAAAATACAGACTCAAGAGAAATAAGGTAGGAAATTAGGGGACAGTGAAGAAAGCTATTGGAATAATTTAATTCAGCAATACTAGCTCTTTGGCCCAGGACATAGTTTGTCCAACCTTGGAATTATTGACATTTGGTGCAGATAATTCCTGTTGTGCATGTCTTTTAGAGGTAAACTGCCCTGTGCATTGTAAGATATTTAGCAGAATCTCTGGCCTCTAACCAGTAGAGACTAGTATCCCCTCTGCCCTAGTTGTGACAACCAAAAATGTATCCCGACATCACCAAATGTCCTCTGAGGGCAAAATTTTCTTCACTTGTGGGAACCACTGGCCCAGGACAATAGCAGGGTAGCTGGTAAGAAATTGTATATTCTAGATATGTCTCCTGATGTTGCCAAAGTCCTCACATCTGTCAATGAAAATTCTCAAACTGATACTTATTCTGAAAAACTTACTTAATATACATTTAAGAATGGGTGTATCCTGAGACATATAGTCTTCTTACTATGCTTCTATCTCAGAAAAAAAAAAAAAAAAACACGTTAAGTGGGTTCAAAAAAAGTGAGCTATCTCTTTTCATAAGTTATGTAACATTATATTGTTTCTTTTTTTAAGTAGAAATTGGGTGTCAATATATCTTTGACTGCTTTGTTGAAAAAGAATATATTAATATATTCAGAAAATGTTTATGTGCACCCTGATTAGTAGATCTGTGGTTAGGGCTCGGACATGGATATTTGGAAAACCTTAACAGGTGATTCTGACATCACAGCCCTGGTAAAGATCTAGTGATATGATGTAATTAGAATATACCCAAGTGTATCTTCACATGTCCAGGAGTTCCAATTTAACACTTAAAGGCATTTAATTAAAGGATTTCCATAGTTGACCACTGAGAAGTTGGGAAGCTTGATGTAGGTAAAAAGACAAAGAACCCAGGAGGTCATACAAAACATCAATTTTCCAGTTTTCCCTTAATAATTAGGTGGTCCATTAATCAGACTCAAGAATCCAGGAAATTCATCCCATTAATCCTGTTAGAATATTTTTTGGAACAAAAAAGCATGTATGGATACTTTGGGAGAGTTTATCCCAAACATACTGAAGTCTATCCCTCATGGAATTGGTTTCTCTCAGGATTAAAAACAAAACAAAACAAACAACAAAAAAAAACATTTCATGATATATTAGTTATATTTACCTTGAAAATATGAAAAGCTCATAGGACTTTTATCTTCCCTATCAGTATCACAAATTCTGTGTTTATAAACATTATCAGAAATTCCAAATCCTTTCCTTTAGGATAATGTCTGAATGTAGATAACATCTGATTTTTAGAGCTCGCTAGGTATTGGCTGAGAGTGCAGAGAAAGTGAGAGGCCCTCTATAGTTAATGCTACTCCCCACTGCAATTGTAAATAACCAAGAAAGAATTATATCAGGTTGGTCTCCAGAACCTGTTTGCTAGCTAGATGTGATCTGAGCCTGAACCACATACTTCATGCTTTCTACCACCCCCACTTCTTAAGCCAAATGGCTTAATCAATAGATGATATATATTTATTCCTAATGTTTGAAATTCCTCATCAGTAGATAAAATTTTACCTTCCAAATGGAGAGAGTTGAAGTATAATAAATCAATCAATCAAAAACTTAAGAGACTTATTATGATCCATTCATTTTGCAAAGACAGAAGAGGGTGAAAAAAGGCATGAAGAAGGAGCTGAGAGTGGAAAGCAGGATAGTGAAGAAGAGAGAAGGGCAGAAAGAAGAATATAGATTTATTACTGACAAGTATATGTAAAGTGGATTCTTCTAAGTCTCTCTTGGGCAATGACAACCATGTAGCATTATAATAATTGTCAGCTTGACAGCTGTAAACATAAGCAGCTCTGCATCACAAGATTTAATGTTGATGTGTTAAAAGCCAGAATATTTTATACAAAGTTTATTTGAGAAATTTTTGTTGAGAAATCATTAAATTTTAATTTCATTACATATAATATTTCTCATGTGGCACCATTTTACGTGCTGTAAGAGTATGTAGTTAAACAGAATATATTCCTCTATGGCTATGCTGGATAACAGAAGAGTTTATCTGCTACCTAAATTTTTCCTGTGGGCTTTGTGATGAAGCAAAGTAAATTTGTAAAATAAAAGTGAAATAATACCAAATATTAATAGAAAGTGTAGCTAAAAAATGAAAACCCTTTCAGTCAATATTTTCTGTGTTTGGAAGATTTCTACTCTATATACATTTGGTTTCAGGCTGAGCTGATGAGAGAAAATAACATTTGACACTGTAAAAAGAAATCTTGCTGACAGATTATTTTTATTTGATGGCTGGAAAATTGATAATAGGAATTGAACAATGGTGGACAATTGAGTAGGCTATGGTAGTGATAATATTCTGGTGGTATCCTGTCCTTTGATCAAGCAAATACTCTAATTCAATGCCCTCTGTATTTCCCTGGCCACAATGTTCAAGAAATGTGGAAGAATAGGCATTATCTTTTAGCAACAATGGAGGAATGGTATGGTTAAAAGCAGAGGGCTAATTACAGACAAAAATTGTAGGTAGTTAAATGCTGTGAGGACTTGGAGTCGAATAGACATGAGTTTCAATCCTGGCTTTAGTATTTCTAGAACCATAACCTAAGGCAAATTAAATAATTTGTGTCCTGGTTTCCTTATCTCTAAAAGGGAAATATTGATAACAAGTTTTCAAAGTTGTTATAAGGTTTAGATATAATATATGTAAAGTATCCCATACTATTAATATATATCAGCTTAGTAAATAATAGTGATTACTGTTACCTTTTCCAGAAACAAGGAGTGTTTATTGAGGAGTATTTCAAAAGTGAACTACTTATTGTAGTGCTTTTGCCACTCTTTTTTGTAGAAAATATTCTGAAAAAGAAACAGTGTTACCAACAAATTTTCCTACATGATTACAAAATTAAATTGCCTTATTATTTTTTTTTATTTGTTTGTTTGATTTCAGCATTTTCTGGGGGTACAAATGTTTAGGTTACGTGTGTTGCCTTTCCCCCCTTTCCCCCCAGACTCAGAGTTTCAAGCCTGTCCATTATTTTTAAGAGTTCAGCTCTCAATATTCTAGAAAGAAAATTGGGCTTTAAGTCACAAATAATCATACAACTAAAGCATAGCATAGAGCAATGTGTGAGAACACCATGAGTAAACTAATGTGTAATAGTTTAAAAGTGGAAACACTATGACTACATTTTGTTTTTCTTGTGTGTTGGGCATTTTTTCCCAAATCTGTGCTCAGAGTGAAAAACTGCAAATGTCCTATAGACCACATTACATAAGTTTCTTAACAAGCATCTCCTATAAAGCAATCAATTATCTCTGTCCAAAAATAACATAAAATAAATTTATAAACTTTCTCCAAGTGCCCATCAATCCAAGAATGGATTAATAAAATGTGGTATATGTATACCATGGAGTACTATTCAGCTCTAAGAAACAATGGTGATATAGCACATCTTATATTTTCCTGGTTAGAGCTGGAACCCATATTATTAAGTGAAGTATCCCAAGAATGGAAAAACAAGCACCAGATATATTCTCCAGCAAACTGGTATTAACTGAGTAGCACCTAAGTGGACACATAGGTACTATAGTAATAGTGTATTGGGGAGGGGGGTAGGGGGGAGGGGGGCGGGTATATACATACATAACGAGTGATATGCGCACCATCTGAGGGATGGTCATGCTGGAGACTCAGACTTTTGGGGGGAGGGGGGGAAGGGCATTTATTGAAACCTTAAAATCTGTACCCTCATAATATGCCGAAATAAAAAAAAAAAAAAAAAAACTTTCTCTAAGGCAAATAATGCTATGTGTAAAATTAATTTAAGGTAGAATAAGTCAGATCAATTTATTAACTCTAGTGTTCTATAATTACAATTGTTCGTTATTACCTTGGGATATAATATGCAAAAAAAGGTTTTCATGAAGTAAAAACTTGTTACTAACCTGCATGCTTAATTCACATAATTAAAGCAATCAAAACTTATGTATTTCAGATATAAATATTAAAATTACCAAAGATGACTCCAAAATCCATAAAAAACAAATTGTAGATGCATCAAAATACTCATCTGACATACTTTTAAAGGCCGCTAGAGAATGAATAATGGATAAATAGACTAAAATAGTGGATAGTAGAGGATTCTCAAAAGATTAAAAAATGAACAAGTGATGATTTTATGTTAAAATCCAAGGTGATAAAATACTCCATATAAAATCTAAAATTGAAGAAAAGTGACAAGTGCAGAATCAAAATCTTAGCAAGGTCCAGCATCCTAGATTTGATGTTATCTCTGTAATGTTCAGACAAAACATGTTCCTGTCACTGGATGAGATAAGAGGAAAGTTTTATCTTATGGTTAGGGTTAAAATTTATTAAATCATATTAAGAGTTGAAATTAGATTAAAGAAGATTTATAACCTCAAGTGTGCATACATTTCTGGATTCCCAATGGAGAACTAGGCTTCCCAGTTCCTGATTCTTACCCGGGAACACAAGATGAGATGAGCAGGTACTCTTCTAAGAATCAAGAAGGAGAGATCTATGAGCTCCTTTCCAACTGGGATGATAATTACCTGAAAAAGTTGGTGCCATGCAGAATTCTAAGATGACTCCCCAAATCCCTGTCACCTGGTGTACAAGACCAATGTAATTCCTTTCGCTTGAGTGTGGGTGGAACTTGTGAATATAGTTGGATATTACTTCCTTGATAAGGATAATAATCAGTTAACTTTGAGGTAAACAAAAGTAAGCTAATCCTGGATGGCCTTGAAAGTTTCAGAACAGTCACTAAAAGAAAGTGAAGTGTCAGAGGTGTCTAGTTCTGCTGAGTTTGAAAATGTAGTCTCTATGAGTTCTAGAACTGTAAAAAAAAAAAAAAAAGAAAGAAAAAGAAAAGAAAAGAAAGTGGATTCTGCCAATAATTATGGGAACATAGAAAAGGAATTTGAGCCTCAGCTGAGATGTCAGCACTGGCCAACACCTTGAGTTCTTTCTAATAGGAACCTGAGCAGAGGACCCATGCCCAGACTCCTACCCATAGACACTGTAATATCATGGATGTGTGTTGTTTTAAATCACTAAGTTTGTGGTAATTTTCTATGCAGCAAAAGAAAACTAATACACAATAATAATGTTTTATCAAAATAGAAAGGCTCAGTTAAAATGGAAAAAAATACAACTGAGAATAAAATGGCATGTTTAAATATGAATAATGAAGTGAAGAAAAAAGGCAAAAGGCTTTTCCATTTTGAGTGATCAAACTGAAGTAGCCAGAAGTTTTAATAAGAGAAGGAATTGCATATTGGTGAAGCGAAAGATAGTTGAATACAAACCTCCAGCAATCATCATTCCACACGAACAACAAATTAAACAAACATCCATGCAAGGAAACAACATCAGAAGAACCAAAAATCAGCTGAGGGATCACAGTACCTGGTTTTGACATTATATCAAGTAAAGAAGCACTCAAGAGGGCAGAAAAGACAGTGTAGCATTACATACTCCACCACTTTCCTATCCCCTGCCAGTGCTGTGCCAGTGCACAGAATGGAGAGAGAATCTGTGTGCCTAGAGGAGGGAGAGCGAAATGACTGTGGGGCTTTGCATATAACTCAGGGGAACACAGTACAGGGCAGAATAATGCCAGCACCCACGGTGGGAGTATTTAGAACAGCCTGGCCAGAGGGAAATCCTCCACCCCAAAACAAGAGTTCTGACTAGCCCTATCACTGGCTAACAAAAAGTGGTCTGGGGCCTAGAATAAATTTGTAAGGCAGTCAGGCCACAAAGGCTGCAGTCTTTGAGTAAGTCCTGTGGCTGTGCTGGCTCTGAGACAGTGGACTTGGAGTACACTTGGCTCAGTGAGATATCAGCAGCACTGGCCAAGCCAGTGTTTCACCGCTCCTCAACAACAGGCAAGGCAGTTCAGGCAGAAGATTCTTCCACTTGGGGAAAAAAAAGAGAAGAGTTTAGAGGATTTCCTTTTGAAACTTGAGTACCAGCTCAGCCACAGTAAAATAAAGTATCAAGCAGAATCCTGAAGAATCTGATTCCAAGTTTTAGTTCCTGGATGATATTCTTAGACCCACCCTGGGCCAGAAGGAATCTGATTCCAAGTTTTAGTTCCTGGATGATATTCTTAGACTCACCCTGGGCCAGAAGGAAACATGCTACCTTGAAGGGAATGACCCAGTCCTGGCAGGGTTCACGACCTGCTCACTAAAGAGCCCTTGGACTTTGAATAAATATCAGAGGTAGCCAGGCAACTGTCACTATGGGCTTTGTGTGAGATTAGGCTAGCTTCAGGTGTGACCTTGCTTGGTCCTAGCTGTGGTGGCCATGAGGGAGTGCCCATGTCACTCCTCCTTCAATTCAAGCAGCCCAGAACAGAGGGTGAGAGAATAAGTAAGAGACTTAGCCTACTAACCCAGATAATCCTTCTGTATTTTACCCAAGTCCAAAAAGGGAGTACCACTAGGAGTCCTCAAGAGTTGCAGCATAACTCAGCATGGGGCACCACTAGTGACAGTACAGCTGTAGTGACAAAAGACTTAGATCAAAACACTTTTTTTTTTTTTTGCTGCGTTTGGGGTTGTTTTACTAGTCCTTTCCATTTCTTTGAGATGATTCACTAGATTGTTGATTTGTGATCTTTCTGTCTTTTGGATGTAGACATTTATGGATATAAATTTTCCTCTCAGGATTGCTTTAGCGGTGTCCTACAGATTTTGATAACTTGTGTCTCCTTTATCATTTAGTTGAGAGAATCTTTTGATTTCCATCTTAATTTCCTCCTTAACCCAATAATTGTTCAGCAGAAGGTTGTTTAGTTTCCATGACTTTGTGTAGAGATGAGTGGTGCTGTTGGAGTTGATTTCTAATTTTATTCCACTGTGGTCTGAGAAATTGCATGGCATAATTTCTATTTTTTTTAATTTGTTGAGACATGTTTCATGGCATAGGATATAGTCAGTCTTAGAGAATGTCCCAAGAGCTGATGAGAAAAATGTCTATTCAGTGGTTTTCCGGTAGAATGTTCTGTAAATGTCTTTAAGGCCCATTTGTTCCTTATTTCTGTTTAAGTCTATTGTTTATTTTCTTTTTGGAGGATCTATTATGTTCTGTAAGATGGGTGTTGATGTCCCCAGCTATTACAGTGCTTCTGTTTATCACTTTTTTTTAGATCAAGTAGGATTTGCTTTATGAATCTGAGTGTACCTGAGTTAGGTGCATAAATATTTAGAATTATTATGTCCTCTTGTTAAATTGTTCCCTTTATCATTATATAATCACCATCTTTGTCTTTCATTACTTTTGTTTATTTGAAGGCTAAGGTATCTTAAATCAGAACTGTTATGGCAGGTTTCTTCAGGTTTCCATTTGCATGGAATATTGTTTTCTATCCCTTCACCTTGAGTCTGAATGCATCCTTGTGGTTTAGATGTGTTTCTGAAAGACAGCAGATACTTGGCATATGTATATTTATCCATTTGGCCAGCCTATGTCTCTTTAATGGGCCATTTAAGTCATTCACATTTATTGAAAAGTTGATAACCGGGACAGATTTCTGTTCATCCTGACTTCAGAACATACTACTGAACTATAATAATGAAAACAGCATAGTACTGGCATAAAACAGACACATAGACCAATGGAACAAAATAGTGAACCCAGAGATAAATTCACACATCTATAGTTAACTTATCCTTGACAAAGTTACCACATACATTAGGGAAAGACAGTCTCTTCAATAAATGGTGACAGGAAAATTGGAGATACATATGCAAAAGAATTAAACTAGACCCTATCTCTCAACATATACAAAGAAATAAAATCAAAATGGATTATATACTTAAATATGAAACTGCCAAAAGAATACATTGGGAAAATGCTTCAGGACTTCTTGAGTAAAACCCCAAAACACAGGCGGCGAAAGCAAAATTGGACAAATGGGATCATATGAAGCCAAAAAGCTTCAGCATAGCAAAGAAAACAATCAACAGAGTAAAGAGACAACCTACAGAAGTGGAGAAAATATTAGCAAATATTGGCAAACTACCCAACTGACAAAGGTTTAATAGCTAGAATATATAATAGGTTCTAACACTCAATAGGAAAAAATCTAAAAACCCAATTAAAAATGGGCATATGTTCTGAAAAGGCAGTTCTTTCTTTCTTTCTTTCTTTCTTTCTTTCTTTCTTTCTTTCTTTCTTTCTTTCTTTCTTTCTTTCTTCCTTCCTTCCTTCCTTCCTTCCTTCCTTCCTTCCTTCCTTCCTTCCTTCCTTTCTTTCTTTCTTTCTTTCTTTCTTTCTTTCTTTCTTTCTTTCTTTCTTTCTTTCTTTCTTTCTTTCTTTCTTTCTTTCTTTCTTTCTTTCTGTGTTTTAGACAGACTCTCACTCTGTTTCCCAGGCTAGAGTGCTGTGGTGTCAGCCTAGTTCACAGCAACCTCAAACTCCTGGGCTCAAGCACTCCTCCTGCTTCAGCCTCCTGAGTAGCTGGGACTACAGGCATGCACCACCACGCCTGGATAATTTTTTCTATATATATTAGTTGGGCAATTAATTTCTTTCTATTTTTAGTAGAGATGGGGTCTCGCTCTTGCTCAGGCTCATTTCGAACTACTGACCTTGAGCGATCTGCCCGCCTAGGCCTCCCAGAGTGCTAGGATTATGGGCATGAGCCACGGCACCTGGCCTGAATAGTCATTTCTTAAAAGAAGACATACAAAAGGCCAACAGGTATATGAAAAAATGTTCAACATCATTAGTCATCAGAGAAATGCAAATCAAAACTACAATGAGATATCATCTGACCCCAGTTAAAATGGCTTTTATCAAAAAGACAGGCAATAATGAATGCTGGTGAGGATGTGTAGAAAGGGGAACTCTCATAAACTGTTGGTGGGAATATAAATTAGTGCAGCTACTATGGAGAACAATATGGAGGTTCCTGAAAAAAAAAAAAAAAAACTGAAAATAGAGCTAACAAATGACCCAGCAATCCTACTACTGGGTAAATATCCAAAAGAAGGGACTTTAGTATGTCAAAAATAGCCACAGAAAGAATGACATCCTGTCATTTGCAACAACATGGGTGGAACTGAAGAACATTGTGTTAAGTGAAATAAGCCAAACACAGAAAGATAAATCTCATATGTTCTCACTAGTATGTGGGGGCAAACTATTAAAAACAATTGATCTCTTCACTGATATCCCGATTTTCAAAAAAAAAAAAAAACAATTGATCTCATGGATACAGAGGGTAGAATGAAATTTACCATAGGCTTACTACAAGTGTAATGGGGACAGTGAGCAAAAGTGGGGATTGTTAATGAGTTTAAAACATAGCTAAATAGTTAGATACAATGAACAACATTCAATAGCACAACAAAGTGTCTACAATCATCAATAAGTTAAGGTATACTTTAAAATAACTAAAAGGGTGGAATTGAAGTGTTCCTAACACAAGGGAATGATAAATGTCTTAAGTGATGGATTCTCTAATTACCTTGATCTGAGTAATTCTCATTATATGTCTATATGAAAACATTACATGTGCCCTATAAATATATACGAATTTTATGTAACCAAATAAATAAAGATAAAAATATTTTTTTTAAAAGATGAAAAATTGAAGAGTAGAGTAAAAAGTAAAGGGGAAAAAAGACAAGAGTTTGAATTTCTCTTGTCTAATGAAGAAATATGAATAACTCTTCTGAAATGCAGCCTTTAAAATATACTTTTCTGGCCTACTAAACAGTTGATTACTGCTTTTATAACTGATTTTTGGAAAAATGAGTGAAATTATAGGTTGAATGAGGGATCATCAAATTTGTAGCAGGTTATTGTAATGAAAATTATGGTGTATATATAAATGTTTTTCTAATAGTTTATTTTTTAACACTTCCTTTAGTCCCCAGTCTTTTTTATAAGTGCAAGACCCTTTTGCCATAAGATATACCCAACTGACATCCATTATCTACTTACCAAGATTTTGAAACATTGCTTGCCCCAAATTTCAATTACTGCTCTATAATTACCCATTGTGATGTTCAGGTACTTTATTTTGACCTTTTATTCATAACTAAATGCGTGCCTGGAGTACAAAATTCTATTACTGTATATTTGTGGATGCCATATTTTACCCAAAAGAATAAAATATCCCTCAGTGACTACTCCTTGGGATGTTTCTTCTGTACCTGCCATGACATAGAGCAGAGGTACCCAACCTTTTTGGCACCAGAGACTGGTTTCATGAAATAATTTTTCCACGGACCAAGGAGGAAGTGGGGTTATGATTTGGGGATGATTCAAGCTCATTACATTTATTGTGCAGTCAAATCTCTTTGCTAATGATAATCTGTATTTGCAGATACTCCCCAACACTAACATCACCACCTCAGCTCCACCTCAGATCATCAGGAATTATATTCTCACAAGGAGCATGCAACAAAAATCCCTAGACATGCACAGTTTACAGTAGGGTTTGTGCTCCTATGAGAATCTAATGCCACTGCTGATCTGAAAGGAGGAAGAGCTTATGTGGTAAAAGAAGGGAGCTCGGAACCGCAGCCTTAGTGGGTACATTTATTCACTTATGCTCTGCTAAGAAAATAGGCCAAGCCTGATCAAAAAAATGAGGTAGAACATCATTTTAAATTTATTCTATGATCTTCATTTGCAAAGATGTATCTATTTAAATAACTTTCCTTATCTTTTTAATAAATTGGGAACAATGATCATGTTAAAAGTTTGCTGATTTCAGAAGACATACATACTAATGTTTACTGAAAGTATGGGCCTCAGATAAAAAGCATCAGAATCACTTGTGGACCACTTGCTATAAATACAGGTTTCCAGGTCTGAACCTCATAATCATTGCCCTTCAGTGCAAGAGACTGCATTTAAAACAGATGTGCTATATCACCATTGTTTCTTAGAGCTGAATAGTACTCCATGGTATACATATACCACATTTTATTAATCCATTCATGGAGTACTATTCAGCTCTAAGAAACAATGGTGATATAGCACATCTTATATTTTCCTGGTTAGAGCTGGAACCGATACTACTAAGTGAAGTATCCCAAGAATGGAAAAACAAGCACCAGATATATTCTCCAGCAAACTGGTATTAACTGAGTAGCACCTAAGTGGACACATAGGTGCTACAGTAATAGGGTATTGGGGAGGGGGGAGGGGGGAGGGGGGCGGGTATATATATACATAATGAGTGAGATGTGCACCATCTGGGGGATGGTCATGCTGGAGACTCAGACTTTTGGGGGGGGGGAAATGGGCATTTATTGAAACCTTAAAATCTGTACCCCCATAATATGCCAAAATAAAAAAAAAATAAAAAAAAAAATAAAAAAAACAGATGCGCACCGTCTGGGGGATGGTCACGCTTGAAGCTCAGACTTGAAGGGGGAGAGGAGACAAGGGCATTATACGTAACCTTAAAATTTGTACCCCCATAATATGCTGAAATTTAAAAAATAAAAATAAAAAAATAAAACAGACTTCTCTGCTGATTTTTATGAAAGAAAAAATTGGGGGAATCACAGGTTTAAAACATTTTAGAGATGCAATATAAATCTGTGCTGTTGTTTTGTATTACTGCTGCAACACACTGTGAAAGAATATCAGTACTTGATGTATTAATTATTTTTCTCTATCAATCTCTATTTTTATGCAAATTTCAACATTGACTGTGATAGTCAATGGAACTATTCTCTCAATAATACTGTGTGCTTACATGGAGTAACATGGCTGGTGATATCAGATTGGTTCCTATGGAATTTGTTTTTTTCCATGATCAACATTTAGAGATAAACAATGCAGAAAATATAACGGTAAAGGTGAGACATAAGAAAGGTAAGTGAATTGGATTTGGAAGCACATTGAAGATTAATTCTTCTCATGTGTGTCTGTGACTCTGGTCAGCCCAGGGATTCAGATATATGTTATGGATCTGTGGTATCAAAACAAATATCACTCACTAATACAATAGAGTTATTAATATTTTGCTATATTTGGTTATTACTAGTTTTGCAATTGGATGGGATCAAACTCACAAATAATTGGCTTTTATTTTATTGCCAGAGTTGGTCAGAGTGTTTATACATATTTATTGAGATAAACATATTTTACTGAGTCTTAATTCATTACATATGTCCAATAAATAAGCTATTACTATTGGAATAATTAAATAACTTAAAACACTTTCAAATTTTCTATTCTAAGATCACCAGTGTCACAAAGTTTCATTTTTATTTGCTTAAGTCAAAACAGGAGTTAGTTAAGTTAGAGTTATTTTGCATCTATAAAAGAATATTTCTCTACGTAGCATGGTTAAACAGATAGGGGAAATTATCCAATTTGAGAATTTCAGATTGTCTGAAAGAAACCACTCTCAAAATAATAAACTATTTGATAAATTGGAAATGTGACTTGGTGGAAAGCCCCCACAGATTCTAGTAAGATATAGTTCTTATCCACAATCAAAATAAAAATAAAACATCATCAAAATAAGACAGTTGAATGTTATAAAGAAAAGCATGTTTACATGACAACCTGAGACATATATTATAGCATATATCTATATACCATATAGATGTATGCTATATATAAAGGTATATAGCATATATACCTATTTTTGTAAATGTAACTGTTCACTACAAAGTTAGTATTGAAAATTAGCAGTTCATTTTAGATTAACCAAGAATTTTGTCTGTTAGAGAAATAATAATTGACTTCCAAAATTGAGATAACAGCTTATTATAGTTAAAATATAATATAATATTAACCTTAGTACCCATTTGCTTAATCCAAAGACATTTAATTATGCAAAGTAGGTCATAATTAGAAATGGAATTTATGACCCTTCTTTACCTCAGTCCACTTCACAAAACTGCTATAAAATTCCATAATATTGTAATTCTCCCTAGAAAAGTTACAGGATAAAAAAATGGTACATATATATTATGATTAGAAAAAGTTGAAAAGGATGTTCCAATGAGATCATATGACTAAATCATAATTACTCACAATTTAAAGAGTAGATAAATGGATACCATATTGATCTTATTTGTTGGTTAAAGACATTTAACATTATAATTTTATATATATTTAGATTTTGCTAAATATCATATTCATATTAATTAGTAGTTTTCTTTAAACTACTTAAATGTATGGTAAATTACATATTGATAATAAATTCTGTATAAATAATGTGTGACTTTACCTAACCTTTTTATAAATAAAATGTATTGGTAGAGAAATAAAGAACTTACTCTAAAGTTGAATTGATGAGCAAATAGCATTGGAATGTAAAACAGTAGCTATTTATACAATCATATAGTAACCTTGAAGATTGATGTGTAAATGCAATGCCTTTCACTCACTGATTTAGATGATTACTTTAAATGTTAAAAATTACATTTAAAAGAAAATTTCACATTTGGGAATAATAGCAGGATCAACAGCAGAGAATCTGGTACAAAAATTAGATTGGAAGCTAGAAGAATCGGGTATCACATGTTCTTAAAAAATGAGATATGACTGAAATATTTACTAGATTTGATCTTATGATTCATATGAGGGTAAAATTTAGGGCTGGAACTTAAATTTATGATCTCCCTGTTGATTGTGGAGCCATACAACCTGTTCAAAGATTACATTCTGTTCAAAGAAAGTAATGATAATGAAGATGAAAATGAAGTCAAAGATGATGGTCATGATGTGCTCTCATTGTCCATGTGGAGTAGTGGACTCAAAAGATCTGAATTTGAGTTCCACCTTCATTAATTGTTAGCAATATAAGCTTAGACAATTTACAACTTCTTTGAACTGTCTTTTGTGTAAAATGCACCTAATAATGCTGATATCAATAATTTTTTTACAAAACACAAATGAGTTAATGTGTATAAAAGCATTTTGCAAACTATAATTTTTGGGGATGACTTTAGGTTCATAATTTTGATGTTCAGTAAGGAAATTGTTTCAATTGTCCCCAAATAAAGTAGTACCTTGCGTAAATATTCAGGCCTTCACAATAACCTGGGATAATCAATTCCTGCTATGAATGACTATGCTCCAACTTTCATCAGATTCAAATAATATTATATTTTTAAAACTTGAATTTCAAAACTTTTTATCTATTATATTATTTCATGAAATGAACTAATTATAAAATATTTTTATTACAAGCTGTGCTGTAAAGTTTATTATTAGTTCTTATTGTATTCTTCAGTAATTAGTCTCATGCTGATTGCGTTCTTGGTTAGATTTCAGTTTTTTCACAATAGAGATTATAAATCTCCATTGTTTAAAAATTAATTTCTTGGGAATCATAAAATTCTCATTTTATAATATGCATGGATGTTCTAATTTCATGGATCTCTTGAGCAAAGGATTATTATTCTGTCAGGTATTTAAAATGCATTATTACTCATGCAGAGATTTGTTAATGGTTCACTGAAATAGATTTTAATATACAGATTTCAGCAGTACCTCTTCACTTATATGATAAAAGGGCATGATGAAAATAGTATAACTTGAAAATGATACAATCTACCAGTAATTAGTTTGGATAAAGTAACCTGCATTGTAATGTAATAATTTAATCACAAAAACATAATTGGTAAACTCTAATTTGGAATAAAGTACCTGAAAAGGTAAATAGTTGGACTAATATCAGCAAATATCAAGTTTAGATTTGGAAAAAATAAAAATAATGTTGAAAAGTAGCATAATTTTCTTTTTTTTAGAAAGGCAAGCATCAACTAATCCTACCCAGAAAGATAAATAGGTATTCTTTTAACCATTGTAACTATTTATATTTCTAGTTTTTTACAATTTATTTTTACTTTTAATTATGTCTGTTTTTAGGTAACTCAAGAAAGGAAAAAAAAAAGCATCAAAGAGAAAAGAGCCACAGAGCAATTTAAAACTAATGTTATTTGGCCTGTGATATAAAAGAGGCAAAATAACGTTTGGTTTTATTTGCTCTGTGGCTCTTCTCTGTAATGTCCTAGATTATCTCCCTTAATTCTACTTGAACATTTGATCAATGAATAATAGCTCAGGCAAGACACAGTTAAATGTTTATATAATAAAGTTAATTTTGTGTCATCAAATTTGATATGAGCTGAGAAGGCTTCAGAAACTTTGGGAAAAACAAAGTATTATTGCCACAAAATGGTAATGATAATAATAACAACTAACATTTACTGAGTGCTTATTTTGTGTCAGGCACAGTGTAATAATCTCCTCAGATTCATTAATTCCATGATTCATTACTTTTATTCATTCAATACTCAAAGCTACCTTGTGAGGTTTCTATTAATATTTACTATACAGATGATAAAATTTTGATGCTGTAGTGGGGATTAAAAACATAGCTCTTTTAAATTCCAGAGCTGAAGCCCTTAATTACCAAGCCATAGTATATTATTAAATGAGATAGAGTAGAATCTTAATCATATATATTCCTACTTTCTCTCAAGGGTACCGAAATAATTGACTGAATAGTGTACAGAGGCTAAATATGTGTGTTTTAAGTATAAACAACTATTAGAAGTCCTCTGAGGTAAATGTATTCAAATTACATATGCTCTGTGATCTTGTATACCAGTCAGCCACCACTACACATTTGCTATTTCAAAAGAATTCATATTACTAATACGGATGGAAACAACCTAATTTTCATTTATGATAATAAAATATTTGACACTAGTTCAAAATTATAAATTCACTGAAGATGATGGAGACTTATTGGGTTACCTTCCTAAAGTCTAATGATTATTACATTGATCTGAAGAGTAGGAATCTGCTACTTTCTAAATGTAATAATTGAGTTAAACATACAGGATATTTCTATATCTTTCATGAAGTCTAAGTTGTAAATGCTACATGAAAAATGCTGACATAACAAGATAATCAATTTGGAATTCAGAACACTTACGTAGCTATGAAAAATATCAATCATGAATCTAATAAAATACTACCTGATCATGACAAGATACGCGCGTGTGTATTTGTGTTGAATAAGCCTTCATGCAAATATATGAGAAAGTATAATATTTAGGCACTATTAAATTGGCCAGAATATTGATTATCCCATTTTACCAAAAACCAAACAAAACAAAACAAAACAATAAATCAACTTTATTGAGGTGATAATGGATTTCCCTGCTCCTAGACAAT
This sequence comes from Microcebus murinus, assembly GCF_040939455.1. Lineage (NCBI taxonomy): Eukaryota > Metazoa > Chordata > Mammalia > Primates > Cheirogaleidae > Microcebus > Microcebus murinus. The sequence goes on from NC_134136.1 coordinate 53,708,141, forward strand.
GAAGAAATTTTTAGTCAATATTGGTTAGACAATAAATACAAGAAAGCATTTGAAAAGCTGTTAAGCACATACTGTTAATGAATCAATGCAAGAGGAGGCTGCTTGTATGTGGCATTGTCCAGTAGAAATAATTTGGAGACCTATGCTTAGTTATCTATTTCCATATAACAAATTATTATAAAATTTAGCAGATTTAGGAGAGAAGCCAAGATGGTGGACTAGAAGCACCATGTACGTGCTGCTCTCAAGGAGATGACTGAAAGTGGCAAGTAGATATTCACTTTTAGATTGACTGTCTTAGAGAGAGCATTGAGAATCAAAAGAGAAGTGATTAGAGGCATCAAAAGTGAAGGAGAGGATAGTGGGATGATCCACTTCACAGTATCAGATGTGGCTGGAAAAGACACCCACATGTGAGGAGGGGCAGAGAAGAGAACCTCGGGATTCCACATTTGCCCCAGGTACATTGCAATTGGAGCTATAAGAGGGCCCCTCCACTGCAGCAGGCCTCTGGGCTCATACAGGCAACAGACCGAGAATATGCAGTGGCATTGCACTGGAGAGAAGGCACAGCATGACCCCACTAGCTTATCAGTGGCTCTGCAGATGGCACTGCAACTGGCACTATTTTGAGATCACAGACACAGAGCACTACTTCTACCCATGGGTGAGATTCATTGCTACTGCCTTCCCATTTCTCCTACTGAACCAGGGAGGGAGTGGGGAGGCTCTTCCCACTTGTGAACACTCTCACAAGTTGCCTGAGCAGGAGCTGTGTGCCTCCAATGCTTTCAGGGGGCCTGGGTGGGGTGACCTCTTGGGGATCTGTGGACACACAAACACTTCTACCCAAGCTGGCAGGTACTGACAATCCCAGCTTCCTGCAGGTGTGGGTGGGGCTATGCTCGAGCTCCACAAACTGACAAACACTGCCAAAAGTGGATCTAAGTGGGATAGCTCTCAAGCCAGCCTGGATTGACAATCACAGATACTCATGGAAGTAAGTGGGGCAATTTTTTACTCTGTAACACAGACCACCTGTGGCAACCACAGGGAAATTATGAGACAGGAGAAGCAGGAGAGTAGCACTGTTAAATGCTCACAGTACATCCTTTTCTCCCCTACCTGATCAATCCTCAGGAGTAGGTATCAAGTGTGCTATCCAGGGAACTCTTCCTCTCTTCACCGAGTAGGAGAGGTTCCCACAGAAAACAGGTACACTCCAAACCTATCTGTCTTGAGCTGAAAAAAGTAAGTTTCTGATGAGAAGGAACCAAAATAAGAATTCTGGCGACATGAAAAAACAAGCTGTTATGACACCCACAAAGGCTCACAATAGTTCTCCAGGAAGAGACTCCAACCAAAAGGAAATAGTTGAATTGCTAGATATGGAATTCCATATATGAATGGCAAGTAAGATCAATGGTACTGATGAGGAAGATGAAACCAACATAGAGTAGGTAAAAAATAATTCAGGAAATGAATAAAAATTTCACTATAGGGGTAATATAAGAAAATAAATAACAGAACTTAAAGAAACAAAAAAGTTATTTAGAGAAATGCAATATACAGCATAATGTTCTTACAAAAGATTAAAACCATGCAGAAGAAAAAAATTCAGATGGTGAAGACAAGGCTTTCAAATTAATGCAGTCAATAAAAAAATACAGACAAAAGAATAAAGAAGAATGAACAATGTCTCTGAGAAATATGGAACTATGTAAAATGAGCTAGTATAAGAATCATAGGTATCCCTGGGGGAAAAGAAGAAAAATCAAAAAGCTAGAAAAACCTATTTGAGGGAATATTTGAGGAAAATTTCTCTGGTATCCACAGGAATTTAGATTTACAGATATGAGATGGTCATTGTGTAGGTAGAAGATTCATAGAAAATAGGACATAAACAAGTCACTTAGTCAGTCATTGGCCTGGCCAAAGTAAAGGTGAAGGAAAAAATCCTACACACTACAAGACAAAAGCAACTTCTAACTTACAAAGGGAAAGCCATCAAATTAACAGCAGAGATCTAACAAGTCAGAAGGGATTGGGATCACATTTTTAGTGTTCTTAAAAAGAAAAACTGCCATCCAAGAATTCTATATGAAGGAAAAATAAGGTTCATAAATGAAGGAGAAATAAAGTCTTTTCCAGACAAGCAAACACTAATAGAATTTGTCACCACTGGACCTGCTCTAAAAGAAATAATTAAAAGTGCTCTACATATGAAACCAAACAATGAATACCCATCAGTGTAAAAACACCCCAAATCAAAGCTCACAGCTCTCATAAAACAGTAACACAAGGAAGAAAACAAAGCAACTAGATATCAGTCAGCATGACGACAAGATTGTATCTCACATGGCAATACTAACATTGAATGTAAACTGTCTTAACTCTCCACTTAGATGATGTAGATTGGCTGAATGGATGAAAAAAACACAAATATATATGGTGTCTTCAAGAAACCTGTTTAAGTCACAGGGATTCTAATAGACTTCAAGTAAAGAAATGAAAAAGAAGATTCTATGCAAATGGAAACCAAAAATGAGCAGGAGTAGCTACTCTCATAAATAAAATAGATCTTAAATCACAACTAGTAAAAAAACGCAAAGACAGTCATCATATATTGATAAAGGGAGTAATTCAACAAGAAGATATATCATTCCTAAATATTTATGCACCTAACACAGGAGTTCCCAGATTCATAAAATATATTCTACTAGATATGGGCAAAGAAATAAACAGCACCATCATAATAACCAGGGAGTTTAACACTCCACACAGATCTGGACAGATCATTGAGGAAGAAAATCAGTGAAAAAACATGGGACTTAAAGGAGAATCTAGAACAATTGGAACTAACAGATGTTTATAGAACATCCAACCCCAAATCTGCAGAAGATATTCTCTTTTCATTAGCACACGAGACATTTTTGAAGATAGATTATATGTTAGGCCACAAAACAACTTTCATAAAATGCAGAAAAATTGAAATCATACCACATAACTTCTCAGACCACACTGGAAAAAATAAAAAAACTAGAAATAAATTCTAAGAGGAACTCTCAAACACTATGTTGGAAAAATTAAACAACTTGTTGCTGAATGATTGATCTTTGGGTCAATGATGAAATGAATATGGAAATAAAAATATTTTTTGAACTGAATGACAAAGATGACACAGACATCAAAAATCTATGGCTTTTAAAAAAAAGCAATGCTAAGGGGAAAGTTCCTAGCCTTAAACATTTAAATAAAAAAGACAGAATTTAAATAAAAAAGACAAATTAAAATCTCGTGTCATGTCTTAAGGAACTAGTAAAAGAATAAACCAGCCCCAAAGAGCAGAAAAAAAAAATAACAAAGCTTAGAACAGAACTAAACAAAGTGGAAACCAAACAACAGCAACAAAAAAGGACCCATAAAACAAAAATTTAGTTCTTTGAAATGATCAAAAACTCAATAGACCACTAGATAGAGTAATCAGAAATAAAGAGAAAGGACTCAAATAAGCTCAATCACAAAAATGCAAAAGGAGACATTACAATTAATAGCACAGATATACAAAATATCAGCCATGACTATCATGAATATCTCTATGCAAACAAACTAGAAAATCAAGAAGAAATGGATAAATTTTTATAGAGACATGACCTTCCAAGATTGAATCAGGAATAAATAGAAACTCTGAACAGACTAATAACGAGTTGTAAGATTGAAAAAGTAATAAAAAAAATCTCTCAAGAAAAAAAAGGCCTGGACTAAATGGATTCATAGCCAAATTTTATCAGACCTACAAAGCGAAGTTGACACCTATCTTACTGAAAATGTTCCACAATATGGAGGAGAGAATCTTCCCTCATTCATCCTGTGAAGCTGGTATGACCTTGCTACCAAAGCCAAAATAGGACACAACAAAAATAAAAACTACATGCCAGTATCCCTCATGAGCACACATGCAAAATTCCTCAAGAAAATACTAGCAAACCAAATTAAATAGCACATAAAAAGGGTAATTAAGCATGAAAAAAATGAGCTTCATCCCAGAGATGCAATGATGGTTCAACATACATAACTAAATAAATGCAAATAACCACATAAACAGAATTAAAGACAAAAACCATATTATCATTGCAATAAATGCAGAAACAGCATCAGACAAAATACAACACACCTTTATGATAATAACCCTCAACAAGGAAGGCATAGAAGAAACATACCACAAAATTATAAAAGCTGTATATGAGAAACCCACAATAAACATTATCATAAATTTGAAAGCATTCCCCATAAGACCTGGAACAAGACAAGGATGTACAATGTTATCATTTTTATTGAAAACAGTGTGGGAAGTCCTAGCCAGAGCAATCAGGCAAGAGGAAGAAATAAAATACACCTGAATTGGGACAGAGGAAGTAAAACTATCCCTGTTTGTCAATGATATGATCTTATTTATATAAAATGTTAGAGCCTCCACAAAAGGACTCTGAGAATTGATAAATAAATTCAGTAAAGTCTCAAGGTACAAAATCAATGTACACAAACAGTAGCATTTCTATATCCTGACAAAAGTCAAGCTGAGAGTCACATCAAGAACTCAGTACCATTTAACAATAGCTTCAAAGAAAATTAAATACCTAGAAATATATTTAACCACGGAGGTGAAATGTATGTTTTATCTCAACAAGGATAATGATAAAACATTAATAAAATAAACCAGATATTACACAAAGGTAAAAACATCCTATGCTCTTGGATTGGAAGAATTAACATTGTTAAAATGGTTACAGTGCCCAGAAGGATTTACAGATTCAACACAATTCCCATGAACATAACAATACAATATTTCACTGATCTAGAAAAAAATAATCCTAAAATTCACATGGAATAGAAACAACAGAAAAACCCAGACAGCCAAAGCAATCCTTATCAAAAAGAACAAATCTTGAAGAATCATGTTACTTGAATTCAAATTACAGTACAAAGTGATAGTACTTAAAACAGCATGGTACTGGTATAAAGGTAGAGATACAGCCCAATGGAACAAAATAGAAAACATATAAATAAAAACAAACAATTATGACCAATTGATTTTTGACAAAGTAGGATGAAACTATAAACTGGGGAAAGAACATTAAATGCTTATAGGGAAACTGAATAGAGACATACAGAAAAATGAAACTGGATTCCTCTCTCACCATATGTAAAAAATAAGACTAGGTGGATTAATGACTTAAAGGTAAGACCTGTCACCATAAAAGTTCTAGAAGAAAATGTAAGAAAACTATTCTATACATTGGTCTAGGTAAAGAATTTGTAAGACCCCAAAATGAAATACAGCAATAATAAAAATTGATAAATGGATCTAACTAAACTAAAATATTTTTGCACAGCAAAGAAAGTAACGCATAGAGTAAATAGACAACTGATAGGGAGAAAATATTCACAACCTATGTATCCAACAAATGGCTAACATCCAGAAACTACAAAGAACTCAAAGAAATTAGCAAGAAAAAATAATAATCCTACCAAAAAAATGGGCAAAAGACATGAACAAATTTTTCTCAAAAGAAGATAGACAAATTGCCAATAAACATATTAAAAAATTCTCAACATCACTAATCATCAGTGAAATATAAATTAAAACCACAGTGAGGCCGGGCGCTGTGGCTCACGCCTGTAATCCTAGCTCTTGGGAGGCCGAGGCGGGTGGATTGCTCAAGGTCAGGAGTTCAAAACCAGCCTGAGCAAGAGCGAGACCCCGTCTCTACTATAAATAGAAAGAAATTAATTGGCCAACTGATATATATATAAAAAATTAGCCGGGCATGGTGGCGCATGCCTGTAGTCCCAGCTACTCGGGAGGCTGAGGCAGAAGGATCACTCAAGCCCAGGAGTTTGAGGTTGCTGTGAGCTAGGCTGACGCCACGGCACTCACTCTAGCCTGGGCAACAAAGCGAGACTCTGTCTCAAAAAAAAAAAAAAAAAAAAAAAAAAAAAAAAAAAACCACAGTGAGAAAAAATCAAACAACCTTATCAAAATGTGGGAAAAGGACATGAATTTAAATTTTTCAAAAGAAGACAGAATTAATGGCCAACAAACATGAAAAAATGCTAAACATCTCTAATCATCAGGGAAATGCAAATCAAAACTGCAATGAGATATCCCTTATCTCTTGTGAGAATGGTCTTTATCAAAAAGTGCCCAAACAATAAATGTTGGCATGCATGCGGAGAGATAGGAACACTCCTACACTGCTGGTGACACTGCAAACTACTTCAACCTCTGTAGAAAGCAATATGAATATACCTTAAAGTGACACAAGTAGATCTACCATTTGATTCAGCAATTCCACTACGGGGCATCTACCCAAAAGATCAAATGACACTCTACAATAAGACATATGCACTCAAATGTTTATAGCAGCACAATTCACAATTGCAAAGTTGTGGAAACAACCCAAGTGCCCATCAATACATGAGTGGATTAATAAAATGTGGTATATGTATACCATAGAGTACTACTCAGCTTTAGGAAACAATGGTGATATAGCACCTCTTGTATTTTCCTGCATAGAGCTGGAATCCATTCTACTAAGTGAAGTATCTCAAGAATGGAAAAACAAGCACAACATGTACTCACCAGCAAACTGGTATTAATGGATCAACACCAAAGTGGACATATAGGAATTACATTTATCAGGTGACGGGCAGGTGAGGGGGAGGAGGGGATGAGTATATACAAACATAATGAGTGAGATGTACAACGTTTGGGGGATGGTTACGCTTGAAGTTCTGACTCAAGTGGGGAAGAGGGGCATGAACAATATACGTAACCTTAACACTTGTACCCCCATAATATGATGAAATATAAAATAAAAAAAATCCAAAATGAGATACCACCTTACACCTGTGAAAATTGCCATTATTAAAAATTAAAAAACAGAAATAGAGGTGGAAGATGGAGGACGAACAACACCGCTAGACAGAGTGTCTCTGCAGAAAAGACAGATTCTAGCAGAAATTAGAGGAAAGAAGCAAGGAGACGAGCATACAGCGGACAAGGGCCGAAGGAGGGGTACCTGAGACCCCAGGAGACTCCACGGGAGAAGGATACAGAGGAGAACTGGAGGCTAAGACCACCGGAGCAGCCCGGAGACCAGCAGCAAGGGTGGGTGGATTTGCTGTTTCCCCTCCCCTGCATTTGGGACTGCTGGTGGGCTCCCCAGCGGGTGGAGAGACCTGCGGATACCAGCCCAGAGACCGCCGCCGCCAGCCAGCGGTGAGCCTATAGCAGACGTGGCACCAGGTTCCCAACTTTCTCCGGGCACCTCCGTGTGCACAGACCCGAGCCGCGCGGCAGGCGCCATATTGCCTCCTCCTCCCCTCCGCCGACCCTACCCGCGGCTGCCCAGAGAGACAATACAGCCACCAGCCAGAGGCACCTACAGGGAACGGGACCTTCCCATTTGGGACCCTACACCTGACTCAGGGGAACTCAGACTGTGAGCTCCCTACCCGCCCGCCCTCCCAGGTGCTGCTGGCACCGTGTTCCTAGGAGAACGGTGCCAACTCAGAGGCTGAGAGACATAGACCCAGCTTAGGCTCCCTGTGGGTGAATGGGGACTGGAAAACCTCTCCCTGGTGGGGATACAGTTTGAACGCTGGGACCCAGAAGTTGGAACTGCAGACCAGATCCCTTGCACCGAGCCCTAGCATTGCCCGGGGCACAGAAGGGTTATAGGTGAACAGCCTACTGAGGTGTGTGTGCCTGCAGGGGAGGATCGGCTTCCTAGAGGGCAATCCTCCTCCCAGGAGGAGGCCATGCGCCTAACCCAGGTGGCCTTCCTGTGCAAGGAACCTCCCCGCCGGCATCACAGTCCAGGGAGGCCTGGTGGCTTGTGTTCGGGCCTGCTGGCAGAGGCCCAGGAGTAGCTGTGGAGTTGGGGAGGATGGAAAGAAGCGAGGCCCGCTCCAGACTGCGGGTCTCAGACAGCCCCACCCCCACACACAGACTTTCTGGCTGAGCGGGACCATTCCAGCCCTGCCCTGACAGCTTTCCCTGGAAGCAGACAACAGAACGTTGACCCCTGCTAATGGCCTGAGGGCAGGAAAACCCAACCCAGCTCCGCCCAGGAAAAGAGCTGTTAAGAGGACACAAAATCAACAGTATAGCCTGTTCCTCCAAGCAAACGCCACCTACTGACAGGGACGGCATCTTGCACAGCCTTTCCAAGGCACCCACTGACTCAATATACAGGGAGTGGTCCAATTTCACACAGACACCACCTAACGCCTCAGAAACTAAACAAGGTGTGTGAATACCCAAACAATAACCTAAGGAAAGAAACAACAACTGATCTACATGGGAAGAAATCAGCGAAAGAACTCGGGAAATATGAAGAACCAAACGGAAAACACACCCCCAAAGAGGAGCACCAGCCCCCTAGAAATGGACACCAACCAAAATCAGGCAACCAATATGACAGAAGAGGAATTTCGTATGTGGATCATAAGAACACTCACCCAGCTGCAACAACAACTCAATAACAAACACAAAGAAACCACAAAAAGTCTCCAGGATATGGGAAAAGAAATAGACACAATGAAGAAAAGTGTAACCGAACTCCTGGAAATGAAGAATCAATTCAAGGAACTACAAAATACAGTGGAAAGTCTCAAGAACAGGGTAGATCAAACAGAAGAAAGAATCTCAGACCTTGAAGATAACACCCTCCAATTAAACAAATCAGTCACAGAAATAGAGCAGAGAAACAAGAGAAAAGAGCAAAGCCTACAAGAGCTGTGGGGTTATGTGAAGAAACCTAATGTGATGGTCATAGGGTTACAAGAAGGGGAAGAAGACAACACTCAAGGGTAGGACAAGCTGTTTGAAGATATAATACAGGAAAATTTCCCAGGCCTTGCTCAGAATCTTGATATACAAGTTCAAGAAGCTCAGAGGACCCCTGGGAGATTCAATGCAAACAGGAAGACGTCACAACATGCAGTCATCAGACTGAACAAAGTATCAACTAAAGAGGCCCTTCTAAGACCTCTAAGACAAAAGAAGCAAGTAACATACAAGGGAAAGCCAATTCGAATAACATCAGACTTGTCTAATGAGACTTTACAAGCAAGGAGAGACTGGGGCCCCATTCTCACTCTTTTGAAACAAAACAATGCCCAGCCTAGAATATTATTCCCTGCAAAACTAAGCTTCGTATATGAAGGAGAAATAAAATCATTCTCAGACAAGCAAAGGCTCAGAGAATTCACCAAGACAAGACCAGCCCTACATGAAGTACTTCAAATAGTGTTATGCACGGAACATCATAATAATAAATCACGAATATAAAAACAACCAAAACCCAAAGATATTAAAGGCCAGATATTACAATGGCTCAAGACAGAAATCATAGCAACAACATCCAACCCAACAGAATGATCAGTAATCTACCGTACCTATCAGTTCTCTCAATAAATGTGAATGGCTTAAACTCTCCACTCAAGAGGCATAGGCTGGCTGAATGGATAAGAAAATACAGGCCAAGTATATGCTGTCTTCAGGAAACACATCTAACCTGCAAGGATGCATATAGACTAAAAATAAAAGGGTGGAGATCAATATTCCAAGCAAATAGAAGCCAAAAGAAGGCTGGTGTGGCAGTTCTAATTTCAGAAGATTTAGTTTTTAAACCACCTAAGGTAGTGAAAGACAAAGAGGGTCATTATATAATGGTGAAGGGCACAGTCCAACAAGAAGAGATAACAATTATAAATATATATGCACCCAACTTAGGTGCACCCAGATTCATAAAGAGAACTTTACTGGAGCGAAGCAAATGGATTAATAGCACCTCCATAATCGCCGGAGATTTCAACACCCCACTGAAGGCACGAGACAGATCCTCCAAACAGAAAATTAAAAAAGAAATAATGGACTTAAACAGAACTCTAGAACAATTGGGTCTGACAGACATCTACAGACATTCCACCCAAAATCCACTGAATATACGTTCTTCTCATCAGCCCACGGGACATTCTCTAAGATTGACCATATCCTAGAACACAAAGAAAATCTCAAGAAATTAAAAAAAATAGAAATCATACCATGTACCTTCTCAGATCACAGTGGAATAAAACTAGAAATCAACCCTAACAGAAACTCACATTTCTACACAAAAACGTGGAAATTAAACAACCTCCTACTAAATGATTACTTCGTAAATGAAGAAATCAAGACGGAAATAAAAAAGTTCTATGAAGAAAGCGACAATGGAGAGACAAGTTATCAACTCCTCTGGGACACAGCTAAAGCAGTTCTGAGGGGAAAGTTTATCTCCATAAATGCCTATAACCAAAAGACAAGAAGATCAGAAATAGACAATCTAATGAAACGACTCAAAGAGCTGGAAAAAGAAGAACAGACCAATCCAAAACCCAGCACAATAAGTGAAATCAAGAAGATCAAATCAGAACTAAATGAAATTGAAAACAGGGAAGCTATTCAGGAGATTAATTAAACAAAAAGTTGGTTCTTTGAAAAAATAAACAAAATTGACACACCATTGGCTAAGCTAACGAAAAGCAGAAAAGAGGAATCTCTAATAATCTCCATCAGGAATAAAAAAGGAGATATCACAACTGATCCCAAAGAGATACAAGATACAATTTATGAATACGACAAAAATATTTATGCACACAAACTGGAAAATATGGAGGAAATGGACAAATTTCTAGAAACACACAGCCTCCCTAGGCTCAACCAGGAAGAAATAGATTCCCTGAACAGACCAATCTCAACAGCTGAAATAGAAACAGCTATTAAAAATCTCCATAAAAAGAAAAGTCCGGGTCCCGATGGCTTCACACCTGAATTTTACCATACTTACAAAGAAGAACTAGTACCTAGCTTGCAGAAACTATTCCACAACATCGAGAAGAACGGAAACCTCCCGGACACCTTTTATGAAGCGATTATTAGTCTGATACCAAAACCAGGGAAGGATGCAACAAAAAAAGAAAACTACAGACCAATATCCCTAATGAATATAGATGCAAAAATTTTCAACAAAATCTTAGCTAACCGAATCCAGACACTTATCAAAAAAATAATCCACCACGACCAATTGGGCTTCATCCCAGGGATGCAGGGATAGTTCAAAATACGTAAATCTATAAATGCAATTCACCACGTAAACAGAAGCAAAAAGAAAGACCACATGATTCTTACGATAGATGCAGAAAAAGCTTTTGACAGAATTCAACACCGTTTCATGATACGAACACTTAAGAAAATAGGCATAGAAGGGACATACCTAAAAATGATACAACCCATATATGACAGACCCATAGCCAACCTCATACTGAATGGGGAAAAACTGAAATCATTCCCACTTAGAACTGGAAACAGACAAGGCTGCCCACTATCTCCACTTCTGTTCAACATAGTGCTGGAAGTCTTGGCTACAGCAATCAGACAGGAAAATGGGATCAAAGGTATCCAAATAGGGGCAGAAGAGATCAAACTTTCACTGTTTGCTGATGATATGATATTGTATCTAGAAAACCCCAAGGATTCAACCAAGAAACTCCTGGAACTGATCAATGAATTTAGTAAAGTCTCAGGATACAAAATCAATACACAGAAATCAGAGGCATTCACATACGCCAACAACAATCTAATTGAGAACCAAATCAAAGACTCAATTCCCTTCACAATAGCAACAAAGAAATTAAAGTACCTAGGAATATACTTAACCAAGGACGCAAAAGACCTCTACAGGGAGAACTACGAAACACTGAGGAAGGAAATAGCAGAGGATGTAAACAGATGGAAATCCATACCATGCTCGTGGATCGGCAGACTCAATATCATCAAAATGTCTATACTACCCAAGCTGATCTACAGATTCAATGCAATACCTATTAAAATCCCATCAGCATTCTTCACATATATAGAAAAAATAATTTTACGCTTCGTATGGAACCAAAGAAGACCCCGAATATCAAGAGCAATTCTAGGCAACAAAAACAAAATGGGAGGCATTAATATGCCAGATATCAAACTATACTACAAAGCTGTATTAATTAAAACAATATGGTATTGGCACAAAAATAGGAATATTGACCAGTGGAACAGATGTGAGAATCCTGATATAAAACCATCCTCATATAGCCATCTAATCTTTGACAAAGCCGACAAAAACATACGCTGGGGAAAAGAATCCCTCTTCAATAAATGGTGCTGGGAAAACTGGGTAGCCACCTGTAGAAGGCTAAAACAGGACCCACACCTTTCACCTCTCACAAAAACCAACTCACGCTGGATAACAGACTTAAACCTAAGGTATGAAACTATTAGAACTCTAGAGGTAAAAGTTGGAAACACTCTCCTAGACATTGGCCTGGGCAAAGAGTTTATGAAGAAGTCCCCAAAGGCAATCATAGCAGCAACAAAAATAAATAAATGGGACATGATCAAACTACAAAGCTTCTGCACAGCCAAAGAAATAGTCATGAAAGTAAACAGACAACCTACAGAATGGGAGAAAATTTTTGCATGCTATGCATCCGATAAGGGACTGATAACTGGAATATACTTAGAACTCACGAAAATCAGGAAGAAAAAATCAAATAACTCTATTAAAAAGTGGGCAAAGCACTTGAACAGAAACTTTTCTAAAGAAGACAGAAGAATGGCCAACAAACATATGAAAAAATGCTCAGCATCCCTAATCATCAGGGAAATGCAAATCAAAACCACAATGAGATATCAGTTAACCCCAGTGAGAATGGCCTTTATCAAAAAATCTCAAAACAATAAATGCTGGCGTGGTTGCGGAGAGAGAGGAACACTCCTACACTGTTGGTGGGACTGCAAACTAGTTCAACCTCTGTGGAAAGCAATATGGAGATACCTTAAAGCGATACAAGTGAATCTACCATTTGATCCAGCAATCCCATTGCTGGGCATCTACCCAAATGATCCAATGACACTCTACAAAAAAGACACCTGCACTCGAATATTTATAGCAGCACAATTCATAATTGCAAGGCTGTGGAAACAGCCCAAGTGCCCATCAATCCAAGAATGGATTAATAAAATGTGGTATATGTATACCATGGATTACTATTCAGCTCTAAGAAACAATGGTGATATAGCACATCTTATATTTTCCTGGTTAGAGCTGGAACCCATACTACTAAGTGAAGTATCCCAAGAATGGAAAAACAAGCACCAGATATATTCTCCAGCAAACTGCTATTAACTAAGTAGCACCTAAGTGGACACATAGGTACTACAGTAATAGGGTATTGGGCAGGTGGGAGGGGGAAGGGGGGCGGGTATATACATACATAATGAGTGAGATGTGTACCATCTAGGGGAAGGTCATGATGGAGACTCATACTTTTGGGGGGAGGGGGGAAATGGGCATTTATTGAAACCTTAAAATCTGTACCCCCATAATATGCCGAAATAAAAAAAAAATTCTTGTTCCCCAAGCTGAATATTATGATTAAAGAGATATGAGGGGAGCTCAAAATTATGCATTTCAAACTAATGATGCTGATGCAAGTGGTCCTCCTTTTGCCCTAGACAGACCTTCTCATACCCTGTGCCTCCTACAGAATGTGGACTATCACTTAGTATTTTTTTTTACCCCAGGGCATTTATGTATTCCAGCAATAGAGCCTAGGATACTGTACCCCTATGTTCTTCAAATGAAAGGAGCAGGACGAAGTCAGGTCAATGTGACTGTCAGAGTAGGGTGGTCAAAGCAGCTTGGGCAGGACACTGATGTAGAAGATAAGGTAGCACTTCCATATGTAAAGATGGAAGGGAAGGAGATTTTAACTTAAAGCAATAGTTTGGACAAAGACATAATTAAGAGGTTCAGAATATAGGTTTTGAAGTCAGGCCCTCCTGGATTCATGCCTGCACTTTGCTATTTAATAACTTTATCTATGGTCCTGCTTTGCATAATCTCTGTCAACCTCCTATTTTCATACCTTACTCCATCGTGCTAACATGACTCTAAGGTATAATATTCTCATAACTACACATTCTTAATTAAGATGCTCTTTATCCTCCTTCAAAGGTTTTTTACCACTACTTCCCTCTACTTTATTGTACAAGTTTTGCCTAAAAGTCATTTTTATCTCACATTTATTGTGTTTTCCATGTGAAATTGTGTCACCAATTTTCCCCTTCAAACACAGATGCTATGTAGATTACTTAGTTATTTGTAGCATTTTCAGTTCAGGTTTCCAAATGTAAGTACAAATCTAAGTGCAAATCTTAGATGCTTTCTTCCATATTTCTCCTGGATGACCTATTCTAGTTTTCCCCAAATTCATGTGTATTCCAGTTCTAATACCTTATGTTATCCTATGCCATAATTTCAGGGCAGATCACATATATTGAAAGGAAATGTTTAAATGGTTGCTTTACAGAATAGGCTATATTTGGGCAGAGCTTTAAGAGATGGATAGGATTTCTTCAGATTAAAAAGTAGCATTCTAGAAAAAGGCAACAATATGAATAAAGGCAGAATCTTCAGCAATTCTGACTCAATAGGTCTGAGGTAGGGTCCAGAAATCTGTATTTCTAAATGGGTTTCCCAGTGGATTCTAATGCAGATGGTTCAAAGATAACACTTTGAGCAATAGTGCTTAGATTCAATGATTCTATAGCAAAATCTAAACTACAGGGCTCTCTTCTTCAGGTTCATGTAGATATGATATAATATACACAACTACTGGTTGGGTTGTGATAAGTGAATCTTTCCATCTGATGGAAAAGTGATGTGAGGGGGTTTGGGGGCAACCACAAACCATCAACAATGTTTATAAAATAGAAGGATAGAAATATATAGCATTTAGTTCTAATAGAATTAAAGGTGAAAAGTCTAGGGTTGGAGTTTCAATTATTATTTGTTTGGAACATAACAGCTTTCTAATAAAAGATTCTTCTACCAATACATACAACATATTGTAAAATATTAAAAAATTAAATAAAATGCCTCTGTCTTAAGAAAGACTTGTTTTATTAAGCACAGAATAAAGAAATTCTGGTATTTCTTAATATCACTTGAATTAAAGAAATATTTGCCTTTAACCCTGGAAAACTCCACTCAGGAAGCACTTTCCTATAATTTTAAATCTAATTTGGGTGGGAGGCTTTAGAAGGAATACTGTAAATATGAAAAACAGAAGGAAAATTTGTAAATCTGACTATTGTCCAGTCTTTAGAGAGAAATAAGGTGAAATGCATGCACTTACTGAGAGACAGGCCTGTTCTTAGGCTTTGAAAAAGGACATTTAAGATGAAAGATGAAGCAGAGCAGAAGTGGTGTGAACAGATATCAGGATGACTTACTATTTCCCAAATTTTCTGGTTCATTATGGAGCTTCCTGCCTGATCTCCTATATAAATCAGAAAGGCTAGAATAAAATAGACAGAATTACATACCTGAAAAATCACACGAATACCTAGCCTTATTATTTCATAGTCGACATACATGTTCTTTTAGAAAGACAATTTGTATTTGGTTTCTATTTGTTTTTCACCTGTCAGCATATTGCTATGTAATTTTCTTAAAATTGTTCTTTGGGACTGTTTCCTCTTTTCCCAACCCGTCTGCAAACTCCTCAAGGCCAACGGTCATGCCTCTGATTTCTTTGGTAACCTCTCACAGAGGCTAACAGAGCATTTTGTGCATACACTGGGTGCCATAAATGTGCTTGAAGATTGCCTTAATATTATAGTTAAAGGCAGCTGTATACTTTTCTGTGTTTAGTGCAGCTGCAAAAATGTGAGGCCTAAGGCTAAAAGGCATGCTTTGTATTAATAAAGTTACAGCCTTGTCAGCAAGTACTTCAAATGAAAACTGTCTTTCCCCATAACAGGATTGTCAGGAAGATTAATTTATGTTTTCTGATTGGTTTGGGACAGTAACTAAAGTATTGTAATTGTTGTCTATACTAATGTTACTGAATTTACAGGTGCTTTTAACCTTACTACATAGCTTCATAAAATTCATTCATTTTAAGAAAGTGCTTCTTTAGACAAAATGATAGCAGGTTATTTAGAGACTCTCTGATAACCACTTCATCCAAAAAGGGACTCCAAATTTTCTGAGCTGAAAGACAGAACTAGAACTTTGTGTAGGTCTCGTATAAAAAGACTCTGAAAATTATTTAGGTTCAGAAGAATTTCATTATTTGTTCTGATTGTATATAACCACCATCGTTGTTCCATATAGTATGCGAGATTAGAAATATAATGAATAAGATGTTTTAAAGGAAATAAAATCCCTTAAAAGAGGGAAGCTTTAACATGATAATACTGTAGGTGTATTGAAAGACTTGGAAAAGAGGTGATAAAAAACCTATTAGCACCTCAAATCATAAATACTATCTCATATCATAAATACAATTCCCTCCTGGTAGTTTTAATTAAAACATACTTTAAAGAAAAAGTAAATGATTCTGTATATGGGTAGTAAGAAAGAAGACTTAACAAGTGTACTAACTTGGGTCTGTACTGAGTAAAGGTTTTTTCAGTCAAATTCTGATCCTGGAAATATTGCTCGGTTAATGGAATAACAAAATATCCTTATTATGCAGAAAAAGCTATCTGAGACTCTCTCATCAGCACCATCTGAGCTCTGAATTGGTTAACTGGATATAGGTATGTGTTGGAATCCAGTCACTGTCTTATCTCTTCATTTCAAATGGAAAATAAGGGGAAATATGTTAAAGCATGAATCTGCAGCTCTGACATCTTAAGAACGGCATTGGTGCTGTTTCCATATCAAAGTAAATTACAAATCTATGAATGATCTCTATGCTCACCGAACACTCAATATCTGATCCTGAGCCTTCAGGTATATATAACATACACTGACATTGTGGTTGACATCTAATGAGCCTATTTGTCATGGACTTTCCAATATTTTCTTTATTTTTCTTCATAAGTACAATCAAAATATTTAGATCACAGATGAAGACATGCAGTTCACTGTACCAATATTATACATGTTCTATATATCTCATATGAGAATCTTTCACTAAATATGAAAACAAAAATAACAATAACCACACAGCAGCAGAAATAACATAATAATAATAGCTAAGATTTCTTAACTACTTGCTGTGTATGCAAGATATTATGCCAAGAAATTTATATACATTAGCTTCATAATTTCATGTAATACACTTAAATGCCTTTTTGTGTTCTATAATTATCATATAATACCTTTAAGAGTTTCATGGTGCATTATTATTATTATCCCAATTGTGCAAATGAGAAAGTTCTTAGGCCCAAAACAATGACAGAGCCAGAATATAAGATAGGGCCAGTTCAAAGAGGGTTTGGCTTGGTGGCTCATGATGCACGATACTTTTCTGAATTTTATTGGATGAAAGACCAATGGGTAACTCTAATCAGTAGTTTGGCATCATACCCCAGCTGCCTTTATGGTGATTGTCTCCAGTAATCAATTTATAGATTGGTGTGTTAAATTCGTTGAAATCTCTAGAGCATATTTACTATTATCATATCATCATCCTTTATGTAGTTAAATTTCACAAAGCCTTGGTAAGTTTTCTTCCTGCAGAGAATTTGAGGAAATGAGCAGTCAAGAACAAAGCTATGCTAATTAGCTTGGAGCCTGTCTGTCTGATGAGAGTCATCAGCAAGGAAAATGAGAAGAAATCAATAAAAGGATTTCTGTCTCAACACCACACAGAAAAGAATTGGCAAAATTTTAACAAACTCAACCTAACAGCCCACACTCAAAAAACCTCTATGCATTTTAATGAAATATAGGATTCAGCATACTATATAAAGAATGAATGTATGTTAACTGAAGAAGTTTTAGTATATTTAATGTATATTATATATAATATAAAATATATATAATATTAATATTTAAACTAACCTCATTGGCCAAAGGAAAGAGACAGTTTGAAAGGTCTAATTGGCAAAGAGCCAAAGGGAAAAAAAACACAAATTCTTCTTGCTCTGAAATCAGTGTTGCTAGAAAGCAATGTGCTAGCATAAAAAGCCATTTGGTGGCATGATACATCACAAAACATCAGGCAAACATTCACCTATGTTTTAGTGATGGTAATCCAATGTTAATAGCTTTACATTTACATTTGCATCAATCTCTTTAATGTTTACAAAGTGTGCTCAAGAAAATTATAAAACAAATCTAGTATACCAACACAGGGGAAAAAATAAACCCCACTATTTAAAACTGAACTTAAAAAACAAATCTAAGACTACAAATATGGAAAACAAGATTCAGAACAAAAAATAGTAAAATGAATGAATAAGTTATAAGATAAAACAAAGCAGTGACAACCCAAAATAAGTGACTGAGACAAAGGTCTCAATCAATGGAGTTTTGTTATGCCAAAGTTTGAGGACACGCTCAGGAAAAACATAAACCACAGGCATTTCTGTGACTATTTTTTTTCAAAAGAGAAATTTGGGAACTCAGTATTTAAGAGCAGAGGGCATAAAGAAAAAAAAGGGAGGAGGGGAGTGGGTAATGAGGCAAATGGTTACATTCTTGTGAAGCCTAGGAAATCTAAATTTTACATAAGGTGAATGTTTGAAGAGATAAAAAGGAGTAAAGGAAGAATCAATTATGCCAGCAAAGAATTTCCTTATGAATGAGCTGTAGGGACAGTCCTTCTCAGATACCTAAAGCCCTTTACCTTTCTATAGGTCTGGATAATGCATAATGTTACCAAGAGCTATTCATTTGGAAGGGAGTGGTGAATGATTCATCCCCCAGGCTTGATCTTCTTTTTTGCATAAGGAGATTTGGGGTGTCCTGAGAATTTTATTTTTCTTTACAGCCAAATGAATATTTTAGTATTATGGCATATATTTGAGATTGTTAATTAATGTTTTGGTTAATACAAATGAATGAAATAAGACTAATGAATCAATCTTATTCTGGGCAATAGCAAGTAGACAGAGGGTAAAAATTGTGTTTAACCAAAAGAACCAAGAAATGTTTTCCTTCATTCTGAAGAAGGCTTCACTGAGTTCAATATCATGAAGAAGTTAGGAGCTACATTGCAAGATGATGCAAGTCTCATCCCAAGGACTATCTCCCAGAAGAGTACAGGACGTGATATATAAATACGCATGTGTGCACACACACACACACACTGCAAAGCTTGGATGTTGCTTTTCCTTTTCTCAAAAAATGTGTCTTGATTTAGGTAATAATTGCAAAGACTATGAAAAACTACAAACTCTTCCATTACAGAAATAACAGCTTAAAAGCCATGGTTTAGTTTTGCTCCCCTTCACTCACACATGTTCACAATTACTTCTCCTCCTCGTCTCTTTTTAATCTTCCACTCTACTTTATAAACTTCCACTCAACATTTTAGCTATCAAGACTCTTCCTAATTGTGATTTCATTGGTTTTTGATCATCATTCATTTTTTCAACAAATATTTAGCAAAATCTATGTCAAAATTCAGAGCTGGGTGCTAGGGATATGAAGATGAACAAAATTAAACAATGTTCTTTACCCTCATGGAACTCACCATCTATTTTGGAATACAGGTATTATTAAAAAATAAGTACAAAATGAGATGTATGTTATTATATGTGGGTGCTCAGAAAATCCTCCTCCCTACTCATATGCAAAGAAACACACACACACACACACACACACACACACATATATATATTTCCCCCCTCATCTGCAACACCTGCTCTCATTCTCTCCCTTGTTCACTCTGCTCCATCCACTCTGCCTTCTGAGTTTTCCTCAGATATGTCAGGAATTCTACTGTCTCATAGCCTTTGCATTTCTGTTCCCTCTGCCTAGGATAGTGTTTTAGAAAACCACACGGTTCATTCCTCCACAGTTTGTGTCAGTCAGGGCCCAATCAAGAGATAGACCATATAATAATGTGAACAGGTGAAAATTAGTATAAAGAGTATTTTGAGTAAACTATCAAGTGAAATGTAGCCAGAATTGACCAAGAAAATCACTCTCATCATTCACCAGGCATTATATGCCACTACAGTAAATTACATGTGGGCAGAATACTGCCTTTCCAGAGCTACACATATTATAAGAAAGCGAGATCAAGAGACCAAGATGTATGAACAGAATGGCATGATTATAAAGCAAATTACATTGATTTAGAAAACCAAGACAATCCTACGTATTTACAGATAATAGAGAATATGAGATGATAGCAAAGTTTAAATTAAAATTTAAATTGTTCTGGATGGAATATATGGATTCATCTCTACTCCTAGATTTGGGGGGAAGCAAAAACTAAGACTCCTATTTGGATAGTATTTACATTAATAACAACTAGCCCATAAACTCAGTTTATGAGATATACTATAGAATAAAAGGGGCTAGAATTCTATAAAACTAATTTGGGAGTTCAGACAAGGTTTACCAGAGAAGGGGATTTTAAACTGAAATATAAAGAATGATTAGGAATTATCCAAGTAAATTATAGAAGCTTGGAAATGTAGGTTATAATCAGAAGGGGTGACATTTATAAAGGACTGGTATTGAGATAGATCATGGTGTGTGATCAAGGAATCAAAAGAATAATGGTATACTTAAGACAAAAACAGGTCACACAGGGTCTCATGGGCCACTTATTAAGAACTAAGGTTGTTCTTCTAAGATCAATTGCAAGCTACAATCTGCTCAGGAAGAATAAGTAGACACTTCAAATAACTTGAATATGTCTGGCAGAATACGTCAGCTTTCAAGTATTTCTAAAGACTCTTGTATTGACAGAATTCTAGTGGTCCATGAAATTTGCCATGGACTTTTTATCATATACCCACCAACATATAAAGCATTATATTATGAATGCCAAACAACTAACATAATATGTAGGTGGAGTCATATATCATTTCAAGTTAGCATAGTAATGAAAAGCTTTCTATAATAAGGATTGAGACAGGGTTTTAAAGAGGCATATAATTCTGATAACCATCATAGTGATAGTGGTTGATGTAATGAGGGAGGGCATCTCCTTTGAGGAGAATAGAATAAGAAAAACACAAATATGAAAATGTGAAGGGGCATATTTGAGTCCAGTGAGGTGTGGAGTTTGGTATCATAGAGAAGTACCTGTTGGTGCAGGTGTTCTAGTATTTAAATACATTTCAATTTCATTTTATGACAAATGAGAGAAGAACTGAAGAAAAAGGAAAGGGCTGATGCTTATAAAAGAATTGCAGGTCTCATAAATTAATTCAAACAAGATGAAGATAAAAATCAAGTAGAAATAAATCTGTCTCTAGACTTGTTAAATATGCCTCAAGACTCGTATTAAATTATAAAAGGAAAACATTCTTTAAAAAGTAAAACATGCCACAGATATGTCAATTAAATGTATATCTAACCAAAAGTGATATTTCAGAATTTCACTTTATTTTCTCTTTAAGAAAAGACATGTGGGCTTCATAAAATGTGTTGGGGAGGATTCCATCCTTCTCTATGTTATGGAATAATTTCTGCAGGATAGGCACCAGTTCTTCTTTGTAGGTGTGGTAAAATTTGGATATGAAACCATCTGTCCAGGGACTTTTCTTTTTAGGAAGGTTTTTAATTGCTGTTTCAATTTCAGTACTTGGTATTGGTCTGTTCAGGAATTCTATTTCTTCCTAGATGAGCCTATAGAGGCTGTGTGTTTCCAATAATTTGTCCAACATAACCCTGATACCAAAACCAAAAGGATGCAACAATAAAAGAAAACTACAGACTAATATCCCTTATAAATATAGATGCAAAAACTCTCAAAAGAATCCTAGCTAACCGAATCCAGGTGCTTATCAAGAAAATAATCCATCATAACCAAGTGGACTTCATCCCAGAGATGCAGGGATATTTCAACATACGCAAATCTATAAATGTAATTCACCACATAAATAGAAGCAAAAACAAACACCATACGATCCTATCAATAGACACATAAAAAGCATTTGACAAAATTCAACACCCTTTTATGATAAGAGCGCTCAACAAAATAGGCATAGATGGGGGTTAAATAAAAATGATACAAGCCATATATGACAAACCCACAGCCAATACCATACTGAATGGGGAAAAATTGAAAGCATTCACACTTAGAACTAGAACAAGGAAAGGTTCCCCATTATCTCCATTTCTATTCAACATAGTGCTAGAAGCCCTTGCTGTAGCATTCAGACAAGAGAGCAGAATTAAGGGCATCCAAATAGGAGCAGAAGAGATCAAACTCTCACTCTTTGCTGATGACATGATATTATACCTAGAAAATACCAAGGATTCAACCAAGAGACTCCTGGAATTGATAAATCAATTCAGTGAAGTCTCAGGATACAAAATCAATACACACAAATGAGGGGCATTCAAATACACAAATAACAGTCAAACAGAGAACAAATCAAAGACTCAATTTCCTTCAAAATAACACAAAAGAAAATGAAATACCTAGGAATTTATTTAACTAAGGAGGTAAAAGACCTCAGCACGGAGAATTATGAAACGCTGAAGAAGGAAATAGCAGAGGACATGAACAGGTGGAAGACTATTCCATGCTCTTGGGTCGGCATAATCAACATTGTTAAAATGTCTATACTACCCAAAGTGATCTACAGAGTCAATGCAATTCCTATTAAAATACCATCATCATTTTTCACAGATAAAGAAAAAATAATTTTATGCTTTGTATGGAACCAGAGAAAGCCCTGTATAGCAAAAGCAATACTAGGCAATAAAAACAAAATGGAAAGTATCAATTTATCAGACATAAAACTATACAACAAGGATATAGTAATTAAAACAGCTTTTATTTGGCACAAGAACAGGGACACTGACCAGTGGAACAGAACAGAGAACCCAGATATAAAACCATCCTCATATAGCTATGACAAAGCAGACAAATAAAATAACCTGGGGAAAATAATCCTTATTCAATAAATGGTGCTGGGAAAACTGGATAGCCACATGTAGAAGATTGAAACAGGATACACACCTTTCACCTCTCACAAAAATCAACTGATTCTGGGAAACAGACTTAAACCTAAGGTGTGAAACTATTATATTTCTAGAGAAAAATGTTGGAAATACTCTTCTAGATATTGGCCTATGCAAAGAATTTATGAAGAAGACCCCAAAGGCAATCACAGCAGCAACAAAAATAAATAAATGGGACCTGATCCAATTAAAAAGCTTCTGCACAGCCAAAGAAACTGTCAGGACAGTAAACAGACAACCTACAGAATAAGAGAAAATTTTCACAAGCTACACATCTAATAAAGGGCTGATAACTAGAATCTATTTAGAACTCAGGAAACTTAGCAAGGAAAAATCAAACAGCCCTATCAAAAAGTGGGCAAAGGACATGAACAGAAACTTCCCAAAAGAAGACAGAATAATGGCCAACAACCATATGAAAAAATGCTCAACATCTCTAATCATCAGGGAAATGCAAATCAAAGCCGCAATGAGATATCACTTCCAGTGTGAATGGCCTTTATTAACAAGTCCCAAAACAATAAATATTGGTGTGGATGTGGAGAGATAGGAACACTCCTTCAATGCTGGTGGGACTGCAAACTAGTTCAACCTCTGTGGAAAGCAATATGGAGATACCTTAAAGTGACACAAGTAGATCTACCATTTGATCCAGCAATCCCAAAAGAACATCTACCCAAAAGAACATCTACCCAAAAGAATCTGAGCATCTACCCAAAAGAACAAAAGACACTCTATAAAAAAGACAACTGCACTCAGATGTTTATAGCAGCACAATTCACAGTTTCAAAGATGTGGAAACAACCCAAGTGCCCATCAATACATGAGTGCATTAATAAAATGTGATATATGTATACCATGAAGTACTATTCAGCTATAAGAAATAACAGTAATATAGCACCTCTTGTATTTTCCTGGATAGAGCTGGAGTCCATTCTACTAAGTGAAATATCCCAAGAATGGAAAAATAAGCACCACATGTACTCACCAGCAAATTGGTTTCACTGATCAACACCTAAGTGGACATATAAGAATAACGTTTATTGGGCGTCGGGCAGATGAGATGGGGGAGGACATGACAGGTATATACATACATAATGAGTGTAATGGGCACCATCTGGGGGATGGACACGCTTGAGGCTCTCACTTGAGGGGGGAGGGGGCAAGAGCAATATTCATAACCTTAACATTTTTACCCCCATAATATGTTGAAATAAAAAAAAAAAACTTGAAAAAAAAGTTGACCCCAAAGCAATGCCAACATTTGGAAAAAAAAAAAAAAAAAGAAGAAGAAGAAAGAAAGAAAAAACACACCTATGTAGTATAAAATCTGTTCATGGCTTGTGACATATTTGGCTAGGTACATGTTTTCTCAAGTATGCATTATAGTAAAGGATTTTTTGTAGGAAATTCAAGAAATTAAATCAGTTTTTTCGCATATGAGAGAATTAATTTTCTTTTAGAAATGTAGAGTTTGAGGTTATGGTGGACAGTAATGTGGAAATATCTGGTAAGCAATTATAAACGTAAGACTAGAACTCAGATTGGAATTAAATATTTAGAAATTATATGGCCATAGGTGTATAGATAAGAGTGAAACTCAAGTGATTAATGGTAGAATAGATCTGGAAATATTTTTATAAATACTGGCAATTTAATACTTATATAAATAAAGATGACAATGCTTTGGATCTCTGAATGGGTGAAAAAGGAACCGAGTTCTCTGAATAATGGCAAGAGCCAAAGTTCTTTAAAACGTTAGGCATTAAAATATCTCCACCTACTGGTCTAGAGACTTAGTAAGGATTTGGTCATCTTGACAGTGTTGTAAAAATGAATCACCTGGAAAATATCAGAACCTGAAGCCAGTGCTACATGCATAAAAGTGTTGAATTCATAGTATGCAAAAATCATGAAAATTGCAAACCAAGAAATCATAATAATATAAATGTAGCCTTAGAAATGTTTAGACTCTTAGAGGCTCAACAGAGTCAAATATGAAACTAGTTGTAGCAAATCTGCACTATCCAGAGTATAGACAAATTCTACAATAATTACTTTGAAGATGAGGTTACAGTTAAAATTGGATACCATACATTTAGATAAACCACCATGAGAGAGGAAATGAATAAAATAAACATAATAACTAGCACATCCTGAAGTATACATAACAGAACAAAGTGAAAGAGTCTTAAAGTATGTTTAAAATAATCAAGTGTCAAAGGAAAACAAACATCACACAAGCAAGATTAGGACACCATTGAGAAAATTAAAAAATTATCAAATTTTGAAATTAAAATATATGTATTTGTATGGAGAATTTGAGTAAAAGAGAAAAGTAGACTAGACATAGTTGAAAAAAGACTTAGTGCAATAGAATATAGATCTTAGGAAACGAGCTAATTGTAGCATACAGCATTAGAGATATGGAAGATATAAAAGAGAAATCCAAGCAATATGCAGTACATAATAGGAGATGATTCAATCAAGTAATATCTAATAGGAGTTCCAGAAAGAGACAATAAAGAATATGAGAAATATATAATTTCTGAAAAGAGATTAATAATTTTCCAGAATTGAGAAAAGACAAACCTGCTCAGTGTTAAGGAATAATGCACTAGGTATTAAATAAGATGGGGGCTGGGAAACAACCTCAAGCCTACATCTAGATCCTTTAAGTTGTTAAACTGATAACTATGAAAGACTATGACAAAGCACAAAGTTCACCAGAGAGAAAAGAATCATTATCCACAGTGGAATTATAATTAGATTTACATAATGGCCTATTATCAACTAAAATAACAGTTGTAAGTAAATGAAATAATATCTTCAAAGTGCTGACAGAACATAACTTTTAATCTACAATTATACACTCATTTAAAGTGATATTCAAGAAGGAGACTGGAAGAAATATTCAGACCTACAACATTTGAGAGTTTACTACTTTAGAGTGTTACTTCATTGTGAAAGAAATGAAGAGTTGGGAGGCAAGGCTAATGGTGAAGAAAGAAATTGGTAAAAACTATTGGTAAATTTGAACAAGTAATGGGTTACTCTACTTTAAAATACCAATCAATAATAATAAATGCACACCTAAAATGATAGACAATAGGATAAAAGATGGGAAGATATATATTTGAGTCAGAGTATTGTAAAATGTTCATCTTTTTGGGAAAGAAGATATAGACACTGATTAATTATAACAATTTCAGCTTGAGTTTGCATGTTAAAAATGTAAAGAAAATCACTAAAATAATAGAAATAGAAAATATAAATTGCAAACTAGTAGTGAAAGGAAAAAATGTATGAGACATATGATGAAAAGTCAATCAACTCAATAGATGACAGAAAAGGCAAAAGAAGAACAAAGAGAAAACATGGTATATATAAGAAAATAAAATTAGATAGTAGAAATGCATCCAGATATAAAGTAACAACAGCTAACAAAATTATTTTCATTCATTATAAAACAGGCAGAAATAAAGTCTGGATGTATGTTAATGAAAATAGTCTGACAAATACAAAAAAAAGTTACACCATGATAGTCATAGTATTAACTAATGGCAAACTGAAGCATAGGATGGAATATTATATATTTCACAGAATAAGCCAACTTTGTCTCTGAATCTCTGTGGAATAAGCCAACTTTATCTCTGAATCTCTGTGTCTTTCATTGTCTCCATTATCTATCTACCACCCATATTAACATGGATAGATAGCAAAAACATGATGCTAATTTTAAAAATAAAGAATTACACTGCAGTATTGTATCACATATAAGTTTTAAACATCAAAAGTAATTATATTATTTATGTAAATACATACACAAATGAGGTAATTAATAACAACATGCATTGGAAATGCTTACATGGAATCTTCACCTGTAATGCTAATATTTTAATGTTTCTTTAATATATATATCACAAGAAAGTACAGAAAATAAAGATAATAGTTTCAATAGATAGAAGTGAAGCCAAAAAATGATATAAAATAATAACAGCATGTTTAACTCACTTAAAAAGTCTTGAAGATGGCGGACGAATAACACCGCCAGACAGAGTGTCTCTGCAGAAAAGACAGATTCTAGCAGAAATTAGAGGAAAGAAGGAAGAAGACGAGCAGACAAGGGCCAGAAGGAGGGGTACCTGAGACCCCTGGAGACTCCACGGGAGGAGGCTGCAGAGGAGAACTGGAGGCTGAGACCACCGGAGCAGCCCGGACACCAGCAGCAAGGGTGGGTGGATTTGCTGTTTCCCCTCCCCTGCATTTGGGACTGCTGGTGGGCTCCCCAGTGGGTGGAGAGACCTGCGGACACCAGCCCAGAGACCACTGCCACCAGCCGGCGGTGAGCCTGTAGCAGACATGGCACCAGGTTCCCAACTTCCTCCGGGCATCTCCGTGTGCACAGACCCGAGCCGCGCGGCAGGCGCCATATTGCCTCCTCCTCCCCTCCGCCAACCCTACCCGCAGCTGCCCAGAGAGACAATACAGCCACCAGCCAGAGGCACCTCCAGGGAATGGGACCTTCCCATTTGGGACCCTACACCTGACTCAGGGGCACTCAGACTGTGAGCTCCCTATTCGCCAGCTCTCCCAGGTGCTGCTAGCAAGGTGTTCCCAAGAGAACGGTGCCGACTCAGAGGCTGAGAGACATAGACCCAGCTTGGGCTCCCTGTGGGTGAATTGGGACTGGAAATCCTCTCCCTGGTGGGGATACAGTTTGAACTCTGGGACCCAGAGGTCGGACCTGCAGACCAGAACCCCTGCACCGAGGGCTAGCATTTCCTGGGGCACAGAAGGGTTACACGTGAACAGCCTACTGAGGTGTGTGTGCCTCCAGGGGCAGATCTGCATCCTAGAGGGCAACCCTCCTCCCAGGAGGAGGCCGTGCGCGAAACCCAGGTGGCATTCCTGTGCAGGGAAACTCCCCGCCGACATCACAGTCCCGGGAGGCCTGGTGGCTTGTGTTCTGGCCTGCTGGCAGCGGCCTAGGAGTAGCTGCCGAGTAGGGGAGGGTGGAGAGAAGCAAGGCCCGCTCCAGACTGTGGGTCTCAGACAGCCCCACCCCCACACCCAGACTTTCTGGCTGAGAAGGACCATTTCAGCCCCGCCCTGACAGCATTCCCTGGAAGCAGAGAACAGAACTTTGACCCCTGCTAACGGCCTGAGGGCAGGCTTACCCAACCCAGCTACGCCCAGAACAAGAGCTATTAACAGGACACAAAATCAACAGTATAGCTTGTTCCTCCAAGCAAACGCCACCTACTGACAGGGACGGCATCTTGCACAGCCTTTCCACGGCACCCACTGACTCAATGTACAGGGATTGGTCCAAATTCACCCACAGACACCACCTAACGCCTCAGAAACTAAACAAGGTGTGTGAATACCCAAACAATAACCTAAGGAAAGAAACAACAATTGATCAACATGGGAAGAAATCAGCGAAAGAACTCAGGAAATATGAAGAACCAAACGGAAAACACACCCCCAAATAGGAGCACCAGCCCCCTAGAAACGGACACCAACCAAAATCAGGCAACCAATATGACAGAAGAGGAATTTCGTATGTGGATCATAAGAACACTCACCCAGCTGCAACAACAACTCAATAACAAACATAAAGAAACCACAAAAAGCCTCCAGGATATGGGAAAAGAAATAGACACAATGAAGAAAAGTGTAACCGAACTCCTGGAAATGAAGAATCAATTCAAGGAACTACAAAATACTGGAAAGTCTCAAGAACAGGGTAGATCAAACAGAAGAAAGAATCACAGAGCTTGAAGATAACACCCTCCAATTAAATAAATCAGTCACAGAAATAGAGCAGAGAAACAAGAGAAAAGAGCAAAGCCTACAAGAGCTGTGGGATTATGTGAAGAAACCTAATGTGAGGGTTATAGGCTTACAAGAAGGGGAAGAAGACAACACTCAAGTGTTGGACAAGCTGTTTGAAGATATAATAGAGGAAAATTTCCCAGGCCTTGCTCAAAATCTTGATATACAAGTTCAAGAAGCTCAGAGGACCCCTGGGAGATTCAATGCAAACAGGAAGTTGTCACGACATGCAGTCATCAGACTGACCAAAGTATCAACTAAAGAGGCCCTTGTAAGAGCTGTAAGACAAAAGAAGCAAGTAACATACAAGGGAAAGCCAATTCGAATAACATCAGACTTATCTAATGAGACTTTACAAGCAAGGAGAGACTGGGGCCCCATTCTCACTCTTTTGAAACAAAACAATGCCCAGCCTAGAATATTATTCCCTGCAAAACTAAGCTTCGTATATGAAGGAGAAATAAAAACATTCTCAGATGAGCAAAGGCTCAGAGAATTCACCAAGACAAGACCAGCCCTACAAGAAGTACTTAAAACAGCGTTATGCACAGAACATCATAATAATAACCCACGAATATAAAAACAACAAAAACCCAAAGATATTACAGGCCAGATATTACAATAGCTCAAGACAGAAATCATAGCAACAACATCCAACCCAACAGAATGATCAGTAATCTACCGTACCTATCAGTTTTCTCAATAAATGTGAATGGCTTAAACTCTCCATTCCAGAGACATAGGCTGGCTGAATGGATAAGAAAATACAGGCCAAGTATATGCTGTCTTCAGGAAACACATCTAACCTTCAAGGATGCATATAGAGTAAAAATAAAAGGGTGGAGATCAATGTTCCAAGCAAATAGAAGCCAAAAGAAGGCTGGTGTGGCAGTTCTAATTTCAGGCGATTTAGTTTTTAAACCAACAAAAGTAGTGAAAGACAAAGAGGGTCATTATATAATGGTGAAGGGCACAGTCCAACAAGAAGAGATAACAATTTTAAATATATATGCACCCAACTTAGGTGCACCCAGATTCATAAAGCAAACCTTACTGGAGCTAAGCAAATGGATTAATAGCAACTCCATAATCGCCGGAGATTTCAACACCCCACTGACGGCACGAGACAGATCCTCCAAACAGAAAATTAATAAAGAAATAATGGACTTAAACAAAACTCTAGAACAATTGGGTCTGACAGACATCTACAGAACATTCTACCCCAAATCCACTGAATATACGTTCTTCTCATCAGCTCATGGGACATTCTCTAAGATTGACCATATCCTAGGACCCATCTGTTCTTTCTATAGAAGTAATAATGCCCTTACATGTGTAGGTACTTTACAGTCAACAAACCAAATAGTGATTTATCCACCTACCCTTGCCGCTGGTCTCCGGGCCGCTCTGGTGGTCTCAGCCTCCAGTTCTCCTCCGCAGCCTCCTCCCGTGGAGTCTCCCAGGGTCTTAGGTACCCCTCCTTCCAGCCCTTGTCCGCTGTATGCTCGTCTTCTTGCTTCTTTCCTCTAATTTCTGCTAGAATCTGTCTTTTCTGCAGAGACACTCTGTCTGGTGGTGTTATTCGTCCGACATCTTGCTCCTGTTCCAGGAGAGGAATTTTATACTTACTAATCCTTAATTTATGGCATAAAATTTATTAATCACTACAAATAATGTCTGATTAATGGATAATAGCAAGAGTTTTTTAATGATGAAGATGTTACTAATATAATGACAATTTTTGTCATGGGAATTTTTATTTATTTATTTATTTTTTTGAGACAGGGTCTCACTTTGTTGCCCTGGGTAGAGTTCAGTGTCATCATCATAGTAAACTGCAACCACCAACTCCTGGACTCAAGCGATCCTCCTGCTTCAGCCTCCTGAGTATCTAGGACTGCAGGCACCACCTCCATGCCATGATAATTTTTCTATTTTTAGTAGAGACAGGGTCTAACTCTTGCTCAGGCTTGTCTCCAATTCCTGAGCTGAAGCAATCTGCTCATCTCAGCCTCCCAAAGTGCTAGAATTATGAGTGTGAGCCTCTGCACTGTCATGGGACTCTTTAAATTCAATTTTTCTTTTATGAAACCAAAATCTTGGCTTTAGTTTTTCTTTTCATTTATTCACTGAACATCTAATAATATGAGACAATGTGCTAAGTATTGCATGTACATGAGTATGAGGAGCTCAATAAATATTTTTTGTATAAATTTATGAAAGATAGAGTGCCTGCCTTAAGGAATTTAGAGTATCATGAATGATACAGAATGGGCAAACAGGCAACTATAATAGGGAATGGTATGAACTATTGGATAAATACTTGGTACAGACTAAGTTGTTCAGGAAAAGCTTCATGTAGAAAGTGTTTTTTTAAGTAGATAACTTAACGATGAGTAGATATTTTCTAGCTGATGGCAACATGGATGACATAGCAAAGAAATAAAAACATCCTAAGCAAAAGAAACAGCATACATTCCTAGAAGTTAGAGAGATTATGGTACATTTGAGGCCCTCCTAAGCTAAGTATGATCAGGTTTTGATAATCAATAATGTATAATACATGTGAACATATTCAGACTAATATATATTTTTTATTCCTAATCTATTTTTAGTTTAATCTGTCTCCCAAAAGTCAGTCTGACAAATAATGATAAAACTAAAAAAGAACAGACATAGCTAAATCCTTCATGGATAGTAAGTTAGCTGTATCTATGGATCACCTTGCCATTTTCAGTGCTTTTGAAGAGTAAAGAAAAAAAGAGTATAGAAATTGAAAAAGGTAAGTATGCTCAATAAATG
Organism: Microcebus murinus; assembly: GCF_040939455.1. NCBI lineage: Eukaryota > Metazoa > Chordata > Mammalia > Primates > Cheirogaleidae > Microcebus > Microcebus murinus. The sequence goes on from NC_134136.1 coordinate 53,739,829, forward strand.
CACACAGATTTACATACAGAAAATGAGGCAATAATAACTATATATGTATGGAATATCATAGTCAATTGTGTAGTTTCACATATTTCATTTTGGCTTTACAACAACTCTGAGGGGTGGGAAAAGACAGATATACAATGTTTAGTGAATCTAGGGTGCTTTCTCAAAACCATACATGAAGACTCAAAGTGGGAGGGGGGAGAGGGGTGGGTATATACATACATAATGAGTGAGATGTGTACCATCTGTGGGATGGTCATGCTGGAGACTCAGACTTGTGGGGGGAGGGGAGGAAGGGCATTTATTGAAACCTTAAAATCTGTACCCCCATAATATGCTGAAATAAAAATAAATAAATAAATAAATAAAAAATTTTAAAAAATTAAAAAAAAAAAACAACTCAAAGTTGATCCTCTGACAAGGGTTCTTTCCATTACAAAAGATTGTCTTTCCAAATCCCCCTAAAGTAGAAAAATAAATCCCCACAATTCTTGGTTACTAGTTTTTTTCTTTTTTCTTTTATTTTTTATTCTTTTTTTCTTTTTGCTATATTTTGCCTTTAGGGAAAGAAATCTATAGTCTGTCACATGCCCTATAACTATTTGAATATGTGTAGCAAGCATCAAAATTATCTACTGTAGGCCAAAAATTGTGTAGGTTCTGAAGAGTTACATGGGCAAGAAGACTAATGGAGCTATAAAATAAACATATGTAAAACAACTGGAGAACAATCAATTGTGTGATACTAAATGAAAATGCTGTATGAATTGAACTCCATACTGAAAAAAATGGGCTGTAAAAAGGTAGTCAGTTAATTTACATATGGTTTAGACACATATAAACAGTATTGTAGAAAACACAACTGATTTGTTATCCATAGGAACTGAAAATGGTCATATTTCTTGGTAAAGCATTAAGAAATTGTCAAATCTTAATGACAGTAATACACACACAAGAAAAGAACTATACTTAAAAAAAACATCACTTCATCTTGTTTATTTATAAAATTTGAATTATCTTCATCTCTCCAAAGCCACACATGGTGCTGTCTAAATGCATTTTCTCTGGCCTATCAGAAGATGACATCATTGATTCCATACATAATATTAAATTATTAATAAAAATCTATGGGAACGTTTTGTTTCATGGGAAATACAAAATAGCTTTAGCTATTCAAATAAAATAAAATAGCTCACCAAGGGATCAGTGGGGGATTTTTCATTTCAGTTAAAAACGGCTAACATGCTGGATTTGCTTTGATTTATCAGTAAAACAAAACAAAAAAGCCTAAGGTCATGAAATACACACATAGGAAATAAGAATGGAGACCATTTGCTCATAGTAATAGTCCTGCTAATTGGTTCAATCCACAGGAAACAGTGAGATCCCAAAGTATGCCAGCTTTTTAAATACAACAGGCTTTTAAAATTACCAGTGATATAAGTTAAGGTGATTCAGGCACCTTCTTAGTATCAAGAGATCCCAGATGCATTTCAGTTGTAAATGGCAGTCGCTGCCGCTGCCATCCAGCTGTCCCCACAGTAATGGGTGGTTTCAGTGAGTGAAGGCAGCTCTGAAAGAGCATGAAAAATGTGACATTTATCTATTGACTATTTAGAAATGACTTGACATCCCTGGGGCACATCCACCTCAGGTTCACTCTCTTTGTTCTGTTACTGTTCTCAAAACAGACAGGAGTAAGCATGAAATGTCTTTATAAAAACCACCTTTGGCCCATGCTGAACTCACACTTCCCTGGCCAGATGTCTATGGATAGTGGAACCTACTTTACATAGCTTAGGCCAGTGGCTTTGTTTTAATTTTCCCCACAATAAGAAATGATTAAGTAATACATTTTACATATAGAATCTATGAACACAGAGATAACTGAAAAAATAATTTAACAAAACTACCCTTTACTAAATGTAATGCCTTCTGATATTTTCTCTTCTATTTCTTTTTATTTTTTAAGTTGCTGGTTGCAATCCACTTAATCACAGGACTTACTAATGTGTTTCCACACGTAGTTTGCAAAATTTTAATCTAGGAAGCTCTGGTACTAGCAGGTCCATTCTTTCCAAACTATTTTTTCACTACAAAACAAAACAAAAACTAACAACAGTTGTGAATGTGTTGTGTGAAGGTTGAGATAAAAATGTTATTTTTTTAAATTAATTTTGTAAGTGCCTTATTTATTTCTCTTTGATTTTGCTCAAAACAAATGGTATGGACTAAATGTCTAATTACAAATGATGATTTAGAAAAATCATGATTTAGAAAAATCATGATTTATCACCTGGCTATATTTCAGTTTCAAATTTTACATGTTATTTGGGCATGTAAAGAGGTTGACTTGTGTCAATCATCCATTGAAAGACCTGTCCTTCACTATGCAATTCGAAGATATTTCTTTGACTCAAATTTATTAGAATATATTAATGATCATAAAAATCCATGAAAGAGTACTGTCTACTAGAGAAATGACTAGCTTATTTGATAGAAAGGCAAAAAATGATCTTTCATGGCATTTGTTTTGTTGCCTTAACTAGCGATGAAAATTAATTTCATGTATACAACACATCATCTTGACACTAAATACATATAGATGAATACTCATTATTCATTGAAACTGTTCATACAAATCTTATAAGAAAAATCAAGGAAAATAATATATTCTGAAACTATGCTATTGCTTATAATTTTGATACCTACGGAGCCTCATCTTAAGTTTTAATTTGTCCTCCCTTATACCCACAGGAGTTTTCTGCTGGTTGTTTGTTATTTTACTTTGAAAAAAAAATAAACTGTAATACAAAGAAATAAAGATTGTAGTTCAAAACTAAATGAATAAAAACTATGACAATTGACACACAGTAGGTTACAGTGAATGTTTGTTGACTTGATAGTCATATCTAGACTGAATGATTAAGCAAAAAATTCTTACTCTTGTCAACATCTTTTTCTATTATATATTTATTCTTTCCCATGATCTGAAAAAAAATAAAGTTTTCTTAAGCATGAATAAATAGATGAACACTTTCCCCAATGGATTATAATTCTACTCCCTCACTATTTCTCACTGTAATGTTTTTAACTTTCCTGGTTGCTCTCTTCCCTTGTGTCATGCTGTATCTCATTGCATGCATTTATTTTGGTTTAGGAGACAATAACATAAGTTATTGCAACATGACTGATGCAAGTGAGCATGATTTATTACTATATTTCACATCAACCTAGGAAAATTTGATCAGATATGGCTAGGAAAACTGATTTTCAAGTGATACCTTTCTCTGATCTCTTACTTTGAATACGTATAATTCTCTAGTGAAGAACAAAGTACATAGAAACAGATGTAATGCAAAACTTATTATATTAAACTTTTTATATATTTATTTAAGGCTTTTTTTCTGTTTTCTTATAAAAAAGAGTTTGAACTTTTAGATACCATAGAAAATGTAACTAGAAGATCAAACATTCAAATTATGGCCTTTTTATAGGAGGGACAATTTTGGTTATGTAATTAATGCACAAAGATAATCATCTTGGTTTATTTCAACAGTGTTTTTTCTTTAAGCTTCAAGACATGTATTATTTTCTTGGACTACTATATTCTGGCATATTATACTGAATAATGCAATGGACTAGATATCAAATAGAGTATCTAGATAAATCTAGATTTTTTTGGGATTAGGTAAATTCAGCTATATGGTAATCAAATAATATAGGGAACTGTCTTTAAAGCATTCTTTAGTCTGGAATGAGTTGTTCTTTGCCCTATATATTGAGGAAATACACAGCAATATATACTGTGTTAGAACAATTCAAACCTGTTAACTGAGTGATAAGCAATAGATTCTAAAGGATAAACTGGACAAAATTCCCGACTTCCTCACACTATCTAGGTGGTCCTGTGAAAAAGATCAGTTGGATTTCAGATCTTAAGTGGCTGAAGCCAAAGAATGAGTTAACTTTGTACTTACTTTTCTGCCCATGACAGTGTCCTGCAGACCCAATTTAAGGCAAAGCAGACTAGACTGGAGGAGATTTTTGTTCAAACCATTTAATTGAATTTTGGAGATGATCCGTTTCAAATCAGTCAAATAAGTGCTCTGAGTCCAGCATTGTGTCAAGTGTAGTGCAGTATGGAATCATTATGAAGGGGTAGCATATATTCTGGTCAAAACTGTTGATGTGATGTAAATTTGTATGCACACAGCATAAACTTCCCTTGGAAATTTTCAAAATAATGTATTAAAGAGTTTAACATGGCATCTGTTAAAGTGACCTAAAATTTACTTATTATTTAAAATAGTCTACTTTCTCTATTCCAGTTATGGAAATATGGTAATGCAAGGCAAAGAGGTTTTCAAACAATTTACTCAGTATATGGACACTTTTCATTAACTCCTTTAAGAAACAATTCCAGCTGGATTTACTTTGAGGATACTGTTTTAGATACTTTAACCAACATAGTTTTTATTTACCATGCCTCATTTCTACTCATTTTGCCACTTGCAATCTTTCTTTCTCTTTTTTGTAAATCAGAAATGTTATTTACCTTTTAGCAACTAGTCCTACTTCCCAGCCCTAATACATACAATTTTAGTCAATAATTTTCTTCACGATAACTAACATGAAAGGAAATTGGAATAAACTAAAATGAAAATTATGAGGCTAATTCAAAAAGCAAGTGACATGAAGACTAATAGCTATGGTAGTTGATATTTATATGGATCATAGCTTTCCTCACTATTATTACTCTACCTTAGTTTTATTAACATTCTTTGAGCCACAAGACATTTTTTTCTAATTCATATTACTCCAACTGAACTAAGAAAAGATTATTTTTATACAACAAAGCAGTGCTTTGTGGTTTCACTCTTTCCCTGATATGGGTCTTTCAGTCTTATTAACACATTTGTGCCTCCCACCACACAAAAGAAAGATGAACAACTTCTTCCAAATCACAGAAATATTCACACAAGACCCCAAACAATTCCTTATTGTATCTTAAGCTAAAATTAATGCAAAGTTGGAGAATAGATTTTAATGTTATGGTATCATTTTACTGACTTGTTCCATTTTCTTGCATAGATTAGTCAATAAAGTACAATGAATAAAATAGAGACAGTAGATAATCTCAAATTTCTTACTGCCTACTATGCTTTTCTCAGTTCATCAGTCACATTATTCGCCAAAAAACACAACTGTCTTAGTCAAAAGTGTGCAAAATGCCAATAGATAATAATTTTGGCTAGGTATGGATATGGATCATAAGATCTACTTACAAAGAGATGTATTATAAAACAATTATACCCAACTTATTATCCATCTATAGTGTAATATTGAAAAAAACCATTAGCGTTCATGAAGGGATTAAAAAATACCCAAAACAATATTGAAGAAACAATGTAAAATTGTGATAATCTCACTATTACAGCAATATGATGTCTCATGATATTTGGCAAAGAACTTCAATAATTGCACTATTCACTTTAGTGGATTTTAAGCATATTGTCAATATCTGTTTAAAAGTGCTTAATGCCCTGACCTCCCTTTCCTGTATTCAAGCAAGACAATGTGTCTTTGTGTTTCAAGAAATACACATTCATTCTTTCGTTTGACTTTATATCTGACAAAATTTTTCATAAGAGTATGCTTACTTTTATGAGAAAATGTATCCTTTACACATTAATCAAAATTTGGCAGCATACCAGGTTGCCATGGAGCAGTTGTTGCAGACCACAGTTTAAGGTCCTATTTTAACAGAAGTAACCATTATTCCCAATTCAAAATAGTTGATCTGAATGGAAAAGTGTTTTATAGATTCTTAGAATCCCATATTTCTTCTTTTCAAAACAATTCTGAAACTATTCAATCTGTTCTCTGAGAACAAACATCATAAATATCAGTGTCATCATCATTGTTATCAATTTTTTTGCTTCATAAAAAATATGTTTACTTTTTATGAAGATTATAAATCAACTACATAGTATTAGAATGGTTATTCTTAAAACCATAGTTAGCATTTTTTGAAAAAGCAAAGAGCGTCATTGTTTTTCTGCATAACAAATTAGTATACTTGCACTATAAAAATTCACATGGTTTGCTTTTCTTTGTTGGAACAAAAAGTCCACATGAAACAAAATGCAGGAAGAAAATATAGACATCACCAATAATCTTACCATACAGATATGACAGCTTTTATAGTAACATGTTGATATGTGCCTCCCCAGATATTTTTTCTATGCATGAGAATTATTTTTATGTAATTGTAACTGAACATAGTCTACATATAGAAAATTAACAAATAATAAATATTTTAGAGACAGAACATCTTAGAAGTCCAAGAGTCCTCTCATCATCATCTTTCTCCATCAAGAATAAATTTCCTTGACTTTTAAATACATACATTAGTTTTTCCCATTTTTTAAATTTTTCTTTTTTTTTTCTTTTCTTTTTTTTTATTTCATAGAAAGTACTGGAGTGAAACCCATTTTTTAAATTTTATATAAATGGAATCACACATTACATTCTCTTTTATTGTTGGCTTATTTTGTATAACATTAGGAGAGTAAGATATATTCATATTATATGTCATTGCAATTTGCTTATTCTCACTGATGTATATAATTGCATTATATAAATGCACTATACTTCATTTAGCCAGCTTGCCATTTGGTTGCTTCAAGTTTAGGGCTATTAGAAACATTGTTGCTACAAAATCCTAATGCCTGACTTATGGGAGAAATAACCGATGTGCTTCTGTTTTATACATATTTAGGAGTAGAATTGGTGGTTTCTAGGACTATGTGTATGGTAAATTTTTAATACACACTGTCAAAGAATTTTCTAAAATGACTGAAATAATTTACAATTTCACTGGCAGTATATGAAAGTTCAAGATGTTCCACCTCCTTTCAACACTTGGTATCAAAAAATTGTTTTTAAATAAAAACAAAGTTAAAAATATTGTGCATGCACTTTGGTAGCCTGCATTTCCTACCTACCCATTTATTTTGAGCATCTTTCCATGTCAACAAATAAGAGATGATCATTATTTTAAATTGTTTTATAATAATCTTTTGAACTGTGTATCTAAGGATATGTATTCAATTCTTTGTGGATGAATATTTCTACAGATTTTTATATTATGATTAATATATTTCTGAATTTTTATACTGCTTTACTGTTCCTTTAGAGCATATGTCTGCATGAGTCAGTGTGGCTTACCAATAGACAATAGTAAAAGTGCCAATAACAAAATGAAGACCTGAGCTCCTTAGGTAAATTGCTTAAAATCCATCATAGTTTCTTTATAAACATAATGGTGATGGTGGCGAACTGGGTGATTTAAAAGGCCCTTTTCTATTTTAAAATTGCATTCTTTATGCAATCCTCAAAATAACACCGAAAAATACATATGACAAATAGCTGTCATATTTATCTCCATATTACAACTGAAGAAAGAGAGGTTGAAAGAGTTTGTGAATTACCTAAGGACTCATAACAACTAAGGTACAAAAGTTTTCCTAGGTTTATTTACTATAATTACTTATAATTTTAAGAAAGCTTATCTGGATAAATTTTATAAAATTTTTCTTATAGATTAAATAGTATAATTTTGTAAATTCGATATATAAAAGTTAACTTGCCTTTTTACATAAATATGTCTTGGCTTGTGTTATATTTTTTGAATATATAATAGGTTAGGTTATTATTTCTCTAAAACATAATTAAGCATCATAAATGCTGTTATGAGGTAGATATTTTATAATGGAAAGTGTTGAGCCTACCTCTCAATATCAACATTTTATCACTAAACAGGAAGTATGCATTTGGACTCAAAACAGGAGGGATTCCAGACAAAGTTTTCTTCATTCAGTGGACAAAGCAATGTTTTGAATACCTTGAATTTATGCACATTTTAGTAAATTTGAAAAACTGGTAGTAGTAATTGCAAATTAAATCATAGCATGTTGAAACCATTAATAATGGTATAAAAAGGGGGGTGCTTCTAGACTGTGTTTTAGTTATATTTCCTCCTGCCTGGCATACCCCACATTCAATTCTGCCATTACCTAGTGTCTGTCCATTAAATACAAAAGAGATGGGACCCAGAGGTCAAACCTGCAGACCAGATCCCATGCACCAAGGTCTCGCATTGCCGGGTCACAGAAGGGAAGTACCTGAACAGCCTACTGAGGTGTGTGTGCCTTCAGGGGCAGATCAGCATCCTAGAGGGCAACCTTCCTCCCAAAAGGAGGCCATACGCCCAGCCCAGGTGGCATTCCTGAGCAGGGAACCTCTCTGCTGGCATCACAGGCAGGGGAGGCCTGGTGGTGTGTGCTCTGGCCTGCTGGCAGAGGCCCAGGAGTAGCTGCGGAGTTGGGGTGGGTGGAAAGAAATGAGGCCCGCTCCAGACTGCGGGTCTCAGACAGCCCCACCCCACATGGACACTTTCTGGCTGACTGGGACCATTCCAGCCCCTCCCTGACAGCTTTTCCTGGAAGCAGAGAACAGAACTTTGCCCCTGCTAACAGCATTGGTGGTGCCTGAGGGAAGGCTTATCAAACCCAGCTCAGCCCAGACTCTCTCCTAGACCAACCTTCACCAAGAGGGAGAAAAAGACACACCTGGAAGTCCCAGGGCCCCACTGACCAACTGAGGCACTAGAGTGCCTCTCTACAGGAACAAGAGCTGATAACCGGACACAAAAACAACAGCATAGCCTGTTCCTCAAAGCAAGCGCCACCTATTGACAGGGAGGACATCCTGCAAACCACTTTCATGGCACCTACTGACCCATTATACAGGGAGTGGTCGAATCTAACCAACAGACACCATCTACAGGCTCAGAAACTAAACAAGGCATGTGAATACCAAAACAAAAACCTAAAGAAAAGAACCAACAACTGATAGACATGGGAAGAAATCAGCAAAGGAACTCAGGAAACATGAAGAACCAAATGGAAAACACACCCCCAAAGAGGAGCACCAGACCCCTAGAAACGACTCCAACCAAAATCAGGCAACCAAAATGACAGAAGAGGAATTTCATATGTGGATCATAAGAACGTTCACCAACCTGCAAGAACAACTCAATAACCAACATAAAGAAACCACAAAATGCATCCAAGACCTAGAACAAAAGTTCACTAAAGAAATCGACACAATAAAGAAAAGTTTAACTGAACTCCTGTAAATGAAAAATCAATTCAGGGAACTAAAAATACAGGTGAAAGTCTCAAGAACAGGGTAGATCAAACAGAAAGAAGAATCTCAGATATTGAAGATAACACCCTCCAACTAAATAAAATAGTCACACACTTAGAGCAAAGAAACAGGAGAAAAGAGCAAAGCCTACAAGAGATGTGGGATTGTGTGAAGACACGTAATGTGAGGCTCAGAAGGTTACCAGAAGGGGAAGAAGACAACACACAAGGGTTGGACAAGCTACTTGAAGATATAATACAGGAAAATTTCCCAGGCCTTGCTCAAAATCTCCATATACAAGTTCAAGAAGCTCAGACGACCCCTGGATGATTCAATGCTAACAGGAAGACTTCACGACATGCAGTCATCAGACTGAACAAAATATCAATTAAAGAGGCCCTTCTAAGAGCTGTAAGACACAAGAAGCAAGTAACATACAAGGGAAAGCCAATTTGAATACCACCAGACTTCTCTAATGAGAATTTCCAAGCAAGGAGAGACTGGGGCCCCGTTCTCACTCTTCTGAAACAAAACAATGCCCAGCCTAGAATATTATTCCCTGAAAAACTAAGCTTCATATATGAAGGAGAAATAAAGACATTCTCAGACAAGCAAAGTCTCAGAAAATTCACCAAGCAAGACCAGCCCTACGAGAACTACTCAAAACAGTGTTACGCACGGAGCACCATAATAAAAACTCATGAATATAAAAACAACCAAAACCCAAAGATTAAAGGCCAGATAATACAATGACTCAAGAGAGAAATCAAAGCAATAACATCCAACCCAACAGAATGAACAATAATCTACCTTATCTATCAGTTCTCTCAATAAATGTGAATGGCTTAAACTCTCCTCTCAAGACATAGGTTGGCTGAATGGATAAGAAAATACAGGCCAAGTATATGCTGTCTTCAGGAAACACATCTAACCTGCAAGGATGCATATAGACTAAAAGTAAAAGGGTGGAGATCAGTATTCCAGGCAAGTGAAAGCCAAAAGAAGGATAGCGTGCCAGTTCGAATTTCAGAAAATTTAGTTTTTAAACCAACAAAAGTAGTGAAAGACAAAGAGGGTCATTATATAATGGTGAAGGGCACACTTCAACAAGAAGAGATAAAAATTTTAAATATATATGCACCCGACTTAGGTGCACCCAGTTGCATTAAGCAAACCTTACTGGATCCAAGCAAATGGATTAATAGCAACTCCATAATCACCGGAGATTTCAACACCCCACTGACACAATGAGACAGATCCTCCAAACAGAAAATTAATAAAGAAATAAGGTACTTCAACAAAACTCTGGAACAATTGGGTCTGACTGACATTTACAGGATATTCCACCCAAAATCTACTAAATATACATTCTTCTCAACAGCTCACAGGATATTCTCTAAGATTGACCATATACTAGGACACAAAGTAAACCTCAAGAAATTTAAAAAAATAGAAATCATACCATGTACCTTCTCAGATCACAGTGGAATAAAAGTAGAAATCAACCGTAACAGAAACTCACATTTCTACACAAAAATGTGGAAATTAAACAACCTCCTACTAAATGATTACTTCATAAATGAAGAAATCAAGATGGAAATTTAAAAATTCTATACTCCTACACTGCTGGTGGGACTGCAAATTAGTTCAACCTCTGGGGAAAGCAATATGGAAATACCTTAAAGCGATACAAGTGAATCTACCATTTGATCCAGCAATCCCATTGATGGGCATCTACCCAAACGATCCAACGATACTCTACAAAAAAGACACCTGCACTCGAATGTTTGTAGCAGCACAATTCATAATTGCAAGGCTGTGGAAACAGCCCAAGTGCCCATCAATCCAAGAATTGATTAATAAAATGTGGTATATGTATACCATGGAGTAACTATTGAACTCTAAGAAACAATGGTGATATAGCACATCTTATATTTTCCTGGTTAGAGCTGGAACCCATACTATTAAGTGAAGTATCCCAAGAATGGAAAAAAAAGCACCACATATACTCACCAGCAAATTGGTATTAACTGAACAGCACCTAAGTGGTCACATAGGTACTGCAGTAATAGGGTATTGGGCAGGGGGGAGGGGGGAGGGTATATACATATATAATGAGTGAGATGTGCATCATCTGGGAGATGGTCATGCTGGAGACTCAGACTTGTGGGGGGAGGGGGGAAAATGGGCATTTATTGAAACCTTAAAATTTGTACCCCCATAATATGCCGAAATAAAAAAAAGGAGATATCACAAATGATCCCAAAGAAATACAAGATATAATTTATGAATACTACAAAAATCTTTATGCACACAAACTAGAAAATGTGGAGGAAATGGAGAAATTTCTAGAAACACACAGCTTCCCTAGGTTCGACCAGGAAGAAATACATTCCCCGAACAAACTAACCTCAAGAGCCAAAGTAGAAACAGCAATTAAAAATCTCCCTAAAAAGAAAAGTCCTGGTCCAGATTATTTCACACCCAAATTTTACCACACTTACGAAGAAGAACTAGGACCCATCTTGCATAAATTATTCCACAACATCGAGAAGAATGGAAACCTCCCCGACACCTTTTATGAAGCAAATATTACTCTGATACCAAAACCAGGAAATGATGCAACAAAAAAAGAAAACTGCAGACCAATATCCCTAATGAATATAGATGCAAAAATTTTCAACAAAATCTTAACTAACCGAATCCAGACACTTATCAAAAAAATAATCCACCACGACCAAGTGGGCTTCATCCCAGGGATGCAGGGATGGTTCAACATACGTAAATCAATAAATGCAATTCACCACATAAACAGAAGCAAAAACAAAGACCACATGATTCTTTCAATAGATGCAGAAAAAGCTTTTGAGAAAATTCAACACCCTTTCATGATATGAACACTTAAGAAAATAGGCATAGAAGGGACATACCTAAAAATGATACAAGCCATATATGACAGACCCATAGCCAACATCATACTGAATGGGATAAATTGAAAGCATTCCCACTTAGAACTGGAACCAGAGAAGGCTGCCCAATATCTATCTCCACTTCTATTCATAATAGTGCTAGAAGTCCTGGCTACAGTAATCAGACAGGAAAATGGAATTAAAGGTATCCAAATAGGGGCAGAAGAGATCAAACTTTCACTGTTTGCTGATGATATGAGGTTATATCTAGAAAACCCCAAAGATTCAACCAAGAAACTCCTGGAACTGATAAATTAATTTAGTAAGGTCTCAGGATACAAAATCAATACACAAATATCAGAGGCATTCATATACGCCAATGACAATCTAATTGAGAACTAAATCAAAGACTTAATTCCCTTCACAATAGCAACAAAGAAATTAAAGTACCTAGGAATATACTTAACCAAGGACGTAAAAGACCTCTACAGGGAGAACTATGAAACACTGAGGATGGAAATAGCAGAGGATGTAAACAGATGGAAATCCATACCATGCTCATGAATTGGCAGAGTCAACATCATTAAAATGTCTATACTGCTGAAACTGATCTACAGATTCAATGCCATACGTAGTAAAATTCCATCAGCATTCTTCACAGATATAGAAAAAAAATTTATGCTTCATATTGAACCAAAATATGAAAAAATGCTCAACATCCCTAATCATCAGGGAAATGCAAATCAAAACCACAATGAGATATCACTTAACTTCAGTAAGAATGTCCTTTATCAAAAAGTCTCCAAACAATAAATGCTGGCGTGCATGCGGAGAGAGAAGAACACTCCTACACTGCTGATGGGACTGCAAACTAGTTCAACCTCTGTGGAAAGCAATATGGAGATACCTTAAAGCAATACAAATGAATCTACCATTTGATCCAGCAATCCCATTACTGAGCATCTATCCAAAAGATCCAATGACACTCTACAAAAAAGACACCTGCACTCAAATGTTTATAGTAACACAATTCATAATTGCAAGGCTGTGGAAACAGCCCAAGTGCCCATCAATCCAAGAATTGATTAATAAAATGTGGTATATGTATACCATGGAGTACTATTCAGCTCTAAGAAACAACGGTGATATAGTACATCTTATATTTTCCTGGGTAGAGCTGGAACCCGTACATTTAAGTGAAGTTTCCCAAGAATGGAAAAACAAGCACCACATATACTCACCAGCATATTGGTATTAACTGAGTAGCACCTAAGTGGACACATAGGTACTACAGTAATAGGGTATTGGGCAGGTGGGAGAGGGGAGGGTCCGGGTATATACATACATAATGAATGAGATGTGCATCATCTGGGGGATGGTCATGATGGAGACTCAGACTTGTGGGGGGAGGGGTGGAATGGGCATTTATCGAAACCTTAAAATCTATACCCCCCTATAATATGCTGAAATAAAAATAAATAAATAAATATATAAATAAATAAATACAAAGGAGGAAGGTAGGTAGTTTGCAAAATATTAACTCATGCTACCCAGAGCAAGAAAAATAGCCTCAGCTAATGAAAGATGAATGAACTTGTTAAAAGATTATGCATTGCTTCCCAGCAGTAAATGTAAGAAATATTCCCTCATCAACAGGATAAATGTCTCATTATAACAAATGAGATCTTATTTTCTATAAACTCTTGACTTTGTATTTGTTAAAAACCCCAGAGTGGAGAAGTCTATTCATTTATATCACCTCTCCCTTATGTTCTCAAAATGGCTCTAAATGTTCTTCATTTCTCATTGCCAGTAGTCTGATGGGTAAATATGAGGAAAGGGGGCTGTCAATGTTAAATTTAGGGAAGACTAAGGAATGCTTGAGAAGACCACAAATGTGAAGGACAAAAGAACTAGCTTCATCTGGACAGAATTATTTTGACTTCTTTATGTTATAGCCATCAACATTTTCAACTTTATCCTACAACATGCTTATCTTTTTTTCAATCTTTAAAAGGTATTTCAATTGACTTTCTGTACTGTGGTTTATAATATTATATATAAATTATAAAAAGAATACATATTTTCCTCTTACTGGTAGAATTAGATGACTTTCAATCCACAATACAGAAAGATCAAGAAACTAAAGTGAACCGTTCCTTGCCACTTTGATCTTGTCATTCTTTATTTTGTAAAATAAGAAATATTAAACCAAATAGCAGTCCAACATGACTTATTTTTTTTTGTTTTTAAATATAAATTTGAGTTTATTTCTCCCTAAACTTGAACTTCCATAAACATTTAACTACTGCCTTACTCTTCAGTCGCAACATGACTTATTTTATATTAATGAAATCAATCTCTCCTCATTTTTTTCATAAATATAGGTGGCAGTCCCTATGTTCCTATACAGAGTTCCTTGCTTCATTTATGGATAGCTTGGGTTTTCACTAGATGCCTGTCAATAATTAGTCAATTGATATCACACTATTTTTATCCCCTCAACTTTTGACTTTGGCCTCATTTTAACCAGATATAAATAAACAGATAATGATTGTCTTCTCTGAAATGGTTTCTTAATTTTTCTTTGTTGCCCTTGTCTCCTGAGCTCAGTATTTGCTTCATAATGTTACAGGTAATTATTTGTTGGTTCTCTTTTAGTATATACATTGTATAGCATTGTTTTTTCTTTGTTTTTATTTCATCATTTTATGAGAGTACAAATATTGTTAAGGTTACATATATTGCCCTTTCCACCCTCCCGCCCCCCCATGACTCCCCCCACTGAGTCAGAGCTTCTAGTATGTCCATCCTCCAGGTGGTACACATCACAACTCATTATGTACATATACACCCATCTCCTCCTCCCTCCTCTGACCTGCCCAACACCCACTAAATGTTTCTTTCTTTTTTTTGACATTTTAATTACATTTTATATCTTTGCCTCTCCCTATGAAGGGTTAGAGGTATGCCCTCTAACTGTTCAATGTACAATATATTCAAACTTTGATTTCACTCAAAAGTGGAAATAAAATATTTAGTACACAGTTACTGGCATGTAATATTTCTCAAAAATTTTCACCTACTACACAAATAATGCCCTTTTGGTATTGATTTTCTGTTTTACACTTATATTAGGCATATAGGTTTTCAGTTTTTGTAATTATATTATGAGTTACTTATACATTGAAAGGATTGTGTAATTTAAAATTACTCAAAATGACCTGATAGGCTTAAACACTTTAAAAAGAATAATATCAGCAAACAGGGATACCTTGACCTCCTCTTTCCTGATTTGGATGTTGTTTATTTCTCTCTTGCCTAATTGCTCTGGCTAGGACTTCCAGTACTATCTTCAATAGAAATGGTGACAGTGGGCATCCTTGTCTTGTTCCATTTTTTATGGATAATGATTTCAAATTTTCCCCATTCAGTATGATTTTGGCTATGGACTTGTCATATATGACTTTTATCATTTTGAAGTATGTTCCTTCCAGGCCTTTTGTTGAAGGCTTTTTATCATTAAGAGGTGCTAGATTTTGTCAAATGCTTTTTCTGAATCTGTCAAGATGACCATATAGTCCTTGTTTTTAATTCTGTTTACATGGTGAATCACATTTATTGATGTGTGTATATTGAATCATCCTTGCATTCCTGGGATGAATACTAATTGACCATGGTGAATTATTTTTTTAATATGCTGTTAAATTTGGTTTGCAAGTATTTTCCTGAGGATTTTTGCATCTATGTACATAAGGGATATTTGTCTGTGGTTTTCTTTTTTGTTATGTCCTTTCTTGACTTTGGTATCAGGGTGATACTGGCTTTGAAGAATGGTTTAGGAAGCATTACATCCTTCTTGATGTTATAGAACAATTTTAGTAAAATGAGTGCCAATACTTCTTTAGGTCTGGTAGAATTTGGCTGTAAATCCATCTGGTCCAGGGTTTTTTTTTTCTTTTTTTAGAGAAATTTTATTAAGGTTTTGATCTCATTACTCATTATTGGTCTCTGCAGGATTTCTAGTTCTTCCTGATTCAAGCTTGGAGGGTATGTGTTTCCAAAAATGTATCCATTTCACTAGATTTTCTAGTTTATGTGTATAGAGGTTTTTGTAGTAGTTACATATGATACTTGTATTTCTGTATTATCAACTGTAATGTCCCCTTTTTCATTTCTAATTGAGTTTATGTAGATCTTTTCTTTCCTGTTTCTGGGCAATCTAGTTAGAGGTCTATCAATTTGTTTACTTTTTCAAAGAGCAAACTTTTTGTTTTGTTGATTCTTTGTATTGTATTTTTGGGTTTCCATTTCATTTACTTCTGCTCTGAGCTTTGTTATATCATTTCTTTTGCTAGCTTTGGATTTGGTTTCTTTTTCTTCTTCTAGTTCCTTGAGGTGTGGCACTAGGTTGTTTATTTGTGATCTGTGTTTTTGATGTAAGCATTTAAATCTATAAACTTCCCTCTTAACACTGCTCTTGCTGTATACCATACATTTTGGAGGCTTGTGTCATGATTGCTGTTCAATTAAAAAATTCTTTTTGTTTCCATATTAATTTTGTCATTGACCCAAGGATCATTCAGCAGCAGGTTGTTTAATTTCCATTACTGTGTGTAGATTCAAGAGTTCCTCTTGGAGTTAATTTCCAGTTATATTTCACTTTGATCTGAGAAGATATATGACATGATTTTGATTTTTCTAAATTTGCTGAGGTGTGTTTTGTGGGCTAACATGTGATCTATCTTGAAAAACATCCCATGTACTGATGAGAAGAATATATATTCTGCAGTTTTGGTGTAGAATGTTCTCTACGTGTCTGTTAGGTCCATTTGTTCTAGAGTCCTGTTAAAGTTCAGTATTTTTTTGTTGATCTTCTACCTTGATGCTTGCCCCAGGTCTATCCATGTAATATACTAAAATAAAATATAATCCAAAATTATTTCTTATAGATCTAGAAAAACTAATCCTAAAATCTATAAGGAACCAAAAAAGAACATGAATACACAAAGTAATACTAAGCAAAATGAACAAATCTGTTAACATCACATTACCTCATTTCTAATTATACAAAAAGGCTATTGTAAAGCAAATAGCATTTTACTGGTGTAAATGTAGACATACAGAAAAATGGAACAGAATAGAGAATCATTAAATAAAACCATATAACTATGATGAACTGATGTTTTACAAAGCAGATTAAAACATACACTGGTAAGATGGTGGAAGAATAACACCACCAGACAGAGTGTCTCTGCAGAAAAGACAGATTCTAGCAGAAATTAGAGGAAAGAAGCAAGAAGACGAGCATACAGCAGACGAGGGCCAGAAGGAGGGGTACCTGAGACCCCGGGAGATTCCACGGGAGGAGGCTGCGGAGGAGAACTGGAGGCTGAGACCACCGGAGCAGCCCGGAGACCAGCGGCAAGGGTAGGTGGATTTGCTGTTTCCCCTCCCCTGCATTCGGGACTGCTGGTGGGCTCCCCAGAGGGTGGAGAGACCTGCGGACATCAGCCCAGAGACGGCCGCCGCCAGCCAGCGGTCAGCCTGTAGCAGACGTGGCACCAGGTTCCCAACTTTCTCCGGGCACCTCCGTGTGCACAGACCCGAGCCGCGCAGCAGGCGCCATATTGCCTCCTCCTCCCCTCCGCCGACCCTACCCGCGGCTGCCCAGAGAGACAATACAGCCACCAGCCAGAGGCACCTACAGGGAACGGGACCTTCCCTTTTAGGACTCTACAGCTGACTCAGGGGAACTCAGACTGTGAACTCCCTACCTGCCAGCCCTCCCAGGTACTGTGGGCATGGTGTTCCCAGGAGAACGGTGCAGATTCAGAGGCTGAGAGACATAGACCCAACTTGGGCTCCCTGTGGTTGAATTGGGACGGGAAATCCTCTCCTTTGTGGGGATACAGTTTGAACTCTGGGACCCAACGGTTGGACCTGCAGACCAGATCCCCTGCACCTAGGGCTAGCATTGCCTGGGGCACAAAAGAATTATACGTGAACAGCCTACTGAGGTGTGTGTGCCTCCAGGGGCGGATAGGTGTCCTAGAGGGCAACCCTCCTCCCAGGAGGAGGCCGTGCGCCCAACCCAGGTGGCATTCCTGTGCAGGGAACCTCCCTGCCCGCATCACAGTCCGGGGAGGCCTGGTGGCTTGTGGTCTGGCCTGCTGGCAGAGGCCCAGGAGTACCTGCGGAGTTGGGGATGGTGGAAAGGAGCGAGGCCCGCTCAGGACTGTGGGTCTCAGACAGCCACACCCCCACACACAGACTTTCTGGCTGAGCGGGACCATTCCAGCCCCACCCTGACAGCTTTCCCTGGAAGAAGAGAACAGAACTTTGATCCCTGTTAACGGCCTGAGGGCAGGCTTACCAACCCAGCTCCGGCCAGAACAAGAGCTGATAACAGGACACAAAATCAACAGCATAGCTTGTTCCTCCAAGCAAATGCCACCTACTGACAGGGATGGTATCTTGTACAGCCTTTCCACGGCACCCACTGACTCAATATACAGGGAGTGGTCCAATTTCACCCACAGACACCACCTAATGCCTCAGAAACTAAACAAGGTGTGTGAATACCCAAACAATAACCTAAGGAAAGAAACAACAACTGATCGACATGGGAAGAAATCAGCGAAAGAACTCAGGAAATATGAAGAACCAAACAAAAAACATACCCCCAAAGAGGAGCACCAGCCCCCTAGAAACGGACACCAACCAAAATCAGGCAACCAATATGACAGAAGAGGAATTTCGTATGTGGATCATAAGAACACTCACCCAGCTGCAACAACAACTCAATAACAAACATAAAGAAACCACAAAAAGCCTCCAGGATATGGGAAAAGAAATAGACACAATGAAGAAAAGTGTAACCGAACTCCTGGAAATGAAGAATCAATTCAAGGAACTAAAAAATACACTGGAAAGTCTCAAGAACAGGGTAGATCAAACAGAAGAAAGAATCTCAGAGCTTGAAGATAACACCCTCCAATTAAATAAATCAGTCACAGAAATAGAGCAGAGAAACAAGAGAAAAGAGCAAAGCCTACAAGAGCTGTGGGATTATGTGAAGAAACCTAACATGAGGGTCATAGGGTCACCAGAAGGGGAAGAAGACAACACTCAAGGGTTGGACAAGCTGTTTGAAGATATAATAGAGGAAAATTTCCCAGGCCTTGCTCAAAATCTTCATATACAAGTTCAAGAAGCTCAGAGGAGCCCTGGGAGATTCAACGCAAACAGGAAGACGTCACGACATGCAGTCATCAGACTGAACAACGTATCAACTAAAGAGGACCTTCTAAGAGCTGTAAGACAAAAGCAGCAAGTAACATACAAGGGAAAGCCAATTCGAATAACATCAGACTTCTCTAATGAGACTTTACAAGCAAGCAGAGATTGGGGCCCCATTCTCACTCTTTTGAAACAAAACAATGCCCAGCCTAGAATATTATTCCCTGCAAAACTAAGCTTCGTATATGAAGGAGAAATAAAAACATTCTCAGACAAGCAAAGGCTCAGAGAATTCACCAAGGCAAGACCAGCCTTACAAGAAGTACTTAAAACAGCATTATGCATGGAACATCATAAAAATAACCCACAAATATAAAAACAACCAAAACCCAAAGATATTAAAGGCCAGATATTACAATGGCTCAAGACAGAAATCATAGCAACAACATCCAACCCAACAGAATGATCAGTAATCAACCTAAACTGTCAGTTCCCTCAATAAATGTGAATGGCTTAAACTCTCCACTCAAAAGACATAGGGTGGCTGAATGGATAAGAAAATACAGGCCAAGTATATGCTGTCTTCAGGAAACACATCTAACCTGCAAGGATGCATATAGACTAAAAATAAAAAGGTGGAGATCAATATTCCAAGAAAATAGAAGCCAAAAGAAGGCTGGTGTGGCAGTTCTAATTTCAGATGATTTAGTTTTTAAACCAACAAAAGTAGTGAAAGACAAAGAGGGTCATTATATAATGGTGAAGGGCACAGCTCAATAAGAAGAGATAAGAATTTTAAATATATATGCACCCAACTTAGGTGCACCCAGATTCATAAAGCAAATCTTACTGGAGCTAAGCAAATGGATTAATAGCAACTCCATAATCGCTGGAGATTTGAACACCCCACTGACGGCACGAGACAGATCCTCCGAACAGAAAATTAATAAAGAAATAATGGACTTAAACAAAACTCTAGAACAATTGGGTCTGACTGACATCTATAGAACATTCTACCCAAAATCCAATGAATATACGTTCTTCTCATCAGCTCACGGGACATTCTCTAAGATTGACCATATCCTAGGACACAAAGAAAATCTCAAGAAATTAAAAAAACTAGAAATCATAACATGTACCTTCTCAGATCACAGTGGAATAAAACTAGAAATCAACCCTAACAGAAACTCACATTTCTACACAAAAACGAGGAAATTAAACACCTCTTACTAAATGATTACTTCATAAATGAAGAAATGAAGACGGAATTAAAAACATTCTATGAAGAAAACGACAATGGAGAGACAAGTTATCAACTCCTCTGGGACACAGCTAAAGCAGTTCTGAGAGGAAAGTTTATCTCCATAAATAGCTATAACCAAAAGTCAAGAAGATCACAAATAGACAATCTAATGAAATGACTCAAAGAGCTGGAAAAAGAAGAACAGACCAACCCCAAACCCAGCAGAAGAACTGAAATCAACAAGATCAAATCAGAACTAAACGAAATTGAAAACAGGGAAGCTATTCAGGAGATTAATAAAACAAAAAGTTGGTTGTTTGAAAAAATAAACAAAATTGACACACCATTGGCTAAGCTAACGAAAAGCAAAAAAGAGAAATCTCTAATAAGCTCCATCAGGAATAAAAAAGGAGATATCACAACTGATCCCAAAGAGATACAAGATACTATTTATGAATACTACAAAAATCTTTATGCACACAAACTGGAAAATGTGGAGGAAATGGACAAATTTCTAGAAACACACAGTCTCCCTAGGCTCAACCAGGAAAAAATAGATTCCCTGAACAGACCAATCTCAACAGCTGAAATAGAAACAGCAATTAAAAATCTCCCTAAAAAGAAAAGTCCTGGTCCAGATGGCTTCACACCTGAATTTTACGACACTTACAAAGAAGAACTAGTACCTATCTTGCAGAAACTATTCCACAACATCGAGAAGAATGGACACCTCCCCAACACCTTTTATGAAGCGAATATTACTCTGATACCAAAACTAGGAAATGATGCAACAAAAAAAGAAAACTACAGATCAATATCCCTAATGAATATAGATGCTAAAATTCTCAACAAAATCTTAGCCAACCGAATCGAGACACTTATCAAAAAAATAATCCACCTTGACCAAGTGGGCTTCATCCCAGGGATGCAGGGATTCTTAACATACGTAAATCTATAAATGCAATTCACCACATACATAAGCATAAACAAAGACCACATGATTCTTTCAATAGATGCAGAAAAAGATTTTGACAAAATTCAACACCCTTTCATGATACGAACACTTAAGAAAATCGGCATAGAAGGGTCATACCTAAAAATGATACAAGCCATATATGACAGACCCATAGCCAACATCATACTGAATGGGGAAAAATTGAAATCATTCCCACTTAGAACTGGATCCAGACAAGGTTGCCCACTATCTCCACTTCTGTTCCACATAGTGCTGGAAGTCTTCACTACAGCAATCAGAAAGGAAAACGGAATCAAAGGTATCCAAATAGGGGCAGAAGAGATCAAACTTTCACTGTTTGCTGGTGATATGATATTGTATCTAGAAAACCCCAAGGATTCAACCAAGAAACTCCTGGAACTGATCAATGAATTTAGTAAAGTCTCAGAATACAAAATCAATACACAGAAATCAGAGGCATTCATATACGCCAACAACAATCTAATTGAGAACCAAATCAAAGACTCAATTCCCTTCACAATAGCAACAAAGAAATTAAAGTACCTAGGAATATACTTAACCAAGGACGTAAAAGACCTCTACAGGGAGAACTATGAAACACTGAGGAAGGAAATAGCAGAGGATGTAAACAGATGGAAATCCATACCATGCTCGTGGATCGGCAGACTCAATATCATCAAAATGTCTATACTACCCAAACTGTTCTACAGATTCAATGCAATACCTATTAAAATCCCATCAGCATTCTTCACAGATATAGAAAAAATAATTTTACGCTTCGTATGGAACCAAAGAAGACCCCGAATATCAAGAGCAATTCTAGGCAACTAAAACAAAATGGGAAGCATTAATATGCCAGATATCAAACTATATTACAAAGCTGTAGTAATTAAATCAATCTGGTATTGGCACAAAAATAGGAATATTGACCAGTGGAACAGATGTGAGAATACTGATATAAAACCATCCTCATATAGCCATCTAGTCTTTGACACAGCAGACAAAAACATATGCTGGGGAAAAGAATCCCTTTTCAATAAATGGTGCTGGGAAAACTGGATAGCCACCTGTAGAAGGCTAAAACAGGGCCCACACCTTTCACCTCTCACAAAAACCAACTCACGCTGGATAACAGACTTAAACCTAAGGTATGAAACTATTAGAACTCTAGAGGAAAAAGTTGGAAACACTCTCCTAGACATTGGCCTGGGCAAAGAGTTTATGAAGAAGTCCCCAAAGGCTATCACAGCAGCAACAAAAAATAAATAAACGGGACATTATCAAACTACAAAGCTTCTGCATAGCCAAAGAAATAGTCATGAAAGTAAACAGACAACCTACAGAATGGGAGAAAATTTTTGCATCCTATGCATCCGATAAGAGACTGATAACTAGAATATACTTAGAACTCACGAAAATCAGGAAGAAAAAATCAAATAACCCCATTAAAAAGTGGGCAAAGGACTTGAACAGAAACTTTTCTAAAGAAGACAGAAGAATGGCCAATAAACATATGAAAAAATGCTCAACATCCCTAATCATCATGGAAATGCAAATCAAAACCACAATGAGATATCACTTAACCCCAGTGAGAATGGCCTTTATCAAAAAATCTCCAAACAATAAATGCTGGCGTGGTTGCGGAGAGAGAGGAACACTCCTACACTGCTGGTGGGACTGTAAACTAGTTCAACCTCTGTGGAAAGCAATATGGAGATACCTTAAAGCGATACAAGTGAATCTACCATTTGATCCAGCAATCCCATTGCTGGGCATCTACCCAAATGATCCAATGACACGCTACAGAAAAGATACCTGCACTCGAATGTTTATAGCAGCACAATTCATAATTGCAAGGCTGTGGAAACAGCCCAAGTGCCCATCAATCCAAGAATGGATTAATAAAATGTGCTATATGTATACCATGGAGTACTATTCAGCTCTAAGAAACAATGGTGATATAGCACATCTTATATTTTCCTGGTTAGAGCTGGAACCCATACTACTAAGTGAGGTATCCCAAGAATGGAAATACACGTACCAGATATATTCTCCAGCAAACTGCTATTAACTGAGTAGCACCTAAGTGGACACATAGGTACTACAGTAATAGGGTATTGGGCAGGTGGGAGGGGGGAGGGGGGCGGGTATATACATACATAATGTGTGAGATGTGTACCATCTAGGGGATGGTCATGATGGAGACTCAGACTTTTGGGGGGAGGGGGGAAATAGGCATTTATTGAAACCTTAAAATCTGTACCCCCATAATATGCCATAATTAAAAAAAAAAGAAATAACAGATAAAGTTAAAAAAAATACACTGGGGGAATGAGGCTCTATTAAATAAATGGTGCTGAGAAAACTAGATAAGCACATTTGGAAGAATGAAACTGGATCCCTATCTCTCATCATAAAAAATTACCTCAAGATAGATAAAATACTTAATCATAAGACCTGAAACCATAATAATCTAGGCAGAATGTAAGTAAGACTCTTCTAGATGTTGGTGTAGGCAAAGAATTTATGAGTCGGATCCAAAAAGCAAATACAGCAACAACAAAAATAAATAAATGAGACTTAAACTAAAAAGTTTCTGTACAGCAAAGGAAATAATCAACAGAGTACATAGACAGCCTACAGAATGGGAGAAAATATTCATAAACTATACATCTAGAAAAGGGCTAATATCCAGAAGCTACAAAGAGCTCAAAGAACTCAGCAAGAGTGAAAAAATATCCATTAAAATCATGAAAAAGATATGAACAGACTCTTCTCTAAAAAAGACAGACAAATGGCCAATAAACATCTGAAAAATGCTCAACATCACTAATTATCAGGAAAATGAAAATTAAAACTACAGTGACCTACCACCTTACCATTGTCATAATGGCCATTATTTAAAAATTACAAAACAATAGATACTTAGGTGTTTTCCATGAAAAGAGAATGCTTATACACTGTTGGTGGTAATATAAACTTATAAATGCACTATGGAAATCAATATGGAAATTCCCCAAATAACTAAATGTAAGCCTACCATCTACCCAAAGGAAAATAAGTCTTTTTATAAAAAAGACACCTGCATCTGAATATTTATTGCAGCACAATTCACAATAACAAAGATATGGAATCAGACTAAGTGCACATCAATTGATGAGTGGTAAAGACAATTATATGTGTGTGTATATATATATATATATATATATGTGTGTGTGTGTGTGTGTGTGTGTGTGTGTGTGTGCGTGTATACATATATATATATGCACACACACACACTCATCCATTAAAAAAGAATAGAATAATGTTTTTTGTAACAAACTGGATGGTACTAGAGACCGTCATCCTAGGGAAGTATCACTCAGGAATGGAAAAAACAGACACCGCATGTTCTCATTTAAAAGTGTGAGCTAAACAAAAGACATATCATAAAAAGCAGTAATGGACATTGGAATCTGAGGGGAGAGGCTGGGAGAGAGGTGAGGGATAAAAATCTACCTATCAAGTACCATGTATACTATTCTGGTTACAGGTACACTGAAAGCTCTGACTTCAGCGTGATACAATTTACGTATGCAACATAAAATACTTGTACCCTCTAAATTTTATTAAACACTAATATAGTAAAACAAATAAAATTTTAAGAATTGGTACTAGAGAAGATCTAGGGAAATGAGATCAAAACAACCAAAAGGAGAAGTTATTTCTAAGATAGTTTTCAGGCCTTCCAAAGTGGCAGTCAGTTATATGAATTAAGTCTATGAAACTAATTTATTTGGCATTATAGTGTTTTAAAAAGTATGAATTTAGGGAGGGGCTGGAATGGCCCCACTCAGCTAGAAAGTCTGTGTGTGGGGGTGGCGGTGTCTGAGACCTGCAGTCTGGAGCAAGCCTCACTCCTTTCTACCCTCCCGAACTCCATGGCTTCTCCTGGGCCTCTGCCAACAGGCAGGACCTCACACTTAGAACTGGAACAAGGCAAGGTGGCCCACTATCTCCACTTCTATTCAACATAGTGCTGGAAGTCCTTGCTACAGCAATCAGACAAGAGAGCAGAATTAAGGGTGTTCAAATGGCAGCAGAAGAGATTAAACTCTCACTCTTTGCTGATGATATGATATTATACCTAGAAAACCCCAAGGATTCAACCAAGAGACTCCTGGAATTGATAAATCAATTCAATAAAGTTCAGTATACAAAATCAATAAACACAAATCAGAGGCATTCGTATATGCCAACAACAGTCAAAGTGAGAACCAAATCAAAGACTCAATTCCCTTCATAATAGCAACGAAGAAAATAAAGCACCTAGGAATATATTTAACTAGGAGGTAAAAGACCTCTACAGGGAAAACTATGAAACACTGAAAAAGGAAATAGCAGAGGACGTAAACAAGCGGAAGACCATACCATGCTTGTGGGTAGAAAGGAAAAACATTATTAAAATGTCTATACTACCCAAAGTGACCTACAGAGTCAATGCAGTTCCTATTAAAATACCATCATCATTTTTCACAGATAAAGAAAATAATTTTATGCTTTGTATGGAACCAGAGAAGGCCCCATATAGCAAAAGCAATCCTAGGCAATAAAAACAAAATGGGAGGTATCAATTTATCAGACTTCAAACTATACAACAAGGCTATAGTAATTAAAACAGCTTTTTAGAGACACTGACCAGTGGAACAGAACAGAGAACCCAGATATAAAACCATCCTCATATAGCCATCTAATCTTTGACAAAACAAACAAAAACATATACTGGGGAAAAGAATCCTTATTCAATTAATGGTTTTGGGAAAATTGGATAGCCACATGTAGAAGACTGAAACAGGACCCACACCTTTCACCTCTCACAAAAATCAACTCATGCTGGGTAACAGACTTGAACCTTAGGTGTGAAACTATTATAATTCTAGAGAAAAATGTTGGAAATACTCTTCTAGACATTGGCCTAGGCAAAGAATTTATGAAGAAGACCCCAAAGGCAACCACAGCATCAACAAAAATAAATAAATGGGACATGATCAAATAAAAAAGCTACTGCACAGCCAAAGAATCTGTCAAGAGAGCAAATAGACAACCCACGGAATTGGAGAAAATTTTTACAAGCTACATATCCGATAAAGAGCTGATAGATAGAATCTATATAAAAGTCAGGAAAATCAGCAAGGAAAAATCAAACAACCCTATCAAAATGTGGGCAAAGGACATGAACAGAAACTTTCCCAAAGAAGACATAATAATGGCCAACAAACATATGAAAAAATGCTCAACATCTCTAATCATCAGGGAAATGCAAATCAAAACCACAATGAGATATCACTTATCTCCAGTGAGAATGGCCTTTATTAACAAGTCCCCAAACAATAAATGTTAGTGTGGATGTGGAGAGATAGGAACACTCCTTCAATTCTGGTGGCACTGCAAACTAGTTCATCCTGTGTGGAAAGCAATATGGAGATACCTTAAAGCGATACAAGTGGATCTACCATTTGATCTAGCAATCCCATTACTGGGCATCTACCCAAAAGAACAAAAGTCACTCTATGAAAAAGACACCTGCACTCGAATATTTATAGCAGCACGATTCACAATTGCAAAGATGTGATAACAATCGAAGTGCCCATCAATACATAAGTGGATTAATAAAATATTGTATATGTATCCCATGGAGTACTATTCAGCAATAAGAAACAATGGTGATATAGCACCTCTTGTATTTTCCTGGATAGAGCTGGAACCCATTCTTCTAAGTGAAGTATCCCAAGAATGGAAAAGTAAGCACCACATGTACTCACCAGCAAATTGGTATTAACTGATCAACACCTAAGTGGACATATAGGAATTACATTTATCCGGTGTTGGGCAGGTGGCGGGGAGGAGGGGATGGGTATATACATACATAATAAGTGTGATGCACACCTTCTGGGGGATGGTCACGCTTGAAGCTCTGACTCGAGGTGGGAGGGGGTAAGGGTAATATAAGTAAGAATAACATTTGTACCCCCATAATATGCTGAAAAATTTTTTTAAAAAGATAAAAAAGGTAAAAAAGTACAAATTTAATGCCAGAGAACTCATGATGTGATACCTCCAATTGAAACTTTAAGGCCAGTGTACAATCCATTATGATCTCTCTTTTTTCCTCTGTCATAGTGACCAGCGTTTATCTAGACTGTGGTTGCTCCTTCAGTCTGGGTTTCAGGTTGAGGACAAGGTTAGAAGGCCATGACAACCCCTCATGGCTATATAACACAGGCAAGAAATATAAATGTATTGTTTGAACTCATTGAGCTTAGTGTATTGTTAGTTACTACAACATAATCTAGATTTTCTTTGATTAAGAAATTGTTAATATATTTTGTTACTAGAAATTGTGATGCTGTTTTCATACACACAGACACACACAGACACACACAAATATGTGACAACGACTTAGAGATAAGTGGCAGGCTGTCAGAAACCCTTAGTGGAAGCATGAAAGATGAAGACTGATTTTGTTCAATAGCACACTATTAGCGGAACTAGTAAAATAGCTATTTGCAACTAGTAAATAACCCAATGAACTCTTTGTAGCTCTAGGGAAAGAGCTTGCAAAAAATAGTATGGGTTGCTTGTTGTTGGCTGTGTTTGCTGGTGTATTACAAATAAAGGATGGGCTCGGAAATAAAACTGAAGGTGTTTTTGCAGGTAGGAATGAAGGAAATTGAAAGGTTTTAAAAATTCAGATACCTGTACAGGATAAAGAGGCAACTGCCTTTTGACTACAAGCAGCAAAAGATAAAATTGAGAAATGCTTTGAATGACAAAGGACTATTTAATTTATTCTTTTGATAAGAATCACAATGTAGTTCTAGCTGTCATATGCATTGTTAAAATCTTTCAATGGATTAAATTGGCATCTGATAATTTTCTTCATTCAACAAAATGGCTCAGGATAAAGGAATTTCAGTCATGTGCCACATGATGACGTTTCAGTCAACAACAGACTTCCTATATAATGGTGGTCCAATAAGTTTATAATATCATAGTTTCACTGTAACTTTCCATGTTTAGATATGCTTGGATACACAAATACTCACCATTGTGTTACAATTGCCTATAGTATTCACTCTTTTAAAGCAATAGCGCATACCATATGGCCTCCTTTTGCAATAGGCTATATACCATCTAGGTTTGTGTAAGCATACTCTATGATGTTCACATGACAAAAGTTGCCTAATGAAGCATTTCTCAGAATGTGCCTCCATTCCTAAGAGACACATTACTGTAAATTTTTGGCTCTTTCACCACAGTATGATTTGTATAAAGTCTTTGAAATTAGGTTGACGGGTGCATGGGGATAAGAAAGCAAATAAATGGAATAAATGTAAAGAAATTATCTAGCAAATATCTATGGAATATCCATGGAAGTAGCTATCAGCACATGGAAATGACTAAAATAAAATGCATAAAAAGCCCATTACATTTTTCAATTTTTATTTTATTAATTAACACATAATAATTGTACATATTTATGGGGTAGAGTGTGACATTTTGATATATGTATACAATGTGTAATGATCAAATTAGGGTAATTAGCATACCCATCACCTCAAACATATGTTGTTGCTCTATGATGAAATCATGTAAAATCCTCTCTGTTAGCTATTTTGAAATATGCATTATATTATTGTTAACTATAGCCATCTTATTGTACAAGAATATTCTGCCATTTGTGACATCACGGACAACCGTGGAGGACACTATGTTAAGTGAAATAAGCCAGGCATAGGAAAACAAATACTGTATGATCTCACTCATATTTGGAAGTTTAAAAAGTTAATCTCATAGAAGTAGAAAGTATAATAGTATGTTACCAGAGGATAGTGGGTGGATGGGATGTGAAGAAGTTGGTCAATGGAAACAAATTTACAGTTATATAGAAGGGAAAAAAGCCTATGAAGTTTTAAAGAGAATTTGGTACCACAGAAATCATGAGAGGTTACTTGTGAGTGCAGAATAATGTAGTTTATCCTGACTGATAAACTGGCTCAATTTTTTTCTGAATCTTGTAGAATAGAATAAAAAAGAGTATTGCCTCTCTTCTCACGAACTTTGTATGTATAGAAGTGCCACATAAAATGCATATATCTAATAATTAATGTGAAATATAAATTTATTAAATATGGTTTTGCAAATATTAAATGTTACATTTAATGCATATTTAATATTGGTTTCATATAGGTTGTAAGCACAAAAATAATAAGAGATTCAATAAATTCTAAAGCTTCAGATCCATGATGAGTTATTAAAAGTTCTAAGTGTTTGATAATTTCATCAATAGTAGCAATGTAGACAGACAGAAAACACTAGGCCTCATTTTTTATTATCCTGACAAAGAACTGTAGAGCAAAACATAGGAGAAAATCCTTGTGAACAAGATTTACACAATGATTTTTTAGATATGACACAGAGGGCATGAATCACAAAATAATATAAATGATAAATTATATGTCATCAATAATAAAAGTTTTTCCTCTTTGAAAAATGTTGTTTAGAAAATGAAAAGAGAATCCACAGCTAGAAAAAATATTTGCAACACATGTATGTGATAAAGGATTTGTACCCAGGATATACAAATAATTCTTATAAGTCAATAGCAAGAAAACAAACAACACAATGAAAATTGAGCAAGTGATTTGAACATTCAAAGAACATATACACAGATGTCAAATAAGCCATGTAAAGTTTCTCAACACCATCAAATAGTGGGGAAAGGCAAATTAAAACCACAATTAACAATCACTACATGTTGACTAGAATGGCTTAAGTTAAAAACAACTAACAGTGTGAAGTGTTGGTGAAGATGCAGCATTTTGGAATTCTCATACATTGCTGATGGAAATGCAAAAGTGTATAACAATTTTAGAGACATTTTGGCAATCTCTTTTAAAGTAAAACATACATATGACCCAGCAATAAAATATGACCCAGCAATCCTATCCCTAGTTATTTACTGAGTTGAAAATTTATGTCTATAGAAAAAATTGTGCAACAATGTTTCTAGCAGCTTTATTAATAACTGTCAAAAACTGGAACAACCCCAAAGTACATTAACTGGTATATAGAATAACATATTGTGGTACATTCATGCAATGGAATACTACTCAGCAATTAAAAGAGATGAAATACTAATACTAGCAACAACATGGATGAATCTCAAATGCATTATGATAAATGAAAGAAGCCAACTCAAAAGGCTGCATATTGCATGATTCTATTTATAAGTTAGTCTTGAAAAGACAAAAATATAGGAACAGAAAGTAGTTTAGTGGTTGTCCGGATTAGGGGGCTGAATTTATTTTTCTTTACAGATGATTTACTGCAAAAGGGCTCATAGGTGTTTCTAGTGTGATAGAAATGTTTTGTATTATGATTGCAGTGGCTATATGACTATATATATTTGTCAAAACACATCATGCTACATACATATGAAATGGAAATTTTACCAAAACCAATTTACATCTAAGTAAACCTGACTGCAAAGATAGAGTTAAAGCAAATTAAGGTTGTTTTTATATGTATTATGAGTTATTTTAAGAAATCATGAGTGTTTAATAGGCCTCCCATTGTAAATGTTTATAGTGTTGCAGTCAGCAAGAAAACATAGGGCCTTACCCACTACTAACATGACAACAGATTAAAGAGGAATAAATATTTTGTACACAAGAGATATGTGTTGAAAGTGATACTAAGTCTATAGTAAAGCATATTTCCCTTTCCTTCCTTCCTTCCTTCCTTCCTTCCTTCCTTCCTTCCTTCCTTCCTTCCTTCCTTCCTTCCTTCCTTCCTTCCTTCCTTCCTTCCTTCCTTCCTTCCTTTCTTCCTTCCTCCATCTCTCCCTCCCTTCTTCCCTTCCTTCTTTCCTTCCTTCCTTCCCTTTACAAATAAATATTTATTGGATGCTCACCATTTGTCAGGCATTGCTCTAGGTTCTAGGGATCTAACAGTGAATAAAAACACAAAAATTCTTGCCCTCAGGTTTCATACATTATAGAATTATACTTAATAAAATCTTCACAGATAACTATTAAATGAATGTATATTTTGTGTACTTTCTTAAATCCTACTTATGCTTGAAAAAAGACTGAACATTTTTACAGAAGAAAGGGCATAAGTTGCTCATTATACTCCAAAATTATATGCTTCTTTTTCCTTATTAAATAAAAAACACATTTTCATGCAAAGTTTAGGTGGTATACACTTATCTGTTCACTCTTTGTGATTATCTGCTTCACTGAATCCAAAAAATTTAAAGAAATTTACTTGTATTATGCATGAGAGTAGCCTTTACACAAGGTAGCTCTTAGTAGACAGGTGTTACTCCTAATAAAAACTTCATTACTTTTTCCTTCTTCCTTCATTTCAAGATAATTTCTTTCTTTAAAAGCCTTTCTACATGCAATTCAGGCACTATACTTTCTTTCTTTCTCTAGTTCTCACAAAAGTAAAATTACCTACTACCTATAAAATAGAAATGAAGTATCTTTTCACAATCCATGTACATATGGCAGCCTTACTCGCTTTGTCCTTCTTAAATAGAATTCTCAAAAGATTACCAAAGGAAGGGATGTCACACTACAACTTTGCTAGGTTAAGGGTCTATTTCTTTTATTTGTGCAAGAAAATACTCTAGAATAATAGATAAGATTATGGGGTGTGAAGAGACAGAGGAAAGTTCTTATAAAGAGAAAGTCACTTCCAACTTTCCACTGAAATATCTGAGAAGATATTTATAAAGATCAAAATCATAACAAAAATGGCTGACAAACTGTTGCCATAATTTATGAAGAAATTCCACTACTTATAAGGATAAAGTAACAAGATTCATGCAGGTAAATACTGACCAATTTATGAAATATGACATAACTAGAAAAAGAAATGAATCTCATTTTTTAAAAAAATTTCCACTGAATGCTATCTGTATTCAATACCTAGGGGTAGGTACCAACCAGACAATTGGGCAGCCATTTCTTTGTCATAGTGATTATTTATTGCATTCTATCTATCTATCTATCTATCTATCTATCTATCTATCTATCTATCAATAATCTACTTACCAACCTGTCCATTCATGTATCTATCTAATATTTCCATCCATCCATGTGGTAAAATTTAATCCCTAAAAAACATTAGAGGCTCATTGGGAGGAGAGACTCGATGTGATACCTTTGGAACAGCAATCTCAAATAAGTAAAATGTTATATGGAAATGAATATTGAAGAGGATGTTTGGAATATGCAGATCAAAGTTCAGCTTTTTTCAAGGCCAAATTAGGGAAATATAATCTCATTCTTTCATGGATTTATTTTACTCCATCACTATCTAATATATTTAAGTAGGTTTTTAATTATAACATAAGTTGCATAGGAGCAGATGTCAATCTGGTTTTGCATACTTCTGTATCTTGAGTACCAAAAAAAATGCCTGACACATTGAGGTGCTAGGTCAATATCAAATGGCTGACTTTGCTAATATACTATTAA
Organism: Microcebus murinus; assembly: GCF_040939455.1. NCBI lineage: Eukaryota > Metazoa > Chordata > Mammalia > Primates > Cheirogaleidae > Microcebus > Microcebus murinus. The sequence continues at coordinate 53,772,943 of NC_134136.1, forward strand.
GAGGAAAATTTGAATAAAACCTACATCTGTAGTTTCTCTGTCTCTGACTTCTACTGAGATCTAATTTTCTTCAGAGAGGGGTTGATACCTTACTTGTCTTTAAATACCCAAGCACACAGGGCAGTGTCTGGCATATAAGTGAATGTTTCTTGAGTTAATGGAAGATTTGTACTAAAGAGAAAATAGAAGAAGCTGGTAATATATAGAACATAGAATAGAGAAAAATAATAAAATGCATTGTTATTGATTCTTATATCATTTTACCAATCGAAAAAGTAAAATATAATAATACAATAATTTCTAATGTTAAAGTTAGTTACTCCAGAGAAAAAAGAAGATAAATAGATAGTAGATTGATGGATAGATACATACATATACATATAGATCCCTGGATAGATAGAAAGATAAATTGAGAATTATTATAAGAAATTGCTTTATATAATTGGGGAGGCTGAGAAGTCTCAAGATCTACAGTTAGTAGGCTAAAGATCCAGGAGAGATAATGGTATAGTTCCAGTCGAAGTCCAAAGGGTTAAGAACCAGGAGAGCCAATGATGTAAGTTTTAGTCCAAGTCCACATCTGAAGATAAGAGAAGACTGATGTCAGCCTGAAGACAGTCACAAAGAGAGAAAGAATTCTCTCTCACTCACCTTTTTGTTCTACAGTATACAGGCTTTCAATGGATTGAATGAAACCCACCCACAAAAGGGAGAGCAATCTGTTTTTCTTAAATTAGCAAGCCAGATGTTAATCTCACCCAGAAACAATTCACAAACCCTCTCAAAATGATGTTTTACCAAATACATGAGCACCTTGTGGCTCAATCAATTTGACACATAAAATTTGCCATCATAGCCAGTAATTGTTAATAATCATTGAGTCTTTATTAGATCTGATTGCATTTCTTATAATATTTAATTTATTTAAAACACAAAAAAAGCAATCATTATTAAGATTCATCATTTTACTGAGGAGGAATCTAAGGTAGTTTAAGACATACTTCTTTACAATAGTGCATATCTCCCCAAGTAACCTCAAATCAGAACCAAAATTTAAGACTTAGCATCTGTGTCCCCTTACTTTTAAGAAGCGTCCTAAGCCTAATATGTAAATTTCATGAAGGAAGCTGGTTTATCTCCATCATTCATCATTGTATCATGCTTTGCTACCATAAACACTTAGTATTTGTTGAATAAATTACATTAGACAATTTGGGCTCTAGGTCTTGAGTTCAATAAAGAAGATGAAATAGTAAATACAGTTGACCCTTGAACAATACAAACTGAAACTCTGTGGGTCCACTTATATGATGTTCATTTTCTTCTGACTCTGCCACCCCTGAGACAGCAAGACAAACCTCATCTTCCTCTTCCTCCTCAGCCTACTCAATATGAAGACAATGAGAATGAAGACCCTTATGATGATCCACTTCCACTTAATAAATAGTAAATATATTTTTCCTGCTTATGACTTTTTAAATAGCATTCTCTTTTCTTTAGTTTACTTCATTGCAAGAATACAGTGTACAATACATGTAACATACAAAATATGTGTTAATCAATAGTTTATGTTATCAATAAGGCACCAGGTCAAGAGTAGGCTATTAATTGTTAAGTTTTGGGGGAGTAAAAAGTAATTCACATATTTTTATCATGCAGAATACTAAAACCCCTAACCCTCACGTTGTTCAAGGGTCAACTGTACACATTTTGAAGGGAGGAGTATAGATGTTAACTTGAAGTTTTTTATTAATATATTAAATAAATGTTTAATGAGTCCTTACTCTCTGATTATTGCTGATCCTGGGAATATAGTATTGAATATTAATGTCACTGACTTTAAGTGGCTTATAGCATAGTGGGAATAGATGAAATGACTAATAGAATGTGTATACTGAAATAAGAGAGGAGGGTTAATACCTGAATCATTGGAAGACTACTACCTATTATAGATGGAAAACCTAAGTATCAAACCAAAGGCCAAGGGAGAAAAGAGTTACAAAAATAATGCTAAATGAAACATTGTCAAATGCTGCAGAGATTTAAAATAAAAACAGAAAAAAATGACACATTATCATAATTAGGTAATAGTTTTTGAGACATCTGTTCCATTAACACCATAATTCATGATAATTATGGTACTGATCTTTAGCACCCTAATGTAATTTTCAGAGTTCTAAACTCCATATTAAATCTTTTAGACAATAAATATCTATTGAATTATTAAATGAGGTAATTTTGAATGAATGAATAAATGATTGTATACACAGTCAATGTCGTCACCTTATCTATCTGGCTTTATCTTCAATTACTTCTAATATGAAAATTTTCTTAAAGCTTTTACATTAAACACAAAGGTGTTTTTCATCTACATCTTTGCTCATGCTGTCCTAACTACCTGAAATGACCCCATTTCAACATTTTTACTCACAGCCTATACTTTTTCCACAAAATCCAATTCATTTAATGCCTTAATTAAAAGTTAACCAATTTTCATAGCTCAAAATTACCTCTTCTATCTTTAATTTCCTAAAGGTTATGCTAAAAACTCTTACACTTGATCAACTATTTGTATCTATATTTTCCCCCAAAAGGGTATAATGTATATAAAAGATGTATAGCTTCCAAAGGACAAGAAACATTTAAGCACATGGTAATATGTGCTTAATGCATGCATAATAACTTTATTTCACTATATATTAAGTGAATCTTACTTTAACATTATAGTGAATTGAAAAGTGATGAAAAATTCCCTTAGTAAGTCATTGGAAACCATTGATTTTTGTAGTTATTTTTGCCATTTCCCAACTTTTATATGAATGCCTTTCCCCACATGCTAGAAGAACTACTGGTCTAGGAATAAAAAGGAAAATTAAAACACAGTGTTGCTAATTGTCTCACATGATAAACATGCCATATTGTCTAAATAAAATTGATTTAGTAAGTCATGCTAATGTTGACTTTGAATTTTACTAGAAACTCAATGTAGTGTTAATTGTCGGCATTTTTGAGTTTGAGTTGTCCTGTCTATATTATCATGTGGTTATACAAACAGTCTTGACTTGGGAATCTGAAATGCTGTATATACATAGGAAATAATAACCATTTCCTAGTATTCTTTTTTGCTTTATAAAGTTAACCAATGGAGTCTTTTTCATTATTTTTGGCAAAAACATTGGAATTTCTAAATTTCCATTATTCACAGTTCAGCAGAAATCTTAGCAAGATACAACGACATGAACATTAAACCATTTCAACAGCCAGTTATTTAAAGAATTATATTTAGAGCTTTGCTGCACTTCAATTTCCCCATATAGCTTTATGAATTCATAACTTTTGCAGGTCAGCCTGGACCATATGCTAGCTGTTCTCTATCATGAGATGAGCAGGGAGCAGGTGAATCAGGCAAGGATGGGATGGCTTCCTGAATTGAACAAGATATAACACCTGAGTTCTTTTATTACTTTTATATTCTCTCCCTACTACTGAGAGTCATCACCCTTTCTTCACAGCATTTTCAATTTTCTTTCCCTTTTTTTTCTGTCTCTTCTACTTTCTTGATTCTATTTCCTTCCTCCCTCTCCCAAAGTAACAAAAGGTAAGGACCATGGACAGTTTAACTTATTTTGATTCTTCTATCCAGGGGTCCTGAAACTGCAGCCTGTGGGCCAGATGTGGCCCACCGAGGACATTTATCCGGCCTGCCAGGTGTTTTTGCGGCAGCTGCCTGTCCTGCTTAGCAGCCGACTTGTCCCGGGCCCACAGTGCACATGTGTGGAATGCACGCCGCACTCTCCGACAGCCCTCCAACAGTCTGAGGGACAGTGAACTGGCCCTCTGTTTAAAAAGTTTGAGGACCCCTGTATACCAACCATGAAGCTAAATTTGTTGGGGGGGGGGAGAGAGAGAGAATAACTTTTACTGAATGTTTAATATGCGATGCCGGGCACAAGAATAAGTGCCTTCACCTGGGATTTTATGTAATCTTCTCATCAAATCCATTAAATGGCTGCTATGTTTAATCTCCATTTTACAAATGAAGTTAAGTGGCCTGCCTGAAGTCACACAGCTAATAATGGACATAACCACAATTTTCATGCCCCTGTAGGGGATAGTTTTAAGGATTAAAGGGACCTAAAGCTACATATGACTAACTCCAAACTCATGCTCTTAACCACTGTGTGATATTGTTTTTGTTTAATTTGCTGATTTGACCAATCCGTCATGTAGATTTTTATCCAGTTGGCTGATAAAAAAGTGGGACAGAGTAGATCTATGGTTCACTATCAGCTGCTTTTCTTATCCTTAGTAAGTGTGCTGGAACATCAGGATTTTAATCTTTGAGTGCTAAATTATAAATGTTCCACATCTCTGTTCTCTTCTGAGTTCATATCCACTCCACACATGGTGAGAACCTCAGCAGTCTAGCTGACTCCCCAGGTCTTATAGGGACTATAGTTTCCCTTAGGATACTGACACTTAAAAGTCTTGATTGGTGGAGATTATTTATTGCCTATAAACAATTTATCTTTAAACCACTGATTTGTGGCTCATAAACAGATTCTGATTGGGGGTCATACTGAGCAGCTCAGAGATGACTAAAATAAGAGCATTTGTCTGTCCACCTATTTGTGTAAAGTCATTCTTTAATATGGTAATAAAAATAATACTTATTAAGTATTTATTGTGTGACATAGACTCTGGGAAGGATTTTGAATTTTTTATCCAATTTAATTTACACAAGTATTCCAAGATGTTGGTGCCATTATTATTCATATTTTACAGCAGAAGAAAGTAAAATAGTAAGAAGAGAATCTGAGATTCAACCTAAGAATGATTCCAAAAGTCCATTTTCTCACCCACCATGTATATTATCTTTATTTAAATAAAAAATTGTAGACATTCTTATCAAATATGATCCACATCAGTAGGACCTAATATTTCCATCAATAAATCAGAGGAATTGATCTTTAGCATGAAAAATATGACTATAAAGTATGCTTTAAATAAGATATTGTTTACTATTATCAGCAGTGACAATCATCAATTCTGAAAGTCTGATGAAGATGAAAGAAAAACTATCGCAATTTATTTTTGAATGTTGCAGAACACATTCCCAGTAATAGAAAGGAGAAACCCTTTAATAATAACAGCTATCTTTTATTCACTGTTTACTATTTCTGTGTCTCTTTGAATCCAATGTATTATGTAATTCTCACAACAAACCTATATGGTAGGTATTACTGTCTCAATTTTGCATATAAAAACAACTGTACTTTAGAAAAAGGCTAATAAATTTATTTTCAGATGCATATCTATTTTGATTTGAATTCAGGGTTCAAACCCAAGTCTGTTGGATACTAATATTTAAGCACTTAAATATTTCATTTATTTTTTTCTAAAGGCATCCCCAGATTCCTTCTGCCTACTCTACGTTACAGCCGTGTTTCTATTTCTCTCTTGATTTCAGGAATTTCTTTTTTTTTTTATTTCAGAATATGATGGGGGTACAGATTTTAAGGTTTCAATAAATGTCCTTTTCCCCCTCCCCCCACAAGTCTGAATCTCCAGCATGACCATCCCCCAGATGGTGCACATCTCACTCATTATGTATGTATATACCCAACCCCGGACCCCTGCCCAATACCCTATTACTGTAGTACCTATGTGTCCACTTAGGTGATGCTCAGTTAATACCAGTTTGCTGGTGAGTATATGTAGTGCTTGTTTTACCATTCTTGGGATACCTCACTTAGTAGTATGGGTTCCAGCTCTAACCAGGAAAATATAAGATGTGCTATATCACCTTTGTTTCTTAGAGCTGGATGGTACTCCATGGTATACATATAGCACATTTTATTAATCCATTCTTGGATTTATGGGCACTTGGGCTGCTTCCACAGCCTTGAAATTATGAATTGTACTGCTATAAATATTTGAGTGCAGGTGTCTTTTTTGTAGAGTGTCATTGGAACTTTTGGGTAGGTGCCCAGTAATGAGATTGCTGGATCAAATGGTAGATTAACTTGTATCGCTTTAAGGTATCTCCAAATTGCTTTGCACAGAGGTTGAACTAGTTTGCAGTCCCACCAGCAGTGTACGAGTGTTCTTCTGTCTCCGCATCCATGCCAGCATTTATGGTTTGGAGACTTTTTGATACAGACCATTCTCACTGAAGTTAAGTGATATCTCATTGTAGTTTTGATTTGCATTTCCCAGATGATTAGAGATGTTGAACATTTTTTCATATATTTGTTGGGAATTATTCTGTCTTCTTTAGAAACGTTTCTGTTCAAGTCGTTTGCCCATTTTTTAATAGGGTTATTTGATTTTTTTTTCTTGCAGATTTTCGTGAGTTCTAAGTATATTCTAGTTATCAACCCCTTATCGGATGTGTAGGATGCAAAAATTTTCTCCCATTTTGTAGGTTGTCTGTTTACTGTCATAACTCTTTCTTTGGCTGTGCAGAAGCTTTTTTGTTTGATCAAGTCCCATTTATATATTTTTTTTGGTGCTGTGAATGCCTTTGGGGACTTCTTCATAAACTATTTGCCTAGGCCGATGTCTACGAAAGTGTTTCCAATATTTTCCTCTAGAATAATAATAGTTTCATACCTTAGGTTTAAGTCTGTTATCCAGCGTGAGTTGATTTTTGTGAGAGGTGAAAGGTGTGGGTGCTGCTTTAGGCTTCTACAAGTGGCTATCCAGTTTTCCCAGCACCATTTATTGAAAAGGGATTCTTTTCCCCAGTGTATGTTTTTGTCTGCTGTGTCAAAGATTAGATGGCTATATGAGGATGGTTTTATATCAGGATTCTCAGTTCTGTTCCAATGGTTAATATTCCTATTTTTATGCCAATACCAGATTGATTTAATTACTACAGCTTTGTAGTATAGTTTGATATATGGCTTATTAATGCCTCCCATTTTGTTTTTGTTGCCTAGAATTGCTTTTGATATTCGGGGTCCTCTTTGGTTCCATATGTAGCGTAAAATTATTTTTTCTATATCTGTGAAGAATGCTGATGGGATTTTAATAGGTATTGCATTGAATGTGTAGATCAGTTTGGGTAGTATAGACATTTTAATGATGTTGAGTCTGCCGATCCATGAGCATGGAATGGATTTCCATCTGTTTACATCCTCTGCTATTTCCTTCCTCAGTGTTTCATAGTTCTCCCTGTAGAGGTCTTTTACCTCCTTGGTTAAGTATATTCCTAGGTACTTTAATTTCTTTGTTGTTATTGGGAAGGGAATTAAGTCTTTGATTTGGTTCTCAATTAGATTGTTGTTGGCGTATATGAATGCCTCTGATTTCTGTGTATTGATTTTGTATCCTGAGACCTTACTAAATTCATTTATCAGTTCCAGGAGTTTGGTTGAATCTTTAGGATTTTCTAAATATAATAGCATATCATCAGCAAGGAGTGAAAGTTTTATCTCTTCTGCCCCTATTTGGATACCTTTAATTCCACTTTCCTGTCTGATTGATGTAGCCAGGACTTCCAGCACTATTATGGATAGAAGTGGAGATATTGGGCAGCCTTGTCTGGTTCTAGTTCTAAGTGGGAATGCTTTCAATTTATCCCCATTCAGTATGATATTGGCTATGGGTCTGTCATATATGGCTTGTATCATTTTTAGGTATGTCCCTTCTATGCCTATTTTCTTAAGTGTTTGTATCATTAAAGGGTGTTGAATTTTGTCAAAAACTTTTTCTGCGTTTATTGAAAGAATCATGTGGTCTTTGTTTTTGCTTCTGTTTATGTGGTGAATTGCATTTATAGATTTACGTATGTTGAACCATCCCTGCATCCCTGGGATGAAGCCCACTTGGTCGTGGTGGATTGGTTTTTTGATAAGTGTCTGGATTCGGTTAGCTAAGATTTTGTTGAAAATTTTTGCATCTATATTAATTAAGGATATTGTTCTGTACTTTTCTTTTTTTGTTGCATCCTTTCCTGGTTTTGGTATCAGAGTAATATTCGCTTCATAAAAGGTGTCGGGGAGGTTTCCATTCTTCTCGATGTTGTGGAATAGTTTCTGCAAGATAGGTACTAGTTCTTCTTTGTAAGTGTCGTAAAATTCGGGTGTGAAACCATCTGTACCAGGATTTTCCTTTTTATGGAAATTTTTAATTACCGTTTCTATTACATGTCTTGAGATTGGTCTGTTCAGGGAATCTATTTCTTCCTGGTTGAGCGTAGGGAAGCTGTGTGTTTCTAGAAATTTGTCCATTTCCTCCACATTTTCCAGTTTGTGTGCATAAAGATTTTTGTAGTACTCATAAATTATATCTTCTATGTCTTTGGGATCAGTCGTGATATCTCCTTTTTTGTTCCTGATTGAGCTTTTAGAGATTTCTCTTTTCTGCTTTTCATTAGCTTAGCCAATGGCATGCCTATTTTGTTTATTTTTTCAAAGAACCAACTTTTTGTTTTATTAATCTCCTGAATAGCTTCCCTGTTTTCAATTTTGTTTAGTTCTGATTTGCTCTTGTTGATTTCACTCCTTCTGCTTGGTTTGGGGTTGGTCTGTTCTTCTTTTTCCAGCTCTTTGAGTCGTTTCATTAGATTGTCTATTTGTGATCTTTTTGACTTTTGGTGATAGGCATTTATGGAGATAAACTTTCCTCTCAGAACTGCTTTAGCTGTGTTCCAGAGGATTTGATAACTTGTCTCTCCTTTGTCATTTTCTTCATAGAATTGTTTTATTTCCATCTTGATTTCTTCATTTATGAAGTAATCATTTAGTAGGAGGTTGTTTAATTTCCACGTTTTTGTGTAGAAATGTGAGTTTCTGTTAGGATTGATTTCTGCTTTTATTCCACTGTGATCTGAGAAGATACATGGTATGATTTCTATTTTTTTAAATTTCTTGAGGTTTACTTTGTGTCCTAGGTTATGGTCAATCTTAGAGAATGTCCCGTGAGATGATGAGAATAACGTATATTCAGTGGATTTTGGGTAGAATGCCCTGTAAATGTCAGTCAGACACAATTGTTCCAGAGTTTTGTTTAAGTCCATTATTTCTTTGCTTATTTTCTGATTGGAGGATCTGTCTCTTGCCATGAGTAGGGTTCTGAAATCTCTGGTGATTATGATATTGCCATTAATCAATTTGTTTAGATCCAGTAAGATTTGCTTTACAAATCTGGGTGCACCTAAGTTGGGTACATATATATTTAAAATTGTTATCACTTCTTGTTGAAGTGTGCCCTTCACCATTATATAATGACCCTCTTTGTCTTTCACTACTTTTATTGGTTTAAAAACTAAATTTTCTGAAATGAAAACTTCCACGGCAGCCTTCTTTTGGCTTCCACTTGCTTGGAATACTGATCTCCACCCTTTTACTTTAGTCTCTATGTGTCCTTGCAGGTTAGATGTGTTTCCTGAAGACAGCATATACTTGGCCTGTATTTTCTTATCCATTCAGCCAGCCTATGTCTATTGAGAGGAGAGTTTAAGCCATTCACATTTATTGAGAGAACTGATAGGTAAGGTATATTACTGTTCATTCTGTTGGGTTGGATGTTGTTGCTTTGATTTCTCTCTTGTGCCATAGTAATATCTGGCCTTTAATATTTGGGTTTTGGTTGTTTTTATCTTTGTGAGTTTTTATTATGGTGTTCCGTGTGTAACACTGTTTTGAGTACTTCTTGTAGGGCTGGTCTTGTCTTGGTGAATTTTCTGAGTCTTTGCTTGTCGGGGAAAGTCTTTATTTCTCCTTCATATACAAAGCTTAGTTTTGCAGGGAATAATATTCTAGGCTGGGCATTGTTTTGTTTCAGAAGTGTGAGAATTGTGCCCCAATCTCTCCTTGCTTGTAAAGTCTCTTTAGAGAAGTCTGGTTTTATTCGAATTGGCTTTCTCTTGTAGGTTACTTGCTTCTTTCGTCTTATAGCTCTTTGAAGGGCCTCTTTGATTGATATTTTTGGCAGTCTGATGACTGCATGATGTGGCGTCTTTCTGTTTGCATTGAATATCCCAGGGTTCCTCTGAGCTTCTTGAACTTGTATATCAAGATTTTGAGCAAGTCCTGGGAAATTTTCCTTTATTATAACTTCAAAAAGCTTGTCCATCCTTTGAGTGATGTCTTCTTCCCCTTCTGGTAACCCTATGACCCTCACGTTAGGTTTCTTCACATAATCTCACATCTCTTGTAGGCTTTGCTCTTTTCTCTTGTTTCTCTGCTCTATCTCTGTGACTGGTTTATTTAATTGGAAGGTGTTATCTTCAATCTCTGAGATTCTTTCTTTTGTTTGATCTACTCCGTTCTTGAGACTTTCCACTGTATTTTGTAGTTTCCTGAGTTGATTCTTCATCTCCAGGAATTTGGTTAAAGTTTTCTTCACTGTGTCAAACTCTTTAGTGAACTTTTGTTCCATATCCTGGAGGCTTTTCCTTGTTTCTTTGTGTTGGTTATTGAGTTGTTCTTGCAGGTCGGTGAGGGTTCTTATGATCCACATATTAAATTTCTCTTCTGTCATTTTGGTTGCCAGGTTTTGGTTGTTGTCTGTTTCTAAGGGGCTGGTGCTCCTCTTTGAGGGTGTGTTTTCCGTTTGTTTCTTCATATTTCCGGAGTTCCTTCGCTGATTTCTTCCCATGTCTATCAGTTGTTGTTTCTTTCTTTTAGGTTTCCGTTTGGGTATTTACACGTCTTGTTTAGTTTCTGAGCTTGTAGTTGGTGTTGCTCACTGGCGGCGGCCGTGGCTGGGCTGGTGTCTACAGGTCTCTCTACCCACTCGGGAGCCCACCAGCATTCCCAGATGCAGTGGAGGGGAAACGGCCAATTCACCTACCCTTCCCGCTGGTCTCCCAGCTACTCCGGCAGCCTCCCGTCTTCTGCCTCCTTAATTACACAGGTGGAGATCGATGGCAGGAACGGGAACAGTTCCTATCTCACCTACACCCCCAAGGCGGGGCTAGAAACTTTGGAGCTGAAGGGTCATAAAATCTTTCTGCCTTATATCCATCAAAGACAGCCTCCTATGAAGCTCGTCCCTGCCCACGCAAACTCCAGTGCCTGGACACTGAGCACAGGAGACCTGTGCAGGGAGAGACTGTCCTTTAGCCGGCAGGCTGGTAGCCAGACCCACCTATCCCTTTCTTCTCTCTCTTTAATTACACCGGTGGAGATAAGCGGTAGGAATGGGAACAGTTCCTATCTCAGCTCCGCCCCCAAGGCAGGGACAGAGACTTTGGAGCCAAAGGCTCAGCCACAAGACACCAGAGCCTGGTGGACGTAAAGTCTCTCTGCCTTATAACCACCATGGGCAGCCTCCTACAAGGCTAGGCCCTGCCCCGTTGGGCTCCAGAGCCTGGACACAGAGCGCAGGAGAACTGTGCAGGGAGAGACTGTCCTGAAGCTGGCAGGCCAGTAGCCAGACCCACCTATCCCCATCTTCTGTCTCTTTAATTCCACAGGTGGAGCTAAGCGGCAGGAACGGGAACAGTTTCTATCTCGGCTCTGCCCCCAAAGTGGGGATGCAAACTTTGGGGCCAAAGGCCTAGCCCCAAATCCCCAGATGTGGGGGTCGTAAAATAATCTCTGCCTTATAACCTTTAAAGGCAGCATCCTACGAGGCTAGGCTCTGCCCAGGCAGGCTCCGCACTCTGGACACAGTTCGCGGGAGACCCGTGCAGGGAGAGACTGACCAGAAGCGGGCAGGCAGGCAATGGGAGCCACCCATCCCTGTCTTCTGTCTCCTTAATTACACAGGTGGAGATAAGTGGCAGGAATGGAAACAGTTCCTATCTCAGTTCCGCCCCCAAGGCTGGGACAAAGACTTTGGAGCCTAGGGAGGGGCTCCCGGTCACAGGAGAGTGTGGAAGGCAATGTTTCTCTGCCTTAAATCCACCAAGGGCAATCGTCCCTGTAGTACTGCCCCATCCAGGCAGGGTCCACTCTCTGAGCACAGAGTCAGTGCCACTTGTGCAGCAAGTGACGGTCCAATATCAAATTGGTGGAGCAGGGGCTCATACCAGCACTCTCTCTGCACCTCCCCTCCAAACCGCGAGCCCAAGTCAGCGCTGGAATGCATAGGCGGTGGGATGGGTGCTGGAGGGGCAGAGGGAGGGTGGTCCTAATGGATCAAGGAGTCTAACTTTGCTCACTCTGACCTCTCAGCGCTATCCCAAACCTCCTCTATATCCAGAGTCAAATCCTCCTTCTGTGTAAACTCCCCTTAACCTTGACCTGGGAGTGTTCTGCAGGGAGATGCCCGAGTTTGTGTGGAGTGTGGTTGCTGGGCTCGGACCCTCCCCCTCCTTATACTGCCACTGCTGTGTGCTCTGGAGAACTCAGAGTGTTTCCTGCTCTAGTCTCCTCTCCACACGGCTTTGTCCCACGATGCCACTTGTCACCAACTTCAGGCACCTCCTGGCCTACGTGGAAGTGGAGCTCGGTGTAGGAGGGGGTGTTTCTCAGCACCAGGTAGGGCTGGCACCACTGCCAGCTTGCAGCGGCTTAAACCACGCCTCGCTCCCTCCCTGTTGTGTGCCTCCGAATCCCCGATTTTTGTGGAAGAATGATCGATTCACCTTTGCTTTAGGCTGTAAATGGTCTTATCCTTCCGTTTCCTGGTGAATGTCTGCAGGCTTGCGAAGCTGGTCCCGTGGAAGTGCAGACCGCTCGTGTGTGGCTATCCATCCACTTTCTTCACTTTTCGCTCTGGGAGCAGAGAGCCAGGAGGGCACCCCTACTCCACCATTTTTTTCCCTCTCTGGTTCCTATATCGATTTCATTTCAGGACTTTCTATGTGCTGTTCTTTTTTTATATATATATATAACCTTTTGACTGAAAAAAATGTATTCACAGAACATATTATATTTAAACTATTTTTCCTATGGGAAGCCTTCCATGACTCTCCTGAACAGGTTGGCTATCCATGCTAGTTCTCTCACAGAATATAAGGTATTCCCTCTCTTCACTCTTTTTTGTAAAGATTATTTTTTGTTTGTTTTTTCCTGGATTGTACACTCTTGGATACAAGTGCCATATTCAACTTGTTTACTATTTTATCTCCAATCACTGACATAGTTTCTAAGACATGGTAAAGACCTAAGAGTGTTAGTTGAATGAAAGAGCTGTATAAAATTTGAATATTCTTTTAATAGTTTGCACATATCAATGGTTTTAGTTATTTTAATATTCTAATATTTTAGATAATTTATTTGAAACATGAATAGGTTTCCTCCTATTCATAATCCTTTTTCTTTATTTTTACTTTTAATGCTATAATGTATAGGTACATTGCATGCATACTAAATCTCCTTTTAGACTGCAAGTTCCATGAAGTCATAGATCTTGTCATTTATGTATTTTATATCCTATATACAGAACTTTGATACAAAGTTTCACATGTAAAAGTGTTCAATAATTACAACTGATCACTCATCTGATGCTGAAAACTTTAAAATAAATTATACATATATTGAAATTAATGTCTTATCGAGTACACAAAGTTAATCAAGCTCAAAGTGGAAGTTAATCTAGTTTCAAATGCTATTTTAAAAATGGGTTTTGTTGAGTTGTTAAAGAGAGTGTGCAAAAATGACAAGAGAAATAAAAAGCATAGCACAGAAGGAAGAACACTCAACATTAAGGTACTTGGATGTCAAGAAATGTGTTTTATCTTCAACCCTAAGAAGATATTATCCTTTGGAGAAGTCATTTCACTTTACTGTCATGTATCATATTTTAATCTAATAACCAGATAGCATGTTTGTAGATATAGCCATGAACTAGAAACAATCATATACAAGTGATGTAACTGACTCATTACAAGTTGTGATGGTTAGTGATAGCTGTTACCTTGACTGGAATAAAAGATAGGCAGATAGTTGGTAAAGCATTATTTCTGAGCGTACTGATGAGGATGTTTCCAGAAGACATTGGTATTTGATTCAATGGGCTGCATAAGGAAGACCTACCCTCAACCAATATCCCTAGGAGCCATCCAATCATCTGAGGACATGAATAGAACAAAAAGGCAGAGGGTAGGCCGGGCGCTGTGGCTCACGCCTGTAATCCTAGCTCTTGGGAGGCCGAGGCGGGCGGATTGCTCAAGGTCAGGAGTTCAAAACCAGCCTGAGCAAGAGCGAGACCCCGTCTCTACTATAAATAGAAAGAAATTAATTGGCCAACTGATATATATTTAAAAAATTAGCCGGGCATGGTGGCGCATGCCTGTAGTCCCAGCTACTCGGGAGGCTGAGGCAGAAGGATCACTCAAGCCCAGGAGTTTGAGGTTGCTGTGAGCTAGGCTGACGCCACGGCACTCACTCTAGCCTGGACAACAAAGTGAGACTCTGTCTCAAAAAAAAAAAAAAAAAAAAAAAAAAAAAAAAAAAAAAAAAAAAAAAAAAAAAAAAGGCAGAGGGAAGGTTAATTCTCTTTTACTCTTCTGAAGCTGGGACAATCTTCGTCCCCTGGCCTATGGACATAAGAATTTAAAGTTCTGTAGTTTTTGGACTTTTGGACTTGCACTCCCCCAGGTTCTTGGGCCTTTGGATTGAATTGAGAGTTACACATTGGCTTCCCTGGTTTTGATGTCTTCAAACTTGGATTGAACCATGCTACTAGCTTCCCTGGCTTTTTAGTTTGCAGATGGCCTATTGTGGGACTTCTAAGCTTTCATGATCATATGAACTGATTCCCTTAATAGAGCCTCTCTCATCTATCTATCTATATTGATATGTCTTATTGGTTCTGTCTCTCTGTAGAACCCTAACTAATAGACATGTGAATGTTGAAATTATTTGTATAAAAAAGACAAGAGATACTAAAAATGTTTCACAGACAAAAAGTCTTCAGAGTTTCTCAGCAGCAAATGAAAGATACTTCATAGAACAAGAGTGCTTTTTAAATATTTCAAGGTATAAACAATCTTAAATACATATGCACTTTACTTGAAAATGTACTTCCTTTGAAGAAGAGCTCTAACTATTATCAACTGCTGAAAGGGTCTTAGTGTGTATATTTAGTATTTAAACATTAGTCTCTGTTGTAGGAAAATGTGATAGGGATTTGGAGGAGAAAGTTCAAAATAAATATTACCTATTTAAGGCCATTGTTTCTAGGTCACAGTATAAACAGAAAAACTAGTGTTATATAATTATTGTCCAATAAATAGTAGCAAGTTGAACAAATAAAGAAAGAATGAAAGAAAAAAAGGAGAGGAAAGAAAGATTCAAAACATTGATAATATATATATGTAAATGTATATGTATATATACAAGTATATATATATACATATATATATATAAAAGTAATTTGACCTATGTCAACATATATTTCCTTGATAGAATATACCTCAATCATGGGATAAAAATAAACTATTATTTTTGGTTAGCATATATTCAACATTTCTAGGCTGAAAGATTTATCCCATCAATCTGGAGCTAAAAATAGGACTGTTATTTGTGGAGTTACTGTGTTTAAAGTCAAAATATAAAAATAAAAATGATTGAAAAAAATTTTTGCAATTTTAAAGTAGGATGCTCTGTTTACATGTTACCTCTATAAAACAAATTTGTTGAAGATAATTCAATATCCAATATTTGGATAATTCATTATCCAAAAAGATAAAGAGGTTGGTGGCTACCCAATTCACCCAGCTGCTATTTCATGCTTCCTCCACTTAATTCAAATACTGAACAAAATTAATAGCATTCAAGAAGATGCAATATCCCTCTTGATCTCTCTATATTATATATATTAAATGGATATATTACATATAATATACTATATATATAATATTTATGTATGCATATATATATATACATATTGATTACTTGAATGCCATACATCAGTGGTGGGCAGATCAATTTAAGTTCTGTTTTGTGTAGATTGTATCTTTTAAATTAGTATGATCCAAATTATTTTTGATATTGCATTTTCAGTATTTATTGCACATCACCAAGCTACTCCAACAATCAAAAATTACAGAATTTTAAATATGTTACATATACCCACATTATTAAAATAGGCCAAAAAGGATGAAGATAAATAATTGAACATATTCAGTCATTTTTGTTCATAGAACAATACTACTTATTGTTAAAATCAGAAACAAATTTCATTAGTTGATATTTTTCATGCAAAGAAATGAATATGCTTTAAATTTCAGTACATAACTTTCCCCCAAGTGCATAATATCACATATTATTCAGAAAAAAATGCTTGCTTTACAAAGTCAAGTTGGCCAAATAGTTACAACGTACTGGCATTCATAATAAAATTACTTTTCTATTGATCATTTTTATTGCTCTATTTCACATTTTACTATATTATTTATAGAACACAGTAATGAACTTCCATTGCTTTATTGCATTATTTGGTAAACAATGTAACAAACTAGAGAAGTAGAGTAATAAAATTAAGGTGATTTAACAACAAAGCAATTTCCTAGATTTTAATTAAATTATGGAAAGTAATGATCTAAATACTCTAAACTAGGACACAGTAATATGGGTCTAGATTTCACAGATTTAGGAATACAACTCTGAAAATGGAAAACATTTAAAACATAAAGTTGATTTTGATTACATATTAAAAATGAAAAGACATAAAGAGATAAATAATGCCCACAAACCTTCCTTTTTTCATGAATAGGGATCCCTGACAATAAGCACAAGAGGTTCTAAGTGAATGTTTCTGACTGAATCACTTCAGATATGTAAGAATTTTAAAATAGACCTTTGAAACAACTGACCTATTACTTTTTTTTTTTTTTTTTTTTTAGACAAAGTCTCACTCTGTTGCCTGGGCTAGAGTGCCATGATGTCAGCCTAGCTCACAGCCACCTAAAACTCCTGGGCTCAAGCAATCCTACTGCCTCAGCCTCCTAAGTATCTGGGACTACAGGCATGCACCGCCATGCTTGGCTAAATTTTTTTATATAGATTTATTTTTTAGTTGTCCAGCTAATTTCTTTCTAATTTTTTAGTAGAGACAGGATCTCACTCTTGCTCAGGCTGGTCTCGAACTCCTGAGGTCAAATGATCCTCTTGCCTCAGCCTTCCAGAGTGCTAGGATTACAGGCATGAGCTACCATGCCCGGCCTGACCTATTAGTTCTTAAGCACTCAATGCACATTTTAAGATTATTTCCCAAAATATATTCTATAGAAAGACTGTATATTTACATAAATATATATGAGAGTGAAAAATGCTTAATTTTTAAAATAAAATTTGAACATGTCAAATATTTGGAAGCATGGAAATAACGTATTATTTGATAAACATTCAAAAACACTGAAAGTTTATACTAATAAGGTTTTAAGTTCTAGTTCCTATTAAATAAATAAAACTAAACACAAAAACAAATATCATAAATATCCTTGTGTTCATCTAATCATTCAACTCAAAGTATCCTAAAACATTTACTTGTGTTTTAAAAGTGAAATTGATGCTAAACTGAGAAAAAAATGCATGTTATTTATTTACTCTAAAGCAAGTCATGAAAATATTATCTTTCCATTGTACAGTACCATTGTACTGTGATATTTTAGCAGCTGACAAAAACTTTTTATTTGCTTTGTAATGTCATTTTATGTATTGTTTTAAGGGACAGTGATTGTGTCTTACATTATTTAACTTCTCCAAAATTAATCACACATGGAACTTTACTAATAATCAAAATGTATGCATAGGGACCCAGAAGGGCTAACATATCACATATGTATTGATCTACTAAAAATATATGCCAAATATGAGTACTTATTTGTAGCCACATAACTGATAACAGTAAAGACTAGGAACAGAAGTTGCTTCAAAGTGAGTAACATAAATTTAGGTCTGGAGTATTCTAACAAGATATTTCTGTTCTTGTCAGAAAGTTAAAATAGTTTCTCAAGTGACTGCACTTCTCAAGGTTACAGACTCACAAGATTCCTTAAAGACACTCTCTGCTTATTTCTCTGTCTTCTCAACATCAGTCTAAAAGCCTTAATGTTTTGTTTGAATTTTACAGCCTCCCTGGACATTAAGATTAGGTCTTATTCATTGGATATAGATGCACTATAGGCCCCAAGGATCAAGTGATATCAATTAGTCCCTTTTCCATAGTCCCCATAGCTAATTTTACTTAAGGGGTTTCCTTTCTGACATATTCTGTACAAGTATTTAATTGTACACATCTATTCACTTATATTTCTAATTAAACTTTTGTACTTGCAGTTATTTTTTCTTTTGTTTCATTTATTTCTTATTTCTATGTATTTATGGGATACAAGTACAATTTTGCTACATTGCATTGTGGCTAAGTCATTCCATCACTGGAAAAATGTACATTGTACCCACCAAGCAACCTCACATCATCCAGACCCTCTTACCTTCCACCACTCTGAGTCTCCATAGTCCATGATTCTACACTCAGCTTCCATGTATACACATTATTTAGCTCCCATTTGTGAGAACATGAGGTATTATTTATTTTACTGTATCTGGGTTGTTTTGCTTAAGATAGTGGCCTCCAGTTTTATCCATGTTGCTGTAAAAGACATGATTTCATTCTTTTTATGTCTGAATAGTATATTAGTGTATATACTATATACATAATATATTATATAATAGTATATGTGTATATGTACCACACTTTCTTTATCCAATCTTCCATTGATGTACATTTATATTGATTTCATATCTTTGCTATTGTGAGTAGTGATGCAATAAACATACGGGTGCAGGTATCTTTTTTATATATTGATTTCTTTTTCTTTGTGTAGATACCCAGTAGTGGGATTGCTGGATCACATGGTAGTTCCATTTTTAGTTCTTTGAGTAATCTCCATATTGTTTTCCATAGAGATTGCACTAATTTACATCCCCACCAACAGTGTATATGAGTTCACTTTTCACCTTTTCTTCACCAGCACCTGGTATTTTTGTCTTTTTAACAATAATCATTCTGATTGGTGTAAGATGACATTGCATTGTGGTTTTAATTTGCATTTCTCTGATGAATAGTGATGTTGAACTTTTTTTCATATGCTTGTTGACCATTTGTTTGGCTTCTTTTGAAAAAAATCTATTCATGTCCTTAGCCCAGTTTTTAATGGGGTTGTATTTTTGTTGTTGTTATTGTTGTTGCTGTTGAGTTGTTTGAGATTCTTGTAAATTATGAATATTAGTCCCCTGTCAGATATATAGTGTGCAAATATTTTCTCCCATTCCACAGGTTGTCTGTTCACTCTGTTGATTATTTCTTTTGCTGTGAAGAAGCTTTGTAGTTTAATTAAGTCCCATTGTCCATTTCTGTTTTTGCTACCTATGCTTTTGAGGTCTTAGTCATCAGTTCTTTGCCTAGATAATGTTCTCAAAATGTTTCCCTAGATTTTCTTCCAGTACTGTTATACTTTGATGTCTTACATTCAACACTTTATGTTTTTAATTTCAACATATTAAGGAGATGCAAAGGGTTTTGTTACATGGATACCTTGTATGATGCTTAAGTTGGGGTTTTAAGTGTACCCATCACAAGAATAGTGTCCATTATACCTAATAGGTAAGTTCTTAGCCCTCACCCCTCCATCTCCATCCTCCAACGTCCTTTACATCTCTTTGTGCCCATGTGCCTATTGTTTAGATCCTAAATATTAGTAAGTACATGTCGTGTTTGTTTTTCCATTCCTGAGATACTTCAGTTAGGATAATAGTCTCCAGTTTCATCCAAGTTTCTGCAAAAGACATAAATTCATTGCTTTTAATGGCTGAGTAGTACTCCATGGTGTGTGTTTGTGTGTGTGTACATATATCTCATTTTCTTTATCTATTCATGAATTGGTGAACACTTAGGTTTATTCCATATCTTTGCTATTGTTAATTATGCTGCAATAAACATCTGGGTGCAGGCATTTTTTATAAAAAGACTTATTTTCTTTTGGGTAGATACCCAGTAGAGGGATTGTTGGATCAAATGGTAAGTCTACTTTTAGGTATTTGAGTAATTTCCATACTGCTTTCTATAGTGGATTTACAAGTTTAAATTACTGCCAACCATGTATGATAATTCTCTTTTCACAGCATCCACCTGAGGCTCTATTTTTTTGTGACTTTTTAATAGTAGCCACTCTGACAGGAGAAAGGTTATATCTCATTGTGGTTTCAATTTGTATTTCCTTGATTATTAGAGATGTTGAGAATTTTTTTATGTTTTTTGGCCATTTGTTTATCATCTTTTGAAAAACTTCTGTTCATGTTTTTACCCACTTTTTAATGTGGTTGTTCATTTTTTTTCTTGCTGATTTGCTTTGAGTATTTTGTAGATTCTGAATATTAGCTCTTTATTAGATGTACAGTTTGTGAATATCTTCTCTCATTCTATAGGTTCTCTATTTACTCTGTTGATTATTTCCTTTGCTATGTAGAAGCTTTTTAATTTAATTAAGTCCTACTTATTTTTGTTATTGTTGTATTTGCCTTTGGGGTCTTACTCATAAATTATTTGCCTAGGGCTATATCTTGAAGAGTTTTTCCTTTGTTTTCTTCTAGAATTTTATCATTTCATGCCTTACATTTAAGTCTTTTATTCATCTTGAATGAATTCTTGTATATCTCAAGAGATAGGGTTCTGCTTCGTTCTTCTGCATATGGCTATCCAGTTTTTGCAGCACTGTTTATTGAATAGGGTTTCCTTTCTTCAGTATTTGTTGTTGTCTGCTTTGTTGAAGACCAGTTGATGGTAGGTAAATGGTTTTATTTCTGGGTTCTCTACTGTTCAATTGGTTTATGTCTCTACCTTTATACCAGTACAATGTGGTTTTGGTTACTATAGCCTTGTAGTATAATTTGAAGTCAGGTAATGTGATGCTTCCTGATTTGTTCTTAGTGATTAAGATTACTTTGGATATTTATGCTCATTTTTTGGTTAAAAATGATGTTTAGAATTATTTTTTGATCTGTGAAATATGACTTTGGTATTTTGATGGGAATTGGATTGAATCTGTAAATCACTTTGGGCAGTATG
The DNA here is from genome assembly GCF_040939455.1 of Microcebus murinus. Lineage (NCBI taxonomy): Eukaryota > Metazoa > Chordata > Mammalia > Primates > Cheirogaleidae > Microcebus > Microcebus murinus. Next base: position 53,793,916 of record NC_134136.1, read on the forward strand.
TACATTTTAATGATGTTGATTCTACCAATTCATGAGCATGGAATATTTTTCAATTTGTTTGTGTCTTCTACAATTTCTTTCAACAATATTTTATATTTCTCTTTCTCATAATCTCCATGGTTAAACATATTCCTTGTTATTTTATTTTCTTTGTAGATTTTGTAAATGGTATTAAGTCCTTTGTTCAATTCTCTGCTTAACAGTTATCAGGACATAGAAATGCTACTGATTTGTGTACATCGATTTTTTAACCTGAGCATTTGCTGAATTTATTTATCAATTCTAGAAGTCATTTGGTGGAGTCTTCATGGATTTTTAGATACAAGATCATATCATCAGTGGACAGGAATTGTTTAACATCCTATTTACTGATTTAGATGTCTTTTAGTTCTTTTTCTTGCTTGGTTTCTCTGGCAAGGATGTCCAGTACTATACTGAATAAAAATGGTGAGAGTGAGTACCACTGTCATTGTCCAGTTCATAGGGGGAATGTTTTCAAATTGCTCCCATTCATTATGATGTTGGCTGTGGGATTGTCATGCATATATGACATATGTGTATATATATATGTATATATATATATGTCATGTGTATATATAAATATAAATAAATATACATATATATATATCTCTCTTTTGAAATTTTGAGGTATGTAACCTCTATGCCTAGTGTATTGATGTCTTTTATTAGGAAAGGGTGCTGGATGTTACTGAATGCCTTTTCTGCATCCATCGAGATGATCATATGATCTTTGATTTGCTCCTGTTTATATAGTGAATAACATTTATTAATTCGCATATGTTGAACCATCCTGACATCTCTCAGATGAACTGCACTTGATCATGATGAATTGTCTTTTTGACGTGCTGTTGAATTTGGTTTTCTAGTATTCTGTAGAGGATTTTTGCATCTATGTTTATCAAGAATATTGGTCTATAGTTCTTTTTTTATTTTTGTGTTTATTGTTGTGCTATATTACTGATTCAATCTCACTACTCATTATTGGTCTGTTCAAGAGTTCTATTTTTTCCTGGTACAATCTCAAAATTCTGTATGTTTCCACAAATTTATCCATTTTCTATATGTTTTCCAATTTGTGAGAGGATAGTTGCCCATAATAGTCTCTGATGATCTTTTGTACTGTTTTTTTTTTTTTTTGCACCTTGCTGTAGACTTTTTTGAATTATAATTCAGTCCTTAACTTCTGTGGATTTCTTCTTAATAATTTTCTGCTCACTTGCTATATTACTTGTTCAGAACTGAAAGTATTTAAGAAAATAGTGGCTGGTACATAGGAATCTTTCTTTTATTTTTTTTTTAAATAATTTTATTTCAGCATACTACAGGGGTACAAATGCTTAGGTTATACATACATCTTTTGCCCCACCTAAGTCAGAAGTTAAAGTATGTCCATCCTCCAGATGGTGAACACCACACCCATTAGGTGTGCATATACCGATTCCCTCCTACCTCCTCCCATCTGCCCGATACCTGATGAATGTTATTACTATATGCACTTAAGTATTGATCAATTAATATCAGTTTGATGGTGAGTACATGTGGTGCTTGTCTTTCCATTCTTGTGATACTTCACTTAGTAGAATGGGCTCCAGCTCTATCCAGGATAATACAAGAGGTATTAGATCACCATTGTTTTTTGTGGCTGAGTAGAACTCCATGGTATACATATACCAGATTCTATTAATTCACTCATATATTAATGGGCACTTGGGTTGCTACCACATCCTTGACATTGTGAATTGTACTAATATGAACATTCTAGTGCAGATGTCTTTTTTATAGAACATCTTTTGTTCTTTTGGGTAGATGCTCAGTAATGGGATTGCTGGATCAAATGGTAGTTCTATTTGTAGCTCTTTGAGGTATCTCCATAATACTTTCCACAAAGGTTGCACTAGTTTGCAGTCCCACCAGCAGTATATGTGTGTTTCTATCTCTCTGCATCCACACCAACATTTATTGTTTGGGGACTTTTTGATAAAGGCTATTCTCACTGTGTATTTGATTTGCATTTCCCTGATTAGAAATGTTGAGCATTTTTTCATGATTGTTGGCCATTAGTTTGTCTTCTTTTGAAAAGTTTCTATTCATGTCCTTTGTCCACTTCTTAATGAGGTTTTTTGATTATTTCTTGCTGATTTTTCTAAGTACTTTATAGATTCTAGTTACCAGCTCTTTATCAAATATGAAGCATGCGAATATTTTCTCCCATTCTGTAGGCTGTCTATTTGCTCTCAAAATAGTTTCTTTGGCTGTGTAGAAGCTTTTTAATTTGATCAGTATCATTTATTTATTTTCACTGTTACTGTGATTGCCTTTGGGATCTTCTTCATAAATTATTTCCCTAGTCCAATATCTATAAAAGCTTTCCCAACATTTTATTCTAGAAATTCTTATAGTTTCATGCCTTAGGTTTAAGTCTGCTATCCACTGTGAGTTTATTTTTGTGAGAAGTGCAAATCCTGTTTCAGTCTTCTACATGTGGCTATCCAATTTTCCCAGCACCATTTATTGAATAAGGATTCCTTTCCCCAGGGTATGTTTTTATATTCTTTGTCAAAGATGAAATGGCATTATGAAGATGGTTTTATATCTGGGTTCTCAGTTCTGTTCCATTGGCCTCTGTCTCTGTTCTTGTGCCAGTAGCATGCTGTTGTAGTTACTATTGCCTTGTGATATAACTGAAAGTCTACTAAATTGATGCTTCTCAATTTGTTCTTTTTGCTTCAGGTTGCTTTGGCTATATGGGGTCTTCTCTGGTTCTGTACTAAGCACAGAATAACTTTTTTCTAGATCTGTGAATAACGATATTGGCATATTAATAGGGATTTCATCGAATCTGTAGATCACTTTTGGCAGTATAGACTTTTTAACATTGTTGATTCTGCTAACCCATGAGCATGGTATGATTTTCCATCTGTTTACATCCTCTGCTATTTCCCTCCTCAGTGTTTTATAATTCTCCCTGTAGAGATCTTTCACCTCCTTAGTTAAATATATTCCTAGGTATTTTATTTTCTTCGTATTATGAAAGTTATTGCGTCTTTCATTTGGTTCTCAGTTTGACTGTTGTTGGCGTATAGGAATGCTACTGATTTGTGTACATCTATTTTGTAACCTGAGATATTGATGAATTTGTTTATCAATTCCAGTAGTCCCATGAAAGAAGCTTTGGGGTTTTCTAGATATAAGATCATATTGTCAACAAAGAGCGATATTTTGACCTCTTTTGCCTCCATTTGGATTCCCTTGTTTTCCTTCTCTTGTCTTATTGCTCTTACTAGGACTTCAACACTATGTTGAATAGAAGTGGTGATAGGGGGCAACCTTGCCTGGTTCCAGTTCTAAATGGGAATGCTTTCAATTTTTCCCCATTCAGTATGATGTTGGCTATGGGTTTGTCATAAATGGCTTTTATCATTTTTAGGTAAGTCACACCTATGCCTATTTTGCTAAGTGTTCTTGTCATAAAAGGATGCTGAATTTTGTCAAACACTTTTTCTGTGTCTATTGATAGGATCCTATGGTATTTGTTTATGCCTCTATTTATGTGGTGAATTATATTTATAAATTTCAGTATGTTGAATCATCCCTGTATCTCTTGGATGAAGCCCACAAATAAACACAATGGATACACCTCTTGCTAGATTAATGAGAAGCAGAAAAGAATGGACTCTAATAAGCTCAATCAGCAATGAAAAAAGGAGAAATTACAATTGATAGCATGATAATACAAAATATCACCTATGAATACTATAAAAATCTCTATGCACATAAACTTGAAAATGTGGAGTAAACGGACAATTTTTTAGAAACAGAGAACCTCCCTAGGCTCAATCAGGATGAAATATAATTCCTGAACCAACCAATATCAAGTATCGAAATTGAAGCAACAATAAAAAAAAAAAAACCTTCCTAAAAAGAAAAGTTCCAGACTAGATGATTTTACACCTGAATTTTACTAGATCTACAAAGAAGAACTGGTGCCTATCCTGCAGAAATTATTCCACAACCTCGAGAAGGAAGAAATCCTCCCCAACATGTTTTATTAAACCAACATCACTCAGATACCAAAACCTGGAAAGGACATGACCAAAGAAGAAAACTACAGACCATTATCCCTTATTAATATAAATGCAAAAATTCTCAACTAATTCAGAGCAAACCGAATTCTGGTGCATATCCAAAAAATAGTCCAGCAAATAGGTTTTAATAGCAAAATGTGCTGTCAAGATAAAACAGTAAGACACAGTAAGACAGATTTCACTTCTCTGTAATTTCTTAGTTTGATTGATTCAGTCTTTATTTTCATTCTTAGCCACATAACAAGATGACTAAAGATGTTCTCATAATCAGTCCAGATATGGCAATATCCAGCTAAAAAGTATTGCATTTTTATTTGTTTTGTTTTGTTTTGTTTTGTTTTAGGAGTGAGGAATGTGTTCCAAGAAATCCTTTAGAGCTGTGGTCCCCAAACCCTTGGGTCATGGACTGGTACTAGTTGTGGCCTGTTAGGGACCAGGCCACCACAGCCCCTGCCTTCCACCCCACCTCCACTGGTCCCTGGTGCCAAAAATGTTAGGGACTGCTGCTTTAGAGGACTTCATTCATATGTCATTGGTCACATGGGTATTCTAATCCAATCACTGTTAAGAAGGCTCTGATTGCCACGAGTGAATTGAACTACATTTTATCTACCTTCTGGAAGTAAGAATCAAGTCAGCTTTTTCTGAAATACATGATTATATGTTAGAGGGTGGATAACTAAACAACCAGCATTCTCCTAGGAAGAGGAAAATCAGACATGTAGCCAGGTCTGTTGCATCATCTCAAGCAACTGTTAAGAGTATCAAATAAGAATGCTTTGAAATAAAATATTTAGCTGACCTTGAAGACAAACATCAAGTGGAAAATTTGAGATTCTGGTATCTATTGTAAGTTCTCATTTAAAAAAAAAAAAACGTGTCTTTAGGCAAGTCATTAAAGCTATCTGATCCTTTAGTTTTCCTACAAACATACGGATGTTATTATTTTTCATTTTTCAAATAGACATTGTGATGATAAAATGGAGTAACAGATATAAAAGCTCTTTTACATATAAATATTATCTTATTTTAAAAAATTATATTTAGTTGCCTTTGAGAAAGGAGATTCAACTTTTGTATGCAGTAATCAGTAAAATTAGACAGGATTTGTTAACAAGACAAAGAGGAAATTTTACATTATATTTTTATAATAATGTTGGTAGTTCTCTTTTATATTGTATTAAAAGATGGAATGAGTCAAACAATCTGAAGCCTATTTTTTTATTAGTAGGGCTTCTTTAAGATGGTTACATATATTTTTGATGAGTTTGCAACCACAAGAAGGGTCTGAAATCTAGCAACTCAGAGTCAATATAATGCTTACAGTAACATAAATGACAAAGTGTCAGTGATGACTGAGATGACAAATGACAACATGCATATTAATAAGCATGAGACGACATTCAATCACTGTCCAATATTCTTAGTCATGTTGAAGGACAATGCAATCTTCAAATGCAGCACCCTACAGAAGAGGTGTGACTGTCACCAAACAACTTCTACAACTTAGAAAGTCAGCAGAAAAGTGGCAAGGTTATGCCTACCTTCGTGGAGGGGTGAATGACACCTGCATAATTTTTATATCCATACCAAAGGGCAAAAACAATAGCTCCCAAATTATTGTATAGAGGTCATGTCTACATATATCATCAGTTTAAGCCATTCAACCAAATTTAGTAATGAATGAAATTAAAATCTTTCTTTTGTGCACAATCTCTCTCTCTTTCAATCTTAATTTTTCCCATTCTTCCTCCCTCTCTATGTAATTATTTGACTGAATTGCTTGTTTGATCAATCAATTCTGTCAGGATAGTTAATCTATATGGAATTTGTGTGGTCCAGTGTTAATAATCTAATTATGGGATACATGTGCTATGCCTATATATGTACACCTGTATATAATACATACATAAGTATTTTTACATCTCAAATGCCCAGATTTTTTTATAAGAACTTTATATTTTTACAGGATTTTTCTTCTTTTTAATAAATAGAGATTCCCTAAAGAAATTTATTATCAATTCATAATAAATTTAAACAATATAGATATTTGACAAAAACATTCAGCAACCCAACAAGGAAGCCCTGAGGTGGATAGTTCAGTCTTAAAGCTTATTGTTTACCAGAGTGACAGGCAAGAGATTCCCTCTGGCAGTGCAGAAATGGTTGGTATTGTCGCTGTGTTACAGCCCTAACGTTATTCAACATATATTTTGTACTGAATATGAAAATTCATCATAAAACTATTTGTGTGTCTGAGCTTGAATATAAATGTATATAGAAGCCTCAATCTTTCAGCTTTTATGTTTATTTCTTTTCTACTGAGTATCAACAGACTTTTTTTTTTCTTTTTCCTCCATAGACAATGGTAAGCTGTATTGCAGAAATAAGTGAGTATTTCAAATTTACTTTCTTGGACTAATAACATTAAGAGTGATAATATTAAATAAAACTTAAGCAAACCTCACCCCAGGGATAAAAAATTATCTATCTATGGGAGGCTGAGGCAGGAGCATCGCTTGAGCCCAGGAGTTTGAGTTGCTGTGAGCTAGGCTGCTGCTATGGCATTCTAGCCAGGGCAACAGAGTGAGACTCTGTCTCAAAAAAAAAAATACCTATCTAAAAAAGTTAGAAAGAATTGGCTTTTCAATATAATTATTCATCTTTAGCATAGTGTCTTAGTATGCTCAGGCTACCATAACAAAATATTCCAGGCTGGGTGGCTTAAGCAAGAAAAATCCATTTTCTTACAGTTTTGTGAGGCTAGAAGCCTCAGATCAAGGTGTCTGAAATTTTTTCCAGAGGCCTCTTCCTTGGCTTGTAGGTGACCATATTCCCATGGTGTCTTCATAAGGCCTTTTTGTCTGTAGTAGCACATTCCTCATGTTTCTTTCTCTTTTTTATAATGACATAAACTCTATTGGATAAGGGATTCACCATTATGACCTCATTTAGCATTTATTACCTCCTTGGAGGCTCTGTCTCCAAATATAGTTATATTGGAAGTCAGGGCTTTAATCTGTGAATTTGGGGGAGGACACAATTCAGTGTCCTTAATATATAATAAGAATTCCATCTGTTTTAAGGAAACACATGGTACATCATTGTCAACTAAATTTAATTTGATTAGATTAGTATATATTCAACATATATTTTGTGATAAAGCATGTAAATCACTTCACACATTACCTGGCACCAAGAACATGCACAGGAACACTGTAAATATTTGTTATCATTAGCTTCATAGTGCAGAAAAATAAAAGAGAGAAAGTAATGAGAGTGAGGTGTGTGTTTGTGTGTGTGTGTGTGTTGAAAGAGAGAGAGAGAGAGAGAGAGAGAGAGAGAGAGAGAGAGAGAGAGAGAGAGAGAGAGAGAGAATACCCCAGCCTTTAAAGAATTTAAAAATAGTTGGGAGAAAAAGTCACATGAAATGAAAGAAAACTACTATATGATCTAGTGTTAAAAGAGGTATCATAGAGTTACTAAGAAAAAGAAAATGGAAAGAGACTTGTGGGAAGGATTTGGGGAGGATTCATGAATGAATTAAATATGTAAGGGAGCTTAAATAATAAACACAATGGAAATTCTAGACAAAGAAACCACTATGAGCAAAGACACAGACATGGGGATGGGCATAAGATATGACAGATGATCCATCCTATACCTCTTCTGCTCCTTAAGAACCAAGAAAAGGCAAACACACAACACTCAGCCTGAAAGCTATTGAATGTTTTATGGTCATCACTAAGCTGGGATACTCTGGATAAATTATTAATTAGAATGTCAAGAAAACATATATTTCATAGTATTAGACCAGAATGTATTTTCATTCATGTTTATCCACACTGCCTTGTAAATAAGCTAGCAATACATTTATGGAAAATTCAATCACTTGTCGATAAATATAAGAGAGAAGAGCAATATATCTAGATGAAGTTACAAATTATTAAGAGAGTGCTAATAATCAGATATCAGAAAAATAGAATCAGGCCAGGTGAATATTTTGTGAGGATTGTTTTCCAAATAAAGAAGTCTAAATTTATATAATACCATGATTCAAATATCAGGCTCAATTTTTGTCAGGTTCTGTTCACAATTCCTAAGAAAAAGATAACCACACATGGAGCATTTTAGAAAATATATATATATATATTTACATATATACATACATAAACACATCAATATAACTTTAATTTTTGTAGTTTTGTGTTAAACTTGTCTCTTGGGTAAAAATGGGAGGTTAGCACTAAAAAAGTGTTTGCAACTTGGACTGGAGATCAAGGAGATGATATGTATCTTGTATAGATGCTGATCATTTCCATATATTATTTAGTTTTATTTAAAATGTACAGTATTTTATTATTGCATATACCTTATTTTTAGATTATTTGACAGATTATCAGACCAGCAAGGGTAGGGTTTTCTATCATGTGATTCTTTTCTTTGACCATGGTGAATATACCAGGGCCCTCTATCTGACTCAAGCTCAATCTGATTCTTTTTATTTAGGATATTTGGATTTGTGACACAGAGACTGAGTTGGATATCTAATGGGTGCTGGACATCTGAATTTGGGCTGTAAGATCAAATGGATATGGTCATAGACAGTACCCATGGCTACACCAAACCACAAGCAAGACCACAATTAAGAGCCCTGTAGAAAAACCTTGTCCACAGAGAGATGGACGGACTCTATATACACAGAAAAGAGAGAACACAGAACACATAGAACACAGTGAGAGAGTAAGACTTACACCCTGTATTTCAAGTCTAGTTATAATTTTTGGAAACAATTTTCTGTTTCTTTGTAATAACTTCCACACTCATAAGTAATCTTGAATATTTTGTTTGTTATAATTAGAGTATCTGACAAGGAGAATAGTTTTCAGCCTTGTGTATATTTGCTTTTTGGATCTCCATAACCACCTCAGATAAAGGTATTTGCTTTGCTTAGAGCACAGTAACACATTTGGCTATATTGTACAAGGCATAAACTTGAATGGGTTCTGTAGATTCAAAAAGATACTGAATAGATTGAACGAATGATTACAGCTTGCACTCATTCATTGGGAACATAAGAAATGTTATGAATTATGAAATTTAATTATATTATTATAGCATTTAATCCCAACATAAACCTACACTTACAAAAACTGATTTAAAGTGGCCACAGCATATGAAAATATTGCATAATGTATTAATTTATATCATAGCTATTTTAAGGATAATTCCTAATTCATATATGACTAATAAACAAGATTTTTTCTTCTATTAAATAACTCTTTCAGTCATAAGTACATATAGCATAATCAGTGATTGGGTTAGTATATATTTTTATTTAATGTTTGTTGAATAAATAGAGTTCTTTAGAATTTTAGGCTATATTTTATTTATTTTATAATTTGTTGTATTTGTATTATAATTGCTCTATTGGGAAAGATGAGATATATAGTTAAACTCTATTCTTATTTTTACATTCTCCCACTGTATTAATATTTAATTTTCCACAAAACAAATACATCAAGTACATAAAGAGCCATCAAAAGCACCACTTTCTACTGATTTCACGTACTATCAATTTAGCATAGAGAATCACTGTAGATGTCTGCCTAAACAATAAACAGAGAGAAGATCTGTGAAAGAAAATGATATTTATTTGGGAATAGTGTATTGCAATGAGAATACATGTGCTATAGTAAACTCTGTGGGTATCCAAGGAAGTAAAGGAAGACAAAAATTTTTAAAGAAAAAATGAGGATTATTCCATAATTGTTTTGAGATAGTTATCTTTGTCTAAAGAGTGGTGCCAGTCCAAGCTTGGACAGGCAGTTGCTGGGAAGATATCCTCACAGAATTATTTTTTTATGTAAGGGAACAATGACCTTTGTGCAAGTTTGTAAGTTTTGCAGTCTTTTTGATAGTTCTTGTTCTCAGGCATTTGTGCATGAGAACCTTCCCTTCATGACCTTCCCCAGCTCTATTGGTCAGGTTTTTTTTTTATTTTTTGTCTTGATTTGTTCATTAGTTTTGTTTTTAACATCAGTTATTCAATTTTGATTCTAACAACTTGCACCTAGGAAAGAGTATTATGTGTCTTGAGAAAAATGTATGTGTTTGTAAAAACTCAAATATAATCAATACTCTATTGTTTTTAAAATGAGCAGTTATAAAATCCCTCATTGTAAAGGAAGAGTAGATAGAATCATATTAAGTGAAATAAGCCCATCACAGAAAGACAAACCTTACATGTTTTCACTCATATGTGGGGAATAAATATTAAAATCAATTGGTTCACAGAGACAGAGAGTAGAATGATGATTACCAGAGACTGGGAAGGTTAGCAAGGAAGGGGGATAGAGTGGGGATAGTTAATGGGTACAAAAATATAGTCATATTTCTCTCTCTCTCTCTTCATATATATATATGTAGAGAGTATATATATATTTGGAGACAGTATATATATATATATATATATATATATATATATATATATATATAGTTAACTATATATATAGTGTTAAATAGAATGAATAATATTTGATAACACAAAAAAGTGACTATAGTCAAAAATAAGTTAGGGTACACAAAAAATAATTAAAAGAGTGGAACTGGACTGTTCCTGAAATAAAGAAATGATAAATGCCTGATGTGACAGATCCCCCAATTACCTCATTTGATTTATTGACATTGTGTGCTGATATCAAGACATTACATGTATCCTACAAAGATTTACAACTTTTATGTACCCATAACAGTTAAAAATAAAAAAAATAAGATAATATTAAATTAAAATAAAATAAATTAATAAGTAGTATTTCAAAAGATAGGATATGGAATAAATAAAAGAGAACTACAATAGGTGAGTCATGCTACCTCCTGCTCCATGAGGACCTATATATAGGTCAAGGTCTGACAAGTGTCTAATTTAATCTTGAAAACTACCATGAGTTTCACTTCACATTTTCCAAGGAATAGAACAAAAGTCTCAGAAATATTTTCAACAAGAAAATCAGAGATCCCTGCTTCTGGTTAAAAGGGATGACCACCTGAATCTGAATTTCCCCAAAGCCATATATCTCCCCCAAATACCATAAAGCCAACAAAAAGAGCACCTAAAACCACACATAATCCATAATCTTAGAAGTACTGAAAAATAGAGAATACATAAACTTCAAAATCAATTTAAGTAGAGAAATGCAAAATTTTGAGAGAATTTCTTCTGTGACTACAAAACTATAGGTGTAGAGAGAAGGGGTAAGAAGGCTCAAATGACCCCATGACAAAGACGTGAGAGGATTGGAAGGATTAATGAAGCACAGACAAAATTATCCTAAGAAAGAGAACACCCAATGTTAAGAGCCAAATTTCTAAACACAGGATTGGTATTTGGTAGTCCCCACCACCAAATATAGGAAAGGGACTTGAAAGTATAATAAATAACACTGAAAGTGGTAGTATTACAGAGGCTTTGTTCTAGAGGAGGAGATATAGAATGGGATCCTCCTCTTGAGAAAGATAAAGGTAAAACGAAACAAAAGAGCAAATGGGGAAACAGCCGGTTCCTGAAGAAATCAAAGAGGAAAAGGACTCCATAACTTCTCTCTTCCCTCCATCCATTAAAGAAACAGTATTTCACTAAAGTCACAAAAGAGAGTGTGCCTCAAGTAGAAACTCTTTCCATAACATGACTGGGAACAGGAAAACACACACACACACACACACACACACACACACACACACACACACACACACACTCTCACAGAGAGAGAGAGAGAAGGAGAGAGAGAGAGAGCGCAAAATATGGCAATATGAGGACTGATGTTAAATCTGATTGGGGGTATATGAATTAGTGCTTAATAAGGGCTGTGAATTCTACAAAGTTTTTTATGTTTGAATTATAATTGATAAATATAATATATATGTATTATATATAACTCATAAATTATAAAATAAAAGCTGCTAAAAGTAAACAAAAATATGATACCATTTGTATAAATATGTTAAATATACAAAATGGTAGCATGCATCATTTTACAAATTGATCATGTGTGATAATCGCACACACTAATTTTAGGTAGTAGTTAACTCTGGAGAAGTGTGGAAAAGTGATGCAGGGGGTAGTGGTAAGTTTATGTTTTATCTCTTTAAGCAAAAGCAGATGGAGAGAAGGAATCTAAGCAAATAGGATAAAATATTAATCTTTATTAAATTTAGCTTGTGGGTCATTATTTTTTGTTATACTCTGTATTTTATGTTTTAATATTTCGTAATTAAATATGCTTTAGCTTCAAATGTCTGGGGAATAAAAAAATCAGAATGTCTTGAATATTTGCTTTGATTTTCTCTGTAATGAAGGGGATAGAATTAGACTAATAAAATAATTATTGAGAAGAAAAAGAAGATATAGGGAGAGATGGTAGGGGGAAGCGGGTGGCAATTCTAGATGAAATAAACATGCCATCATTCCACCCTGCTGATAACTTCCTGAATTTTTAATCTGGAAGAAAATTCATGGCCTAAAAGGTTAGTATACTGCATTATTACTAAAAAAAAAAAATGTTGTATTCTGAATGTTTTCAAAATTATATCATACTGATAATGCCAAATTTTTTATAGTAAAGGAACCATGCATATAATTTCAAAACTTTTATATAAATCGAGTCAATGGGTTTATTATATACAGTGGTGTGCTGGAGCTGGCTTGTACTGGCTCAAGAAAGTTGATTGTATGCATTTCAGAGGATCGGAGGCTTATGGAGGAACTGCAGTGGTATGCTGGTAAATGTTTGACAACTGGCTGTCTTGGGGATAAAATTTCTTATTTATAGGAGTTGACAATTTCTATGATGTATATACCCCACCATGTCAATTTCAAGCAATCTATGTAACCTCACTTAACATGGAGCTGGGAATAGAAGCACACAATTCACTCTTGTAAGAAAGTATGAGTTAGCTCCAGCACAACATTGAAATGTACTCTTCTAAAACCTTCCTCTCTGACTCTGTTGCACTAATGTATTTTAATGCTACATAATGGAAACAATAAAGGAGAGAAATCTACCTTCCTCAACTGCTGTGGCAGGGAAAGGGGAAATAAGGACATGGTTTAGTCAATTTAGTATACTGTATCTTGAATTCCTTATATAGGTTAAAAATGTGAGCCTATAAATAATAAAACACTTATTGTATCCATCATGTAGGTACTTAGATTATAATTTTAGTATGATAGGATAATATTGCTTCAATTCTTCTAGGGTTTGGCACAGTGAATATTATTGAGAAATACAACATTAGAATGGTTAATTCTGTAGCTGAGTATTTTTAAATTTCAAAGTGTTAAAGGGTACAAATGTTTTAGGTTACATGGATAGCTTTTGTAATGCTTGAATCCCAGCTATAGGTGTGCTCATCACCCCGATAGTGTTCATTGTACCCATTAGGTACATTTTTGACTCTTCCCTCTTCCCCTTTCCCCCCTGATTGATTTCCACTGAGTTTTACTTGCCTTTGTGCACACGTGTGCTCATTGATTAGTTCCAATTTAATAGTGAGTACATGTGATGTTTGTTTTTCCATTCTTGAGATACTTCACCTGGGAGAATGCTGTCCAGGTCCATCCAGATTGTTGCAAAAGGTATTAATTCATCTTTTTATGGCTGAGTAGTATTTCATGGTATACATATACCACATTTTATTAATCCACACATGGAATTGATGGGCACTTGGATTGATTCCATATCTTTGCAATTGTGAATTGTGCTGTAATAAACATTCCAGTACAGATGTCTTTTTGATTAAAAGTCTCATTTTCCTTTGTATCAGTACCCAATCGTGGGATTGCTGAATTGAATGGTAGCTGAATATTTTAAAGACTAACAGGTTTCGAACTTCAGTTAATGTAACACAAAAGCTGATTGGGTGGCACGTGATTTCTTATTAAAATTAAGTTATTCTACCATTTTGTAACATTACCATGTGAAAGAAAGGTTAAAAACCCCCTTCAAAACACATGTAATTGGCTAATTCACAAAACATAGCTGCTGAAAGTAAACTATATTGTGAAACAGGTCATTTCACAGTGATTTTCTCTAAGAATTATCACCCAGAGGAAGAAAATGTTATAGTTTCATAAGTCTGAAATTATGCAGTAAAACTTTAATCAGATACCATTGCATAGTGATTTTTTTTTCAGGCATGAGCATTTCAAACACCAGTCTTACTACTAAAGATCAGGTATTGAATGTATATTATTTTTAGGAAAATAAGCTACAGCTTATTTCAAATAAGTTTCAAACTACACGCATTAGAAACTGTCAATATATCACAAGTCAATGCAAAGAAGAATATTGCAGAACCATACTCATACTGGCACTTTTAATATACATCTTGTAAGACTCATTTTCTATGGTATGAACAGGGATTTTTCATCATTAGTAAAGCTTTTAAAATATTCTTAGCTCTGAATTACTTTTTCCTATAAAGTATTAAGAATGATAGTACATATATAAGAATAAGGTCCACATGTATTTGTAGATTCCCCATTGATAGTTCTTATTTTAGTTACAAGGCTTGAAGTAAAGTCTGTTTATAATTAATTAAAATCCCTGAGAAATATGTTCTCGTTACTGGAATGTTGTGGTTATTCATAGCAAGCTTTAAGACTCATATATAAACTCTTTGAACAATGCAACACTAATCTCATATGATATTCTTTTCATACTGTATCACAAATTGAGATCTTTGGGAAGCATACTAAGACAGCATTTAGCATGCAGGATGTCTGTTAGTGTTCTTAGAATCAAAACCTATAGAAAGGAAGATTGGACATAGGGAGAAGCTGAGCTATGATACAAGCCCAAGTAAGGTTTTAACAGATCCTTGCTGGGAGCTCTATAGCTGGACCAGCCCTTCAGAGTTATTCTGAATAGAGTCAGAGGGGCGGGGCCTTTATGCCTTTACACTAATGTGTAATATCATGTAGGCTGCCACAAGTAAGGAGAACTGGGGTGAGGCAGTTTTCTTCAGCTGAGGTATTCCCCTAAAAGTGCTGACAGCTGAGGAGGGCCAACACCAGGAGGAGTAAGTTTGTCATTCTTAAAGAGGGATCTGGTGAATCATCACAGACTCCACTATAGAGCTCTTTCATGAAATAAGAAAAAGTCATCACCAACCAATGGATAAAAGAAAAAACAAAAACAACACCAAACAAAACAAATAACACATCGTTTTTCTATTTTCCTTAGCAGTTTCAGGGAGCTATACATTGAAAATTTCATCTGCCCTTATCCATTCATCTACTGTTTTCTTCCTGTGTAAGTGACATTTGATTTAAATGATATACTTTTTTTTTTTTTTTGAGACAGAGTCTCGCTTTGTTGCCCAGGCTAGAGTGAGTGCCGTGGCGTCAGCCTAGCTCACAGCAACCTCAAACTCCTGGGCTCGAGTGATCCTTCTGCCTCAGCCTCCCGGGTAGCTGGGACTACAGGCATGTGCCACCATGCCCGGCTAATTTTTTTTTTTTTTATATATATATATATCAGTTGGCCAATTAATTTCTTTCTATTTATAGTAGAGACGGGGTCTCGCTCTTGCTCAGGCTGGTTTTGAACTCCTGACCTTGAGCAATCCGCCCGCCTCGGCCTCCCAAGAGCTAGGATTACAGGCGTGAGCCACAGCGCCCGGCCTAAATGATATACTTTTAGGAAGAAAGTAATGATTCTTTGCTCTGAGCTGGATAATAAGTAGTAAATATGATATGATGGCAAAACAATTCTAATGTTATAAAAATTAATTCAGATATGGAATATTTCTTCTTAATTTCCTCTTCTCTGTGTAGGGCATTAACACAATACATTGCCTGTGCTTTTAATATTATTTTATGTATACATGTAAATATTGACTTTTCTAAGTAATTCTACAAGATGAATAATAATCATCCTAAACACATTGGACCCAATAAGAAAAATACACCTCGTTAATATTTAAAAGTATTTACACTTGATACATTGTTTACATTTTCACTGCTTCCCATTTCTAAAAAATGCAAATTTTTCAGCTCTTCATGAGGCTAAAAAAGGAGGACTGCATAGTGCTATCAGTAGGCAACATAGTAATCTTTAAAATCTAAATATATAAAATTGTTTTTGAATCTATTTTGAACCCAAAGACAGGGCAAGAGAATATTGTAGCCAATGTGTGCATCCTGCTGTGCTGAGATTGGTTGTCACTGCAGAAGGAAGCTCAGTGGGATAAGTTAGTATACAATAAAACTCTTGGAAGCCCTTTTGCAACATATGTTGTATGGGATACCCACATCAGTGAAGCAGTCCAATTACAGCACATGCTTTCAGATTTTTCTATTTTGTAATTTTGGAGAGGAGATAATATGTGTTATATTTTGTTTTCCATGTTTCCTTCTTATTTTGCATGTTGCTCTCTTCTTTCATTTCTACTTGAATTGCAGTCTGAAGAAAAAGGGACAGAGTTCAGTATTAAACTGACATTTACTATCTTTTATCCAACAACCCTCAACCTACTGTATCATGTTAACTTCCTTCCCAATTTCAGAGAGGACTTCTCTTACCATCTTGTATAAAATAACATCACATCTCATTTCCCCAAAACTTCCAAGCCCTAATTATTCTCTATTTTTTGCTGGCTTTATTTTTCTTCTTGGATAAACCCTGAAAATGTATCATTTATTTGTGTGTGTGTGTGTGTGTGTGTGTGTGTGTGTCTGTGTGTGTGAGAGACTTCCAGTAGAATTGAAAATTTAAAACAAAGACTTTGTTTTTTGATTTTCTAGCTGCTTAC
Organism: Microcebus murinus; assembly: GCF_040939455.1. NCBI lineage: Eukaryota > Metazoa > Chordata > Mammalia > Primates > Cheirogaleidae > Microcebus > Microcebus murinus. The sequence continues at coordinate 53,810,835 of NC_134136.1, forward strand.
CTAGTGCTGGAACATAGGACGAAATTGACAGATAGATTGATACATGTTAGATAGATAGATAGATGTCAAAAATAAAATTTGATAGAATTAGATAAAATTGAAAAATGTATTGTCATATAAAAAGAACGAATTGTGATCTGTGAGACTTCAAACCAAGTAATAAGAAAGTTGCCTTACAGCAGTTGCAGCAGTTTATAGTATAAAGAAGAAAGTATTTTATTAACCTTTTATTGTGAATTCCTTTTATCCATTAACATTTATTTAGGATTAATGGAGCTGTTTAAGCTAATTTTTCCATAGCTGATTGGTTTAATTTCATTGGATCATGCTGACAAGGATATAAATCTTAAACTTTTTGTTATTGATTAGAGGTAGCATTTCCAGGAAATCAGGATGACTTAAGTTTCGGTTACACCGTGATGGGCAGTTGGTTTTGGGGTGTATCTTAACTTGGCCTCTATTTTTATTTTTTTAAATGGTAGATAACTAAATAAGTAGAATTTGAAATTTAGGTACGTATTTCCTAGTTATGCCACTGTCTTTAAACTTTCTCCAATACTTAAGAAGTTATGATTTTATGGGCCTATGTTATGGTCTACTTGGTCTTGCAGTGTTGAATTTTTTTAGCTTCTGTGATGGTTAATTTTAGGTATCAACTCGAGTGGATTATCTAGACAAGTGGTAAAAGAGTAGTTCTGGGTGTATCTGTGAGGATGCTTCCAGAAGAGATTGGCTTTAGACTCAGTGAATTGAGTGGGGAAGATTCACCCTCAATGTGTGTGTGTGGGAAAGCACCCAATCAACTAGCAGTAGAGAGAGAACAAAAAGGTCATTTCCTCTCTTTCCTGCAGCTAGGATACACTCTTCTTAACCTGTCTTTGGACATGAGAACTCTAAGCTCTCCAGGTCTAGAACTCCAGGATTTATACCAGTGCCCTGCCCCCTGGATCCTCAGGCCTTTGGGCTAGGACTAAAATTTATACCATTGGCTTCCTGGTTCTAAGGTCTTTGGACTTGGACTGAGCCATGCTCCTGGCATTTCAGGGGCTCCACAATCACCTGAGCCAATTATCTTAATAAATCCTTCTTATCTATCTACCTATCTATCTATCTATCTCCTATTGGTTCTGTCTCTCTGGAGAATCCTGAATAATACAGTTGCTAACACCCTTGTTTAACCACTTTGATATGAGCATCAACTATAGTCAATAGCCACAGATGAACGCACACAGCGACTTTAGCCAACAGCCGTGATATTTTTTTAATTTTTCATTTATCAAAAGAAAATTGTGAACATTTAAAAATAATGTAATGAAAACATATATGTATATGTTACCTATTCTGATTTACATTACAAGTAAAGCTGCCTGTAAAGTAAAATAAGCTTTCAGTGCTTTAAAGTTTTCCTCATCACACAGGAGCAAAATGGATTCGTCGTCAATGCACAGCACAGACTATCGTGTGGACTGTGAGTGCCTGCTGTGGGCAAGGTTTAGCGGCCGGTGAGCGCCGTACCAAAGTGTTTAAATGCATACCATGTATATTTATATGTTTACCTTAGGGCATTTTTTCCTCCTTTTTATTAGGAACATATGTTTTTTTTTTGTTTTTTTTTTTTTCATTTTCAAAATCCATCACTTTATTTTCTTACAAGGCAGCCACACATTAAACAGGTGAGAGTCACATGATTTCTTCAGTAAGCCCCAAGGCATCCATGAGTGTTCCTGGAGCTCATAGCCAGAGGAGTCTTGAGGTTTCAGATATTAAAGCTTTCCCCACAGCCACAAGTTCCTTTGATGTTTGGGTTATTGAACACAAACACACTGGATAATTTGTCTTCAACATAGTCCATTTCTGTTCCTAAAAGTGTTAGTTGTGCTTTCTTTTCTATGAACACTCTGACTCCATCTTGAACAACTTCTTCATCAGAACCTCCTTTTGTTTTCGTTTATTCTACAGTTTAAGAAAGGCCATTACGGCCTCTGGTTCGGCCACCAACTTTCACACCTATGTGCTCAGGCTTATCTTTAAGGAGCTGTTTTATCTTGTTTACCGCTGAAGGTGAGGGCGGCTCTGGAGGGCTGCAGCTTCCTCTTGCTCATAGCCCAGATGGTGGCCCAGACTAAGGAAGAGATGGTAGCCCAGACTAAGGAAGCTGAAGTCTTCGCCACCCGGCGCCCCAGTGCCTTGGGCCGGATCTTAGCAGCCTCACCCTCTCTCCATGGACACTGCGGCACATCCAGGAAAATTTCAAACATATGCAAAAGTGGAGAGATAGCAAAAAGAAAGTCCCCATACCCATCACCCATCAAAAACAATTATTTACTAGTGATCAATCTTGTTTCATCTATACACCTGTATACTTCCAACCACACCAAATATTAAGACATCTAATAAAATGTCTAACAATGGAGTGGAATTCATAATTAAAGATTGAATAACTTTTGGGAACCAAATATTTTAATTTTGTGAGGTACAAACCCTCTTGCTTCAATCTTTCCAATATTAGTGCTTTGAGGAACTCTGGGAAAGATCATGTATAAAAATAGGTTATCTTTATTGTTTTCTTTATCTTTTGACTAGCTGTAGTGTTTATCCTCACTGTAGCTGATTAATGACTAAAGTATTAATAGATTTCTTCAAAAGAATGTTGTGTCTACTAACTATAAAATTGTAAAAAAAAAAAAAGCTTTTAAAAAGTTTTTACATCCATGATGAAATCCTTTTGATGTCTGTTTCCAGCTCTCATATAACAAAAATGATGTCAGTGCAGTTGACTCTGGAACAACACAAGAGTTAGAGGCACTGACTCCCTCAACACAGTCAAAAATCTGTGTATAACATTTCACTCCCCTAAAATGTAACTACTGATATCCTACTGCAGACTGGAAGTCTTACAAATAACATAAACAGTCAATGTGAATTAACAGATATTTTGTACAATATATGTACAAAGTGTACTGTAAGAATATACTGTAGTCTTACAATAAAGTAAGCCAGAGAAAAGAAAAAGTTTTAAGAAAATAATAAGGAAGAGAAAACATATTTACTATTCATGAAGTGGAAGTGGATCATTACAGATCTTTATCCTTGTCATTTTCAAAAGGAGTAGGCTGTTTAAGGGTCAACTTGAACAATGTGGATTTGAACTGCGTGGGTCCATTTATACACAGATTTTCTTCTTCCTCTGCCACTCCTGAGACAGCAAGACCGACCTCTACTCCTCCTCCTCAGCCTACTCAACATAAAGACAACACAGATGAAGACCTTTATTATTATCTACTTCTACTTAATGAATAATAAATTTATTTTCTCTTCTTTATGATTTTGTAAAAAGCGTTTTTTTCCCTAGCTTACTTTATGGTAAGAATATGATATATAATACATGTACAAAATATTGTGTTAAGTGATGGTTTATGTAACTGGTAAGGCTTTCTGTCAACAGTAGATTATTAGTAGCTAAGTTTTGGAGAAATCAAATGTTGTATGTGGATTTTCAACTGTGCAGGCAGTTGGGGCCCTCCCCTCCCCCCACTTTGTTCCAGGGTCAACTGTATTTTATAAAATATTGATTTACATTGGAAAAAATGTATTTAATAATAGAAATCAAGGATCACTTGCAGTGGAATTAAGTTTCAAGGGACTAAGAAGGACATTTAGCATTTTATATTGTGAGAAAATAAATGCCAGTTCCATTTTCCAAACTGTGATTTTCTCCACATTAAGAAATGTATTACGTAGCATTGGGTGCAAAAAAAAAAAAAAAAAAAAAAGAAATCACATTATCTTTCTTCACTTTATGTGGACTGGCCATTATGGCAGAAATGGTAGAGATTGCTAAATCTTAGTGATAAACAGACCAAGAAATGCTAGCTTGAAGTACTTTTTCAGATCAGGTACCAAAATCCAGAAACTGGTGATACCATAATATACCTAATAAGAGAGAAAAAGGAAAAGAATAAGGAGGAGGGGAATTTCACACTGGTTTGTAACCTTGCAACCATTTGATCAAGCAAACATGCATTATATATGATGGTAGTGAGATAACACCAGAAGTTATGTTGGTTTTTGCACTTATAAACATGAGGAAACTCACCGACATCAACTTATAAAGCCACAAATTTCTGTTAGCAAAAAGTATATGTAGCTTTACATGATTCATAAATGAACTCCTTTTTTATACATGTAGATAAACATATTTAATTCACTTCCTTTCAGTAATGCCATAGTTTCTGTTACTACTATCTCAAACATAATATATGCATTGCAGTTTTAATTTGCTCATATATATTAATATTCCATTTATGTTCTATAGGCATTTCTCAATTCATTGTTACTTATTTATCTTGAATATTTCTTGAAATGATAGAAATTGATGTATGAGTTTAAAAATTAAAAGTTTTCCCACTTCCCACTCCCTTCCATGATCATTGCTGAATTCTACAACAGTCTTAGTCCAAGTCAAAAGCCAAGTTTTCTTAGAAATTGTCCATCCCAAGACCTCTAGACTTTAAAAGTCAGAAAGGATTTATATCCTGGGACACTGAAGCCTCTTTATCATTAGTATTTTTATTATAATTATTCCTTCAAATTTTTTAGCCACACGGTAATTCTTCTGCCCTTATCATGGTTAAATTCAAATAATTATATTTCATGTTGTTCTTTCCTGCTACTCTGTAAGTTTCATAAGTGTGAGGACCTTGTCTATTTTTGTATAACACATGGCAGTTACTGGATAAATGAGTGAATTAATGTATTCTTATCATTATCTACCTTAATAATTTCCTACTATCTACCAATCATTGTACTAAGTCCTACTAGCAGAAAACTTGGAAAATGTAATAATTCCCAATTGACATGATTTATACCTATGATAAACTAGAGTGAAGTAAAAGAAATATTTCTGGCCAGGCATGGTGGCTCATACCTATAATTCTAGCACTTTGGGAGGCTGATGCAGGACGATCACTTGAGCTCCGGAGTGTGAGGCCAGCCTAAGCAAAAGTGAGACTCTGTCTTTACTAAAAATAGCCAGCCAACTAAAAATAGAAACAAAAAATTAGCCGGGTGTGGTGGTGAGCACCTGTAGTCCCTGCTATTTGGGATGCTGAGCCAGGAAGATCTCTCAAGCCTAGAAGTTTGAGGTTCCTCTGAGCTATCTAGGCTGATGCCGTGGCACTCTAGCTTGGGCAGTAGAGCAAGATTCTGTCTCAAAACACAAAAACAAACGAAAAACAAACAAACAAAAACCAAGCAAAATAAAACTAGAAAGGAAATATCTGATTTAGTAAGAACGAACCATTTTTTAAAAACTGTTCCCATATGTGTTTCCTGTTCCTATATGTGTGACAATCAAGGTCTTTTCAGGTGCTTAAACATTGTCTCAAAATTTACCAAAATCAACTTTACAAAGAAAAAAATATTAAAAGATACTGATACTGTGCAGCTCTGTGTTTTTAAGTGCATACAATTTCTTTAGCTCTCTAAAGGTTTTATGAATAGCTTCCATAACTGACTCATGGGACAAATTTAATATTGACAGTAAGCTATGCAATATACCACACTTTTTGGAAGAGTTGTTATGAAATTAAGCACGTAAGGTGTTACAACTCCAACAATTGTGGAACTTCATGACTGAGCTTGCATCCCTGCAGTATAGTTTTCTGGGTGGCCTTGGACCAACCCAGATATCTCCCTTTCTTTCTTGTAGATCTCAAGAATAACTACAGAATGCACTGGGAATGCAAAATACTGCAATACGAAGGAATTTCCTGAAATAGTCTGGTCCTTGTTCCTGGCCCTACTTGGGACATAGGGAATGTAAAATCTTTATTTAGAGAAGAATTGCCCAGAACAGGCTTTCTTACTCCCTTGAAAGAAGCCTGTCTTTCAAAGCTTTACCCAATGGCCGTGAGATATATAACCTGGCCTTTTGAGGTCCTTTAGCTATAGTATAAGTGGGGACATGGTCAAGACTCCATCTCCCCTTGGGAAGCTTTCTTGAGCCTTGAAGAACCAGTTTACAATGAATCCTAGGCTGCTTTTATCCCATGCTTCCTGCCTGTAAGTAATAAATCCACTTCATGTAACTTGTCATGGATGAGTGTGTTCTGTCACACTGGCCTCACACACATTGGTAACTAGTACATAGTGAACCTGCTTTGCACAGTCCCAACAACTGCTTGAGGAGTAAATAGGGAAAAAAATGTGATTATATCCACAAAACTGAAAAACTTGTTTCACTAACTTTATTTCCTTGAATTGATTTTCATTTGGTCTGCCACTCAAAATTATCATAGTAGCCTTTATGTTTGACACATACACTTGACTGTCGAAGTGGGAACTGGTGAATTAATTTTATCCTATGTGAGTATTCCCCAAAGAGATGCCAAGCTACTTTTTTAAATTCTTGGATGAAGTGTTTTCCCAGTTAACCTTTTTTATTCTTTCACGCGATAGCTCTTAGGAGGTTGTGACTCTGTGAATGTACAAATGGCTTGCTATTTTATGAAATGCTGACAATATCAACAAGTAACAAAATGTCTTAACTTCTACACAGTCTTTAATTCACTGAAGGGGCTATGCTTAAAATACAGTTAAGAGTACTATGAGAAAATAAGGAATTATCTGATGTGGACATAACAGAATGATCTTGTCACCATCTCTATATTCTCAAACCTATTTAGAACCAATGAAGGTAAGTAAAACTAACAAATCATTTCAAAAACAAAACAAAAAATAGAGCTTGGTAGTTCATGTGAATGAATGTATACTGTCTCCTATAAAGCAGCATACCACTTATCACCAGTTGATGTTTCACCTGCTCATTAGATGTTGCTAAGAAATGCCTATATCAATTTTATAATTCTCCCAGGCTTTTCTTATTTATTCAGGGAGATTACGTAATATCAGCTATAAATGAAAGCAACAGAGGTGAACGTATGGGGTAGAGTGGTAAGGAGAAGCAACCTATTTTAATGGAAATTCATGGGCTAGGGAGTCTGACAGACATGGTTTAAAATTCAGACTGTTATATTTTAGTTGATAGAGTCATGTAATGATTAGGAATAACTGTAACTCCATCAAATTCAACTAATGCTATATCCCGAACTCATAGCATTGCTTGGAGGATCACATGGGGTGACACGTATAAACCTCGTGTCCCAATGTCTAGTCCACTGTGAGCCCTCAACAAATGCTAGCAGTTGTTGTGGCTACTATGGTAATCTGCTGGACAAATAAAGCTTTAAAAATCTAAAATCAAAGAATGGAAACAGCTATATAAACATCACCTAGACTTGGAAATTAATATCTCTTTAGATCGCCAAGTCTATTTTGCTTCTGGCAATTTATTACTATTGTACTAGATTATATTTTTAAAAGGAGGCAGCAGTCAACATTACTAAACGCAGCTAAGAGGCCAAGTAAGTTTAGGACTGAAAATTGGCCACTGGACATAATGACATTTAAGTAATTGATTGCATTAGAAATAATTTGTTGGCTGAAGGATTGGAGACGGAAACTAAAGTGTAGTAGTTTGTAGACTTAATGAGAAACAAGAAAATGGAGGCAATGAGAATTAACTGATAAAATTGTCTCGAGGAAGTGAAGAAAGATAGGATAGTAGCTAGAAAGTAAATGTAAGGTCTATGGAGACTTATTGATTTGCTTTTTATTTTATTATTTTTGTTTTCTGTTCTGCTTTATTAACCATTTTTCTTCTCTTTCCCCATTTTATTTGTAGTTGATACATAATAATCATACCTATTTATGGGATACAGGGTGATATTTTCATACATGTATACAACATATAATGATCAAATAATAGTAAATAGCATATTCATTGCCCCAAACATTTATCATTTCTTGGGTTTATTTTTGTTTGTTTTTTATTTTTATTTTTTTAGACACAGGGTCTCACTCTGTCTCCCAGCCTGGAGTGCAGTGTGCTATCATAGCTCACTGAAGCCTCGAACTCCTGGGCTCAAGTGATCCTCCAAACTCAGCCTCCTGAGTAGCTAGGACTACAGGCATGTGCCACTATGCCAGGTTAGTTTTTTAAACTTATTTTTTATTGCAGCATATTATTGGGGTACAAATGTTTAGGTTACCTGTGTTGCCTTTGTCCCCCTTCCCCTCGCTGGAGTCAGAGCTTCAAGTATGTCCATCCCCCGGATGGTGCACATTGCACTCATTATGTACGTATATGCCCATCCCCTCCTCCCCACTCCCATCTGCCTGATAAACTTATTTTTTGTAGAAACAAAATCTCATTCTGTTGTCCAGGCTGGTCTCAAACTCCTGGCCTAAAATGATCCTCCCACCTCAGCCTCCCCAAATAGTGGGATTACAGATGTGAGCCACTGCACCAAGCCTATCATTTATTTGTGTTATGAACATCTAAAATCCTCTCTTCTAGGCTTTTGAAAATATAAAATAAATTATAGTTAACCTATTTACCCTAGAGTGCTGCAGAACACCAAAATTCATTCCCTCTATCTAGCAGGAATTTTATATCTGTTAAACTTCACCCCATCCTCCACTCTCCCCATCTTCCACTCCCCCTACCCTTCACAGCCTCTCATACCAAAAATTTTACTCTTGATTTCTATTAGCTCAAAATTTTTTTAGCTCCCAATATGGGTGAGAATATGTTGTATTTATCTTTCTGTGTCTGGCTTATTTCACTTAATATTAGGTCCTTCAGATTTATTTATGTTTTGGCAAATGACAGGATTTCATTCTTTTTTTATGGATGAATAATGTTCCATTTTATATGTATGCCACGTTTTCTTTATCCATTCACTCATTCATGGACACTTAGGTTGGTTCCATATCTTGGTTATTGAAAATAGAGCTGAAATAAATGTGGGTATGCAATTATCCCTTAGATATACTGATTTCCTTTCCTTTGGATATATAATAATTTTATTTGAATGGAAGTGATTAAAATATATTTTAAATGCAAGTGAGAAGAATCTAGTTCAGAGAAAGGATGGATTATTCAAAACAAGGAATGGATTTTGGTTAGCGTAAGGTTCGTACAAAAGCAGGAGCTGATGTGATTCAAAATACAGGAGGAGGAATAGACTTTGCCTGTAGAAGTGATATGTCTCCCTCAGTTATACTGTGGAAAAAGGAAGACGGGGAAAAAACAGATGATGTTGGTAATTTGGAATATTTGGTAGGGAGTTCCTGTCTGATGTTTTGTATTTTCTATGTGAAGTTCGAAATATAGTCATATGCTTTAAGATAAAATATTTGAGGATGAAGACTAAATGTCTGAGTAGAATAATAAAGTTTCAAACAAATATGACAGTTTATGAGAAAGCATGTATTTTAGGGGCAAATAATAGGATTACCTGATGGTGTGAGATGAATTGTACAATTTAAAACTGACATTCATGAATTTCATTGTCAAAAATATGCTGTTTTATTTGAATTTCTTCAGCAATGCCCAGAGAGTAGTAGTGTATAAGCATGGGGGAGAGGATGTTTGAGTCTATTGAAGGTACATATTTTGCAAAAGAGGAGCTACTGAAATGTAGAGAGACAAGAGCAAGTAGTTCATTGGCCTGACAGTTACTGAAATGGCAGGCCATAAATTCTATGGTGGATGGGAAGGTAAATAGAGAAAGGTTAGGACACATGATTAGGAAAAAAAAATTATAGAAGTCAAGAGGCTGGACATTTCAATATATTTGAGGATTAGTTTTCTACATGGAATAGTAGAAATAGTAAACTAGAAGCAAAAGAGGTTTTGGACACAGTGGAATGCTTGAGTGACATTGAAAAAGGCATACTTAATGATATTGGTGAGGTCCAATATGGGATGATGGTAGTGGATGGCTGAGAAATAGTAAAGGAAGTCATTGGAGATAATATAGGCCAATCTCAGGCCAGGGTATTGAAATGAATATGTAGACTTGGAAGAAACCAAGAGTGTTAAAAAGAAGACTGAATATTTTTCTAAGCCCTTCACTGAAGAGAGTTTAAAATATAGGTTTTATTATTATTCAGGTACGGTGAAGCCAATAGATAAGGAGATGATTGCCATTGGAATAATCTTTATACCAGCATGTCTAAAGAGAAAAATGCATGTCATGCCATTGGTGGGGGGCTGGCACACAGAGAAGCACTGGGGTCAGTCAGGAGTGCAGGTAGGCAGTGGGAAGATCAGTCACTTCTCCCTGTGAAATTGGGTCCATTAGGTAGTAGTTGCCACAGAGGATAAAAAATTAATAAGAAATAGAGAGAATACAGAAAATAAAAGAATACGGAGTGAACGAAGATATAGCTTTATAGGTTTATATAAAGAAATTAGGGTAAAGCAAGGGTACTTAGGAGACTCCACTACATCTCTGTCAGGTGTGAAGCCTTGAGGTTAGATTCACATAGGTTGTTATAATCACAGATATCTGTTGCCAGGGTAACATATTTACATAACAGCAGGTAGTTTCTGTTTAGGTTAAAAGTTTTTTCAAAGGGCTTCTAACAATTTCTAATCTATGTGAACAAAGAGTTACAAAATCTTTCAAGGACTAACTTGTAAGTTCTAAGAGATAGCTATCAACTAACAGAGGGGTAACATAGAGATATAGTGGTTCTATATTTCTTTTATCTAGTTATTGTGGATGTGAAACAGATAATTAGGAGAAAGCAGGAAGCCCAACTCTACATTCTAAATTGCTCATAACCACAGGGGTGCATCTCTGGGCTGGGGCACTCAGTGTTTGGGCTCCCATCCTATGACACCAGGTATTTACCTATGCTGTCTTTCAAGATCAGGGAGGCTTCACAGATCGAAGATAATGAGAAGCCTCTTGGAATGCATCCCCACTGGAGCTTTGAGAGTCCTCCCAAGGCCAGGCAGCCCTTGATATGCAAGCTAATGAGTTCACATATTCCTTCAGGGCAAAACACTGTAAAACTCCTGAAATCAATTCTGTCTTTAATATAGCAATATTGGGTGATACAATAAAATAATAATCTTATGAGCCACATCTCATTAATTCCTCAATCATCTTCCCTCAACACAGGAGGAAGAGGTAGTAAGGGAAAATATGGGCAAGAGCCTTTATGGTGGTTGCCATGGGAAGTAGCAGGCAAGGCAGAGTAAATAGGTTTAGGATTGGGTAGTTTGAATAACTTCAGCAGGCTTTGGGGATAAGGGCTGTTCCTAGTTGTCTACTACGTGGACCTAGGTGATAAAGGCAGGTGGATAGTAGCCTGGAATTTCAGAGCCTTATAAAGGAGGTGGTTGGGGATATGGGCTCTGAATTGGCTGGTTTACATTTGAAAGGTGTGTTCTCAGGTGAGAAATTAAATCTCTAGGAATTAGCTAATCCTGGGAGGCAGCAGTCGTACCAGTATTAATAAAGCCTCTGATGTCAAAGCATCAAAATACAAAAAATAAAAAGGCATGTTTAATACAGAAAGGTAGAGAATTATCAAGATAGTAGTAACCGCAAGAGGGAGAACACAGTGAAATTGTATGGACCTTGGAGGAGTAAGTTTGTTTGTTTGTTTGTTTGTTTGTTTGTTTGTTTGTTTTCTAGGAGGTTTGGGAATTAATAGTCTCGAAAGCAATACTAGGGAGCAAATAGGAAACCCACTGACAAACTCCAAGACGCATAGAAGAAGGGGAGTGGAATAAGCAAAATAGTATCTACTTGAAAGGACTATAAGGGGCAATAATACCTTCAGAGGAAATTCTGCTCAGAGTTAAAAGATAAAAGTGGGGAACATACTCAGAGAAGTGCTTGAGGCTGCAAGGACAGTTGTTCATTTTATTTTTTAAAAAGTCAGAAGTCATGTTGTAAAAGTTTACAAAGAGGGTTTTGGTGAAGGGGAAGAAAGTGAAAAGATTTATAGGGACAATTGTGCAAGAAAGGATAGATGATTGTAGAGAGAATTTACAGTTTGAACATTAAAGATGAAAATAGCTAGAAGAGACATATGTCATTTCCATTCTGTTATGTTTACTGGTTAAAACTGTGATTAGGAAAAGAAAATAATTGGATGAGGAGGGCAAGGAACTCCAAGTCATGGTTCAAACACATGGATACTGAAGTCATCCAGGATGATGTTAAAGCTTTCAAGGTCAGTATATATGCTAAAGCCTTCAGTAGGTGAGGCTGCGGGCCATGCCTGTTATACAGCATGTCCAGACTGATGGAAAATATGAACCAAACATTAAACGCATGTACAGAATTTTGAATTTTGTAATGAAGCATGTTTTCTTAGATATCTTGTTACATATAATTTAGGATTTTTAAAAATTATTTTAGTATCTCTCTTTCACAAGAATTTTCAACTCTGCACATATTCATATATCACTTCAATCACTGGTTGTTTTGCAAAGAAATTTCTAGGTCCAGAATATATAGTAGAAATAACATATTTTAGTGGCATAGCTCAACTTAACCTTTAAAAATGCTTCTGATTTTTTTTGTCAGTTTCTTTGTCAGTTTCAAATTGGTTACTGCTAAGGACATTAAAGGACTATGCCAGAAAAAGCACAGAAGTGTGAAAAGTAGGAAGACACAAAGGAAGTGACAAAGATTTTTATAAACCATAAGATCCTTTGATACAACAAATTCAATGCAAGAAACAAAAAGATAACAACTTCCCCACCCCTTATTTTTAACAAGTCCCTAGATAAGTAACAGAAGCCTTCTATATGTCAGTCCATGGCAAAGAAAATGTTCTGAAATCTCTTTTCTTTTGCAACAAAAACTAGTCCTGATTTAGTAAAAGAGAAACTATGAAAGAATTGTCTCCTGACAGAAGTGCCCTTAGAGCATAAAAACTAAAAGTAGAGGCTGGGTAAGAGAGAGAAGAAAGATTGAATGTGTGTTTGGGCTCTAGTCAAAATATCTTGGCAGAACACAAGAAGGAAGATTATAAAAATGAAAAGATTGGTTACAACATGAATGATTAAGGGATAAAAACAATACTCAAGACCTACTGGTAGAATTTTTAGGACAATATAAATTGTAAAGAGAGAGACTGAAAATACAAATTAGAGGAAGGAACAAAAAAAAGAGATACTGAGATTTAGTTAATAAAAACATCCCAGGCTTTGGTTTAAAAGATAGATTTTGCAGCAACATGGATGGAACTGGAGGCTATTATCTTGAATGAAGCACCTCAGAATGTCAAATACCACATGTTCTCAGTTACAGTGGGTGCTAAGTAATGTGTACACGTGGTTATTGAGGGTAGAATGATATACATTAGATATTTGGAAGAGTGGGGGTGGGTGGGTGGTGAGAAATAACTTAATGGGTGTATAGCATACATTATCCAGATGATGGATATATTAAAAGCCCAGACTCTACCACTGCACAATATATCACAATATATTACAAGCTCAAAATTGTACTTATACTCCTTAAATTTATAGAAATAAAATGTTTGTAAACGCAGTAATAAGTTAGATTTGTCCAATAAAAAATAAATTTTATTATTTTTTTATTTTTTTCAGCTGTAATTTTTTTATTTCAGCATATTATGGGGGGGCAAGTGTTAAGGTTACATATATTGCCCATGCCTCCACCCTCGAGTCATATCCTCAAGCGTGACCATCCCCCAGACAGTGCACATCTCATTCATTATATTTTAAAAGGTAGTATCTCACCACCTAAAATGCCATATTTTGACCAGAAACATGCAAATAGGGATTTACTTGTTAGTATGGACAAGTCACTGTTAGCATCTTTGTTTTATGTGCCTATTTCAGAAAAGTTTCATTGTTAACCAATAAGTGAATCTGGTATTTCACATTTGGACTATGATGAGTGAAAGTGTAGGAAACTATGATTTGGAGAGGACAGGTAGGTAAAAAGTGTCCTGAAAGCAAAGGGACAGGGGTAGGATTTTCAGATAAAATACATAACACCCAGTTAAATTTGAATTTCAGATAAACAACAAATACTATTCTGAATGATATGCTAACACTAAAATATTATCCATTGTTTATATGAAATTCAAATTCAACAGAGTGCCCTGTATTTTTACTTGCCAAATATGGCAATCCTAGACATGGGATGAGGAAAGTGAGGAAATTCAACTGATTAGAAATACAAGAGAGCAGAGTTGCTTAGCAGAGTGGGATGACCCCAGTTGAAGAGAAGTGGTATGTGCTGACTCATTTTTTCCCCATAAAAATTAGTTACAATGGACAGAGGCTCATATTTAATTGTATAATCTTACATTTATTCATGCAATTACATGATACATTTACTCTGGCAATGATACAGTTCATACAATCATATGCTACATTAATCATGCAGTATTCATGATCGTAATGCATATTTTTATTCAAAAATAATGCTATAATAAAGTTTAGCTTTGAGAGCCAAGATATTATGCTGGACCAATTGGAAATTGGCAGTTTTTAATTATATCATGGAATTTGGATAGTATTACATATTTTTTTTATCAGTATCTGTTCTCTTTGCTAAATTTTGACACGATTAATTGCCTCCAGTAATTAGCTGAAATACCCCATGTCTCCAGCCAAGTTTGCTCTCTTCCCAGTCATCTTTAATTAGGTAACACTTTCCTAAGATTGTCAAATATATAAGTCACCAAAAAATGTTCTTCCACCTTCCATTGAGCTTTAACCATTTCCAAATTTAACATTCATTTGAATAAAAATGCCCACATATGATTATTCCTATAACTTTGATGTTGGATGTATCTCTAGGCTTTCATCCTCTTTTGCATTTATCTTATTGAAAATCCCTGATTTTTCTGATTGAATTTCTCAAATTTTAAAATCTGAAGTATAATTATTATTTAATTAAGCATTTTTTTCTCAGTTATTTCAAATCAATATAAGCTGCTAGCACACCTACTATGGAAAAGTCTGTAATCAGATGTTTGACTCTCATTTTACATGGGAAAATTATATTAGATTTTTAAAGTATAATTGGCTATCTTATAAGAACTTGAATGGCTTTGGCCACATTCCTTAATAACAGCACATGGCTATAATAATTTATGCATTTTGTGTAGCACCAGAAGGCCAGCTTTCCTGAAAAACTCAGCCTTCAACCTACCTCAATCATGTTGTCTCACTAACAATACCCTCTTAGGTAAACAGTTGCACACTGTTATTGGACAACCACCCACTTTTGCCCTAAATAATGAAGAAATCACAAATTACAACCAACAAGAAAAGATTTTTTTAAAACTCAAAATTTAGGTCACCTGGTTGCTAACAAGAGCATCCTATTAAAGATACACATTGGTCATTGAATCATATATGTTTCTAGGACTAGAACCTAAAATATCATTATAGCTAATTTGTATCTTTAGGCCAATGAATGCAACACTTCTCAAACCATCATGTGCACAGAAATCATCTGAGTTCATGGTAAATGTCAGGAATTGATAAAGTGTTCTGGGACAGAACCTGAGATTCTACATTTTTAACAAAGTCCTGGGTGATGCCATCAGCCCACACTCTACACTTGGAGTAACAAGAATCTAAATCAGTCTGGTCTAATAGAAATGGTAAAGCAAGTTCAAGTGTAATTTTAGATTTTCTAGTAGCCACAGTACAAAAGGACAAAAGTGGTGATAAATCTTACCAATGTATTTTATTTAACCCAATATGTAAAATATTATCATTTCACTTAGTAGTTTATATAAAATATTAATGAGATATTTTACTTTCCTTTTATTTTCATATTAAGTCTTCAAAATCCAGTATCTATTTTACCACAACAGCATATCTCAATTCTTACTGGCCACACATCAAGTGTTCAATAGCCACATGTGGTTAATAGCTACTGTATTGAATAACACAGATCTAAACCATTCATAATAAGTGACAATATGTACTTTTTCAAGAACAGAGATTTGGACAAAAATGGAGGAATAAAGGTAATCTCCTGGATTCCTGCTCCCAGAGAAAGAGGCATAGATCTCGGTCTGCTGCACATGAGTGGATTGTTTCCCCACAAGAACAGCATTGTGAATCGGCAGAGAATCAGCGTGGGACACACAAAACAGGAAAAAAAAAAGGTGAACAGGAGATAGGATCGCCAAATCTGGTGAGTGCAAGACAAACAATAGAGAATAGAGCATGGGACAGCTGTGCCTGCCCGGCCAGCAAGTGAAGTGGGATCAGACCCACAGAAGAATGTCTTTCTTCCCCACTGACATCCATACCCACTCAGACAGGGACATGCCTGAAGTTGGTGTTAAATCATGGCAGGAGAAGTGTAGCATTGAGGAAGGGAGACAATAGCAGGAAGCATCTTGAACTCCCCAGAGCTTTGTGCAAGGACTCCACTGGGTCAGGGAGGGACTGGTCTGAGCTACTGCTGGAGATAGTTAGGAGACAGGTAACTTCCCTCTAGCACTCAGTGGGTCCAGATAAATGGAGGTGAACACTAAGTAGGTAACTGTAACCTGGAAACCACTGTGTACATATAGGCCCACTCAGGGTGGGTCAGAAAGAATGAGAGCACCTGTTGGACAAGCATGAGATTGAGGGAGAGCGACATAAAAGAGACACAGGGCATCCTGATGACTCAGCTCCCTGACCTGGCAACAGCAAACTCCTGAACAGTCACCCCCAGTGCTAGTGCTCTGTGGGCAGGCAATTGCCACTTTTGGGGTCCATAACCCAGCTGCTGTAGAGTGAATGGTGTTGGGTATCTCCCTTCCCCCAGTCTGTGTAATCTTGGGACAAGCTCCAGCCTTACATGACCTATGGTCACCTAGCCAAGCTCATTTTGATGAGTGTATTCTGAATACTTCCCTAGTTGTGGGAGGCTAATTCCTGTGGGACTTACAGGCACTGGGGTCCTGAGCTGGCTGGGGCACCATCCCCTCCTCCTAGCCAGCATCTTTCACACTGAAAGTGATAGGTTACACCCCTGGAGGTAGGGTGAGACAAGAAAAGCCACTTTCCCTCTGCAACTAGTGTGAATCCGTGGGGACTTGGCACAGATCAATAGTTGACATCCCAATGACTTTGCTTGTCTGACCTGTTTAGGTCATCCACTGGGATCATAACTCTGGGGCTGGATTTCATCCTATGGTCAACTGTCAACAGCGCTGTCCATAGTCAGGGAACAAAAATCCTGGCAAGAGGCCAAAACAGGCTTCCCAAGTAAGCCCTCCCATCAGGAGAAGCCTCCAACCTTTGGGAGAACGCTGAACAACATATTATTGGCTCCCCCTTGTGGGAGATCAAGCAACCATAGAAGTGCACACATCCAAGCTGGCAGGAAGCAGCTGCGATCTGCCTTGCTCCTACAGCATCTACTGGAACAGAGCATACACAGGGTGTGTTACTTTCCAAATGAAAACTGAAAGCTGGGAAGCAATGGCTGATCCAGATGGGAAGGAATCAGTGAAAGGACTCTGGAAGTATGAAGAATCAAATGGAAAGCACACCCCAAAAGAGAAACACTAGCTCTCTAGCAATGGACATTAATCAAATTCAGAACAGTAAAATGACAGAAGAAGAATCTGAAACATGGATTGTAAGAAAACTCAATGAAATGCAAGAAAAAGTGGGTAAACAACACAAAGAAACCACACATAGAGACACACAAAAACAGAACATGGAAGAAAAATTCACTAAAGAAATTGAAAAAATAAAACTATAAAACACAGTGAAACTATAAAACACAGTGAAAAGCCTGAAATATTCAATGCAACCAGGAAGACATCACAGCACGCAGTCATCAGATTGACTAAAATATCAACTAAAGAGGCCCTTCTATGAGCCGTAAGATGAAAGAAGCGAGTAACATACAAAGGAAATGAATCCAAATAATGCCAGACTTCTCTACTGCAGCCTTAGAAGCGAGGAGAGACTGGGGCCCAATTCTCACTCTTCTGAAACAGAATAATGCTCATCCTAGAATCTTGTACCCTGAAAAACTAAGTTTTGTACATGAAGGAGAAACAAAAACATTCTCAGATAAGCAAAGACTGAAGGAATTCACCAGGACAAGACCAGCCCTCCAAGAAGTACTCAAAACAGAGTTAAACACAGATCAGCACAATAAACTCACAAATGTAAAACCACTTAAAAGCTAAAGATCAAAGGCCAGTTACCACAATGGCTCAAGAGAGAAAACAAAGCAACAAAGTTCAACCCAATAGAATGAACAAAAATTTTCCCTGCCTATCAGTCCTCTCAATAAATGTGAATGGCTTGAACTCCCCACTCAAGAGACATAAGCTGGCTGAATGGCTGAACAAATACAAGCCAAGTATCTGCTGTCTTCAGGGAACACACCTAACCTGCAAGGACACATTTAGATTCAAGATAAAGGGGTGGGACACAATATTTCAAGCAAACAGAAGCCAAAAGAAGGCTGGTGTGGTGGGTTTGACTTCAGATAACTTAGTCTTTAAATCAACAAAAGTAATGAAAGACAAAGAGGATTACTATATAATGGTGAAGGGCACAGTTCAACAAGAAGACATAACAATTCTAAATATGTATGTACCCAACTTAGGTGCACCCAGATTAATAAAGCAAATTCTACTTGATCTAAAAAATTGATAAACGGAAACACCATAATAACTGGAGACTTCAACATCCCACTGACAGCACAGGATAGATGCTTCAAACAGAAAATTAACGAAGAAATAATATACTTAAACAGAACTCTGGAACACATGGGCCTGACTGACATTTACAGGATATTCTACCCCAAAAACCACTGAATATACGTTCTTCTCATCAGCTCATGGGACATTCTTTAAGACTGACAATATCCTAGGAAATGAAGAATGTCTCAAAAAATTTAAAAAATAGAAATTATGCCATGTATCTTCACAGATCAAAGTGGAATAAAAGTAGAAATCAACCCTAACATAAACTTTCATTTCTACACAAAGTCGTGGAAACTAAACAACCTTCTGCTGAATGATTACTTCATAAACAAGGAAATCAAGATGGAAATCAAAAGATTCTTTGAATTAAATGACAAAGGAGAGACAAATTATCAAAATTAGTGGGACACAGCTAAAGCAGTCCTGAGAGGAATGTTTATTTCCATAAATGCCTATATCCAAAAGACAGAAACATCACACATAGACAACCTAGTGAATCAACTCAAAGAAGTGGAAAAAGAAAGACAAATCAACCATAAACCCAGCAGAAGAAGTAAAATTAATAAGATCAAATCAGAACTAAATGAAACTGACAACAAGAAAACTATATGGAGGATTAATAAAATAAAAGGTTGATTCTTTGAAAAACTAAAGAAAATTGGCATGCCTTTGGCTAGACTAATGAAAAGCAGAAAAGAAAAATCTGTAATAAACTCCATCAGAAACAGAAAAGGAGAAATTACAACTGATGTCACGGTGATACAAGATATCATCTATGAATAGTATGAAAACCTTTATGCACACAAACTGGAAAATGTGGAGGAAATGGACAAATTGTTAGAAACACATAGCCTTCCTAGGCTCAAGCCGGAAGAAACAGAATTCCTGAACAGACCAATATCAAGTGCTCAAATGGAAAAAGCAATAAAAAAACTTCCTAAAAAGAAAAGTCCCGGACCAGATGTTTTCATATCCGAATTTTACCAGGCCTACAAAGAAGTGGTGCCTATCCTGCAGAAATTATTCCATAATATCATGAAGGATGGAATCCTCCCCAACACATTTTATGAAACCAACATAAACCTGATTCCAAAACCAGGAAAGTACACAACAAAATAAGAAACCTACAGACCAATATCACTTATGAATATAGACGAAAAAATTCTTAACAAAATCCTAACAAACCGAAAACATGTGCTTATCAAGAAAAAAATCCATCACGACTAAGGTGGCTTCATCCCAGAGATGCAGGGATGGATCAACATATGCAAATCTATAAATGTAATTCACCACATAAATAGAAGCAAAAAAAAAGACCATATGTTCCTCTCAATAGGTGAAGAAAAAGCATTTGACAAAATTGAACACGCTTTTATGATAAGAACACTTAAAAAATAGGCATAGACAGAACTTACCTAAAAGTGATACAAGCCATATGTGACAAACCTGCAGCCAACATCATACTGAATGAGGAAAAATTGAAAGCATTCCCATTTAGAACTGGAACAAGGCAACGTTGCCCATGATCTCCACTTCTATTCAACATAGTGCTGGAGGTCCTTGCTATTGCAATTAGACAACAGAGCAGAATAAAAGGCATCAAAATGGGGGCAGAAGAGATCAAATTCTCATTCTTTGCTGATGATATGATATATATGTAGAAAACCCCAAGGATTCAGCCAAAAGACTCCTGGAATGGATAAATGAATTCAGTAAAGTCTCAGGATACAAAACCAATACACAAAAATCAGAGGAATTCATATACCCCAGAAAGAGTCATACTAAGAACCAAATCAAAAACTCAATACCCTTCACAATAGCCTCAAAGAAAATAAAGTACCTAGGAATATATTTAACTAAGGAGGTAAAAGACCTCCACAAGGAGACCTATAAAACACTGAGGAAGGAAATAGCAGAGGATGTAAGCACGTTGAAATACATACCATGCTTATGGGTTGGCAGAATCAACATTGTTAAAATGTCTATACTACCCAAGGTCATCTACAGATTCAATGCAATCCCTATTAAAATACCAACTTCATTTTTTACAGATATAGAAAAAATAATGTTATGTTTTATTTGGAACCAGAGAAGACCCCTTATAGCAGAAGCCATCCTAGGCAATAAAAACAAAATGGGAGGTATCAATTTACCAGACTTCAAACTATACTACAAGGATATAGTAATTAAAACAGCTTGGGTCCTGCACAAGAACAGGGACATTGACCAGTGGAACAGAAGTGAGGACTGAGATATAAAACCCTCATAATCTAATCTAATTTTTGACAAAGCAGACAAAAACATACACTGTGGAAAAGAATCTTTATTCAATAAATGATGCTGGGAAAACCAGATAGCCACATGTAGAAGACTGAAACAGGATCCACACCTTTCACCTCTCACAAAAATCAACACACGCTGGGTAACAGACTTAAACCTAAGGTGTGAAACTATTAGAATTCTAGAGGAAAACATTGGAAATACTCTTCTAGACATTGGCCTATGCAAAGAATTTATGAATAACACCTAAAAGGCAATCAAAACAACAACAAAAATAAATAAATGGGACCTGATCAAATTAAAAGTTTCTGCACAAAGAATGTGTCACAAGAGGAAACAGATAACCTACAGAATGGGAGAAAATTTTTGCATGCTACACATCCAATAAAGGGTTGATAACCAGTATCTATTTAGAACTCATTATACTCAGCAAGAAAAAATCAAACAACCCTATCAAAAAGTGGGCAAAGGACATGAACAGAAACTTTTCAAAAGAGGACAGAATAATGGCCAAGAGACATATGAAAAAATGTTCAACACATGTAATCATCAGGGAAATGCAAATCAAAACCACAATGAGATATCACTTATCTCCAGTGAGAATGGCTTTTATCCAAAATCCCAAAACAATAAAAGTTGGCATGGATATGAATAGATAGGAACACTCCTACACTGCTGGTGGGACTTCAAACTAGTTCAACCTCTGTGGATAGCATTATGGAGATACCTTAGAGATACAAGTAGATCTACCCTTTGATCCAGCAATCCCATTACTGGACATCTACCCAAAAGAACAAATGACATTCTATAAAAAATATATCTGCACTCGAATGTTTACAGTAGCACAATTCACATTTGCAAAGATGTGGAAGCAACTGAAGTGCCCATGAATACAGGACTGGATTAACGTAATGTGGTATATGTATATCATGGAGTTTTACTCAGGCACAAAAAACAATGATTATATAGCACCTCTTGTATTTTCCTAGATAGAGTTGGAACCCATTCTATTAAGTGAAGTATCCCAAGAATGGAAAATAAGCACCACATGTACTCACCATCGAATTGGTTTCACTGATCAACACCTAAGTACACATATAGGAATAACATTTATTGGGCATTGGGCAGATGGGAGGGGGGAGGAAGGGATGGCTATATACATACATAATTAGTGAGATGCTCACTGTCTGGAAGATGGACACGCTTGAAGCTCTTACTCGGGGGGCAGAGGGGGTAAGGGCAATATATGTAACCTAGACATTTGTACCCCCACAATATGCAGAAATAATGAAGAAAGGAACAGAGCTTTTACACTTTCAAAAGTTGAAGTACCATTAATGGAAAGAAATTCTTCCTTGTGTTTCAAATGAAATCACAGTCAGTTTTTGCCCTATTTTAAAACCATATGCTATTTTTCCATTCCCTTGTGAGTAGAAAACAACTATTTATGCCTTACCCATAACACAATCACTTCTTGCACTTGGATAACAATAAGAGATAATACTAATTCTTTATAAATGCCAAACACTTTTTAAAGTGCCATATACATACGCGCAAACATATATAATTTAACAATCTCAGTGAGTCTATGAGGTGGATGCTATTTTCATCATCTTCTCTTTAGAGTTGTGGTAATACAAGGCAAAGTAACTTGCCTAAAATCACATAAATATTAACAAGTCCTACCAGTTTCTAAACCAAGGCAGTCTGTCTTCAGAATCCTTGATTTTGACCATTACCTTTCTTATACACTGAAAAAAAATTCAACTCATTCATTGGGGTGCCATGCTGTTGTATGGATATATTTGCACAATAGGAAATATTCTACAAAATAGACTTGAGAATTTCAATGCAGCAAGTTGGACATTACACAGACATCATGTATACCTGCTATCTTTTATATGGAAACTAATTCCATATCTCATAGGTAATTCATTGCTTAAAGAATGTTCATTGTAATTAAAATAAAAGCCCTGCCCAGGACTTTTGATTGATTAAATATTTTCTACTTTTTTTTAAATATATTTCTGGCTATTGCACACCACACAGTCTAGTTATTTAAGTAGTAGCAAAAAATTCTGTCTTTCTGTCTGTATGTATGCAAGCATTTTAATTAAAGATTCATGCTTAAGAGGACAGGCAAATGCATATACTTGCAGATTAAAGAAGTTCATGAAAACTGCTAGTTAAAATCTGACAATGTTCTTTAATTCATTTGCAAATCTGCAAATCCAGATGACAAATCAAATGCTGTACTGTTATCAGATAAATAAAAATGAACAACACAACATAAAACATGTATGTGAATGTTCATGGTGGACAGAAAATATTATTCTACATATATTCAGGAGAGGCTTGTAGACCAGGAAGAAGGGTAGGTGGATTGGTTAACATTCCCCTCCCTTGCATCTTTGACCGTTGGTGCGCTCCCAAGATTCTGGAGAGACATTCTGCTGACACAAGTCCAGAAACAGCTCTGCCAGTGAGCAGAGACCTTCTTGTGTCCAGGGCACCAGGCTCCTGGCCACCCCCTGGGCACCTCTCAATCCAAAGGCCCAAGCTGAACAGCAGGTGCCATATTGCTAATCTACTCACCATGTGTCTTTATGTTTCTCAGGGGGCCTCAACCACTTAGGTTCATCTTGTTCATACACACACAGATATTTTCCAACTCTGGTGCAGACTGCAGGAACCACAGGAGTCCAGAGGGTCCTCGGTGATCTGCATGACTCCAGAGCCTGGTCATTCTGGGTGGACTGCCTCCCAGACAGAGGTTTAGATACTACCAGAGGGTGAACTTTCCTTCACTGAGACTCTTTTTCCCCCTTCCCCTCCATAACTCATGCTGCCAAGAGAGATAATTGAGCCACCCCACTGAAACTTCCACAGGGAATGGGGCTCAGACCTTTCCTTTTGGGATCCAGCAGCAGACTAATAGGTGCTTCGACTGTGAGCTCCCTGCCTGCTGGTCATCCCTGGTCCTGCTTGCCTGATGACTCCAAAAGAGCCAGACACACCCTGAGGTGGAGGGACATTGAACTGTTTTGGCAACCCTGTGAGAGACTTGGGAACAATATCCTTTTCCCTGGCATGGTCATGGACTGATCTCTGGAGATTGTGGTAAAGGCTCAGAGAACAGATCTTGTACACTCAGGTCTCAATCACATCTCCCAGAGGGCCAGAGGGGATATTTGTGAATTAGTATTTCCAGGTTGGGTGTCTACAAGGGCAGATAGGGTGTGAGAGTGCAGAGTAAGTCCTAGCTGCTGTGTGCTCACAGGGTACCCCTTCTCTGATGAGAGGTACACTCTCCCAGCTCAGGCAAGCATCCTGGGCAGGGAACATCCCGACCCACATCACAGTTGTGGAGGAGCTTTGCTGGCTTGAGGTCCTGCCTGTGGCAGAGGGCTTGGAGAAACTGTGGGATAGAGGAGCATGGAAAAGAGTGAGCCCTGTTCCAGACTGCCAGATTGTGGGTCTCAGACAGCACCACCTTCACAGGCATACTTTCTAGTTGAGTTGCATCACTTTAGGCCCTCCTTGGTAGCTTTTCCCAAAGGTGGAGAACAGAACTTTGATCCCTGATAAAAGCACTTGTGGAGGTTGAGGGAATGCTCTCCCAACTCAGCCATGTTCAGCCTCACTCCTCTACCCACCCCTGCTAACGTGGAGAATAAGGACACACCTGGAAGTCCCAGGGCCCCACCCACTACCTAGGGCACTAGAGTGCTTCTCCTGATGAACAAGAGTTGGTCATATGACCCCAAAATAACATTGCACCTCATTCCTTCTGGCAAGTGCCACCTACTTACACGGAGATCAATTTGCACGCTCTTTTATTTCATTTACTGACTCATACAGAGTGTGGTTGATTCTCACCCACAACTACCACCTACTGGTTCAGAGATTAAATTGGGAAGATCATTATCTAAACAAAAGAAAATCCAAAGATAAGAAGCAACAGCTGCTCTACATGAGAAGAAATCAGTGAAAGAACACTGAAAGTATGAAGAATCAAAGCAAAAGGATAACCCCAAAGGGAACATCAGCTCTCTAACAAAGGATACTAACCAAAATCAGAATATTGAAATGACAGATGAAGAATTTTGAGCATGCATTGTAAGGAAGTTCAATGAAATGCAAGCTAAGAAACCACAAAAACAATGCAGGCCATGATTAAAAAATTCACTAAGGATATTGAAATATTAAAGAAAAAATCAAAGAGAACTTCTGGAAATGAAAAATTCATTCAAGGAATTACAAAACACAGTGTAAAGCCTTAATAGGTTAGATAAAGCAGAAGAAAAAAATCTCAGAGAAGAGAACATCTTTCAATTCAATAAGTCAGTCATACAGAGAGAACATAGAAATAAAAGAAAGGAGAAAAGCCTTTAAGAAATATGGGATTATGTGAAGAGGTCTCACATAAGAATCACAAACCTCACTGAGGGTTAAATAGAAAATACACAAGGTTTGGATAATTTATTTGAGGGAATAATTTAGGAAAATTTCCCTGGCCTTGCTAGAAATCTAGATATCTAGGTAACAGATGTTCAAAGGACCCCCAAGAGATTCATTGCAAATACACAAGCACCATGAAACATAGTCATCAGACTGGCCAAAATAAATACAAACAAAGCTCTCCTGGGAGCTGTAAAATGAAATCAGTAGGTAACTTACAAAGCAAACCCATCAGACTATGCATTTCTCAACTGACACCTTAGAAGCAAGCAGGGAACGGGGTCTAATTCTCAGTCTTCTCAAACAGAATAATCCCAGCCTAGAATTTTGTATCCTTAAAAATTAAGTTTCTTATATGAGGGAGAAATAAAGACTTTCTCAGACAAATGAACACTAAGAGACTTCGTCAAGACAAGACCTGCCCTTCAGGAAGTACTCAGAACTGCATCATCAGCAAAATAGACACTCCCCAGTGGAAAATCACCCAAAAGCTGAAGGTCAAAATCCAGATACCACATGGCTCATGAGATAAAACAAAGCAACAAATTTCTACTCAATAGGATGAACAGAAACATTTTATCAATTCTTTCAATAAATGTGAATAGTTTGCATTCCCTAATGAAGAGACATAGGTTGGCCAAATGGATAAAAATATACAAGCAATGTCTATTCTATCTTCAGAAAACCCACCTAACCCATAAGGCTTGACTCAGACTCAAGTTGAAGGGATAGAAAACAATATTCCACAAAAATAGAAACAAAAAGGAAGCTGGTATAGCAGTTCTCATATCAGATAACTTAATCTTCAAATCAACATAAGAAATGAAAGACAAAGATAGTCATTATATAATGGTATAGGGAACAATTCAACAAGAAGTTATAAGAATTCTAAATATTTATGCACCTAACTCAGGTACACCCAAATTCATAAAGCAAATCCTACTTGATCTAAACAAAATGATAAATAGTAGCACCTTAATAGCTAGGGACTTTAAGACCACGTTGACAGAACAGGAGAGACCCTGTAAACAGAAAATAAACAAAGAAACAAAGGTATTAAACAGAACCCGGGAACAAATGGGCATAACAGACATTTACAGAACATTCTACCCAAGACCACTGAACATATGTCGTTCTCATTCACTAAGATTGACCACATCCTACCCCACAAAACACATCTAAACAAATTTTAAAATATAGAAATTATAATATGCATCTTCTCAGACCACAGGGGAATAAAATGAGAAATCAACTCCAATAGCAATTCATCTCTGTAAAGATGGCTGTAATGATAAGTTGGTAGCTCACTAAGGATTGTAGCTGGAAGAGAACTTAGACTTATTTCCAATCTCTTGAGGTCAAGAAAGGGAAGAAGGATTCATTTAAGGTGACAGTCAGTAAACTGGAATTAAAATGTAGGCTGGATTGTCAGTCCTATGTACTCAAATATTCTAGTGTAATCAGTACCTCTATGTGGTATCTTTTTTTTTTTCATTTGTTATTACTTATTTGGAAGGCTCTGACAGAAAATTGGTAAATCATCAGAGAGATTCAAATATCCTAATATGAAGGACCATGTAAACTAACCACTCTCATAATAGCAGCAGGAACACAAGTAACACATAAATGCCTGCTATAATGGGTATTTACTAAAAAGCTGAAGTGCTCAATAGGCTGGTAGGTAAAATTGAGCCAAAATGGGATCTTGTTACACTTCACTCCAGATTTTCATAAGGAAATTCTTTTTTAATCATAAATATGTAGATAGGAATATGAATACTTTTTATTATTATTATTTTATTTCAGAGAGTATTATGGGGGTACACATGCTTTGGTTACATGTATTGCCTTTGCACTACCAAAAAGCAAGCCCATCCACCAGACAGTGCACACCACATCCATTAGGTGTGGAATTACACATCTTCTCCTCCCACAACCATCTGACTGACACCTGAGGAATGTTACTTCCCATATGTACACATTAGTGTTAATCAATTAGTACCATTTAATGGTGAGCACATGTGGTGTTTGTTTTTCCATTCTTTTTTTTTTTAATTTCGGCATATTATGGGGATACAGATTTTAAGGTTTCAATAAATGCCCATTTCCCCCCCTCCTCCCAAAAGTCTGAGTCTCCATCATGACCATCCCCCAGATGGTGCACATCTCACTCATTATGTATGTATATACCCGCCCCCCTTCCCCCTCCCACCTGCCCAATACCCTATTACTGTAGTACCTATGTGTCCACTTAGGTGCTACTCAAATAATACCAGATTACTGGAGAATATATCTGGTGCTTATTTTTCCATTCGTGGGATACTTCACTTAGTAGTATGGGTTCCAGCTCTAACCAGGAAAATATAAGATGTGCTATATCACTGTTGTTTCTTAGAGCTGAATAGTACTCCATGGTATACATATAGCACATTTTATTAATCCATTCTTGGATTGATGGGCACTTGGGCTGTTTCCACAGCCTTGCAATTATGAATTGTGCTGCTATAAACATTCGAGTGCAGGTGTCTTTTTTGTAGAGTGTCATTGGATCATTTGGGTAGATGCCCAGCAATGGGATTGCTGGATCGAATGGTAGATTCACTTGTATCGCTTTAAGGTATCTCCATATTGCTTTCCACAGAGGTTGAACTAGTTTGCAGTCCCACCAGCAGTGTAGGAGTGTTCCTCTCTCTCCGCAACCACGCCAGCATTTATTGTTTGGAGATTTTTTGATAAAGGCCATTCTCACTGGGGTTAAGTGATATCTCATTGTGGTTTTGATTTGCATTTCCCTGATGATTAGAGATGTTGAGCATTTTTTCATATGTTTGTTGGCCATTCTTCTGTCTTCTTTAGAAAAATTTCTGTTCAAGTCCTTTGCCCACTTTCTAATGGGGTTATTTGATTTTTTCTTCCTGATTTTCGTGGGTTCTAAGTATATTCTAGTTATCAGTCCCTTATCGGATGCATAGGATGCAAAAATTTTCTCCCATTCTGTAGGTTGTCTGTTTACTTTCATGACTATTTCTTTGGCAGTGCAGAAACTTTGTAGTTTGATCATGTCCCATTTATTTATTTTTGTTGCTGCTGTGATTGCCTTTGGGGACTTCTTCATAAACTCTTTGCCCAGGCCGATGTCTAGGAGAGTGTTTCCAACTTTTTCCTCTAGAGTTCTAATAGTTTCATACCTTAGGTTTAAGTCTGTTATCCAGCGTGAGTTGATTTTTGTGAGAGGTGAAAGGTGTGGGTCCTGTTTTAGCCTTCTACAGGTGGCTATCCAGTTTTCCCAGCACCATTTATTGAAGAGGGATTCTTTTCCCCAGCGTATGTTTTTGTCTGCTTTGTCAAAGATTAGATGGCTATATGAGGATGGTTTTATATCAGGATTCTGACATCTGTTCCACTGGTCAATGTTCCCATTTTTGTGCCAATACCATATTGTTTTAATTACTACAGCTTTATAGTATAGTTTGATATCTGGCATGTTAATGCCTCCCATTTTGTTTTTGTTGCCTAGAATTGCTCTTGATATTTGGGGTCTTCTTTGGTTCCATACGAAGCGTAAAATTATTTTTTCTATATCTGTGAAGAATGCTGATGGGATTTTAATAGGTATTGCATTGAATCTGTAGATCAGTTTGGGTAGTATAGACATTTTGATGATATTGAGTCTGCCGATCCACGAGCATGGTATGGATTTCCATCTGTTTACATCCTCTGCTATTTCCTTCCTCAGTGTTTCATAGTTCTCCCTGTAGAGGTCTTTTACTTCCTTGGTTAAGTATATTCCTAGGTACTTTAATCTCTTTGTTGCTATTGTGAAGGGAATTGAGTCTTTGATTTGGTTCTCAATTTGATTGTTGTTGGCATATATGAATGCCTCTGATTTCTGTGTATTGATTTTGTATCCTGAGACTTTACTAAATGCATTGATCAGTTCCAGGAGTTTCTTGGTTGAATCTTTGGGGTTTTCTAGATACAATATCTATATCATCAGCAAACAGTGAAAGTTTGATCTCTTCTGCTCCTATTTGAATACCTTTGATTCCATTTTCCTGTCTGATTGCTGTAGCCAAGACTTCCAGCAATATGTTGAACAGAAGTGGAGATAGTGGGCAGCCTTGTCTGGATCCAGTTCTAAGTGGGAATGATTTCAATTTTTCCCCATTCAGTATGATGTTGGCTATGGCTCTGTCATATATGGCTTGTATCATTTTTAGGTATGTCCCTTCTATGCCTATTTTCTTAAGTGTTCGTATCATGAAAGGGTGTTGAATTTTGTCAAAAGCTTTTTCTGCAACTATTGAAGGAATCATGTGATCTTTGTTTTTGCTTCTGTTTATATGGTGAATTGCATTTATAGATTTACGTATGTTGAACCATCCCTGCATCCCTGGGATGAAGCCCACTTGGTCGTGGTGGATTATTTTTTTGATAAGTGTCTGGATTCGGTTAGCTAAGATTTTGTTGAAAATTTTTGCATCTATATTCATTAGGGATATTGGTCTGTAGTTTTCTTTTTTTGTTGCATCCTTTCCAGGTTTTGGTATCAAAGTAATATTCGCTTCATAAAAGGTGTCAGGGAGGTTTCCGTTCTCCTCGATGTTGTGGAATAGTTTCTGCAGGATAGGTACTAGTTCTTCTTTGTAAGTGTGGTCAAATTCGGGTGTGAACCCATCTGGACCCGGACTTTTGTTTTTAGGGAGATTTTTAATTGCTGTTTCTATTTCAGCTGCTGAGATTGGTCTGTTCAGGGAATCTATTTCTTCCTGGTTGAGCCTAGGGAGGCTGTGTGTTTCTAGAAATTTGTCCATTTCCTCCACATTTTCCAGTTTGTGTGCTAAAGATTTTTGTAGTATTCATATATTGGATCTTGTATCTCTTTGGGATCAGTTGTGATATCTCCTTTTTTATTCCTGATGGAGCGTATTAGAGATTTCTCTTTTCTGCTTTTCGTTAGCTTAGCCAATGGTGTGTCAATTTTATTTTTTCTAAGAACTAACTTTTTGGTTTATTAATTTCCTGAATAGCTTCCCTGTTTTCAATTTTGTTTAATTCTGATTATATCTTGTTGATTTCAGTTCTTCTGCTGGGTTTGGGGTTGGTCTGTTCTTCTTTTTCCAGCTCTTTGAGTCGTTTCATTAGATTGTCTATTTGTGATCTTCTTGACTTTTGGTTATAGGCATTTATGGAGATAAACTTTCCTCTCAGAACTGCTTTAGCTGTTTCCCAGAGGAGTTGATAACTTGTCTCTCCATTGTCGTTTTCTTCATAGAATTTTTTTATTCCGTCTTGATTTCTTCATTTACAAAGTAATCATTTAGTAGGAGGTTGTTTAATTTCCACGTTTTTGTGTTGAAATGTGAGTTTCTGTTAGGGTTGATTTCTAGTTTTATTCCACTGTGATCTGAGAAGGTACATGGTATCATTTCTATTTCTTTAAATTTCTTGATTTTCTTTGTGTCCTAGGATATGTTCAATCTTAGAGAATGTCCCGTGAGCTGATGAGAAGAACGTATATTCAGTGTATTTTGGGTAGAATGTTCTGTAGATGTCAGTCAGACCCAATTGTTCTAGAGTTTTGTTTAAGTCCATTATTTCTTTATTAATTTTCTGTTTGGAGGATCTGTCTCGTGCCGTCAGTGGGGTGTTGAAATCTCCAGTGATTATGGAGTTGCTATTAATCCATTTGCTTAGCTCCAGTAAGGTTTGCTTTATGAATCTGGGTGCACCTAAGTTGGGTGCATATATATTTAAAATTGTTATCTCTTCTTGATGAAATGTGCCCTTCACCATTATATAATGACCCTCTTTGTCTTTCACTACTTTTGTTAGTTTAAAAACTAAATAGTCTGAAATTAGAACTTCACATCAGCCTTCTTTTGGCTTCTATTTGCTTGGAATATTGATCTCCACCCTTTTATTTTTAGTCTATATGCATCCTTGCAGGGTAGATGTGTTTCATGAAGACAGCATATACTTGGCCTGTATTTTCTTATCCATTCAGCCAGCCTATGTCTCTTGAGTGGAGAGTTTAAGCCATTCACATTTATTGAGAGAACTGATAGGTAAGGTAGATTACTGTTCATTCTGTTGGTTTGGATGTTGTTGCTATGATTTCTGTCTTGAGCCATTGTAATATCTGGCCTTTAATATCGTTGGGTTTTGGTTGTTTTTATATTCGTTGGTTATTATTATGATGTTCCGTACGTAACGCTGTTTTAAGTACTTCTTGTAAGGCTGGTTTTGTCTTGGTGAATTCTCTGAGCCTTTGCTTGTCTGAGAATGTTTTTATTTCTCCATATACGAAGCTTAGTTTTGCAGGGAATAATATTCTAGGCTGGGCATTGTTTTGTTTCAAATGAGTGAGAATGGGGCCCCAGTCTCTTCTTGCTTGTAAGGTCTCATTAGAGAAGTCTGATGTTATTCGAATTGGCTTTCCCTTGTATGTTACTTGCTTCTTTCGTCTTACAGCTCTTACAAGGGCCTCTTTGGTTGATACTTTGGTTAATCTGATGACTGCATGTCGTGACGTCTTCCTGTTTGCATTGAATCTCCCAGGGGTCCTCTGAGCTTCTTGAACTTGTATATCAAGATTTTGAGCAAGGCCTGGGAAATTTTCCTCTATTATATCTTCAAACAGCTTGTCCAACACTTGAGTGTTGTCTTCTTCCCCTTCTTGTAAGCCTGTAACCCTCACATTAGGTTTCTTCACATAATCCCACAGCTCTTGTAGGCTTTGCTCTTTTCTCTTGTTTCTCTGCTCTATTTCTGTGACTGATTTATTTAATTGGAGGGTGTTATCTTCAAGCTCTGAGATTCTTTCTTCTGTTTCCTCTACGCTGTTCTTGAGACTTTCCACTGTATTGTGCAGTTCCTTGAATTGATTCTTCATTTCCAGGAGTTCGGTTACACTTTTCTTCATTGTGTCTATTTCTTTTCCCATATCCTGGGGACTTTTTGTGGTTTCTTTGTGTTGGTTATTGAGTTGTTGTTTCAGCTCGGTGAGTGTTCTTATGATCCACATACGAAATTCCTCTTCTGTCATATTGGTATCCTGATTTTGGTTGGTGTCTGTTTCTAGGGGGCTGATGCTCCTCTTTGGGGATGTGTTTTCCGTTTGGTTCTTCATATTTCCTGAGGTCTTTCGCTGATTTCTTCCCATGTCGATCAGTTGTTGTTTCTTTCCTTAAGTTATTGTTTGGGTTTTCACACACTGTGTTTAGTTTCTGAGGCGTTGGGTGGTGTCTGTGGGTGAAATTGAACCACTCCCTGTATATTGAGTCAGTGGGTGCCGTGAAAAGGCTGTGCAGGATGCCGTCCCTGTCAGTAGGTGGCGTTTGCTTGGAGGAACAGGCTATGCTGTGGATTTTGTGTAAGCCTGCCCTCAGTCAGTTAGCAGGGGTCAAAGTTCTGTTTCCGCTTCCAGGGAAAGCTATCAGAGCGGGGCTTGAATGGTCCTGCTCAGCCAGAAAGTCTGGGTGTGGAGGCGGGGCTGTCTGAGACCCGCAGTCTGGAGCGGGCCTCGCTTCTTTCCACCCTCTCCAAGTGCTCAGCTACTCCTGGGTCTCTGCCAGCAGGCCAGACCAGAAGCCACCAGGCCTCCCGGGACTGTGATGTTGGCGGGGAGGTTCCCTGCACAGGACCGCCACCTGGGTGGGGCGCACAGCCTCCTCCTGGGAGGAGGGTTGCCCTCTAGGATGCCGATCCACCCCTGGAGGCACATACACCTCAGTAGGCTGTTCTGGTCTGCAGGTCCGACCTCTGGGTCCCAGAGTTCAAACTGTATCCCCACCAGGGAGAGGATTTCCGGTCCCAATTCACTCACAGGGAGCCCAAGCTGGGTCTATGTCTCTCAGCCTCTGAGTTGGCACCATTCTCCTGGGAACTCAGTGCCAGCAGCACCTGGGAGGGCGGGCGGGTAGGGAGGTCACAGTCTGAGTTCCCCTGAGTCAGCTGTATGGTCCCAAGAGGGAAGGTCCCGTTTCCTGGAGGTGCCTCCAGCTGGTGGCTGTATTGTCTCTCTGGGCAGTCGTGGGTAGGGTCGGCGGAGGGGAGGAGGAGACAATATGGTGCCTGCTGCGCGGCTGGTGTCTGTGCACACGGAGGTGCCGGGAGGAAGTTGGGAACCTAGTGCCACGTCTGCTACAGCCTCACCGCTGGCTGGCAGTGGCGGTGGTCTCTGGGCTGGTGTCCGCAGGTCTCTCCACCCGCTGGGGAGCCCACCAGCAGTCCCAAATGCAGGGGAGGGGAAACAGCAAATCCACCTACCCTTGCCGCTGGTCTCCGGGCTGCTCCGGTGGTCTCAGCCTCCAGTTCTCCTCCGCAGCCTCCTCCCGTGGAGTCTCTCGGGGCCTCAGGTACCCCTCCTTCCGGCCCTTGTCCGCTGTATGCTCGTCTTCTTGCTTCTTTCCTCTAATTTCTGCTAGAATCTGTCTTTTCTGCAGAGAGACTCTGTTTGGCGGTGTTATTTGTTTTTCCATTCTTGTGATACTTCAAAGAAGGGGCTCCAGCTGCATTTAGGATAATGCAATAGGTAGTTCATCATTTTTTTAATGGCTGAGTAATACTCCATGGTACACATATATCACATTTTGATAATCCACTCATGTATTGATGAGTATTTGGGTTGTTTTGACATCTTTGCGATTGTGAATTATGCTGCTATAAACATTCAAGTGCAGATTTCTTTTTATAGGATTTTTTTTATTTCATCATATTACGGGGGTACAAATGTTTTAACATTTGTTAAAATTTGTTACATTTTTTTACAGGATATTTTACAGTCTTCTTCCTTTGGATAGATGCCCAGGAGTGCAATTACTGGATCAAATAATTGGTTTACTTTTAGTTCTTTCAGGTATCTCGATACTACTTTCCATAGAGGTTGTACTAGTTTGTAGTCCCACCAGCAGTGTAGGAGTGTTTCTATCTCTCTGGATCCATGCCAACATTTGTTGTTTTGGGACTTTTTGATAAAAGGAATTATCACTGAAGTTGAGTGATCTTGCACTGTGGTTTTGATTTGCTTTTCACTAATGCTTAGAGATGTTGAGAATTTTTTCATGTTTCTTGTCCCTTAGGCTGTCTTCTTTGGAAAGTTTCTGTTCATGTTCTTTGCCCACTTTATAATGATGTTGTTCATTTTTTCCTTACTTATTTTCTTAGGTTCTATATAGATTCTAGTTATCAGCCCTTTCTCAGATGTATAGCATGCAAATATTTTCTCCCATTCTGTAGATTGTATATTTACTCCAGTGATAGTTTCTTGGGCTGTGCAGAAGCTTTTAAATTTGATCAGGTCCCATTCATTTATTTTTGTTTTTGCTGCAATTGTTTTTGCAGTCTTCTTCACAAATTCTTTGCCTAAGCCAATGTGTATACACATTTTGCCAAAATTTCCTTCTAAAATTCCTATGGCTTCTTTTCTTAGGTTTAAGTCTTTTATCCACTGAGAGTTGATTTTTGTGAGGTGAAAGGTACATATCCTGGTTCAGCCTTCTACATTTTGCTATCCAATTTTTCAAACATCATTTATTGAATAAGTATTCTTCTCCCCAGTGTATGTTTTTCTCAGGTTTGTCAAAGATCAGATGGCTATATGAAGATGGTTTTATACCTGGCTTCTTAGTCCTATTTCATTGATCTATGTCTCTGCTCTTCTGCCAGTACCATGCTCTTTTGGTTAGAACAACCTTGTAGTACAGGTTGAAGTCTGGTACATTGATGCCTCCACACTTCTTCTTCTTCTTTTTTGCTTGAGGTTGCTTTAGATATACAATATCTTTTTTGGTTCTATACAAAACATAGAATTATTTTTTTATAGATCTGTGAAAAATGATGTTGCTATTTTGATAGGGATTGCATTGAATCTGTACAATACTTTTGTGTAGACATTTTAACAATGTTGATTCTGATGATCCATGAGTTTGGTATGATTTTCCACCTATTTACATCCTCTGCTATTTCCTTCCTCAGTGTTTTATAGATCTCCCTGTAGAGGTTTTCCAACTCCTTAGTTAAATATATTCATAAGTATTTTATTTTCTTTGTTACTATTGTGAAAATTATTGAGTCTTTGATTTGGTTCTCAGTTTGATTGTTGTTGGTGTATAGGAATGCTACTAATTTGTGTACGTTGATTTTGTAACCTGAGATTTGCTGAATGTATCAATTCCCGTAGTTTTACTGCAGAATCTTTGAGGTTTTTTAGACATAAGATCATATCACCAGCAGAGAGTGACAGGTTGACCTCTTCTGCCCTCATTTTATTGCCCTTGATTTCCTTCTCTTGTCTGATTGCTCTTGTTAGGTCATCCAGCAGCATGTTGAATAGAAGTGGTAATAGAGGGCCACCTTGTTTGGTTCCAGTTCTGAGTGGGAATGCTTTCAATTTTTCCCCATTCATTATGATGTTGCCTGTGGGTTTATCATATATGGCGTTTATCATTTTCAGGCAAGTCCCATCTATGCCTATTTTGTTAAGCGTTCTTATCATAAAAGGGTGCAGAATTTTGTCAGATGCTTTTTCTGCATCTATTGAGAGGATATATGTTCTTTATTTTTATTTCTATTCATGTGTTGAATTACATTTACAGACAAACTTAAAACAAACAACTTTCAGAAATTTTATTCAAGCTAAACAAATTCATTCATTATTATTCAAAACACTTTTTAGAAATATAAGGCCTCACTGATTTAGTATCTAGTACATAAAATATGAGAATAACAGAAGTTAATTTCAAGAAATAATTGAGGCTTTTTACAACTTGTTTTCAGAATTCTGTCAAACTAAACTTTAATTTTAATCAAAACAATTTTAAATTGGAATTCAGTAATAATATTTGTTTGAATGTGTGCTTCATGCAAAGGTTAAATAAGAGCTAGCATATAATCAAGAGCAAATGACATCTGAATTCAGAAGTTGAGAAAGTCTTCTTGAGAGCTGCTTTCAACATTCAATATTAATGGGAA
Organism: Microcebus murinus; assembly: GCF_040939455.1. Classification (NCBI taxonomy): domain Eukaryota; kingdom Metazoa; phylum Chordata; class Mammalia; order Primates; family Cheirogaleidae; genus Microcebus; species Microcebus murinus. Next base: position 53,847,147 of record NC_134136.1, read on the forward strand.
ACTAACACCAGAAAATTTAATCTAAAGGTCAGTTGTATCTGGCAGTCAAACAGAAAAATAATCCATATTTAGATATACTAGTCTCATATGAATTATAAATGCTATTATTTATCCAATACATTTTGAACCAATATGTCTTGAAATTCACTGACAATTCTTTAAACCATTCTTCTATTACAAAGGTCTTCCTCAGTATCACAATACAGGGTTTCTATTTCATTTTATTTAGATTTTTTATTAGCATTGTGTTGGTGATTCTTACTACTGTTACTGTAGAAGTGTCATCAATTGAATTTTTCATTTTAATCACCTATCCTTTTTAAAATTAATTTTCAAAATCTAGTTTTTATTGTGATAACTGTTATGTCCTCAGAGACTATAGAATGTGCTAAGTTAATAGTAGGTGAACATAAACAAACTTAATATTTTTTACTTTTCTAAAGAATAGATTTTCTGCATATGGGTTTGGAGAGGGGAGAGAACTGAAAAACTAGCAGACTGAAAAGCTACAGAAATTCTCTTTATGAATTTCCTCATTTTCCTATTATTCTTTACTCTCAGCTTATATTATGTATACAGTGAAAATAAGTAAGAATGATATGCTCCTCTTACATACCAAACACTGGTATATGCCTACAAATACTCTGGGAATCCAAATTTCTTGCTTTAGAAACACGGTCATCTCAGAAAGTCTAAAAGAAATGTGAAAAGATTGTCTTGCCTGTATGTACTTCAAAGAGATTTTTAATTGTAATCTTATTTTTTCCATCATGGGTTACTGGTCTCACTATTCACTTTAACAGTAAATCTATCCTAGGGCTATAAAGACAGAATCTTTGCACAACCTAACTCTTCTGGGGTATAAAATGAAGGGGGAGCCTCATTAGTCTAATGTTAACAGAATTCTGGTGATTGAGGTGAGATTTTTTGACAGAAGCCTATGTTTAACAGTTTTTACCAACTTAGATTTCAGCATTCATCAAATTCACCATGTGTCCCATACCTGCCTTTTCTCCTGACTTTCCTGTTTTTGCTGAATATGGGCATATCTTACCAAATACACTGAGTTGCCTTTGATTCTTCCCTATTATTATTAAATATCTGATCCTTGTTAGAACCTGCTGTTTTGCCTTTGTGATACTGTTTTTGTTCTCTGTACTCGAGTTTCCATCACACAACCACAACGCTACATTGGATTTTAAACTCCTCTCACATAAACCATTATATGTCAAAATGCTCACAATCTCATATGTTATAATAATGTCATAACATTATATGTTATGTAACCTACTACCCAATCTTCCTGCCTCCAAGTTCTTCACTCTCCAAACTACCTTACACTATGACCAGTTTAAGCTTCATCAAATGTAATTTGGACTAGGGCATTCTCCTGCTTTCTAACCTTCTCTCTTCTCTCCTAGTTGTAAGTCCTCTCCCTCCTCTGAATTCCCATGAAATGTTTTAATCTCTTATACCATACACTACATTACTGTGTCTTGTATATATGCCTTATCTTCCAGTTGCAGTGCTTGAAATACTGTACCTTCTGCTCTATATGCTTTACCTAGTCTATATATAGACCAGCTGTCACTGCTTGGCATTTTAGCATAAGAGAAGACTATTCACCCTAATTTTTTAAAACAATCTATTATCTGAATTCTACATTAGTCTTGCTTGTATTCTTCTCCTTTAAGTAAGGAGAAAATGTAGAAAGGGAATGTGATTCTATTTAGTATTATACAGAAGTCATTACTCTTTGAAATTCCATTTTAAAATTAGTAAGTCTAGACATGTAGAAGGAAAATAAGGGTGCATTTATTTACCTGGATACTATATCTATATGATATGTGAAAACATCAGCATAAATGGATGTGCAACTTTTATTTGTTATTTGGTATCATGTAGCTATAAATACCGTTTGACACTTAATATTCCTTTTGGATATGCCTTTTTAAATCCCTTTTTACTTGAGAATTCTAAACCTCATTTATCTAAGAGAGTTAATTTTTTACACTTCAGATTTTTTTTTTTGGTTTATTTTTTATGTTTATCTTCCACAAAAAGTGTCATCTTGTTGCTCAGACTTTATTTGATCAAAGCCCATACTTCAACCCAGAAATATGTCTGACTTTGCCATAGAAATAGGGATAATTTTAGATGAACCATATGAAAGTACTATTTTATAGGTCAAAATGGTCAAATATCAGCATTTTCACATGGTTTATTCTAACTTAAAATATTATCTTTGAATCAGATTGATGCCAAAATTAATCTGAATTTAAACCCAATTGTTAAACTTAAAAATATTACTTACACAAAAAATGAGCACAATGCATCCTCATACTTTATTTGCAACAGCAATAAATAAGGTAGAAAATCTATTGATTTTTCCCTTATAAAGCATATCCTAATGTGCCATCTTTTCCATGTTTACCATTTTTTCTTAGTCTGGATGGTCCCTAAGCACCACAAGTCTGTAATGTTAGAGAAGGTACTTAATTGATTTGCTGCCTAAATGTTGTGATAAGCAAATGCACACACAAAGTGGTGTGCATATTACTTCTTTCTCCACACAATATCAAAACAACCTTGGCTCTTTTAACTTACACTGTGGCCACTCGTGAGATGTATCAGAAGTAATTCTTTATCATTTCTAAAGTATCATTAACAAAAGATTTAAATAATAAATTTGACAGGATTCATGATTATTCCCATAACATTCTTACACATAGTCAATAATACTTTGTTATGTGACAGAGAAAGAGGTTAGGCTCGAGATTTTCCTCTACAAGTTGCACATATATCTGGGTATACTCACAGGAATGCATTATTCATCTGAATGCTATCCTTCAGATATGCCAAAAAAGAATAAACATTGAGAACTGAGGTGCTACATGATAACAATACAGATGCTTCAACACCTGCCTTTCATAGCTCTGCACAAATTGACCATTACCTATTTCAGTATAAATATCCCTTTTATGACACCTCTGCCGCATCTAGCTGATCAATTATCCACCCAAGAATATGTGATATGTATAGTTTTTATCATAAGTGTATACTTATTACTTGATAGTAGTTGCCTAAAGCACTGTTAGGAAATAGGATAGTTAGCAAAGGATTGTTACATGGGATTTACTCCATCTAAATCCTAGTGGATACTATTTCACCATCCTAAAGTGCCCTTTCCATTTTCCATCAAAAAGTGGAATTATTTTGGTACTATATATTTTTCAATACATGATTAAATACCAATATCTTTTTATAAAAAATAAATTCACTTATTATACTATATTAATTTGTTTTAATATTAGCACAGGCAATGTTGGCCTGTAAATGCTACTTCTAAATTAGGAGATTCTTGGCCTTTATTCTTAACTATGGGAAGCCCTTCCCTTACCTACACTTGATTTTATTGAAAATAGGAAGTTTTTATTAATAAAAAGAAAAGATCAACTTTAACCAAGAATACCCAAGTGATCAGAAATCCCAAATTATTGGGTGACTTCATTATGCCAATTTACTATGTATAATTTAACCTTCCACAAATGACTGCATAAAGTCTTTTATCTTCCATTTTGTATTAAATTTTTTTTCTCTAAAATTTTCTGTCAAGTTAGAAAACTTTAATTCTGTTTTCTTAAAAACATAAAACAAAAACTATACTCTCATATGTGACTGAAAGGAATGTTCTAGGTGAAATCTCCTTCAAACACCAGAATTGACAGATAATTTTAATTTCTATTAAAAGTTGTCCAACCTAACCTCTGGTCAAATATAAGGAATAGTGCTTTTTATAGTTGTTGCTTTCATTATGATTTTACATTGCCAATGCAGTGAGCACTGATGCTGACATAAGCTCTGAAGTTGTATTGTTGGAAGAGTCCAATTAAGTTTGGCTTAATTTGTTTTTACAAAGGCAGTGCTTCCATTCATACCAGTTTTGCATTCTCTCCTTAGGACTGGGTTTGATGGAGGTGTTTTCCAAGTGGATACTGTCATCAGAGATGGTTTATGAAAATGGGTCTTTAGTAATCATTTCTGGCAGGTATGCTATATCACTTGAGCAGTTTCCTATTTTTTTATTTGACATTGCACTAATGTTTGACCGTTTTGTCTGTTGAAAAATGATGGAGTGGCACAAGAGTTTTTTGAAGATGGTAAAAATAATACCTTTCAGTATTGCCTCATTATGGAAAGAATGTTCTAGTTATAGTTGTTGATCCTTTCATATCAATGAGAAACTTGAAAAATTATTTTACATAACCCTGAAGTGCTTTTAGCTACAAATGGCCCCTATAAGATGTTTTGAGTGTCCTAGATTCTCCTGTTTTTAAATTTGCTTGGGATTTCATCTTCTTTATAACATTCCCTTTCACTAATTTTCTCTTGTTTTAATTGTATTTGCCCTATATTTAGCCAAGAAGATCTTGATAAGCATATAAAATTAGTTCTTTATTGTCTCTTTGCCTCTTGGACTTTATCTTCTGTACTATCTCAATTCTGCAGTTGGCTACAAAGCTACAATCATGATATGATAATGAAAAATTTTTTAAAGTCCTAATTTACATTATCCTATTTTTTTATTTCTGATACTATGTTCAAGCACACTTTCTTCTTACTTGAATATATTTCTTTCTAATTGGGTTCTGATATGTGATGAGAAAGATTAAGCATAAAATTAGTGCCTATGATATTAGATATGATATATCTAATTCTAGCCTCTGCTAAGGATTATTTTCCCTAATTTATTTTTGTATATATTATTATTTATTGACAATCCTCTGTATTATTTATGTCCTTTAGAATGTATTCATTTAAGAAGTACAAGCTCACCCAGAAATATAGTCAGCACATTTTAGTATTTTTGTTTATTTGTGAAAATACACAAAAGAAGGCACTAAATTTAACTATTTCCTAGTAGAAAATGCTTTCAAGAAATAGTCATTCATTTTTTTTTTTTCTTTTTGGTCTATGGTATTGTTTTTATGTCAAGGAACAGGTAGAAAAGATTGGGAAATTTAGTATTCATTCAGATGTCTCAAACTTTACAATTCATGTCAGAGGATTCAGTGAATTTAAATAGTCAAATAAACTAGTTTATTGTGTCCATTAACTCTTTACTTCCAGAATGGAGAGATATGACTAAATAATGTGGAAAAATATTTACTGTTAAACATTTTGGACTATTCCCATAGACTTCAAAACTTATTCAAAATAAAGGACTGCCAAAACAATTATGGCTTGTTATATTAGTCCATGAAAGCAGAAAGCATTCTACGTTGTTAAGCATTATTCACCCAATATCTAGCATAATATTATGGTTGAATGATCAGCATACAGAAAATATAAAATAAAATCAATAATTGTTTTATTGTTGATTGCACAGATGGATACTCACCTTTCCCTCAGGAAAGAATTCTTTTTAATTATCAATCTGTCATTAAATGATTCCATGAGAACTTATGCTACATCATAGATGGATACTCTTCCTTCTATGCATCATTGTAGGATAATCATTGTAAGATCAAAGCAATACTCTGAAAGCTAGCTTTAAAATATTTATGTTTAGTCACAGTAACCTCTCAAATATCCTTTATTCAAAATATGTATAGCAATCCTAGGAATTATAAGACTATTCCAGAGAAAAATCTTGTAAAGTTGGATTTGTAGGACATGAATTTTTTGGGATGAGGACCATGTTGTTTTATAGTTTCATGGACTGTGGAGGTATACTATTCAGAAATAAAGAAAATGAAGAAAGGGACAGTTACTAATACTCATTAGTTTCTCTATGTATGCTGTAAAATAATGGCCTTTTAACTTTAGATAAGTAACTATTTTTGATGAAATGGCCCAGTCTTTAAAAATTCCATCAATATTCTATACTGATTTTATGATTTTGCAATTGGCCAAGACCAATAATACCTAGATTTAAGAAAACATTATGAAACCTCATAAGAAAAACATGTAAATATGTTAGGAATATGATCAATTTATTTCTATTATTTTTAATCGTTTTCCAATAAAGTGGTATTTGTTAGAAGGTCTCCTGGGTTAAATTTTAGTTTTATTATCTTTTTAACATTTTAATTTGTATGATGATGACTTTTTAAAAAAAATCTCTTGTGAGGAAATGTAGTGATAACTATTAACATTCTTCAAGACAGGTAAAATACTAACAATAGTCCTGTCAGGATTCCACTACATATACTTAGCATCTATAAATATAATGGGATATCGCTTCTGTGATTATGTTCTTATTATATGGAACAGTTGGCATTAAGATAAGGAGATTATCCAGGTCAGCCTGATCTAATCACACAAGACTTTAAAGCAGAGAGCTTTTTCTAGTTGGTGGCCAGACAGATTTGAAGCAAGAGAAAAACTTGACAAGCCATTGCTCCTGGGATGAGAAGAGAATACAACAAAGGAAATTGAGATATAGTCACAGGACAGGAGAAGCAGGAAGAAAAAATATATAAATATAAGGAAGAACAGAGTTTTAAAGTGACAATAAGAATCTTCTGAGTTGAAATCCACAAATAGGTAAGAAACAATAAAGATTTAAAAGCACATCGCTAATGAAAATTTCTCTAACATTTCAGTAGGACAGAGGAGGATGAAGGACAGATAATATTGGGTTTGAAAAGTTTGGCCAACTATAATAGATTATTTAAGAAACTATTTCAGATACATTAAGTTTCTTACATAAAAATCATAGAAATGGTAGCACAAATAAATTAAACATCCCAACAATATGAATAAAGGATAAAAACAGAGATATCCAAAAATTTTAAAAGAGGAAAAAATATGAAACCTTATTAATAATAAAATAAATACAAATTATGAACTAATAAGGTACAAACTTGCCTCTTAATTATATAATTATTTCAATAAATACCATCTCTCATAACCTTTTGTGAAATTGTCTAATGAATTGAGTAACAATATGCATTGTTGCTGCCATTATCAATTGGACCAAATCTTCTAGAAATCCATGTGATAATTTTTGTGGTAACTCTACAATATTCATATCCTTAGGCCCCAAAATTCATTCTTTCAATATCTACCATAAGGACATTGTCCAAAATGTGCCAAAAATACACATTAGAGTTATCTTTCTGGGAATTATTTTTAATACTTTAAAATTAGAAGCTAAATGTTCAATAATAAAGAAATGTTCTATTAAATAAAGTCATACCTGACAGATGATTTACTAGAAAACCATTAAAGAGTATGCTCATAAAAATAGAAATAGAAAAATGCATTTGCTACAATGTTAACTGGAAATAGGTACAAAATTGTATGGACACTGATTGAAACTATGTAAAATATACAGTTGTGATATATGTTCTATTCAATGTGTTAGCATTTTTTTTGAAAAGGGACAGATAATAAATATTTCATACTTTGTGAGCCACAAATCTCTGTTGCAACTACTCAGTTCTCCCATGTAACACAAAAGCAACCACAGAAAATACATAAACACATGACTGTGCTGATGTTTCAGTGAAACTTAATTTACAAAAGCAAGTGGTGGGCTATAGTTTGTTCTTCTACTCCCATGATGTTGTAGAAAGGATACAAAGCCTCCTTACTATTCATCCATGACAATTCTAGGTGGTATGAGGCCGAAGTGTGTCTCTTGGGCAACAGCCCATGAGGCTAGGGAAGCCGAGCATTCATTCCACTCTTTCTTCTGTTGTGGAAGAAATCATGAGCTAAGGGAGTCTGTCATGGCACCAAGTTGTGCTGTCTTGGGGAAGTGTTGACATGCGTAAAGTGAAACTTAATAGTTTTTTACCCTATTCAATGTGTTTAATAGTTTCTTACCCTATTCAAATACTTCTTACCCAATTCAATGTGCTCATTATAAGATTTTATTTTTCTTTAATAGGGTACTGGGGTCTCCACACTGAACTACTGGGTACCCACCCGGGGTATTAGTGTTTGTAAATACTAACACTAATACTAACACTAACATCAGTCAAAACTGATGTTTCTATGAGTGTATGACGGTTGATTTTTCCTATTCCACTATATTGTACTACTGTTTTATTTTTAATAGTGGTATAGCATTCAATACTATGAATAAAATATAATTTATTTAAACATTATCCAGTTAAGGACCAATTACCTTAAGGGTCTTTCTTTTTAATATTTTGTCCTTTCATGCAATGTGACAATTCACGTGCTTAAACATATATATATCTGGATATCTATATAGGCATTTCTGTAGGATATATTCATCAAAGTGATAATATGCTAAGTTACCAATTGTAATAAATTCAAATGTTGATAGACATTGGCATATCTCATTTATATTACCTCTATTAACTTACTCTCACAATGTTTCAGATTGCCTTTTTACAACAGATCATATGTGTTTGTGTATATACATGTGTAAATATTCCACCTGTTTATTTTATTTTTTATTTTATTTTATTTTTTTTTAAACTACAGGAATTTATTTTATCACAGTTCTGGAGGCTGGAAAGTCCAAGGTCAAGTTTCCTGCAAGGTTTGGTTCCTGGTGAAGGCTCTCTTTCTGGCTTTCAGGTGGCTGCCTTCTTGCTGTGTTCTCATGTTGCAAGGAGACAGAGAGTGAGCAAGCTAGCCCCCAGGTGTCTCTACTCATAAGGACACTAACCCTATTGTATCAGGGCTCTGCCCTCGTGAGCTCAATTAATCTAAATTGCTTATGTGAAGGCCCTACCCCCAAATGATCATATGAAATTTTTTTGAGGGGGGATATAAACTTTCAGTCAATAATAGTTATATAGCATTATTGTAGCATAACCTCACTGACATACCTGTATTACTAAAACCGGTCTCAACCCTTGGCATCTGTTTTATCCTAAATCAGCGACAGATAAACCAGAAAAATAAAAGGAGAGTATATTCTGATGTGGGCAATGAAAACAAGAAAAACTACTGTTTATGTGGTCATTTTTTGTTTTTAGACCATTTACTGTATTTTATACCAACATAATCATTTTTTGCCGGTAAAAAGTATTCTTTATTAGATAAAGTTACTAAATTTGTTTTATTTGGATGCATACGATATTTTTTCTGATATTTTTTTATTTTGGCTTATTATGGGGGTACAGATTTTAAGGTTAAAATAAATGCCCATTTCCCCACTCCCCCCAAAAGTCTGAGTCTCCATCATGACCATCCCCCAAATGGTGCACATTTCACACATTATGGATGTATATACCTACCTCCCTCCCCCCTCCCACCTGCCCAATACCCCATTACTGTAGTACCTATGTGTCCATTTAGGTGCTACTCAGTTAATACCAGTTTGCTGGAGAATATATCTGGTGCTTGTTTTTCCATTCTTGGGATACTTCACTTAGTAGTATGGGTTTCAGCTCTAACCAGGAAAATATAAGATGTGCTATATCACCATTGTTTCTTAGAGCTGAATAGTACTCCATGGTATACATATACCACATTTTATTAATCCATTCTTGGATTGACGGGCACTTGGGCTGTTTCCACAGCCTTGCAATTATGAATTGTGTTGCTATAAACATTCGAGTGCAGGTGCCTTTTTTGTAGAGTGTCATTGGATCATTTGGGTAGATGCCCAGCAATGGGATTGCTGGATCAAATGGTAGATTCACTTGTATCACTTTAAGGTATCTCCATATTGCTTTCCACAGAGGTTGAACTAGTTTGCAGTCCCACCAGCAGTGTAGGAGTGTTCCTCTCTCTCCGCAACCACGCCAGCATTTATTGTTTGGAGATTGTTTGATAAAGGCCATTCTCACTGGGGTTAAGTGATATCTCATTGTGGTTTTGATTTGCATTTCCCTGATGATTAGAGATGTTGAGCATTTTTTCATATGTTTGTTGGCCATTCTTCTGTCTTCTTTAGAAAAGTTTCTGTTCAAGTCCTTTGCCCACTTTTTAATGGTGTTATTTGATTTTTTCTTCCTAATTTTCATGAGTTCTAAGTATATTCTAGTTATCAGTCCCTTATCGGATGCATAGGATGCAAAAATTTTCTCCCATTCTGTAGGTTGTCTGTTTATTTCATGACTATTTCTTTGGCTGTGCAGAAGCTTTGTAGTTTGATCATGTCCCATTTATTTATTTTTGTTGCTGCTGTGATTGCCTTTGGGGACTTCTTCATAAACTGTTTGCCCAGGCCAATGTCTAGGAGAGTGTTTCCAACTTTTTCCTCTAGAGTTCTAATAGTTTCATACCTTAGGTTTAAGTCTGTTATCCAGCGTGAGTTGGTTTTTGTGAGAGGTGAAAGGTGTGGGTCCTGTTTTAGCCTTCTACAGCTGGCTATCCAGTTTTCCCAGCACCATTTATTGAAAAGGGATTCTTTTCCCCAGCGTATGTTTTTGTCTGCTTTGTCAAAGATGAGATGGCTATATGAGGATGGTTTTATATCAGGATTCTGACATCTGTTCCACTGGTCAATATTCCTATTTTTGTGCCAATACCATATTGTTTTAACTACTACAGCTTTGTAGTATAGTTTGATATCTGGCATATTAATGCCTCCCATTTTGTTTTTGTTGCCTAGAATTGCTCTTGATATTCGGGGTCTTCTTTGGTTCCATACGAAGCGTAAAATTATTTTTTCTATATCTGTGAAGAATGCTGATGGGATTTTAATAGGTATTGCATTGAATCTGTAGATCAGTTTGGGTAGTATAGACATTTTGATGATATTGAGTCTGCCGATCCACGAGCATGGTATGGATTTCCATCTGTTTACATCCTCTGCTATTTCCTTCCTCAGTGTTTCATACTTCTCCCTATAAAGGTCTTTTACGTCCTTGGTTAAGTATATTCCTAGGTACTTTAATTTCTTCGTTGCTATTGTGAAAGGAATTGAGTCTTTGATTTGGTTCTCAATTAGATTGTTGTTGGCGTATATGAATGCCTCTGATTTCTGTGTATTGATTTTTTATCCTGAGACTTTACTAAATTCATTGATCAGTTCCAGGAGTTTCTTGGTTGAATCCTTGGGGTTTTCTAGATACAATATCATATCATCAGCAAACAGTGAAAGTTTGATCTCTTCTGCTCCTATTTGGATACCTTTGATTCCATTTTCCTGTCTGATTTCTATAGCCAAGACTTCCAGCAATATGTTGAACAGAAGTGGAGATAGTGGGCAGCCTTGTCTGGTTTGAGTTCTAAGTGGGAATGATTTCAATTTTTCCCCATTCAGTATGATGTTGGCTATGGCTCTGTCATATATGGCTTGTATCATTTTTAGGTATGTCCCTTCTATGCCTATTTTCTTAAGTGTTCGTATCATGAAAGGGTGTTGAATTTTGTTCAAAAGCTTTTTCTGCATCTATTGAAAGAATCATGTGGTCTTTGTTTTTGCTTCTGTTTATGTGGTGAATTGCATTTATAGATTTACGTATGTTGAACCATCCCTGCATCCCTGGGATGAAGCCCGCTTGGTCGTGGTGGATTATTTTTTTGGATAAGTGTCTGGATTCGGTTAGCTAAGATTTTGTTGAAAATTTTTGCATCTATATTCATTAGGGTATTGGTCTGTAGTTTTCTTTTTTTGTTGCATCCTTTCCTGGTTTTGGTATCAGAGTAATATTCGCTTCATAAAAGGTGTCGGGGATGTGTCCATTCTTCTCGATGTTGTGGAATAGTTTCTGCAAGATAGGTACTAGTTCTTCTTTGTAAGTGTGGTAAAATTCAGGTGTGAAGCCATCTGGACCGGGACTTTTCTTTTTCGGGAGATTTTTAATTGCTGTTTCTATTTCAGCTGTTGAGATTGGTCTGCTCAGGGAATCTATTTCTTCCTGGTTGAGCCTAGGGAGGCTGTGTGTTTCTAGAAATTTGTCCATTTCTTCCACATTTTCTAGTTTGTGTGCATAAAGATTTTTGTAGTATTCATACATTGTATCTTGTATCTCTTTGGGATCAGTTGTGATATCTCCTTTTTTGTTCCTGATGGAGCTTATTAGATATTTCTCTTTTCTGCTTTTTGTTAGCTTAGCCAGTGGCATGTCAATTTTGTTTATTTTTTCAAAGAACCAACTTTTTGTTTTATTAATCTCCTGAATAGCTTCCCTGTTTTCAATTTCGTTTAGTTCTGATTTGATCTTGTTGATTTCACTTCTTCTGCTGGGTTTGGGGTTGGTCTGCTCTTCTTTTTCCAGCTCTTTGAGTCGTTTCGTTAGATTGTCTATTTGTGATCTTCTTGTCTTTTGGTTATAGGCATTTATGGAGATAAACTTTCCTCTCAGAACTGCTTTAGCTGTGTCCCAGAGGAGTTGATAACTTGTCTCTCCATTGTCGTTTTCTTCATAGAACTTTTTTATTTCCATCTTGATTTCTTCATTTATGAAGTAATCATTTAGTAGGAGGTTGTTTAATTTCCACGTTTTTGTGTAGAAATGTGAGTTTCTGTTAGGGTTGATTTCTACTTTCATTCCACTGTGATCTGAGAAGGTACATGGTATGATTTCTATTTTTTTAAATTTCTTGAGATTTTCTTTGTGTCCTAGGATATGGTCAGTCTTAGAGAATGTCTCGTGAGCTGAGGAGAAGAACGTATATTCAGTGGAGTTTGGGTAGAATGTTCTGTAGATGTCTGTCAGACCCAATTGTTCTAGAGTTTTGTTTAAGTCCATTATTTCTTTATTAATTTTCTGTTTGGAGGATCTGTCTCGTGACGTCAGTGGGGTGTTGAAATCTCCGGCGATTATGGAGTTGCTATTAATCCATTTGCTTAGCTCCAGTAAGGTTTGCTTTATAAATCTGGGTTCACCTAAGTTGGGTGCATATATATTTAAGATTGTTATCTCTTCTTGTTGGACTGTGCCCTTCACCATTATATAATGACCCTCTTTGTCTTTTACTACTTTTATTGGTTTAAAAACTAAATCGTCTGAAATTAGAACTGCCACACCAGCCTTCTTTTGGCTTCTATTTGCTTGGAATATTGATCTCCACCCTTTCATTTTTAGTCTATATGCATCCTTGCAGGTTAGATGTGTTTCCTGCAGACAGCATATACTTGGCCTGTATTTTCTTATCCATTCAGCCAGCCTATGTCTCTTGAGTGGAGAGTTTAAGCCATTCACATTTATTGAGAAAACTGATAGGTAAGGTAGATTACTGATCATTCTGTCGGGTTGGATGTTGTTGCTATGATTTCTGTCTTGAGCTATTGTAATATCTGGCCTTTAATATCTTTGGGTTTTGGTTGTTTTTATATTCGTGGGTTATTATTATGAATGTCCGTGCGTAACGCTGTGTTAAGTACTTCTTGCAGGGCTGGTCTTGTCTTGGTGAATTCTCTGAGCCTTTGCTTGTCTGAGAATGTTTTTATTTCTCCTTCATATACAAAGCTTAGTTTTGCAGGGAATAATATTCTAGGCTGGGCATTGTTTTGTTTCAAAAGAGTGAGAATCGGACCCCAGTCTCTCTTTGCTTGTAAAGTCTCATTAGTGAAGTCTGATGTTATTCGAATTGGCTTTCCCTTGTATTTTACTTGCTTCTTTCGTCTTACAGCTCTTAGAAGGGCCTCTTTAGTTGATACTTTGGTCAGTCTGATGACTGCATGTCGTGATGTCTTCCTATTTGCTTTGAATCTCCCAGGGGTCCTCTGAGCTACTTGAACTTGTATATCAAGATTTTGAGCAAGGCCTGGGAAATTTTCCTCTATTATATCTTCAAACAGCTTGTCCAACCCTTGAGTGTTGTCTTCTTCCCCTTTTTGTAAGCCTATAACCCTCACATTAGGTTTCTTCACATAATCCCACAGCTCTTGTAGGCTTTGCTCTTTTCTCTTGTTTCTCTGCTCTATTTCTGTGACTGATTTATTTAATTGGAGGGTGTTATCTTCAAGCTCTGAGATTGTTTCTTCTGTTTCCTCTACCCTGTTCTTGAGACTTTCCACTGTATTGTGCAGTTCCTTGAATTGATTCTTCATTTCCAGGAGTTCGGTTACACTTTTCTTCATTGTGTCTATTTCTTTTCCCATATCCTGGAGGCTTTTTGTGGTTTCTTTGTGTTGGTTATTGAGTTGTTGTTTCAGCTCGGTGAGTGTTCTTATGATCCACATACGAAATTCCTCTTCTGTCATATTGGTTGCCTGATTTTGGTTGGTGTCTGTTTCTAGGGGGTTGGTGCTCCTCTTTAGGGATGTGTTTTCCGTTTAGTTCTTCATATTTCCTGAGTTCTTTCGCTGATATCTTCCACTGTCGATCAGTTGTTGTTTCTTTCCTTAAGTTATTGTTTGGGTATTCACACACCTTGTTTAGTTTCTGAGGCGTTAGGTGGGATTTGTGGATGAAATTGGACCACTCCCTGTATATTGAGTCAGTGGGTGCCATGGAAAGGCTGTTCAAGATGCCATCCTTGTCAGTAGGTGGCGTTTGCTTGGAGGAACAGGTTTTACTGTTGATTTTGTGTCCTGTTAACAGCTCTTGTTCTGGGCAGAGCTGGGTTGGGTAAGCCTGCCCTCACGCCCATAGCAGGGGTCAAAATTCCGTTCTCTGCTTCCAGGGAAAGCTGTCAGGGCAGGGCTGGAATGGTCCCGCTCAGCCAGAAAGTCTGTGTGTGGGGGTGGGGCTGTCTGAGACCTGCAGTCTGGAGCGAGCCTTGTTTCTTTCCACCCTCCCCAACTCCGCAGCTACTCCTGGGCCTCTGCCAGCAGGCCAGAACACAAGCCACTAGGCCTCCCCGGACTGTGATGCCGGCGGGGAGGTTCCCTGCACAGGAACGCCACCTGGGTTGGGCGCACGGCCTCCTCCTGGGGGAAGGGTTGCCCTCTAGGACGCCGATCCGCCCCTGGAGGCACTCACACCTCAGTAGGCTGTTCACGTATAACCCTTCTGTACCCCGGGCAATGCTAGCCCTCGGTGCAGGGGATCTGGTCTGCAGGTCCGACATCTGGGTTTCCAGAGTTCAAACTGTATCCCCACCAGGGAGAGGATTTCCGGTCCCAATTCACCCACAGGGAGCCCAAGCTGGGTCTATGTCTCTCAGCCTCTGAGTCGGCACCGTTCTCCTGGGAACTCGGTGCCTCCAGCACCTGGGAGGGCGTGTGGATAGGGAGCCTACAGTCTGAGTGCCCCTGAGTCAGGTGTAGGGTCCGAAACGGGAAGGTCCCGTTCCCTGGAATTGCCTCCGGCTGGTGGCTCTATTGTCTCTCTAGGCAGCCACGGGTAGGGTCGGCGGAGGGGAGGAGGAGGCAATATGGCACCTGCCGTGTGGCTCAGGTCTGTGCACATGGAGGTGCTGGGAGGAAGTTGTGAACCTGGTGCTACGTCTGCTACAGGCTCACCACTGGCTGGCGGCCGCGGCGGTCTCTGGGCTGGTGTCCGCATGTCTCTCCACCCGCTGGGGAGCCCACCAGCAGTCCCAAATGCAGGGGAGGGGAAACAGCAAATCCACCTACCCTTGCTGTTGGTCTCCGGGCTTCTCCGGTGGTCTCAGCCTCCAGTTCTCCGCAGCCTCCTCCCATGGAGTCTCCCGGGGTCTCAGGTACCCCTCCTTCCGGCCCTTGTCAGCTGTATGCTAGTCTTCTTGCTCTTTGCTCTAATTTCTGCTAGAATCTGTCTTTTTTGCAGAGACACTCTGTCTGGCGGTGTTATCCGTCCGCCATCTTGCTCCGCCCCCTCTCCCACCTGTTTATTTTAGAGTGGGATATATTCAAGCATGTGTATATATAGGCTGATAAGCAATGGAAAACTGATGGTATAGGGTAGCACAGTTATTGACAGAAATAGAACAAAAAAGTCACAGAGGAGGTAAAGTGAAAAAACACATGGGACCCAACTGAGATCGGAGGAAGTGATGGGTAAAAAGTAGGTTTGGAAATGGACGGAAACAATATTAAATAATTTTTTTCTTCTGTTTCTTTTAGAAGGAAAATCATCTGCTAGGATTGAGTTATGGAACTTGAGGATAAAGTTTAAAATAACTTTCATGGACAATGGAAACAGGATATAAAAGATTTACTTAGCTGAATTGATAATTTAGCAAATACATTTCTGTGAGTTGGTGTTAATGCGTGGAAGGGAGAAAAAACAGAAGTGATGTAGGAACATAATAAGAGATAAGAGCAGAAGAGAAGTTTAAATATGTAAAGGGATAGAAAA
This sequence comes from Microcebus murinus, assembly GCF_040939455.1. NCBI lineage: Eukaryota > Metazoa > Chordata > Mammalia > Primates > Cheirogaleidae > Microcebus > Microcebus murinus. The sequence goes on from NC_134136.1 coordinate 53,863,259, forward strand.
CCTAGAGGGAAAATTGGGGGTTGTAAAGTGGCTGTAATTATTTAACCACATTTCCATCTGGGATTAATATTATAAAGTGCCTAATTGGACAGTAAGGGTAGTGCAATTAATCTTGGCTTTTTTATTAATTTGTCTGGGTTATGTATTGAAACTAATGATTTTTTGAAAAGGTGAATTAAAAGGTAAGATTTGAAATTTATGATAAGGGGTTTCAACTTTATAGTAGAGACAAACTGTAGGTTTTAAAAATGTTTAAGCAGGATTGTGACCAAATGGGAATTTGGGAAGATTAATATTGAAGCTGTTCAGATTAGATCAAAGAGTGAAAGTGATTAAAGGTAGGTAGCTAAGTTAGACAATCAAATTGGTCTATGGGTTAGTTAATGAAGCAGCTTCTAGGGTAGTAACAGTGATTATAAAAACAAATTATATATTCAAGAAACATTATGAATGGCCAATAAGTAGGAATAGGTTACCAGCTAGATTTTTATGTGTGTGTAAGGGAAAGAAAAAATGCAGGGAGTACCCACTGGTTACTTTTAACAGTGATATGGAGATTTTAATGAAGATGCTGTTTTGGAGGAAAGATCTAATTTTCAATCTCTGAATAACACATTTTATAAGTAGGAAATACATTTTTATTCTGATTTTAAGGAATTTAAGTAATTTTTCTAAATGCACTTGTTTAGTAATAAAGCTAGATTTAGAACCAACAGATATGTCTGAATACAGCACTGTTTTACAAAGATATTGCCCCCATTTACATCGAGACTCTTCATTTCATTAAGATATATCTATACAATTTCCACATAAAATTTCAGATATGTTTTCCATTGTTAGATATAAACTGAAGTAGCTTTGAATAAATCCAATACTTTCAACCTTCTTGTGTACCACTGCTTCACAGTCTTAGACAATTAATCTACTTTTGCTTTTCTAGATCAGAAACAGATTATAGTATTTTACAGGGCATTCTACCATTAAAAGTACTTTACTTGGTATCTTATTTTTATCATTACATACATAAAGCAGTTAATATGTATTATTGACAGGCTTACTTGTGATGACTTCAAAAGCTGGAGGCTATTTATTTCACCAAAGGGCTTCTTTATAAGTATAAAATTAACAAGACCTTTTGAAATTAAGTTATAGTTTTTAGAAGTCAATTTGTTGAATCTTGGCAAGAGGAAAGGCTAAACTTTTTAATTGGGTTATGAGTTATGAGTGTGGAGCACATAAAATCAGAATAATTGTGAGAAATATGTTGGAAAATATCTATAACTTTACATTTATTTATCTGCATCTATTAATATACACACACACACATATGAGTCAATTTAGTGATCGAAATTTTGGTCATGGCACTTGTTAGATAAGTTATTATTGACAGATTATTTATTTTCTCCAAACTCAAGGTTTCTCATCTTAAAAATGGGGCTAATTATGTCTATCTTATAAACTGCAATTTATGAATTAAATTAGTATATAGAAACATTTTAGAAATATAGCTGGAACATACAAGTGCTCTATAAGTTTTATTTTTTTTGCTTTTGCTATAATTTTTGTTAATTATATCATCTAGTTGTTAAGAATATGGCCTGATTTTCTTTTCTAGCCAATAACATTGAAATGGAGGATCTAGGTTACCTGATTTTTAATTCTGACTACTCATTTTGTTGGTTATTTGACCTTTAACAATGATATCTCCCAACTTTATGTCTAGTGTCTACAAACGTGAGCATAATCTACCTCATTAAATATAAAGATTGTTTACCTATGTTATTTTTCTTATTCCCTAAATATAATAATTTACAATCTTAATTTTACAAATAAAAAAGCAAGGCTTAGTGTTAAGTCCATGATTCTGTTCTAAGTATTTGGGAAAGCTGGAACCTAATCCAAGCCAATATTCTTAGCCACTGAGTTTTCTCCATTTATATCACCATGATCACTCCCTTGATTTCTATTCTCTCTGTCACTGACTCCACCTTATTTGAAAACTTCATCATTTACTGGATTACTACAAAGGTATTATAAACATATTACTGTCTTCCAATACATTTTCTATATTTTTTCAAGAACAGGTTTCCTAAAACTCAGCACTGTCACATTACACTTTAAACTTTTCATTATTGAATGGTTATTTTTCTCTCAAGACAGCATGCATTTAAAAATGTATGTATAGTATTTTACATATGTATATTTTAATAGTGCATATTATGAGGGCCAACATAGATCTGCTGAATCAGAATCACAGCAATTGTAGATTTGGTACTACAGGAATACAGGATGAATTTCAAGATATTTGAATAACATACGAGACTTTCTATAATCTGAGGAATGCACACAGTTCAATTAGTTACTACCTTGGAACTTTGGGCATGTAAATAAATAACTATATGACTCATTTTCTCATCTGAATTATGCAGTAACAAAATATATGCAGGGATTAAATAAAATAATTCAATTAAATATTTAGCAGAGTGCTTGACTAAAAATATGGCCTGAATTATTATTCTAAACATTACTGTATATTAACTTAAGGAATGCTTATTGATAAGGATATATGCTCCATAATTGGCAATTCTAGTTTCTAAATTGAAATTGTGATTAATGGTGGCCATGAAATAAATAGTAGATATCTCAAATATTTTGATTTGGAAAGCTTAATCATTCTAATTTCAAACAGAATCCCATATTAGGTACATTCTTAAGTTTATTAAAAATGGAAAATGGTCATACACCTTGTTATATGGCAGGATGTTAATTTATAATCAAGTTATTAATTATGGATTGCTCTCGGAACATTCTTATTAAAAGGCTGGCTTTTCTCTGTAACTTGGCCTTCTCCCCTTTCCCCACTAAGCTGATTGGGAGGGAAGAAAGAGAGGGAAGAAACTGATGCACTTCACATATTTTTTTTGGAGTGTTGTCCAAATATGTTCCCTTATTTTGTTCTTGTGATCATCTGGGATTATGTAAATATGTGGAGATTTTCTCTCATGCAAGGGAAAAAATAGAAGACTACAGAATGCTTTCTCCATTTCATGGAATCGGCTAGAAAAAGAAAGAGATGTACTAAATAGAATGTCTACTTTTTCTTTTTGTTACTCTTCCCTTCATACTGCATACTTCTCCCATACAAAACCTCTCTGAGGACCTGATGTTATTCTCATACAGTTAAAGTGGATTTATAATAAAAATAACAATAAACTTGTGTGTGCAAACATGTTATAATTAAAATGGCCGAATAAATGACAATTTGGCTGTCATAGAATAGTATAACTTTTAAATATTGAAGGATTTAGCTTAAATAAGCAAGTGTTCCAATTGGGTTCTCTTCTGTTCTGAGAACACTGTACTTCAGAAAAACATACAGGTACATGTTTCTAGTTTTTTTCATGTTATCAGGGTAAAATGTCTAGATTTCCTCTACCAAAATCTTTATGTTGAACATCCTTTTAAGATTTAGATAAATTTGGATGGCCCAGGTGAAATTCCAAAGCTATCTCTAATATTTCTGCAATTTCTAGACAAGGATGCCTGCATTAACATAAATTATTCTGGCTCCTAATAATTGCCTGTATTTGCACACTCTCTTATGTTATGAATGTTTAATATTTTTTTTTTTTGCTCTCTCTGCCCTTGCATGTTTCCAAAATTTGGGCTAAATATATTTCCTTTAGTATCATACTCACAAGCCCCTTTTATAATATATCATCCCACTCCCTTCTGGCCTGCAGTTTCTGCTGAAAAACCTGCTAAAAATCTTATAGAAGTTCTCTTGTAGGTAACAACTTGTTTTTTTCTTGCTACTTTCAAAATTCTCTTATTCATTAATTTTTTACAACTTGATAATGATATGTCTTGGTGTGGATTTTTTTGGATTCATCATTTTCTTTGTCTGTTGAACCTCCTTTATCTGGATTTCTATTTCATTCCCAAAACTTCAGAAGTTTTCTTACATTTTTAAAATATGTTTTTTGTCCCTTTCTATTTCTTTTCTCCTTATTGCACACTGATAAAGTATGCATTAGTTACCATGGTGGTGTTCCAGAAGTCCCTTAAAAGCTATCTTCACTCCTCATTTTGTTCTTTAAATTGGGTGATTTTTGATGAACTGTCTGCAAGTATGTGAATCCTTCCTTCTGCTTGATATAATTTGCTATTGAAACTATCCATTGAATTTTTGAATTAAGTTATTGTATTCTCCAGTTCTATTATTTCTGATTGGTACTTTTTCATATTTCTATATTTCCATTGAAGTTTTCAGTTTATTCATACATCACTCTCCTTACTTTGGTTAGCATCTTTATGACCATTCTTTGAATTATCTGTCAAGGAAGTCATATATATCCATTTCATTAGAGTTGGCTTCTGTAGATGTATCTTGTTCTTTTATTTGGAGCATATTTCCATGTTTCCTCATTTTGTTTGACTCTCTCTGTTCGTTTATGTGCATCAGACAAGACAACCACCTCTCACAGTCTTGTTAGACCGGCTTCGTGTAGGAGATGTTCCTCCCCAATCAGCCTGGTCAGAGATTCTAGGTGCCTCACAGTTCTTGTGCTCTCCTACCCACTGTCTTTCTTTTTAGTGGCCCCCAAGAGATTAGGGTGTACCAAATTATTCTATTACCTTGAGTTAGGTGAGATAAATTCCAGTCCTTCAGAATACAGATTGAAAAGTTGTCGTCTGTGTGTTCCAATTTCTTCTTTCCTTATGGAGAACCTGAGAGCTGGAGTTTATCTCCCATTGAATATTCCTTACAACAAGGTGAGGATTTGTGGCAGATTCTCTTACTCTCATTCAAACTACTCACTGTAAACTTTGAGATATAGATTCTGAATGTTTCCAGTTTAAAAATCATCATTTTATTCTTTTTGATCTAGGAAATTAAAAAATACAGAGGTGTATCAATTCCCAAAACTAGGTGATTTAGATGTCAGTCCCTCAAGTAGAATCTGTAAAAGTTGGGGCACTCAGTGCATGCATAAACTATTTCCAAGGAGATTCTACATATTTAGATTTCCTGTTGGAACAAGACAGGGAGGAAATTGTGGGGAGGACCCACTCTCCTGGTCAGGCACACTGTGGTCACATAACTTTTTTCTGGGGATATTCAACAGGCCTGGATTTAATCACTGGAACAAGCCAAATAAGAAGGCACAGAGAGTATCCACCCTCTTATTCAAGCTCACAGAAGTCTCATATAATCCCTCCAGAGATAATCCAAAGGCCAAGATTTGTCACTGGAGCAAGTCAGAGAGGTCACAAAGAATACCCACAGTGAATTCTTATAAACTTATGTATCCTTGGTATCCATTTTATTTTATTTGTATAAATGTATGTGGTACAAGTGCAATTTTGTTACATTTGTAGATTGTGTAGTGGTCAAGTCAGGGCTTGTAGGGTATCTAATACTCAAATAATATATATTATACCCATTAATAATTTCTCATCATCCACGCCCTTCCCACTTCCTCACCCTTCTGAGTCTCTATCATCTGTCATTCTCTCTACATTCATATGTACACATTTTTTAGCTTCCACTTAGGAGTGAGAAAATGTGGTATTTGTCTTCCCATATCTGAGTTGTTTCACTTAAGGTAATGACAACCAGTTACATTTATCCATGTTGTTACGAAAGACATGATTTCATTATTTTATGGCTAAATAATATTCTATTGTGTATATACACTACATTTTCTTTATCCATTCATCCAATGGTGGGCACTTAGGTTGATTTCATACTTTATCTATTGTGAATAGTGGTGCAATAAACATATGAGTGCAAGTATCCTATGATAGATTGAATTGTTTGCATTTGGGCAGATACCAGTATTGTGATTACTGGGTCAAATGGTAGTTCTGTTTTTAGTTCTATGAGAAATCTTCATGGTGTTTTCATACATTTTTTGCTTTCTTAGATATGGTGATTATTTAATAGATAATGGAAATTTTAACTTTATAATTGCGAGAGTCGGAATTTGTTGTATTTATTTAAAGAGTGTTGAACTTTATTCTGGAAAACAGTAATTTAAAAATTAATTTGATAATTTAAGGATAATTTTGTAGCTCACTATAGAAGGCCCAGAATAGTTGATGATATAGTGTTCATTTACTCCTATAGTTAGGATATGATCTCTCTGTGGCTTCTACTGTATGCCTTCTGTATTCACTCTGATGGCTGGAATCTTGAATGACTCCTGGACATACCTGAGTTTGGAGAATTGTTAATCTTACTCCCCCCTAGTATATATCTTCCTGAAAGTTATTACTTATTCAGCCTGTCGTGGCCCGTTTAAAGGACTGAGGATGAACACAGAACACAAAACACAAACACAGAATACAAAGGAAAATGAGGACACACGTACAAATGGTTGACTTGAGTATTAATACACCAGGTCTGTTTTATTTTTATACTCTAAAAGATTAAAGTTAGTTCCTTGTACATAACCGCCCAGGCTTGGCAGCGATAGCCATAAATTCCCGGAATGTGTAGCCTTAGGGAGAAGATATCCCCTGACTCAGAATTTCAAGGTGGTTGCTCTAGGCACTAGGCATAGATAAAGGACCAAGATTAGCAAGGATGGGCAAGGTGAGCCACAGGGGGCATTTCTCATCCACAGCTTCTCTTAGGTCACCCCTCTCTTGAGGGGTCTTACCCATCATTGACTAACCAGCCATCTTATGGGGTGTATGCAGCAATCACAGGAACAATGTGTTAATTGTGTGGCCTCCAGACCCCCAATGCTGTGTGGGGTGGGGTAGCTCTTGCTTACTTGCAACTCAGGTCCTTGTTATGCAACAAGGCAACAGCCTTGTTTATCACAAGGACCTTGCTGGAACAGATTACTTTCAAACACTCTGGGAAGAACACGTATATTACTCACTAACTTTAATTCTTAAACTAGGAAAATATATGTCAGTCCCCTACACAGCCACTTGGCAATTTCTCAAAAATGTATCTCATTGTGTTTTTTATTTGCATTTCTCTAATGATTAGAGATGTTGAGCATTTTTTTATATGTTTGCTGGCCATTATTCTGTCTTCTTTGGAAAAGTTTCTGTTCATTTCCATTGCCCATTTATTGATGAGGTTGTTTGAATTTTTCTTGATAATTCTTTTAAGTTCTAGACAGATTCTTGTTATCAGCCCTTTATTGGATGTGCAGAGAGCAAATATTTTCTCCCATTCTGTAGGCTATCTATTCACTCTAATCATAGTTTCTTTGGCTGTGCAAAAGCTTTTTAATTTGATCAGATCCCATTTATTTATTTTTGTTTTTCCAATGATTGATTTTGGGGTCTTCTTCAAAATTTCTTTGCCTAGGCTGATGTCTGAAAGGGTCTTCCCATCTTCTTCTTCTAGAATTCTTAAGGTTTCATGCCTTAGGTTTAAGTCTGTTATCTATCTTGAGTGGATTTTTGTGAGAGGTGAGAGGTAGGGATCCAGTTTCATTTTTCTACATGCAGTTATCTAGTTTTCCCAACACCATTTATTGAAAAGAGATTCTCTTCCCCAATGTATATTCTTGTCTGCTTTATCAAAGATTAGATTACTATATGCAGATATTTTCATCTCTGGAATCTCAGTCCTGTTCTAAAGATCAATGTCTCTGTCATTGTGCCAATTCCAAGCTGTTTTAATTATTATAGCTTTGTAATACAGCTTGAAGTCTGGAAGACTGATACCTCCCAGTTTGTTTTTTTTACTTAAGATTACTTTGGCTATATTAGGTCTTTTCTGGTTCCATACAAAGTGAAGAATTATTTTTTTTAGATCTGTACAGAATGATGATGGTACTTTGATTGGGATTGCATTAGTTCCTTAGATCACTTTAGGTAATATTGACATTTTTTTATTCTTTTTTTTATTTCATTTATTTATTTATTTATTTATGATATTGATTCTACCAATCCATGAGCATGGTAGATTCCTCCATCTGTTTACATCTTCACCTAACCCGAGTGATATTGGCTTCTATCAGAAAAATCCCAAAACAACAAATGCTGGTGAGGATGTGGAGAGAAAGGAACACTCTTACACTGCTGGTGGGACTTGAAACTAGTGTAACCTCTGAGGAAAAGAATTTGAAGATACATCAAAGAGCTAAAAATAGAAATACCATCCGATCCAGCAATAGCACTATTAGGCATCTACTCCAAAGAGCAAAAGACATTCTATAATAAAGACATCGGCACTTGAATGTTTATGGCAGCACAATTCACTATTGCAAGGATGTGGAAACAACCTAAGTGCCCATCAATTCATGAGTGGATTATTAAAATTTTGTATATGTATACAATGAGATATTACTCAATTGTAAGAAACAAAAGCGATCTAGCACCACTTATATTTTCCTGTATTGCGCTTGAGCCCATTATCCGAAGTGAGATGACACAAGATCTGAAGAATGGGCTCCACGCGTACTTGCCATCAAATTGGTACTGACTGATTAACACTATGGTGCTCACGTGGTGGTAGTGTTCTCTAAGGATTAGGGGGTTGGGGAGGTAGACTCACAACTAAAGGACACAGTGAGCATTGTAGAAGGGAAGGGCATGCTTCTAACCCTTGCTAGGGAGAGGAAACATTAAGTAAATGAGGGTTAAAGTCCTTTCTTGTCACATTTATACTTACTTAGTAGTATTTTGTTATGCTGTCAATGTGTTTTGACAAATTTTGGTTACAAGAAGTTCTCTTTAGATATTGTTATTTGAAGATATGTATCCTTAATATTAAGGCTATGTACACAGAATGTTTTTTATAGAAAGTATATTTGCTTGATTATTTTTTATAATGAATATACCACCATTATGATAATTAAAAAATTAAAAATGTATGTACAGAATAGATTTGAGCCAAAAACTCAAGGTAACCCTTACACTGGTTTATGGAGGTCTTTCTCTTTGTAACTTCCTCCTCTCTTGTATCTTGCCCTGAAACTTCTAGCTCCTGTGGCCTATAAAAACTCTGATTTCTATCTCTTCAGTACTGTGATACTTTAAGGACCTTTTCAGGGTCTCTCTATCTATGGATGGCCTATAATTAGGAAAGCTAAAGTAATTGTATGTCTCACTTTAGATGTTTCCATTTTTTTCAGAGTCCACAATCTTGTGATGTCTGTTTTCCAATGTCTACTATGTTGGTTTTCCAATATTTATATATTTTGCTAGTTCTCAAGTTAATTAAAGTACAAAAGTAAAACCAGATTCCATTTTCCTTCATGATTTGAAGCAGATATACTTTTGTAATCACACTTTGCAACAACAACCATGCAAAATAGTGTGTATTGTCCACTCACACTTTGTTTATAAGACAATTGATCTCCATAGGGGATTAGTAATTTGCTTAAGGTCAAACAAGTAGTCATGGTGGGAGTATAGTTTAAAAATCAGTCCATCTAGAGCTTATGTTCTTAAGCAAATTAATTATTCTACCAACTTTAACTTTTCAATAAATTAAAATTTAGTTATCGTATGTCCCTTTGACATCTAGCCAAATAATGAAGATAATTTTACTTTTCCTAATATATTAATATACAGATTTCAAGCCAAATGAAATTATCATATTATACCATTAACCTAAAATGAAGCAGATTTTAACTCACTTTTGAAAATGTGAAAGTAAAGATCATTTTTTCTATATTGAAAATGACTAATAATTCATTTATTCATTAAAAATTTGTTGATTCTGGCACTTTTTTGTTGCTGATGATAATATCCTTACAGAAAAAGAGACTTTTACAAATATTTAATCAGTGAGATAAAAAAAATCCTCTAAATTTCTCAGCTATTTCTTGCAAAGTCAAAAGTAAATGAGTTTGTAGGCTTTTCTAGGGTGTGAGCCATGACTGAAGTAACTTTGAATCCCTAAAAACACCTAGATCAGTCACTAACAGGAGATCAGGACATTCAATTAAATTAAATTTAATTGAAAGGAAGATAAGGAAGTGTGATTTTTAGTGTATTTTTTGCCTATATTTCATTTCTCTAGAAAACTAAGATAGCTGCCTTTTCCTTTAAAAAGCAGACATTATTATTTTTAAAAATAATAACTAGTGGCAAATTATATCTGACATTTCCCTGAGTGAAAATTTTATTTAAGTGGTAAAAATGTATCAAAAAAACAAACAAAAAAAAAAACCCCAAAAAAACAAAACACGGCTGCTTAAGAATATCTAAGACTTTTCTGACTATATTTAATCTCTACATTTTCTATTAAGTATCCTAGATTCTCTAGATTCACATTCTTTTTCTTTTCACAAAGGTTGAGTTATGTACATTTTCTTGGTTAATCTAGTTATAGAACTGCATGGTTACTTTGCTCAATTCTAAATTGCTAATTTATTGTTTGTGAGCTATTGGCAATAGAATAAATGTAATTTTTCTGACTGGCTACAAAAATTAAACCATAAAAAAGGATAAGAGAATCTCAGAATGTACAGATTTGTTGTTCTCAAGTGTGACTACAGGCATTTATTAAGTCTAAATTCAGCCCTCTTCCACAATGTAATTGTATTAGAAATGATTGAATGGTGAATAGGACTAAGTCTTTTCAGAATGGGTGTTAATGTTTAATTGTACAATTAAATTCTTGAGGTAGAAAGATAAAAACTTATTCTTTTCTGTGACTGGATTATTACTCGGATATCTTTACAATAGCTACTAAGTTGGTATTTAGCCATTATATATGTTTAGTGATAGCAAGTGATTAATTAAAACTGAGAGTAACATGTTGAAATACAGAAATCCATAATTTGTTATCATATTCACCATTTTTTACAATTTAAAATGGAGACATCTGCCTCAAACCCCAATTTACATTCAAAGTATCTAATGTTCAGAGATGAAGGGCTTTACCTGAAATAATTTGTAACTAGTCATGAATTCTTATTCACAGTGCAGAATTTTTCCATCTAACTGTACTGAGTGTTTTCTTTGCCTTTAGCTACTCAAAATATGTCAAAATTACAATCTCTTTCAAGCCTTTAAAAAAGGTTGTCTGTGATTAACCTGCTGTGCTAGACTGAGAAAGTTTCCGAAGCAAGAGTTTACACTTCATCAGCAGCTTCCCATGGGAATTCAAAGTGGAGTTGAGTGAAGCAAAGAAGCAGAAAGTATGAAGGATTGAGGAAAGTACAACCAGAAATACTATTAGAGAGAAAGGGCTACATGGGAATTATGGTGACTGGTTCATATAGATTGGTGAAGCAAGATAAAGAAGACTGTTTCAGGCTGAAATAAGCTCATATATATTCTGACTTATTTATCAGTCTGATATTATTTATTTACCACAATATTGTGATACCATGGAAAAACTTTTAAAAGAAATTCAAAACTTGAAAATTTACCTCTAGTAATGAAACAGCCTATGGACTGATTATTAGTGTGATGTTTTTTGTCTCTTTGCTTGTTTTGCTTTGTTTTTATTTTTGATTTAAATTAATCAGAGTCACTGGATATATTATTTTTGAAAGGATGAATTCAGTGTCTCCTAGCCATTAGTTCAAAGACCAAAGAAGCAATGTATGTCTCTAAGTCTCTAATTTTCACTCCTAGCATCAACAAGACCAAAATAACACAAATCAGCATTTTTTGACATAAAATGTATTTCCAAATACTAATCTGAATTGCTACCCAAATTACAAACAGACAAGTGGACAGGTTTCAATATACAGAATACACTTATAAGCCAGAAATTACAAAGTAATTATATCAAATATTTGAAACTCTAAACTCTTTCATTTTTAAGATAAAATAGCTAGGCAAGAAAGTTATAGTTTAATAATATCACAATATGGCATTATTCTTTCTGGAATATTAAATATATTATTTTATGTCACATAAATTTGTAGAACAACATTTACTTTACTTGGTGGCACTGAAGAAAGTAAGTAATTAAATTTGAAGATAATGAAAATACAATTTAAAATAGTGCTTTTTGATAGAAGCCTTTCTAATATCTGTTCTACTCCTAGGTATTCCAAAAATGACACCAAATATAATTTAATTATTTTTGATAACTTAAACAAACATTAAAAGCCACACTTATTGTACTGTCTGGGCAAGAGTAGATTTCATAAATATTTTTTAGTTATTCTATTTCCATTGTTGAAGTCACAGTATGTGTTGTTACTTTGCCTGGTGCCATTTTAAAAGCCTTTAAGAATTTCCTCTGGATTCCTCTGAGTTTGTAACTCAGGATATCTTCAGACCTAAGAATTCAAATTATCAGACTCTATGTTGAAGCTAATTCACTATGTTCCTGGGTTATAAAATAATAGATAGTTCAAGTATGGGATTATATGACAACTATTTTAGTCACTCAGGTGTTACTCCTATTTCTTGAATTGTGTCTATGTCCTTGAGGGCTGAAATTTTATTTTAATTTTCTTTGAGTATTTTTCTGAAATACTAATAAAAAATGTATATTAGACAGTTTTATTTAAATCAAAGTAAGCCTGGTGCTTCTAAAAAGTGCCCATTTTAGAAAATTTACATTGCAAAAGTCAACAGTTAAACTTTGGAGGAGGGATGAAAGAAGTGTGATGATAATTTGTTCTCATCAGAAAATAGAATTATCCTTCAAGGTTGAGTGGATATAATTGGCCATCATATAACTCTCTTGACAAATAGTACCTTCAGGCAGTGTGGCTGTAATAATTGTTCAATTACATACTTTTAGCTTTCAAATGACCAAAGCCATTATTATGCATCACATTAATAGATATACAAGCATACATTAAACACATGGAAAATATGTGGGGAATTTTTGGAGAATGAGTTTAGCTTTGAAATTAAGCTGTATTATAATTACCTGTAATTTTTAGTAATTGTAATTTAATTTCCTCTAATCTAATAATGATTATTCTCTAATCAAACAATTTTACCAAATGCACTGTCATCCAATCAAACCACAAGACTAATTATTGTCAAATTTAATGAACCTATAATAGTTTAAAAGTATTTTTTTTTAAATAAGAGATTAGTATTTCAGCAATAACACATATGGGATTTGAAATGTGCTGACTGTATCTAGGGTACTCTAAGTACACAAGAAGTTCAATGTAATTGAATAATAGTATTTTTATAACCTAATTTTATTGACCACATATGTTTTCACTTGTAAAATTTCTATTGAAATCTATAAACCTATCCTTAATTAAGAATATTGTTGTATTGAGTATGACTATTTATATTATTAATACATAGGGAAGAGGGATAGAAGTCTATTTTCTATTTATCATACCCTCATTGGGAATATTAAGTAAGCTGATTTACATTACTGCTCTTCCTCATATAAAAAATCTTATAACCATAACACTATATTTTCATAGGAAAAATACTCCTGATTGTTTAAGGGCTTTGTCCTCTGAAGTCCATCAGAAGAGTGAGATAACGGGACATTTTGACTTCAAATGAGAGGTGTTTTGCCATAGTTATCAATGCAAGCCTGAAATCTGTGACATATTTACTTTTTTACATGTGACAACATTTGTAATTTTGAATTTGATATTTATAGAAATGAAACAATCAGTTAAAAATAAAACAAATTAGCAGTAAGTTACAAAATTATAAAACAGAACCACAAATGATGTAAAAAAATTAGAAATGAGAAAAGATTCTAAATAAAAACACAATCAGTTGTTTCTTGATAAGGCAAGAAACATATGTGAGGCTTATATGTGAGGCTCTCAAGCACTGTGACTAAGACTTTTTACTTTTTAAAAAATTTTTAATACAAAGTGAGATATGGTTGCTATCTGAAAATTTCTGCCTAATAGTTCTTTTGACTCCTAGTTCTTAAAAGGATCTCAGTTGAAATATACAGAAAAAGAAGCAAAAGTTGTATTGCTGACAAATATCTCCAGGTCTTCTATTCAGCAAAATCTTACTCTAGATTTCTGTCACTTATATGTGTAGTACCTCAATTTATTGCCCAGTTATATATTAATACATTATATCTAAGATATAGTATTATATTATATATAATATACGATTATTATATATTATATATAATAATATATAATATTTAAGATATATTATATATTTGTGTATATACACATGTACATTTATATATGTATTTCAGTGCATTTTTCCATTCATTATCTCATTTGTGATACCTAGGATTTAAGACTCTGACATGTGACTGCTTTTATAAAGCTAGTTTTATTCATTAGCAAACTTTTACTAAAAGGTAATAGCCCTTCAGTTTTAAAAATAACTCATTAATAACTTATTTAAAAGAACTGTGAGAGGTTAGTTAGAAGACAGAGGGAGGTTTGTAAATGTACTCAGCATAGAAAGGCTACTAATGAAATAATAACTATAAACTTACCAAGTCTTGGAACAGATATAGTAATACAAATTCAGGAAACTTAAAGGGCCCTAAATGGTTTCCACTCCAAAGCATCCTCTCACAGGTACATTATAGTCAACCTGCCAAAAGTTAAAGACAAAAAGAGAATTCTAAAAAGAGCAAAGGAAGTGTTGAGAACATATAAGGGAATCTCCACTAGAATAACAGCAGATTTCTCAGCAGAAAACTTACGGGCCAAGTGAGAAGGAAATGATATATTCAAAGTGCTCAAAGAAGAAATAAGTCTACCAGCCAGAAATACTATAACCTATGATAACTATCCTTTTAGAGATGGTGAAGAAAATAAAGTCTTTCTCAGACAAGCAAGAACTCAGGGAATTCGTTACCATTAGACCAGCCCTAAAATCAATGTTTAAGAAACTTCTATACCTGGAACAAAAGGATGATAAGTATCACCATTAAAACACACAGAAATATAAAGCTGGTAGAACACACACATACACAAATGAGAAAGAGGAAGGAATCAAACTCTATAACTATAGGAAACTATCAAATGGCAAAGATAATAAAACAAGACGAAACAAAGGATACACAAAACAAACAGGAAACAAATAACAAAATGACAGAAGTAAGTCTTCATTTATCAATGCTAACTTTGAATATAAACAGATTAAATTCTTCATTTTAAAGAATAAACTGGCTTAATAAGGAAACAATACCCAGCTTTATGCTGCCTACAAGAAAATCACTTCACCTGTCAAGACACACACAGACTGAAAGTGAAAAGACAGAAAAATATATTCTATGCAAATAGAAAGAAAAAGTGAGCAGGAGTAACTACACTTCTATCAGAAGAATATAATTTCAGTGAAAAACTGTAAATAAAGGCAAAGCAGGTCATTGGATAATGATAAAGGGCTCAATTGAGCATGAGGATATAAGAATTATAAATATATATGTACCGAACACCAGAGTATTTAGATATATAAATGAAATATTAGATCTAAAGGGATAAATATACCCCAATACTATAATAGATGAGAAATTCAACATCCCACTCTCAAGATTGGACAGATTCTCCAGACAGAAAAATCAACAAAGAAACATTGGATTTAAACTGCACTATAGATCAACTAGAACAAACAGATATTTACATGGCATTATATCTCACAAAGTTAGAATACATATTCTTCTTATCAGCAATAAAACATTCTCCAGTATAGTCCATAAGCTAGTCCACAGAACAAGCTTCAACAGACTTTAAAAAATAAAAATAAAAAAATCAAGTACTGTTTCTGACCACAATGAAATAAAACTAAAAATCAATAATAAGAGGAATTTTGTACTTATACAAATAAATGAAAATTAAATAATAAGCTCCCATACAATCAAGAGGTTAAGGAAGAAATTACGAATGGACTTCAAAAAAACCTTGAAAGAAATAAAAATAGTATACAACATAAAAAACAAAAACATATGTCATACAGAAAAAGCAGTACTGAGAGGGATGTTTATAGCAATAAAGGCCTACATAAAAAGTAGAAAGATTTCAAGTAAATTTCAAGTAAACAATTTAATGATGCAACACAAGCTGCTAGAAAAGCAACAATATTTCAAATCCAAAATTAGTCAAAGGAAAGAAAAATATTAGAGCAGAACTAAATGAAATATAGAGCAAAAATATACGAACATATCAAAAAACTAAAACATGTTCTTTTGAAAAGATAAACAAAATTGACAAACCATTAGCTGTATTAACCAAGTAAAATAAAGAGAAGACCCAAATAAATTCAGAAACAAAAAAGGATATATTGTAACTAATATCACAAACATGTAAAAGATGATTAGAGACTATTATGAACAACTATATAGCAAAATTTAATATAAAAGAAATTAATAAATTCTTAGACATATACAACCTACCAAGATTGAAGCAAGAGGGAAAAGAAAACCCAAATAGACCAATACCTACTAACAATACTGAATCAGTAATAAAATGTCTCCCAATAAAGAAAAACCCAGGCCAGATGGCTTCACTGAGGAATTCTACTACACTCTCACAAAGTATCATCAATTCTTCTAAAACTATTCCAAAAAAAGTGTAGGGGAGGAAATTCTTGCAAACTCATTCTACCAGGTCAGCATTACCCTGACAACAAAATTAGATAAGGGAACAACATAAAAGAAAACTATAGACCAATATCCCTGATGAACACACATGCAAAAATCCTCAACAAATTATTAGCAAATTAAATTCGACAGCACACCAAAAAGATTATGCACCATGATCAAGTGGGATATACCGTAGGGATGCAAGGATGATTCAGTATACACAAATCAATAAATGTGACACATATAATCAACAGAATGAGGGACAGAAGTCATAAGATCATCTCAACAGACACAGAAAAAGCATTTGCAACATCCCTTCATGATAAAATCTCTCAAAAAATTAAGTACAGAAGGAACATACCTAAACACAATAAAGAGCACATATGATAAAGTCACAGGCTACATCATATTAAATAGAGAAAAGTTCATAGCTTTCCCTCAAAGAACTGGAACAAGGCAAGGATTACCATGTTCCCCACTACTATTCAACATAGTGCTTGAAGTTCTACCCAGACCAATCAGACAAGACAAAGAAGTAAAAAGCATCCAAATTTGAAGGAGGAAGTCAAATTGTCCCTGTTTGCAGGTGATATGATCCTCATATAGAAAAACCTAAAGACTCCATCAAAGAACTTTTAGAACTGACAAATGAATTTAGTAAACTTGCTAAATAAAAAGTATCAGCATATAAAAATTAGTAGCCTATCTATATACAAATAATGAATGAGCTTAAAGTAATCAAGAAAGCAATCCCATTTGCAATAGCTACAAAAATAATAAAATACTACGAATAAGTTTAATGAAGGAAGTGAAAGATCTCTACATTGAAAACTATGAAACACTGATAAAAGAACTTGAAGGGGCCGTAAAAAATGGAAAGGTATCCCATACTAATGGATTATAAAAATTAATATTGTTAAAATGTCCATACTATCCAAAGAAATCCACAGATTCAGTGCAATTCCTACCAAATGATATTCTTCCAAGAAATAGGAAAAATAATCCTAGAATTCAGATGGAACCAAAATAATAGCCCAAATACCTAAAACAATCCTAAGCAAAAAAAGAAGAAACCTGAAGGTATCAAACTACCTGGCTTCAAAATACACTACAAAGCTACAATAATAAAAATACCATTGTATTTTAATAAAAACAGATACATGGACCAGTTGAACAGACTATAGAAGCAATAAATAGATCCTCTTACACAGTCATCTGCATTTCTACATTGGCTCCAAGAACATACATTGGGGAAAGGACAGTGTCTTTAATAAGTTGTGCTGGCAAAACTAGATATTCATGTGCAGAAGAATGCAATTAGACCCCTATTTCTTGCCATTTACAAAAATCAATTCAAAATGGACTAAAGACTTAAACATAAGTCCCTCAAATCTGAAACTACTAGGAGAAAACACAAGGGAAATGCTTTAGTGTACTGATTTGGGCAAAGATTTTACGGTTAAGACCTCAAAAGCACAGACAACAAAGGCAAAGTTAGACAAATCGGATTGCATCAAACTAAAAAATCTTCTGTAAAGCAAAGGAAACAACCAACAGAGTGAAGAGACAACTTGGAGAATGGGAGAAAATATTTGCAAACTATTCATCTGATATGTGATGAATATTCTAATTATACCTATTTGATCATTACACATTGTGTTCATGAATCAAAATATCACACTGCACACCATGAACATGTATGATTATTATATACCAATTAAATATATATTAAAAGATATAAATAATAAAGAGTAAAAATTTAATTTTCATTTAATCTATATTTAAATTACTTTTTTTCCGGCATATTATGGGGGTACAGATTTTAAGGTTTCAATAAATGCCCATTTCCCCCCTCCCCCCAAAAGTCTGAGTCTCCAGCATGACCATCCCCCAGATGGTGCACATCTCACTCATTATATATGTATATACCCGCCCCCCTCCCCCCTGCCCAATACCTTATTACTGCAGTAACTATGTGAACACTTAGGTGCTGTTCAGTTAATACCAATTTGCTGGTGAGTATATGTGGTGCTTGTTTTTCCATTCTTGGGAAACTTCACTTAATAGTATGGGTTCCAGCTCTAACCAGTAAAATATAAGATGTGCTATATCACCATTGTTTCTTAGAGCTGAATAGTACTCCATGGTATACATATACCACATTTTATGAATCCATTCTTGGATTGATGGGCACTTGAGCTGTTTCCACAGCCTTGAAATTATGAATTGTGCTGCTATAAACATTCGAGTGCAGGTGTCTCTTTTTTTTTTTTTGTAGAGTGTCATTGGATCTTTTGGGTAGATGCCCAGCAATGGGATTACTGGATCAAATGGTAGATTCACTTGTATCGCTTTAAGGTATCTCCATATTGCTTTCCACAGAGGTTGAACTAATTTGCAGTCCCACCAGAAGTGTAGGAGTATAGAATTTTTTTATTTCCATCTTGATTTCTTTATTTATGAAGTAATCATTTAGTAGGAGGTTGTTTAATTTCCACGTTTTTGTGTAGAAATGTGCGTTTCTATTAAGGATGATTTCTACTTATATTCCACTGTGATCTGAGAAGGTACATGGTATGATTTCTATTTTTTCCCCCCTCCCCCCAAAATGATTTCTATTTTTTTAAATTTCTTGATATTTACTTTGTGTCCTAGGATATGGTCAATCTTACAGAATGTCCCGTGAGCTGATGAGAAGAACGTATATTCAGTGGATTTGGGGTAGAATGTCCTGTAGATGTCAGTCAGACCCAGTTGTTCCAAGGTTTTGTTTAAGTCCGTTATTTCTTTATTAATTTTCTGTTTGGAGGATCTGTCTTATGCCATCAGTGGGGTGTTGAAATCTCCGGTGATTATGGAGTTGCTATTAATCTATTTGCTTAGATCCAGTAAGGTTTGCTTTATGGAACTGGGTGCACCTAAGTTGGGTGCATATATATTTAAAATTGTTATCTCTTCTTGTTGAAGTGTGCCCTTCACCATTATATAATGGCCCTCTTTGTGTTTTACTACTTTTGTTGGTTTAAAAACTAAATCGTCTGAAATTAGAACTGCCACGCCAGCCTTCTTTTGGCTTCTACTTGCTTAGAATACTGATCTCTACCATTTTACTTTTAGTCTATATGCATCCTTGCAGGTTAGATGTGTTTCCTGAAGACAGCATGTACTTGGCCTGTATTTTCTGATCCATTCAGCCAACCTATGTCTCTTGAGTGGAGAGTTTAAGCCATTCACATTTATTGAGAGAACTGATAGGTAAGGTAGATTACTGTTCATTCTGTTGGGTTGGATGTTGTTGCTTTGATTTCTCTCTTGAGCCACTGTGTTATCTGGCCTTTAATCTTTGAGTTTTGGTTGTTTTTATATTCGTGAGTTTTTATTATGGTGTTTGGTGCGTAACACTGTTTTGAGTACTTCTTGTAGGGGTGGTCTTGTCTTGATGAATTCTCTGAGACTTTGCTTGTCTGAGAATGTCTTTATTTCTCCTTCATATATGAAGCTTAGTTTTGCAGGGAATAAGATTCTAGGGTGGGCATTGTTTTGTTTCAAAAGAGTGAGAATGGGGCCCCAGTCTCTCCTTGCTTGTAAAGTCTCATTAGAGAAGTCTGGTATTATTCGAATTGGCTTTCCCTTGTATGTCACTTGCTTCTTTCATCTTACAGCTCTTAGAAGGGCCTCTTTAGTTGATATTTTGGTCAGTCTGATGACTGCATGTCGTGACGTGATCCTGTTTGCATTGAATCTCCCAGGGGTCCTCTGAGCTTCTTGAACTTGTATATCAAGATTTTGAGCAAGGCCTGGGAAATTTTCCTCTATTATATCTTCAAATAGTTTGTCCAACCCTTGGGTGTTGTCCTCTTCCCCTTCTGGTAACCCTATGACCCTCACATTATCTTTCTTCACATAATCCCACAGCTCTTGTAGGCTTTGCTCTTTTCTCTTCTTTCTCTGCTCTATCTCTGTGATGGTTTTATTTAGTTGGAGGGTGTTATCTTCAATCTCTGGAATTCTTTCTTCTGTTTCATCTACCCTGTTTTTGAGACTTTCCACTGTATTTTGTAGTTCCCTGAATTGATTCTTCATTTCCAGGAGTTCAGTTAAAGTTTTCTTCGTTGTGTCTATTTCTTTAGTGAACTTTTGTTCTAGGTCCTGGTGGCTTTTTGTGGTTTCTTTGTGTTGGTTATTGAGTTGTTGTTGCAGGTCGGTGAGTGTTCTTATGATCCACATACGAAATTCCTCTTCTGTCATTTTGGTTGCCTGATTTTGGATGGTGTCCATTTCTAGGGGGCTGGTGCTCCTCCTTGGGGGTGTGTTTTCCGTTTGGTTCTTCATATTTCCTGAGTTCCTTCGCTGATTTCTTCCCATGTCGATCAGTTGTTGTTTCTTTCCTTTAGGTTTTTGTTTGGGTATTCACACGCCTTGTTTAGTTTCTCAGCCGTTAGGTGGTGTCTGTGGGTGAGATTCGACCACTCCCTGTATAATGAGTCAGTGGGTGCCATGAAAAGGCTGTGTAGGATGCCGTCCCTGTCAGTAGGTGGCGCTTGCTTGGAGGAACAGGCTATGCTGTTGATTTTGTGTCCTGTTATCAGCTCTTGTTCTGGGCGTAGCTGGGTTGGTTAAGCCTGCCCTCAGACACCACCAATGCCATTAGCAGGGGTCTAAGTTCTGTTCTCTGCTTCCAGGAAAAGCTGTCAGGGCGGGGTTGGAATGGTCCCGCTCAGCCAGAAAGTCTGCTTGTGGGGGTGAGGCTGTCTGAGACTCACAGTCTGGATCAGGCCTGGCTTCTTTCCACCCTCCACAACTCTGCAGCTACTCCTCAGCCTCCGCCAGCAGGCCAGACCACAGGCCACCAGGCCTCCCCGGATTGTCATGCTGGCTGGAGGTTCCCTGTGCAGAAACGCTGCCTGGGCTGGGGGCAGGGCCTCCCTTTGGTGGGAAGGTTGCCCTCTAGGAAGCTGATCTGTCCCTGGAGGCACACACACACATTTGTGAACAGGCAGGCTGTTCACAAATATCTCCTCTGTGCCCCAGGCAATGCTAGACCTCGGTGCACGGGATCTGGTCTGCAGGTGCGACCTCTGGGTCCCAGAGTTCAAATTGTATCCCACCAAGAAGTGGAGTTCTGGTCCCAATTCACCCACAGGGAGCCCAAGCTGTGTCTGTGTCTCTCAGCCTCTGAGTCGGCACCGTTCTCCTGGGAACACCGTGCCAGCAGCACCTGGGAGGGCTGGCGGGTTGGGAGCTCACAGTCTGAGTTCCCCTTAGTCAGTTGTAGGGTCCCAAAAGGGAAGGTCCTATTCGCTGGAGGTGCCTCCATCTGGTGGCTGTATTGTCTCTCTGGGCAGCCGCAGGTAGGGTCGGCAGAGGGGAGAAGGAGGCAATATGGTGCCTGCTGCACGGTTCGGGTCTGTGCACACGGAGGTACCCCGAGGGATTTGGGAGTCTGGTGCCACGTCTGCTACAGGCTCACCGCTAGCTGGCGGCGGCTGTCTCTGGGCTGGTGTCCGCAGGTCTCTCCACCTGCTGGGGAGCTCACCAGCAGTCCCAAATGCAGGGGAGGGGAAAGGGGATTTATCCACCTGCCCTTGCCGCTAGTCTCCAGGCTGCTCCGGTGGTCTCAGCTTCCAGTTCTCCTCTGCACCCTCCTCCCGTGGAGTCTCCTGGGGTCTCAGGTACCCATCCTTCCAGACCTCGTCTTCTGTATGCTCACCTTCTTGCTTCTTTTTTCTAATTTCTGCTAGAATCTGTCTTTTCTGCAGAGACACTCTTTATGGCGGTGTTTCGCATCCGCCATCTTGATCCTCCTCACCTAAATTACTTTTAAATAAAAGAGATTATAGGATATCCTTTCAATTGACTGATAGAATCTGAAACATTAGAGGGGTGTACCTTTCTTATTCTTTGAGTACACTTTTATAACTGTAGAGATAAAACTTAACTCATAGAGATTTATAGTAAACTGAGAGTAATACAAATAATTCCTGTCCATATAAATACAAAATGTGTCTGTGGAAAGCAATTGATTATTTTTCTGTGGATATTGGGCAGTTTTGCATATTTTTAATCCATGTATAAATTTATTTCACCATTCCTAATCTTATAATAAATGTGAGTTCTCTTTTGATTTTGCTGTCTGTATCACTTGCCCTATCATTAATTAATGAATTAAATAATTTTTGGTGTGCGTTTAGCTTAAGAATAAAAAGTACCCATTGTTTAGTATTTATTAAATAAATATTTTAATAAATAATTTATCAAAATTATATAAGTATATATAAATTATGGGCTGAATTGTGTTCCCCCAAAATTTATACATAGAAGTTCTAACCCTCAGTATCTCCAAATGTGACTGTATTTGGAGAACACTTAACTTATAACTAAGATTATATGAGGCCATTGTGTGAATCTAATACAATATAGTATCCTTACAATAGGAAATTTAATCACATAAAGAGACACCAGGGATGCATGCATGCACACAGACAAAAGGCCATGTGAGGAAAGAGCAAAAAGTTTGCTATCTTACAAGGCAAGGAGAGAAGTCCCAGAAGAAACCAAACCTGCTGACTCCTAGATCTTGGAGTTCTAGTCTCCAGAAGTTTTAGAAAATGCATTTCTGTTGTTTAAGCTACCCAGTGTGTGGTGTTTTCTTATGGCAGCCCTAGAAAACTGTGTGTGTGTGTGTTTGTGTGTGTGTATACACACATATATATATGTACATTTATACACACATATATATATGTATACACACACATATATATGTATTAGTTATAAGAGTACTTTGTACAATAGCAAAATATTAAAATCAATCTAAATAATCTTTATAGAGGTACATATAAGAATATTATGGTACATGCATACAATGTCATAATAATGAACATGTTAAAATGAGTCGAATAGTTCTACAGTTATCAAAATAAATACATATGAGGAACAAAATAGGTTTTGGATTTTCAAAATGGATGTCTAGAAACATCAGTCACCAGCTCTCCTCAGAAAGAACAAGTTTCAGGTGAATAAACATGGCCCAAGTAGAATATTGAGGGAAGAGTATCAGAACCTACCAGAGTACCCATGGGAAGAAGTTGGGGCATAGAGCAAGAAAAAACAAGATTTGGGCAGAGATCAATTCCCAAGGAATTTGTAATCCAATGGGAAGGGTAGGTTGGGGTGTTTCTTTTTTCTTCACTCACGCCTATGGAAGATTGCCAGTTTCTGAACTGTTGTTCAGCTACCCTCACAAACTCAAGCACTGTTTTGGTCAATGATTTGGGAACTTCTTAAGGGCAGAGCACTGGGCTGCCAGCCCATACACAAGCATTTACTGTTCCAACAGAACCAAGTCAAGGTGGTAGGCACCATACTGTTCATGCACCCATTTTAGGCCTCTGTCTTGTCTAGGGACTCATCCCTTCTATCTGTGTATCACTGAATCCTATGCAAACATTCCCCAGTACCCTCTCAGACTGTGGCAACCACAAACTTTTGATGGGAATGATTGGAACTATGGGATTTCCGGAGTTCTCAGTCACAGGACCAGTTGCCCCTAGGGAAACGGAAATTGCAGTGGGCCAAAATACCCCTTGGGATAAAGGAAACTAGAGCACATGCCCTCCTGGACATGAGAGCTCCCTGCTTGTGATCTGAAGATGTCTTTACTCCTTTCATTGGAAATGCTGGTGTGCAGCAGAGTCTGTGGGAGAGGAGAGTGGTTTCACCTCAGAAGACAAGTGGTGCTGGTACTCGGAAAGGAATGTAGAGACAGGACTTCTCTTTCCCCCACCAGACACTGCTGTAGACATACCTGTAACTGCTCTCATGGGGGTTTAGTGTGGGTGCACCTGGGGATAGACAGTCCTTGGCTTTTAGGGGAGGTTATACCCTCACTAACAGTATGCTCAAGGTGCTCTGTTTTGCATAGATGGTGAGGGTCATATCCCTCCCTACACATAGAGGTAGAATAATATTCGCAGCTGCCCTGCCAGAAGAATCTCAGCCTTTGGGGCTCTGCATTGCTGGATCTCCAGCAAACATTCTCTAGCACCCACTTGGACTGTAGCAGCCTCAGGGGTGAGTGGATACCTGGGGAACTGTGGGATTACCCAAGTTTTAACATTCAGAACAAGCTGCCCCTAGGTGAGAGGAGAGTGCAGCACCCTAGGGGGCCTCTTGGGACAAGGCAGACCAGAGTACGTACATACTTTCTTCCGTTCAGGGACTTCTCCCTTCCATCCACTTCTGCCAATGTAGTCATGGCTGTTCCCATGGAGGGTTGGTGGGAGAGTATTGAGGGATGGTTATTCCAAGTCATTTAGGAGTGGCTGCACCTCCAATGACAGCATACTCACCATTCGTAAACTTGCCCACCACTCCTGGATGTGCATGGAGGGTGGGGTCCATGCCTACTTGTTTAAGGAGCTATAGCTTCCTTCAGTGGAGTAAGGCAAGCCACAAAGATACCTGTTTCAGGCCGAGAGAAGTTTCACCCTGAGTCCATGTGGGTTAAGAGTTGCAGGACAGTAATTGTCTGTGACCCTCAGTTTTATTACAGCATGGAGGAAAATGACAGCATCTACTGTATGAACTGAAAGTCACCAACCCTTAAGCAGTGCTGTGACAGGAAGGAAGATTGTGTCTCTACCTACCCAGGCTGTGGATCTGGTTCAGTCTCCTCCCTTTTGCACCTACCCTTCTGATAGACAGCTTGGAACAATGCAACACAAGCTCACCAACCACCTTTGACAGGGTTATTTCTGCTCATCATTAGGGTATACTGGGATTAGCTTGGAGGCATAGTTCTGTGCAGCCTTTTCACCTCTCAAGGTGGAGCAGGAAACAAAGGATCTTGGGCATTCCAGAGATACCCTCACAACCTGAGCAAACTGAAACCAGTCACACGCCTGATGACTCCTGCTACAGCCAGCTCTTACAAATAAACACCACCTACAGGCCTTGTGGTTGAATTGCAGCCCAATGCTTTCTGCCTACAACTGCTAAGAAAGCCACCACACAAGGGCTATCTATAACCAAGGAACACATGCAGAGTCTTGGGCCCCTGTAAGTACCCCAAATAGAAGCTAAATGAGCAAAAAAACACAACCTATATTACAGGCACATCGTCAAAGGGGAAAAAAAAACTAAAATAAAATAAATAAAATGTCAAATCCAAGCAGAAGTAAATTCTAAATCAAGAAGTGACAACGAGAGGGGTGGATCAAGATGGTGGACGAGAAACACCGCCAGACAGAGTATCTCTGCAGAAAAGACAGATTCTAGCAGAAATTAGAAAAAAGAAGAAAGAAGACGAGCATACAGTGGACGAGGGCCGGAAGGAGGGGTACCTGACACCCCGGGAGACTCCACGGGAGGAGGCTGCAGAGGAGAACTGGAAGCTGAGATCGCCAGAGCAGCCTGGAGACTAGTGGCAAGGGTAGGTGGGTTAGCCGTTTCCCATCCCCTGCATTTGGGACTGCTGGTGGGCTCCCGAGCAGGTGGAGAGACCTGCGGACACCAGCCCAGAGACAGCCGCCATCAGCTAGAGGTGAGCCTGTAGCGGAACCGGCACCAGGCTCCCAAATCCCTCGGGGCACCTCCATGTGCACAGACCCGAGCCACACAGCAGGCGCCATATTACCTCCTTCTCCCCTCTGCCGACCCTACCTGCAGCTGCCCAGAGAGACAATACAGCCACCGGCTGTAGGCACCTCCAGGGAATGGGACCTTCCTTTTTGGGATGCTACAGCTGACTAAGGGGAATTCAGACTGTGAGCTCCCTACCTGCCAGCCCTCCCAGGTGCTGCTGGCACGGTGTTCCCAGGAGAACAGGGCAGACTCAGAGGTTGAGAGACATAGACCTAGCTTGGGCTCCCTGTGGGTGAATTGGGACTGGAACTCCACTCCCTGGTGGGGATACAGTTTGAACTCTAGGACCCAGAGGTTGGACCTGCAGACCGGATCCCGTGCACTGAGGTCTAGCATTGCCCGGGGCACAGAGGGGATATACGTGAACAGCCTACAATGGTGACATAGCACATCTTATATTTTCCTGGTTAGAGCTGGAACCCATACTATTGAGTGAAGTTTCCCAAGAATGGAAAAACAAGCACCACATATACTCACCAGCAAATTGGTATTAACTGAACAGCACCTAAGTGGACACATAGGTACTACAGTAATAGCGTATTGGGCAGGTGGGAGGGGGGAGGGGGGCGGGTATATACATACATAATGAGTGAGATGTGCAATATCTGGGGGATGATCATGCTGGAGACTCAGACTTGTGGGGGGAGGGGGGGAAATTGGCATTTATTGAAACCTTAAAATCTGTACCCCCATAATGTGCCGAAATAAAAATTAAAAAAAAAAAAATGTAAAAAAAAAAAAAAAAAAAAAAAAAAAAAAGAAGTGACAGCTTCTCCAGATGAGAAGGAAGCAGCGTAAGAACTCTGGAAATGGCCGGGCGTGGTGGCTCACGCCTGTAATCCTAGCACTTTGGGAGGCCGAGGCGGGTGGATTGCTCAAGGTCAGGAGTTCAAAACCAGCTTGAGCGAGACCCCGTCTCTACCAAAAATAGAAATAAATTAATTGATCAACTAAAAATATATATACAAAAAAAAAAAATTAGCCGGGCATGGTGGCGCATGCCTGTAGTCCCAGTTACTCGGGAGACTGAGGCAGAAGGATCACTCAAGCCCAGGAGTTTGAGGTTGCTGTGAGCCAGGCTGACGCCACGGCACTCACTCTAGCCTGGGCAACAAAGTGAGACTCTGTCTCAAAAAAAAAAAAAAAAAAAGAACTCTGGAAATATGAAAAGGCAGTCTTGACACAACCAAAGGATCACACTAGCTCTCTAGTATTTGATTCCAACTAAAAGGAAAATTCTGAAATGAAAGATAAAGAATTCAAAATATCGATTATAAGTAAGCTCAATGAGAAAGTTTAAACCCAACACAAAAAGCAAAAACAAAAAGAAAAACAGTACATGAACAAAAAATTTACTAATGAGATAGATATTTTTAAAAATGGTGATCTAGCACCTTTTGTATTATCCTGGATAGAGCTGGAACCCATTCTGGTAAGTGAAGTATCCCTAGAATGGAAAAACAAGCACCACATGCACTCACCATCAAATTGGTATTAACTGATCAACACTTAAGTGCACATATAGCAATAACATTCATCAGGTGTCAGGCAGATGGGAGGGGGAGGAAGGGATGGGTATATACACCTTATGAGTGTGGTGTACACTGTCTGGGGCATGGACATGCTTGAAGCTCTGACTCAGGTAGGGCAAAGGCAATATACGTAAACTAAACATTTTTACTGCCATAATATGCTGAAATTAAAAAGAAAAATAAAAGACTTAAGAAAAAAGAAAAACAGCAGTTCTGGAAATGAAGGATAAATTGATGGAACTATAAAATGCAGTTGAGGCCGGGCGCGGTGGCTCACGCCTGTAATCCTAGCACTTTGGGAGGCCGAGGCGGGCGGATTGCTCAAGGTCAGGAGTTCGAAACCAGCCTGAGTGAGACCCCGTCTCTACCAAAAATAGAAAGAAATTAATTGACCAACTAAAAAAATATATATACAAAAAATTAGCTGGGCATGGTGGCACATGCCTGTAGTCCCAGCTACTCGGGAGGCTGAGGCAAGAGGATCGCTTGAGCCCAGAAGATTGAGGTTGCTGTGAGCAAGGCTGACGCCATGGCACTCACTCTAGCCTGGGCAACAAAGTGAGACTCTGTCTCAAAAAAAAAAAAAAAAAAAATGCAGTTGAAAGCTCAAACAATAGGATAGATGGAGCCAAAGGAAGAACTCCAGAGCTTGGAAATGAGTCTTTTGAATTAACCCAGTCAGACAAATATAAAGAAAAAGGAATTATAAAAAATGAACAAAGTCTTCGAGAAATATGGGATTATGTAAAATATCCAAACCTATGAATCACAGATATTCTTGAGGGAGAAAAAGAAAAAAAATAAAAACTATGGAAAACCTATTTGAGGGAAGAATTGAGGAAAACCTCCCAAGTCTGGCAAGAGGCTTAGACATCTACATAGAAGAGGTGCAATCAACACCAGGGAGAGACATTGCAAGAAGGTGTACACCAAGGCACACATATCAGACTATCAAATGTCAACATGAAGCAAAAAATTTTTAAAGCAGCAAGCAAAGAATGTCTAACTACATATAAAAGAAAGCTCATTGGACTAACAGAAGACTTCTTAGGAGAAACCTTATAAGCCAAGAGAGATTGGGATCCTATCCTATTTTTAATCTTCTCAAAGAAAAACTGTTAGCCATGAATTTTGTATCCTGCCAAACTAAGCTTCATAAATGAATGAGAGAGAAAGTCTTTCCCAGACAAGCAAATACTAAGGGAATTTGTCACTATGAGATTGACCCTACAAGAAATGCATTTGGGAGTTCTAAAAGTGGAAAGGGAGATGCTAGCTACCATAAAAACAAATGAAACCATAAAATTCACAGGTCCTATAAAACAATTACACAATTGAGAATAAAAAGCAGTGAGGTAACATTCAACATTATGACAGCAACAGAACCTCAGAGCTAAATATTAATTTTGAACATAAACAGGATAAATGCCTCAGTTAAACAATATATATTGACAGGATGGATAAAAATACAGAATCCAAATATCTGCTGCATTCAAGAGATTCACTTAATTGGTAAGGTTTTTATCGACTCAAAGTAAAGGGGTGGAAAAGTATTCTAAAAAAAGTGGAAATCAAAAGCAAGCAGTAAATAGCAATATTTATATCAGATAAAACAGACTTTTAATCAATAACAGTGAAAAACGACAAAGCAGACCATTATAATGATAAAGGGATCAATTCAACAAGATATAGCAATCATAAGTATATATGCACCTAACACTGGAACACCCAGATTCATAAAATAAATACTACTGGACCTAAGAAATGAGATAGACAAAAACATAATAATAGTAGGTGATTTCAACAGGTTACTGACAGTGTTGGAAAGATCATCAAGACAGAAAATCAACAAAGAAACATTGGCCTTAAACTGGACTCTAGAACAAACGGACCTAACAAACATTTACAGAACATTGTACCCAACAACTTTGGAATATACATTCTTCTCATCACCACATGGGACTTGTTCAAAGCTAGACCATTTGTTAGGCCACCAAACAAGTCTCAATAAATTTTAAAAATTAAAATGATATCAAGTATATTCTCATAACATAGTGGAATAAAACTAGAAATTAATTCAAAGAGGAAATCTCACAAAACTATACAAATAAATGGAAGTAGATCAATCTGCTCCTGAATGATCTTTGGGTCAATGATGAAATCAAGATGGAACTTTAAAAATTTTTCAAAAGGAGTGCTAACAGTGTCGCTACTTATCAAAATCTCTGGGATACAGAAAAAGCACTGCTAATGTGAAAGATTATGGTGTTAAATGCATACATCAAAAAGGCACACAGGCTGGGCATGGTGGCTTATGGCTCCTATCATCTTGGGAGGCCAAGGTAGTAGGATTTCTTGAGGCCATGATTTCAAGACTAGCTTGTAAAACATAGTGAGATCATGTCTCCATAAAAATTTTAAAAATATGTAATTAGGTGGGCATGATGGCACATGCCTGTAGTCCTAGCTAAGCAGGAGACTGAGGTCTCCTAAATGCACCTAAATGTTTATCACAGCACAATTCACAATAGAAAAGACATTGATTTAACTTAACTGTCCACCAATTGATGACTGGATAAAGAAAATATGGGACACACACACACACCTTGGAATACTATTCAGCCACAAAAGAAGGAATTAATGTATTTTGCAGCAATTTGGATGGAACTGAATATTATTATCCTAATTGAAATAAATCAAGAGTAAAACAATCAAATACTGCACATTCTCACTTATAAATCAGAGGTAATCTAGGAGTATGCATAGTCATACATGGTGGAATAATAGACAGTGAAGACTCCAAAGGGGGGTTGGGTAGGAGGGCACTGAGGGATGAAAAAATACCTATTAGGTACAATGTACACTATTTTTGTGATTGGTACACTAAAAGCCCAGATCTCACCACTATATAATATATCCATATAGAAAAACTGCACTTGTACTCCCTAAATCTGTTGAAATTTTTAAAAAGAACAAAATATATTTTTAATTTTTTTATTTCAGCATATTATGGGGATACAAATGTTTAGGTTACATATATTGCCCTTGCCCCACCTGAGTCATAGCTTCAAGCGTGTCTATCCCCCAGACAGTGTGCACTGCACTCATTAGGTTTGTGTATACCCATCCCCTCTTCCCTCTCCCACCTTCCTGACACCTGATTAATGTTATTATTATATGTGCACTTAAGTGTTGATCAGTTAATACCAATTTGATGGTGAGCACATGGGTTGCTTGTTTTTCCATTCTTGAGATACTTCATTTAGTAGAATGGGCTCCAACTCTATCCACGAAAATACGAGAGGTGCTATATCACCATTGTTTTTGTGGCTGAGTAAAACTCCATGGTATACATATACCATATTTTATTAATCCACTCATGTATTGATGGCATTTGGGTTGTTTCACATTTTTCAGTTGTGAATTGTGCACTATAAACATTCCAGTGCAGATTTTTTTTTTTTATAGAATGTCTTTTATTTTGGGGGCTAGATATCCAATCATGGGATTGCTGTCTCAAATGGTAGTTCTACTTGTATATCTTTGAGGTATCTCCATATTGCTTTCCACAAGAGATTGTACTAGTTTGCAGTCTCACAGCAGTGTATGAGTGTTCCTATCTCTCTGCATCCATGACAATATTTACTGTTTTAAGATTTTTTGATAAAGGCCATTCTCACTGGAGTTAAGTGATATCTAATTGTGGTTTTTTTTTTTTTTTTTTTTTTTAACAGGTGCAATCAAAGAGCCAAAAAAAAAAAAAAAAAATGACAGATACTAAATGCAATGAGTGATCACCTGTGATCTTGGATCACAGATCACAGCTGCATTTTTTTTTTTTTATTTTGGCATATTATGGGGGTACAGATTTTAAGGTTTCAATAAATGCCCATTTCCCCCCATCCCCCCAAAAGTCTGAGTCTCCATCATGACCATCCCCCAGATGGTGCACATCTCACTCATTATGTATGTATATACCCACCCCCCTTCCCCCTCCCCCCTCCCCCCTCCCACCTGCCCAATACCCTATTACTGTAGTACCTATGTGTCCATTTAGGTGCTACTCAGTTAATACCAGTTTGCTGGAGAATATATCTGGTGCTTGTTTTTCCATTCTTGGGATACTTCACTTAGTAGTATGGGTTCCAGCTCTAACCAGGAAAATATAAGATGTGCTATATCACCATTGTTTCTTAGAGCTGAATAGTACTCCATGGTATACATATACCACATTTTATTAATCCATTCTTTGATTGATGGGCACTTGGGCTGTTTCCACAGCCTTGCAATTATGAGTTGTGCTGCTATAAACATTCGAGTGCAGGTGTCTTTTTTGTAGAGTGTCACTGGATCATTTGGGTAGATGCCCAGCAATGGGATTGCTGGATCAAATGGTAGATTCATTTGTATCGCTTTAAGGTATCTCCATATTGCTTTCCACAGAGGTTGAACTAGTTTGCAGTCCCACCAGCAGTGTAGGAGTGTTCCTCTCTCTCTGCAACCACGCCAGCATTTATTGTTTGGAGATTTTTTGATAAAGGCCATTCTCACTGGGGTTAAGTGATATCTCATTGACATTTCTCTGATGATTAGAGATGTTGAGCATTTTTAAATATATTTGTTAGCCATTAGTTGACCTTCTTTTGAAATGTTTCTGTTCATGTTCTTTGTCCACTTAAGACTTGAAACTATAATAATTCTAGAAGAAAATGTTGGAAAAGCTCTTATAGACATTGGCCTAGGCAAAGAATTTATGAAAAAGACCCCAAAGGCAATCACAGCAACAACAAAAATAAATAAATGGGACCTGATCAAATTAAAAAGCTTCTGTACAGTTTAGGAAACTATCATGAGAGCAACAGATAATCTACAGAATGGGAGAAAATATTCACATGTTACACATCTGATAAAGGGCTGATAACTAGAATATACATAAACTCAGGAAAATCAGCAAGAAAAAACCAAATGACCCTATCAAAAAGAACAAAATATTAAGTGAAAAAGCAAGTTGTGCAATGATACAAGCCAGTTAATGCTACTCATGTATATTTAAAACATATAGATTCAAAAACATAGTAGTATACATCATTCAGTAAATATGTATACACATACTGTATATTATAAAATATTAAACCATATTTTAAGTATAAAAATATTCATAATAGTGGTGTATTCTCATGAAGTTGGGAGGAGAATTGGACTGAAGTTAAAAAACAATGAGGGTCAAATAATGTTCTGCATGTTATATACATACAAAATGTGAAATAAATGGAAAATGTTTTCATTAATATAAAAATAATTTTGTTAATCCTGAAACTTGATATCATGGATGTTTCTTGCTGTTTTCTACATAATTTTCCATAAATTTTTAGTGAATATAAATATAGACAAAAATGAACCCTGACAAAACTATTTTATTATGTTCTTTTAGGAGCACTACAACTTCCCACACAGTAACTGAAAACTATGATATAATTATTGTAGAAATTTTCTTTAAGTTGTAAATTTTCCATTTGTCTGGACCTATGCTTTAGCATCATTATGCTATTTAAATGCAATGACATAAATAAAAAATAGCATTAATGGAAAAAGATAAATGGCAGTGTGACATTACTTAAGTTCAGGCCATTTTCTGAAAATATGTTTTTGTTTGTTTATATCTGTCATTTGTTGAGAATAAGGATTTTAGTTCACTCATTTCAATTCTGGTCTGATTGCTCTTGGAGTGTAAAGACAAGCCCTCTGAAATGTATAGACAAGTAGGAATTGTTAAACAGAAGAATGAGCCCTTTTGGGACTTTCACAGCTAGTTTCTACTTGGTAAGCACATGACTTCTAAATTTCTTATTGATGAAAGTAATTCATGTAATACACTAAGCCTTTTTTGAAGTTTAAAATTAGGGTTGATCTTGCTTAAAATGCAAGATTTGCAATCTACCTTAAATAAGGTGATATTGTAGTAATTTACCAACCTTTATAAAATCAATACAGTCATTTCTAGTCCATTCAGCTCTCCCAAACTTTGCATTTTTGACATTTTTGCAAAATTATCTCCTAGCATTTCTGTAGTAATTCGCATTGATTTCAATGCACTTGATCAGAGACAAAGCAATAAACTGTAGTCTCTGATGCTGCTAAAGTCAGCAGATAAGCCAGTTATGGTTTCATTTTCTATTTTTTTCTATTTTAGGCCTTTTGTTTAAGTTTTGCAACAGCAAACTTTTGTGCTCTTGAACTTCGAAACCATCTTCACACCAGTCTTGGCTGAACCATCTAAGCTAACTTCATTATACCAAATGTTAATAATTGCATTTCAATAATGGCTTTCATTAAAGTACTTCCAGGTGCTTAACACACATCAATTAAGGTACAGCACGCCCCTGTGAAGCAGGTCAGGATTATTATATCCTCTGAGGCACAATGAGGTTACTGAATGAAGGTCACGGAGCAAATTAACAATGAAGTAAGTAGTAAAAGACCCACAATTCAAACTAAATTCTTGTTTTCTCTCTTAATATAATATTATATTTTATTTTCTAAATGCTATCTGTATTTCATTTGCCTTTAATTATAAATGAAGTAGAAGGTCAATATTTCAAATACTAGAAATTTAAAATAAATAAATATATAGCTCTCTACCAAACCTGGCCAATGTAAGATTGATCAGTTATTTATTGATCATTTATAAATTTTAAAACATTACCTGAGTTTTATACTTCCTGATTGTGAAAATGATTTGAGGACACTTGTATTTTAAACATTAATGCTGATACTTATCCTTAGGAATAATGTTCTCATAAATCTACTAAACAAGAGTACATTCATCTATGTGTTAAATTGTTCCTTCTATTTACCCTGTACCTATGGAAACCAAGTCAGTAATCATGATTATATATAGTGAATAAGCTATTCACCATCATACCCAAGGAGTAAGTAAAGTAAGTACTTGATAAAGAAATAATTTCTTCTTGATGCAGTGTTTGGCACTACCTACTTGGAAAAGTATCTCCCTTTGATGTGCATTTGTTTTATTATGGAGTACTAGAACAGGATCTTGGCAAACTCAGCTGGAAAAGGACTAGAAAAGAGAAAGTAACATGATGGAAAGACATTTGTAAAGACAGTCATATGTATTCAGGCTTATGGATTGTGAATCTAGGAAGAGGAAAGCTATGGGAGATACAAAATTTTATAAAACAAGAAGTATGTGTCAAATGTATTCAGAGCCTTGAAATAGAAGCATACCATACATTGAATCTTGAAAGAAGTATCTTAGACACATTGGATATATCCATTTAAACAACATGTGATAATCATATGATGAAATGCTATTAATCATATGATAATCTATTAGATTGTAGATGTTTCAGAAAAACAATGATGTTGTGAAAGCTATTGTTCATTTCAAACACATATTATCTGGGTTGTTTATGAAGCTTATATCTTTCAAATTAGATATTGAATATTCTGTTTGTCTAAGATGATTATTTATATAGACCACTTAACTAATTTGAATAAATCACTTGGTTATTAACTATGTTGAGGCAAAGATGCACCATTTTCCCTCACAACTATGATAGTCTCTTTTATTTCCCAACCTCTCAACTTCTATATTAGATTTCTGTTATCGACCAGAAAGTTGTCTGTGTTTAGTGATTAACTATAAGAGCCATGCCTGAGGATAAACAGGCTTCTAAACCTTTGAATGTTCATTCAGTTTAAATCAACATGTAATTCATTTAAATATTCTGAATAATTTATCTTCCTGACTTTGGGGATTATGTTTATTTTTTTGTTTTAGATGTTTCATTTTAATAAAATAAATCAGTAAAGAAAGGGGAAATGGCTTTAGCATGAGAACTTAAAGGATCAGAAAACATTAATGCAGAACATGATACTTATCTTAGATATACCATGTAGACAACTTTAATGATGAAGTGATTTGGTTCTCAAAAGCCAATTTTACTCAACATGGTTTCCTTAGTACTCAATGAAAGATTACTTACTTTCAGGGAACCTAGACATTCTGGACAACTGCACAAGGAGGATGTGATAGGTTCTGGACTCTGTACAGTTTTCTTTTCATTAACATCAGGTATCTTACAAACTGCCTATTCATTGTTTTCTAATTACAGACCAAATTGGTAATGGTGAAGGGATGACAATATCTACTAAATTTATATCTTATTGAATTTCATGTTGTAAGCTCTGACTCACATTTTGAGGGGAAATAAATATGAAAAAAAAAACATGTAAAAATGCTAACCATAAATTCTCAGTAAACATAAACACGACATTTTGAGCTTTATTTAAATGGAACTGACTAAAACTCCAATGATATTGTAATATATATTTTTTAAAAATATTCTGTGGTGAGGGCACATATAAATCAGGAAAATCTACTAGCTATTACAGAAGGTGAAGGAATACTTAATAGTAAACTAACAGCAAGTGTAGTTTTCCATATTGTACTGCCTGCCAGTTATCAACAAACTAGTTTGGGCTGAATAAAGAATATGGGGAGGGAGACACTGACTACTCCTAATTCTAAATGATTAAATTTGAACTTTGTTTCTATCCTAGTGTTGAGGTAGTTATATTTTAAAGGCCAAAAAATGTAAAGGAAAATATCAAGAAGAGCTGCATATTATGTAGAAGAATGTTAATTGGATTCCCTTATTCTCTGATAAGACCTAAGTTAAAGTTGTGCATTCTATTCTGGCCATCATATGAAGATAAAATGAAATAACAGAAAGGTCATTGCCATCATATAACTGAAAACTTAACTCATATTTGCTTTTCTAACTCAATTTAAGCATCCTTTAAATAAATAAAAGAGAAGTGGTATAAAAATTTAAAAAAAGAGATAGTACAATTCACTGTCTGAAATTGTTGAGAAAATATCAAGCAAAATTGTAATCTTTATCACAGATAACTATACAGCACATATAGTTGAGTTTTTTAGAAATAAAAACTTAAAATATAAAAATACAAAGATGTAAAACAACTGCATGGGCAAAGTTCTAATAAATGAAACAGTGATTCCTCAAACCAACAGTACCCTTGTTCTATTAGCTCTAATAGGAAATTCTACTGAGACTTCTGCCAGTTACTCATTTGAAAGGACACTTAAAACATAATTGAATAATTCTTTACACACACACACACACACACACACGCCCACACACACACGCCTTTTAGGAAAGTCAGTGCCCAGGAATGTGTAATTTTTAGAATTATTGCAGTGGAATACAAAGAGGAAATCTGCTGTTGTTCACAGTATTCTTTGATATAGGAATTAGAGTAGGGCTCAATTTCCATGAGCCAGAGTAAGAATTGGCTTCTACTTCTATGCTTTCTGCATACAGATGATGCTAAAGATCATATAGTGCTAAAATTTGTCACGGACAGAGAAGAAATATGTCTCAGAAAGTGTCTCCTATTGGAAGAGAAAATTCAGACACTCAGAATCAGCTTACAGATATGGCAAAGTCACAATCCTTATTTCCAAAGCACTTATATTTTGAAGAAAGAGAGAATTAGAGACATTTAAATAGTTATACTGAATACAAGGAATGATTACTAGGTTCCAAATGAAA
This sequence comes from Microcebus murinus, assembly GCF_040939455.1. Taxonomy (NCBI): domain Eukaryota; kingdom Metazoa; phylum Chordata; class Mammalia; order Primates; family Cheirogaleidae; genus Microcebus; species Microcebus murinus. The sequence goes on from NC_134136.1 coordinate 53,900,473, forward strand.
AATATGAAGTGCTATGCAAGTAAATAAAAGAAAATTATTAATGTTGTTAATGCTGATGACCATGAGTAATGATTTCATTGAAGTGGCGACACTGGAGTAATTATTAATGGGTCCTGGAGTATGAATTTGGAAGTAATAGGTACACAAGAAGATGAAGTCAGTTGTGTGATGAATAAAATGAAGCATGAGAAGAAAAGGGAGAAAATTTCAAAACACTGGAGCATATTTAAATAAAATAATTGAACAGAAGCCACAAGGACTTGGTTAAGGAAAGTTGATGTGGATTTGTTCTCTAAAGATTCTCTGATTTCCAATCATCCCTAATATTCAGTGACCTAGGATCAGGAATAGGGTACAGGGACACTCTATTTCATCAAGGATAGGAAACCAGTCAAAGAAGCAGGCAGAATGTCAAAGACTGAGAAAATAGGGAGAATATAGGAACATGATGAACTAGGTATAATGGACGTGAAAGACTACAGGAAATTGTGGTCTAGAAAAAGAAGCATCTCAGTTTGAGTGGCAGATGAGAAATGTTACAATTGTTGCCACAAGAGAATAAGACTACAGTGAAGTGAAATGATTATCTTTAGAGAAGAGAAAATTAAGGAATTGTGGTTCCAGGGTGTCCTATGGGATATGCATATGGATATTGATTTCACCTTGGGCAGGACTCTATGCAGAAGAAAATATCATTCCTAATGCAATATGGGAGAGGCCTGGGTAAAATGATGTCACTGTGGAGGATGAGAAGGTGGGAGTGTACTTGGTTTACAGTGCAGGCTTTAAAGGAAGAGAGGAAGGAAGACGATGGAATGGTGGAAGGCAAGTGGCTGAGATGAATGAAGAGAGAAGAAGATATTGAGCAGCTTCTCTCCCCAACATAAAATCTAATAAATTTATGAAGATATAATTCTATATTAATATTATGAGATTTATTAGTTTGTTATATTGAGATCTATAAATAATTGAATTGTGTGTGTGTGCATGCATGCACATGCACGTGGTGTGAGTTGGGGGAATAGTTTTATTTTTTTCATTTTTCTTCATAAAATATCCAATTGAACCAGCCCCATTTACCAAAAAGGTTTTTACTTTCTTACTTATCTTTCATGCCAACTTGTAATAAAATGAAAGTCCATTGATGTGTGGGTTTGCTTCTGGACTAAATTCTTTTATATTTTATCTTTATGTCTCCTTGAGTAAACACCAAACCACACTGTCTTAATTATCGTAGCTTTATACTGAGTATTAATATCTAGCAAATCACCTCCTCCTACCTTTTCTTTTACTTCAAGAAAGACTTTTATTTTATTATCCTTGACACAACCAAAACATTTTTAAAAGACGTTTGTCAGTTTGCTCAAAAGGTGCATTGGAATTTGTTGTGATTGTATTGAGTCCAGAGATAAATTTTTAGAGAATTAATATCTTTAAAAATTGAGAATTCAAATCAATGAACATGGTATATGATTCATTTATTTAGATCTACACAAATTTCTCTCATTTATGTTTTATAGCTATCTGTGTTGAGATTTTCTATATATTTAATTTATTCCTTGGTACTTTGTATTTTTATATTATGGTAAGGTGTTATTTACATATATTTGAAGAAATATCTATTTTAAGTGGTATAGTTTAAAATTTCATGTTCTAAACTTTATATTTGGTATATAAATTTTTGTATATTGTCTTCATATTCTGCTACCTTGCTAAATTAAGTTATTAATTTTAACAATTTACTCATAGTATATCGCCTGTATATAATTAAAGCTTTATTTTTTCACTAAAATTACATATTTTATTGCTTTTTCTTGGCTTTTTTTATTGGCTATGAACCCATTAAAAATTATATGTAATGTAGAAGTAGTGACAGGAGAAAACATTGTTTCACTTGTTACCTTAAAGACAAAATTTCCAGCATTTCCAAATAAGTATGATGTTTGGTCTAAATTTCTGTTGGTAGTTTCTAATTAATGAAGTCCCTTTTATCAGCAGTTTCCTAAACAAATTGTTTTGTCATGATTATATGTAAAATTTTATCAAATTTCTCTGTTGTATTTGATTGAATTTGTTACATACTATTTTTTTTCTTTTATATTTCAAAGGTATGTGGTGTTTTTTTTTTTTTTTTTTTTTTTTTTACTTTTTTTAAATTTTTATTTCAGCATGTTACCGGGGTACAAATGTTTAGGTTATATATATTGCCTTTGCTCTGCCTGAGTCAGAGCTTCAAGAATGTTCATCTCTCAGATAGTGTGCACCACACCCATTAGTGTGAATATATCCATCTCCTCCTCTACCCTCCCATCTGCCGGACACCCAATGAATGTTATTACTATATGTGCACTTAAGTGTTGATCAGTTAATACCAATTTGATGGTGAGTACATGTGGTGCTTGTTTTTCCATTCTAGGGATACTTCACTTAGTAGAATGGGTTCCAGCTCTATCCAGGATAATACAAGAGGTGCTAGATCACCATTGTTTTTTGTGGAAGGTAACTTTTTGATATGACTTCTCCTTTGATACATACCCAGTAGTGGGATTTCTGGATTGCATGGTAGATCTCTGTTTAGTTCTTTGAGAAATTCCAATACTGATCCCCATAGAAGTTGTACTAATTTACATTCCCACCAAGAGTGTATACACATTCCTTTTCACAGCATCTATGCCAACATCTGTTGTTTTGGGACATTTTAATAAAGGCTGTACTTACAGGGGTAAGGTGGTATCTCACTGTGGTTTTAATTTGCATTTCCTTAGTGATTAGTTGAGCATTTTTATATGGTTTTTTGGCCATTTTTATCTCTTCTTTTGAAAAATGTCTGTTCTTATCTTTTTCCCACATTTTAATGGGCATGCTTATTACTTAATGAGTTGCTTGAGTTCCTTGTAGATTCTGAATATTAGCCCTTTGTCAGCTGCATAGTTTACAAATAGTTTTTCTCATAATTTAGGTTGTCTTTTTACTGTGTTGATTATTGCTTTTGCTGTGGAGAAGATTTTTAATTTAATTAGATCGCATTTATTTATTTTTGTTTTTCTTGCATTTGCTTTTGGGGTCTTAGTCATAAATCTTTGCCTAGGCCAATGTCCAGAAGAGGTTTTCCTAAGGTTCCTTCTAGAATTTTTATGGTTTAATTTCTTTCTCTTTTTAAATACTTTTTATTTCAGAATATTATGGGAGTACAAATATTTATGTTATACATATTGCCTTTGCCTCACTCGAGTCAGAGATTCAAGCGTGTCCATGCCCTAGACAGTGCACACCACAGCCATTAGGTGTGAATATACCTATCCCCTTCTCCCCATCTCACCTGCTTGACACACAATAAATGTTACTACTAGGGCCGGGCGCTGTGGCTCACGCCTGTAATCCTAGCTCTTGGGAGGCCGAGGCGGGTGGATTGCTCAAGGTCAGGAGTTCAAAACCAGCCTGAGCCTGAGCGAGACCCCGTCTCTACTATAAATAGAAAGAAATTAATTGGCCAACTGATATATATATAAAAAATTAGCCGGGCATGGTGGCGCATGCCTGTAGTCCCAGCTACTCGGGAGGCTGAGGCAGGAGGATCGCTTGAGCCCAGGAGTTTGAGGTTGCTGTGAGCTAGGCTGATGCCATGGCACTCACTCTAGCCTGGGCAACAAGCGAGACTCTGTCTCAAAAAAAAAAAAAAAAAAATGTTACTACTACATGTGCACTTAAGTGTTGATCAATTAATACCAATTTGATGGTGAGTACATGTGGTGTTTTTTTTTTCTATTCTTCTGATACTTCACTTAGTAGAATAGACTTCAGCTCTATCGAGGATAATACAAGAGGTGCTAGATCACCATTGATTTTTGTGGATGTTCAGTACTCCGTGATATACATACAGCACATTTTATTAGTCCACTCATGCATGCATCGATGGACACTTGGGTTGTTTCCACATCTTTGCAATTGTGAATTGTGCTGCTATAAACATTTGAGTGTGGATGTCTTTTTATAGAATGTCTTTTTTTCCTTTGGGTAGATGCCCAGTAATGAGATTGCTGGATCAAATGGTAGTTCTATTTGTATCTCTTTGAGGTATCTCCATATTGCTTTCCATAGAGGCTGTATTAGTTTGCAGTCTCACCACCAGTGTATGAGTGTTCCTATCCATACCCATTCATGCTGACATTTATTGTTTTGGGACATTTTGATAAAAGCCATTCACACCATGATTAAGTGACATCTCATTAAGGTTTTGATTTGCATTTCCCTAATGATTAGCAATGTTGAGCATTTTTTCACAAATTTGTTGGCCATTAGTCTGTCTTCTTTTGAAAATATTCTGTTTATGTCCTTTGCCCACTTTTAATGAGAATGTTTGATATTTTTCTTGCTAATTTTCCTCAGTTCTACAGAACAAGAATCTCAGGAAGAGTTCTACGTGACAAAAATCTTCCTGAGATTATTGTTATCAGCCATTTATCGGATGTGTAGCATGCAATTTTTTTCTCCCATTCTGTAGGTTGTCTAAAAAATAGTTAGTGAAAAAATAGTTAGTAAACTATCTTATGATAGTTTCCTTGGCTGTTCAGAAGCTTTTTTATTTGATGAGGTCCCATTTATTTATTTTTGTTGTTGCTGCAATTGCTTTTGGGGTCTTTTTCATAAATTCTTTGCCTAGGCCAATGTCTAGAAGAGTTTTTTCAACATTTTGTTCTAGAATTCTTATAGTTTCATGCCTTAGGTTCAAGTCTGTTATGCACCATGAGTTTATTTTTGTGAGAGGTGTAAGTTGTGGATTCTGTTTCAGTCTTCTACATATGGCTATGGTATTTACCCAGCACCATTGATTGAATAAGGATTCTTTTCCCCAGTGTACGTTTTTGTCTGCTTTGTCAAAGATCATATGGCTATATGAGATTGGCTTTATATCTGGGTTCTCAGTTCTGTTCCATTGGTCTATGGCTCTGTTCTTGTGCTAGTGCCACACAGTTTTAGTTACTATAGCTTTGTACTATAGCTTGAAGTCTTGTATGATGCTTCCCAATTTGTTCTTTTGCCTAAAGATTGCTTATGCTATATGGAGTCTATTCTGTTCCAAATGAAGCATAGAATTATTATTTTTTAGATCTGCAAAAAATGATGTTGGTATTTTAACTGGGATTGTGTTGAATCTGTAGATCACTATGGGTAGTATAGACATTTTAACAATGTTGATTCTGCTGACCCACGAGCATGTTATGGTTTTCCACCTGTTTACATCATCTGATATTTCCTTCCTCAATGTTTCATAGTTTTCCCTGTAAGAGGTCTTTCACCTCCTCAGTTAAATATATTCCTAGGTATTTCATTTTCTTTGTTGCTATTGTGAAGGGTATTGAGGCTTTGATTTGGTTCTCAGTTTGACTGTTGTTGGCATACAGGAATGCTACTAATTTCTGTATATTGATTTTGTAACCTGAGACTTTGTTGAATTTGTTTATCAATTCCAGTAGTCTCGTGGCAGAATCTTTGGGGTTCTAGATATAAGAACTCGAATGTTTATAGCAGCACAATTCACAATTGCAAAGATGTGGAAACAACCTAAGTGCCCATCAATACATGAGTGGATTAATAAAATGTTTATATATATATATATATATATATATATATATATATATATATACCATGGATTACTATACAGCTTTAAGAAACCATGGTGATATAGCACCTCTTGTATTTTCCTGGATAGAATAGGAACCCATTCTACTAAGTGAAGTGTCCCAAGAATGGAAAAATAAGCACCATGTGTACTCACCTTCAAATTGGTTTTAACTAATCAACAACTAAGTGCACATATAGGAATAACATTTATCGGGTGTTGGGCAGATGGGAGGAGGAAGGAGGGAATTGGTATATACATACATAATGAGTGCAATGTGCACCATCTGAGGGATGGACACACTTGAAGCTCTGATGGGGGTGGGCAAGGGAAATATACATAACCCAAACATTTGTACCCCCATAATACACTGAAATAAAAAAGAAAAGAAAAAGAGCATATTGTCAGCAAGAGCAATAATTTGACCTCTTCTGCCCCCATTTGGATGCCCTTGATTTCCTTTTCCTGTGTGACTGCTCTGCCTAGGACTTCCAGCACTAGGTTGAACAGAAGTGATTATAGAGGGCAACCTTGTCTGGTTCCAATTCTAAATGGGAATGCTTTCAATTTTTCCCTGTTCAGTATGATGTTGGCTGTGGGTTTGTCATATATGGCTTGTATCATTTTTAGGTAAGCCCTGTCTATGCCTATTTTATTAAGGGTTCTTATCATAAAAGGGTACTGAATTTTTTTGAATGCTTTTTCTGCATCTATTGATCTTTGTTTTTACTTGTATTTATGTGGTGAATTACATTTATATATTTGTGTATGTTGCACCATCCCTCCTTTATGATGGATTATTTTTTGATGAGCACCTGAATTAGACTTGCTAGGATTTTGTTGAGAATTATTGATTAATAAACCAAAAATCTGGTTCTTTGAGAAAATAAATAAAATTGACACACCTATTTCTAGATTTATGAGAAGCACAAAATAAAGGTCTCTAGTAAGCTCAATTAAGAAATTACAACTGATACCACAGAAATACAATGTACATCTATGAATACTACCAAAATCTCTATGCACATAAACTTGAGATCATGGAGGAAATGGACAAATTCTTAGAAACACAAGCCTCCTTAGGCCCAATCAGGAAGAAATAGACTTCCTGAACACACCAATATCAAGTAATGAAATTGAAGGAATAATAAAAAACCTTGGTTTCATACCTGAATTTTACCAGACCTACAAAGAAAAGCTGGTTCCTATCATGAACAAATTAAACCACAATATTGAGACAAAGGAATCCTCCCCAACATGTTTTATGAAGCCAACATCACCCTGATACCCAAACCAAGAAAGGATGCACTAAAAAAAATGTACACACCAGTACCCCTTATGAATATAAATGCAACAATTATATTTTAGCTTTTTTAGAAATCATTAAGAGACATATAAAATTGTATTTCTTCCCAGAAAATCATAGGGAACAAAGAGATATAATTTAATCAAAAAGAAGAAAACAAGAAAAGAAAAAGGAATATAGAATAAAAAATCATACAGAGAACTCAGTAAAATGGAAGATTTAAATCAATCAGATTAAATGTAACCAACTAAGATGTGGTTTGTCCCTTCTTATCTCACACAAAGAGGGTGAGTTGACAGCCACCTCGGTAGTCTGAATTGATGAGAACAAAAAGTCTCCCACACAAAATTTTCAACAGTATTTCCTGGCAAAATATCTCAAAATTCCAGAAATCAGATAGACTGCTCATATTCTGTTAATATGTGAATTTTAATTTGGTTCAGACATAGCACCTTTGCTAATAAAATTAGCAACTCAGTAATTTCTTGTTACTCTTTATAATCTATAGTCAAGTAACCCATAATTCAAGATCTTAAGGTGATAAGGCAGGCAAAATATTGAATATGAGAAACAAGCATATGGACTGCTGCTTAGAGAAGCCAAAACAAAAAGTTCTCTAGGAGCCATATAGCATTATGCAAATCCTGGGTACCTAAGAAAGTTGCCAAAAAGAGTGATATATATCCAAGGAAGGTGGGCAGGGGACATAAAAACAAAAACAGAAACAAAAACAAAGAAAAAACAGTACATATAAATAGGTAGTGTAACTTACTATTTAAAAAATGTGGACCCTGAGTCAGATTGGGTTTGAATACTTACATTTGACAAGGAATTCCTCTTTGGCCAAGCTCTACTCAAGGGCCTCTGATCCTTCTTCTCAGCTAGGCCCTCATCCTTAGTCTGCTAAGGCCAGTTCAGCAAGAATCCTACTGAATTTTCCATCTACTCTTTTCCTTACCCTGCTCATTGACTTTAAGTCATTAGCAGTCTCTCTTATATTCGGAACAGACAAAATTAAACAGGCAAGGACAAGATTATTTGAGACTATTGTAATAGAAAAGAGAGATTGAGTTCAGTTCCAACGCCCTCTTGGGAAAACCAGCCTGGTACATGGATGACAGAGTTCCCAGTCTTACAGGTGAATAAGAAAGGTAACTTTTTGGCTAGTCTAGGAACTTAGGATATTTTGAGGATCTTAAGAAAAGAAGAATTTACCCAAATCATTAGATACAGCAGGTTAAGTCTGGTGGCAAGCTTTTGGCTTGGCTTCCAAAAGTCAAAAGTTCAATCTCGAATACCTTATGAAAACTTCAAGCAAAGCAAACTTAAAAATCCCTAGGTGGTCAATTACCATCATTTCCACACATGTAATTAATCAGGCCAAATATGACAAGAATAAACTTATTTTTAAACAAGAATAATTTCATTTAATTATATTTTATAAAAAAAGAAGTTGGCTGTAGATAGAAATTTTGTATCTTAAAAGAAAACAAATCCTTATGAGTTATCAGATTCTAGTCTCATTTATTGTCCTTGAGTTATTTTTAACCTCTTTGTGAACTACAGTACATGGTTTTGTTACCTACCTGCAAATTGGACTGAATCCTTACATCTTGAACATTTTGCCAGTCTTTACCAAATTTTCAATTTTTATGGTTTCTTTTGGTAGCTGTCTAAAAGTATACAAACCAAACTTTCTAATTTTTTTCCATCCTTCTGACTTGGTGTATCTCAGAACTAAAATCTGACTTCCCAGATCCTTATTGGTACTCTAGGTATATAGATGTCTTTTAGTTGGGTTTTCCCCTTGGATCCAAAAAAATATTCTGTGAGATCAATCCAGATGACTTATTATAAACTTCAAAAGACTCATTACCATAGCAGATTATATGTGGGCAACCTTCATACCTAGAACTGCTGCTGTGTGGGGTACTCAGGGTATTTACTAGAACTCCACATCTTCCATGCCTCCGCTCCAGGAAATAACCATGGTTGTGGTTAATCCTATTAACCTCTTAATGTCTATGCCATAAACAAACATTTAAAATGAAAACCGGGAAATAGCACCTCTTGTATATTTCTGGATAGAGCAGGAACCCATTCTACTAAGAGAAGTATCTCAAGAATAGAGAAACAAGCACCACATGTACTCACCAGCAAATTGGTATTAATGGATCAACACCTAAGTGAACATATAGGAATAACATTTATCAAGTGTCATGAGGGTGGGAGGGGGGAGGAGGGGATGGGTATATACAACCAAACGAGTAAGATGTGCAACGTTTGGGGGATGGACATGCTTGAAGCTCTTAATCGAGGGGTGAGGGGGGCATGGGCAATATATGTAACCTTAACACTTGTACCCCCATAATACGTTAAAAGAAAAAAAAAAGAAAAGAAAATGAAAACCAAGAAACCTATAATCTATCCACATTCCACCCTCTAAAAACGCTTTGAGCCCAACATCTAAGAATCTTCTTGATTGGCTGGTGTTTGGATACAGAAACTGTATTAATAGTCTAGTCCAACAAGTAATACATGTTTTTATTTTGATATTCATAGAAATTATATTTTTATTAAATGCTTGATGGCTCACACAATCTAGAAAATATACTCTACTGCCAATTTTTAACAGATGGGTCCGTTGGTCCTTAATCAACAAAAGGTGACTGAATGAGAAATATTATCTGGAAGAAAGAATAATAACTTATTTCCTCATACAAGAGGAGGAACTAACAAGGACTCTCTCCTTATACAGGAGGAGGGAATAACAATAACCAAATTTTAGAGAAATTTAGTACCCATTGGCTATAAATCCTCCAGCTGCTTATTTGTATGTAGCATTTTATTTGATCTCTCTTTCATATTGCAATAATCTTGAATAAAGTCTTCCATGACTGCTAAAATATATTTGGTGTAATTTATTTGAGGCTTTGTCACCTAGAAGATATGTAGCCTTGGTCAAATTATTTCACTTCTGTGTGCCACAATTTCCTTATATATAAAATCAGAGTAATAATAATGCCTACAACTTATGGGTCCATGTTTATCTTGTCAGGATTAAATGAAATATTTGCAAAATGCTAAAAACAGAAAAATGGTGACAGTATATAAGAACTCAATAACCATTAGAGATTATTATGAGGACAAATTTCCAGAGTCTTATGCCCATATACCAAATAAAAGGAAAAGAATAAACAAATGGTAAAGAAATACATTAGCAAGTCATATTTATTTATTAAAATGTCTACTGATTATAACGCATTTTATTATCACCATGCTAAATGAAGAATAGAAACAAATTCAGAAAAAAAAATACAATTTGATTCTTACAGAGTGTAAATACCATATCACTAAGTACTACATTAGTAACTAGGGCTACAAGAGTGAAAAAGTTTTGTTCTTGGCCCTTGAGGAGCTCACAGTCAAGTGGGAAACATATTAGACATAAAAACAAATCTTTACAATTGAGATAACTTAAATATAAATGACCAATCAGATTTTCATTTTTAAGGAAATCATTCTGGCAGCATTAAAATGGAGAATAGCTTGGAGGACAGTAAGATATGCAGGAAGACCAATGTGTTTGTTATTACAATGATTCAGGTGAAAAATAATGAATGTCTAAATAAAGACAGTAGCAATAGCAATAAAGGAAGAGGATGTAGATCTGAGGTGTAGAATTGTCAGGTGACCTATTAGGGAAAGAGAAGCCTTGGGTATAGGTATGGCATGATGGCAACATTCCAATATGAAGGCCTGCCATGTGGAAAAGTAGTTAGACTTATTTTTTACTTCATGGTACTTAAAAAAAATCTAGAATTAAGGAGGAAAGATTATTGGTAGGCAGAGTTAGGGAATGAGAAAATTAAGCAACTTTCTCATGAAATAATTAATGTAACCGGAGGTATTTAAAATAGAGTGTGAATGAGCATTTATCCATAACTCTTGTAGAGAGTATTCATAAATTTGGCATGGAAAATCCAATAGTACTTCTCTTTTATCATTTGCCTCAGCCATGTGTCCTAATATTTCCTGAAAAGGTCTTACATTTTTCTTCCTCCGTGTCTTTGTATTAACTCGTGCTATTCCTAATGGTGAAAATCTTTCCTATGTACAGGATGAGATCTCTATCTCCCTCAAACTTACAAAAATCAACTCAAAATAAATTAAAGACTTAAATTTAAAGCCCCAAACTATGAAACTGTGATAAGAATACATAGGGAAAGTGTTTCATGACGATGGTCTGAGCGAGGGATTTTTGAATAAGACCTCAAAAGCAAAAATACACAAATGGGATTACATCAAACAAAAAAGCTTCTCTACAACAAAGAAAACAGTCAACTCAAAGTACGGAAGAAAATACTTACAAACTATGCATCTGTCAAGCGGTTAATATCCAGAATGTATATATAAGGAATCAGTCAACTCAATAGTGAAAAAGCAAATAATTTAATTAAAAAATGGGCAAAAGATCAGAATAAATATTTCTCAAAAGAAGACATAGATGGCCAACAGGTATATGAAAAATGCTCAATTTCACTAATCATCAGGAAAATGCAAAGCAAAACATTAAGATATTATATTATCCCAGTTGAAATTATAATAATCTAAAAGAGAAAAAATAATGAATGCTTATGATGATGTAGCAAAAGAGGAACTCATACACATTGTTCATGGGAATATCAATTAGTATAGCCATTATGAACAAAAAATTAAAAATATAACTACCACATGGCCCAATAATCCCAATATTGGAGATATATCAGAAGGAAATGAAATCAATATTTCCTAAAGATATCTGCATTTCCATGTTTACTTCATAATAACCAAGATATAGAATCAACATAAGTGTCCATCAACAGATGAATGGCTTAAACATTTTGTATATGTACACAATGAAATACTATTAGTCATAAAGAGGAATGAAATTCTGTCATTTGTAACAACATGGATGAAACTAGAGGACATTAGGTTAAGTGAAATAACATAAACATGGTAGGATAAAGACTACATGATCTCATTCATATGTGAAATCTAATAATTTTCTCTCACAGAAGTAGAGAGTAGAATAGCAGTTACCAAAAGCTGTGAAGGAGAGGGAGGACTAAAATGGGGAAAGGCTGGTGAACGAATTCAATGTTACAGCTAGATAGGAAGAATAAATTCTGGCGTTCTATTGCATAGTAGGGCAACTATAGCTTATAATAATGCATTGTCTATTTCAATATAGTTAGAAGAAAGGATTGTGAATGTTGTCACCACAAAGAAATGCCAAGCATTTGAGGTTATAAATAAGTTAATTACCCTGATTTGATAATTACACATGTATACGTAAATTGAAATGACACATTATACCCCATAAATTTGTACAATTATTATGTATTAATTAAAAAATAAAACAAAGAGTTATTAAAATATATAAGTATATTTATTTAAATTCCTGCATAAAGAGTAAACACTATTTATATATTTGATGTATAATACTAATTTAAAGATGGAAAAAATGTTTTAAAAGTCTGACATAATAATGTTACCGATCTATGATACAATTTTTTTTAATTTGTTGCCAAAAAATTCTTTTTTATATAATTCTTTATAAAAGCCTATAATATATTGCTTTATTATGTGATCTTGGAGAAAAGAAAATTTAAGTCTACTGTGAAATAATATTATTATTGGATACTTGGGATTTTCCATGTGTTATTACTTCCCTTTGAAAGGGGAAATATATCTTGAAAATATAACACCTAATGTTACTGTATTTGGAGATAGAGACTTTAGGAGGTAGTTATGGTTAAATAAGTTTGTAAGGGCAGAGCTCTAATCCTATACTATTTGTGTCCTTATAAAAAGAGGAAGAGAAACCACAGATCTCTTCTTCTTCTCTCTATTGCACAGAGAAAAGGTCATGTGAGGACACAATGAGAAGGAGGTTACCTGCAAGCCAGGAAGAGAGCTCTCACCAGAAACTGAACCCTGATGAAAGTCGATCTGGGACTTCCAGCCTCCAGAACTAGGAGAACATAAATTTCTACTGTTTAAGCAATGCAGACTGTGGAATTTTGTTGGCAGTCTAAGCAGACCAATATAGCATGTTTGCTCTTTCACCAATTTTGATTATCACATCTATCTCTGCTCCACTTTTCTTGTTTATCTTTTTGTATAATTGGAGAAATAAATAAAGAGACTTCCTCCGTCACTGTTCACATACTTTTCCTTTTATCTACCACGTGTTTATATTGGTTATGTTGCTTTGTAATTTTAAAAATATTCTTGCCCATTCTTAAATTAAGCAGAACATAAATGAAGTCAGAAAAGGCAGAAAGTGGTAATGAGCTATCAATAATGTTGTATTGACAGGATATGTATTTCTCTTTTAAGAAAACAGTAATATAAATTAATATTGGAAGGCAGAGTGATATCTGTAATAAAGTCAGCAAGACTTAGGAAGTCCCGTGATAGTTTAGAAAGGAAACTACTATATACTGGTTTGCTTGGTAGTTTTGTAACCTGCTGCTTACTAAGAGGGAAAGGAGATTTTCTTCAATTTTCATTATAAAATATCGCTTATTTTTTATTTTTGTAAAAACACCACCATCACAATCATAACCCACAATACATTTCTCCTGGTGGTTTAGATGTGTATTTTTTTTATACATTAAGAGAATATTTTTTATTATACTATAATGTCTTTTTTTTCAATTTTTTTTTTATTTCGGCATATTATGGGGGTACAGATTTTAAGGTTTCAATAAATGCCCATTTTCCCCCCTCCCCCCACAAGTCTGAGTCTCCAGCATGACCTTCTCCAGATGGAGCACATCTCACTCATTATGTATGTATATACCCACCCCCTCCCCCCTCCCACCTGCCCAATACCCTTTTACTGTAGTACCTATGTGACCACTTAGGTGCTGTTCAGTTAATACCAATTTGACGGTGAGTATACGCGGTGCTTATTTTACCATTCTTGGGAAACTTCACTTAGTAGTATGGGTTCCAGCTCTAACCAGTAAAATATAAGATGTGCTATATCACCATTGTTTCTTAGGGCTGAATAGTACTCCATGGTGTACATATACCACATTTTCTTAACCCATTCTTGGATTGATGGACACTTGAGCTGTTTCCACAGCCTTGCAATTATGAATTGTGCTGCTATAAACACTCGAGTGCAGGTGTCTTTTTTGTAGAGTGTCATTGGATCTTTTGGGTAGATGCCCAGCAATGGGATTGCTGGATCAAATGGTAGAATCACTTGTATCGCTTTAAGATATCTCCATGTTGCTTTCCACAAGGTTGAACTAGTTTGCAGTACCACCAGCAGGGTAGGAGTGTTCCTCTCTCTCCGCAACCACGCCAGCATTTATTGTTTGGAGATTTCTTGATAAAGGCCATTCTCACTGGGGTTAAGTGATATCTCATTGTGGTTTTGATTTGCATTGCCCTGATGATTAGAGATGTTGAGCATTTTTTCATATGTTTGTTGGCCATTCTTCTGTCTTCTTTAGAAAAGTTTCTGTTCAAGTCCTTTGCCAACATTTTAATGGGGTTATTTGATTTTTTCTTCCTAATTTTCGTGAGTTCTAAGTATATTCTAGTTATCAGTCTCTTATCGGATGCATAGGATGGAAAAATTTTCTCCCATTCTGTAGGTTGTCTGTTTACTTTCATGACTATTTCTTTGGCTGTGCAGAAGCTTTGTAGTTTGATCATGTCCCATTTATTTATTTTTGTTGCTGCTGTGATTGCCTTTGGGGACTCCTTCATAAACTCTTTGCCCAGGCCGATGTCTAGGAGAGTGTTTCCAACTTTTTCCTCTAGAGTTCTAATCGTTTCATACCTTAGGTTTAAGTCTGTTATCCAGCGTGAGTTGGTTTTTGTGAGAGGTGAAAGGTGTGGGTCCTGTTTTAGCCTTCTACAGGTGGCTATCCAGTTTTCCAGCACCATTTATTGAAAAGGGATTCTTTTCCCAAGCGTATGTTTTTGTCAGCTTTGTCAAAGATAAGATGGCTATATGAGGATGGTTTTATATCAGGATTCTCACATCTGTTCCACTGGTCAATATTCCTATTTTTGTGCCAATACCATATTGTTTTAATTACTACAGCTTTGTAGTATAGTTTGATATCTGGCATATTAATGCCTCCCATTTTGTTTTTGTTGCCTAGAATTGCTCTTGATATTCGGGGTCTTCTTTGGTTCCATATGAAGCGTAAAATTATTTTTTCTATATCTGTGAAGAATGCTGATGGGATTTTAATAGGTATTGCATTGAATCTGTAGATCAGTTTGGGTAGTATAGACATTTTGATGATATTGAGTCTGCCGATCCACGAGCATGGTATGGATTTCCATCTGTTTACATCCTCTGCTATTTCCTTCCTCAGTGTTTCATAGTTCTCCCTGTAGAGGTCTTTTACGTCCTTGGTTAAGTATATTCCTAGGTACTTTAATTTCTTTGTTGCTATTGTGAAGGGAATTGAGTCTTTGATTTGGTTCTCAATGAGATTGTTGTTGGCGTATATGAATGCCTCTGATTTCTATGTATTGATTTTGTATCCTGAGACTTTACTAAATTCATTGATCAGGTCCAGGAGTTTCTTGGCTGAATCCTTGGGGTTTTCTAGATACAAACATATCATCAGCAAACAGTGAAAGTTTGCTCTCTTCTGCCCCTATTTGGATACCTTTGATTCCATTTTCCTGTCTGATTGCTGTAGCCAAGATTTCCAGTACTATTTTGAACAGAAGTAGAGATAGTGGGCAGCCTTGTCTGGTTCCAGTTCTAAGTGAGAATGATTTCAATTTTTTCCCATTCAGTACGATGTTGGCTATGGATCTGTCATATATGGCTTGTATCATTTTTAGGTATGTCCCTTCTATGCCTATTTTCTTAAGTGTTCGTATCATGAAAGGATGTTCAATTTTGTCAAAAGCTTTTTCTGCATCTATTGAAAGAATCATGTGGTCTTTGTTTTTGCTTCTGTTTATGTGGTGAATTGCATTTATAGATTTACGTATGTTGAACCATCCCTGCATCACTGCGATGAAGCCCACTTGGTCGTGGTGGATTATTTTTTTGATAAATGTCTGGATTCAATTAGCTAAGATTTTATTGAAAATTTTTGCATCTATATTCATTAGGGATATTGGTCTGTAGTTTTCTTTTTTTGTTGCATCCTTTCCTGGTTTTGGTATCAGAGTAATATTCGCTTCATAAAAGGTGTCGGGGAGGTTTCCGTTCTCCTCGATGTTGTGGAATAGTTTCTGCAAGATAGGTACTAGTTCCTCTTTGTATGTCTGGTAAAATTCAGGTGTGAAGCCATCTGGAACGGGACTTTTCTTCTTAGGGAGATTTTTAATTGCTGTTTCTATTTCAGCTGTTGAGATTGGTCTGTTCAGGGAATCTATTTCTTCCTGCTTGAGCATAGGGAGGCTGTGTGTTTCTAGAAATTTGTCTATTTCCTCCACATTTTCCAGGTGTGTGCATAAAGATTTTTGTAGTATTCATAAATTGTATCTTGTATCTCTTTGGGATCAGTTGTGATATCTCCTTTTTTATTCCTGATGGAGCTTATTAGAGATTTCTCTTTTCTGCTTTTCGTTAGCTTAGCCAGTGGTGTGTCAATTTTGTTTATTTTTTCAAAGAACCAACTTGTTGTTTTATTCATCTCCTGAATAGCTTCACTGTTTTCAATTTCATTTAGTTCTGATTTGATCTTGTTGATTTCACTCCTTCTGCTTGGTTTGGGGCTGGTCGGTTCTTCTTTTTCCAGCTCTTTGAGTCGTTTCATTAGATTGTCTATTTGTGATCTTCTTGTCTTTTGGTTATAGGCATTTATGGAGATAAACTTTCCTCTCAGAACTGCTTTAGCTGTGTCCCAGAGGAGGTGATAACTTGTCTCTCCATTGTCATTTTCTTCATGGAACTTTTTTATTTCCGTCTTGATTTCTTCATTTATGAAGTAATCATTTAGTAGGACGTTGTTTATTTCCACATTTTTGTGTAGAAATGTGAGTTTCTGTTAGGGTTGATTTCTACTTTTATTCCACTGTGATCTGAGAAGGTACATGGTATGATTTCTATTTTTTTAAATTTCTTGAGATTTTCTTTGTGTCCTAGGATATGGTCAATCTTAGAGAATGTCCCGTGAGCTGATGGGAAGAACGTATATTCCGTGGATTTTGGGTAGAATGTTTTGTAGACGTCTGTCAGACCCAATTGTTCTGGAGTTTTGTTTAAGTCCATTATTTCTTTATTAATTTTCTGTTTGGAAGATCTGTCTCCTGCCGTCAGTGGGATGTTGAAATCTCCGGCGATTATGGAGTTGCTATTAATCCATTTGCTTAGCTCCAGTAAGATTTGCTTTATGAATCTGGGTTCACCTAAGTTGGGTGCATATATATTTAAGATTGTTATCTCTTCTTGTTGGACTGTGCCCTTCACCATTATATAATGTCCCTCTTTGTCTTTTACTACTTTTGTTGGTTTAAAAACTAAATCGTCTGAAATTAGAACTGCCACACCAGCCTTCTTTTGGCTTCTATTTGCTTGGAATATTGATCTCCACCCTTTTACTTTTAGTCTATATGCAACCTTGCAGGTTAGATGTGTTTCCTGAAGACAGCATATACTTGGCCTGTATTTTCTTATCCATTCAGCCAGCCTATGTCTCTTGAGTGGAGAGTTTAAGCCATTCACATTTATGGAGAGAACTGATATGTAAGGTAGATTACTGATCATTCTGTCGGGTTGGATGTTGTTGCTATGATTTCTGTCTTGAGCCATTGTAATATCTGGCCTTTAATATCTTTGGGGTTTGGTTGTTTTTATGTTCGTGGGTTATTATTATGATGTTCCGTGCGTAACGCTGTTTTAAGTACTTCTTGTAGGGCTGGTCTTGTCTTGGTGAATTCTCTGAGCCTTTGCTTGTCTGAGAATGTTTTTATTTCTCCTTCATATACGAAGCTTAGTTTTGCAGGGAATAATATTCTAGGCTGGGCATTGTTTTGTTTCAAAAGAGTGAGAATGGGGCCCCAGTCTCTCCTTGCTTGTAAAGTCTCATTAGAGAAGTCTGATGTTATTCGAATTGGCTTTCCCTTGTATGTTACTTGCTTCTTTTGTCTTACAGCTCTTAGAAGGGCCTCTTTAGTTGATACTTTGGTCAGTCTGATGACTGCATGTCGTGACGTCTTCCTGTTTGCGTTGAATCTCCCAGGGGTCCTCTGAGCTTCTTGAACTTGTATATCAAGATTTTGAGCAAGGCCTGGGAAATTTTCCTCTATTATATCTTCAAACAGCTGTCCAACCCATGAGTGTTGTCTTCTTCCCCTTCTGGTAACCCTATGACCCTCACATTAGGTTTCTTCACATAATCCCACATCTCTTGTAGGCTTTGCTCTTTTCTCTTGTTTCTCTGCTCTATTTCTGTGACTGATTTATTTAATTGGAGGGTGTTCAAGCTCTGAGAATCTTTCTTCCATTTGATCTACCCTGTTCTTGAGACTTTCCACTGTATTTTGTAGTTCCTTGAATTGATTCTTCATTTCCAGGAGTTCGGTTAAACTTTTCTTCATTGTATCTATTTCTTTTTCCATATCCTGGAGGCTTTTTGTGCTTTCTTTGTGTTCATTATTTAGTTGTTGTTGCAGCTGGGTGAGTGTTCTTATGATCCACATACGAAATTCCTCTTCTGTCATACTGGTTGCCTGATTTTGTTTGGTGTCCGTTTCTAGGGGGCTGGTGCTCCTCTTTGGGGGTGTATTTTCTGTTTGGTTCTTCATATTTCCTGAGTTCTTTTGCTGATTTCTTCCCATGTCGATCAGTTGTTGTTTCTTTCCTTTAGGTTATTGTTTGGGTATTCACACACCTTGTTTAGTTTCTGAGGTGTTAGGTGGTGTCTGTGGGTGAGATTGTACCACTCCCTGTATATTGAGTCAGTGGGTACCATGGAAAGTCTGTGCAAGATGTCGTCCCTGTCAGTAGGTGGCGTTTGCTTGGAGGAGCAGGCTATGCTGTTGATTTTGTGTCCTGTTATCAGCTCTTGTTCTGGGTTGGCTGGGTTGGGTAAGCCTTCCCTCAGGCAGTTAGCAGGGGTCAAAGTTCTGTTCTCTGCTTCCAGGAAAAGCTGTCAGTGTGGGGCTGGAATGGTCCCGCTCAGCTAGAACGTCTGTGTGTGGGGGTGGGACTGTCTGAGACCCGCAGTCTGGAGCGGGCCTCGCTTCTTTCCATCCTCCCCAACTCTGCAACTACTCCTGGGTCTCTGCCAGCAGGCCAGACCACAAGCCACCAGGCCTCCCCGGGCTGTGATCCAGGCAGGGAGGTTCCCTGCACAGGAACGCCACCTGGGCTGGGTGCACGGCCTCCTCCTGGGATGATGGTTGCCCTCTAGGATGCTGATCTGCCCCTGGAGGCACACACACCTCAGTAGGCTGTTCACGTATAACCCTTCTGTGCCCCGGGCAATGCTAGCCCTCGGTGCAGGGGATCTGTTCTGCAGGTCCGACCTCTGGGTCCCAGAGTTCAAACTGTATCCCCACCAGGGAGAGGAGTTCCAGTCCCAATTCACCCACAGGGAGCCCAAGCTGTGTCTATGTGTCTCAGCCTCTGAGTCGGCACCGTTCTCTTGGGAACACCGTGCCAGCAGCACCTGGGAGAGCTGGCGGATAGGGAGCTCACAGTCTGAGGGCCCCTGAGTCAGGTGTAGGGTCCCAAACGGGAAGGTCCCGTTCCCTGTAGGTGCCTCTGGCTGGTGGCTGTATTATCTCTCTGGGCAGCTGCGGGTAGGGTCAGCGGAGGGGAGGAGGAGGCAATATGGTGCCTGCCGCGCCGCCCGGGTCTGTGCACACGGAGGTGCCTGGAGAAAGTTGGGAACCTGGTGCCATGTCTGCTACAGGCTCACCGCTGGCTGGCGGGGGCAGTCTCTGGTCTGGTGTCCGCAGGTCTCTCCACTCGCTGGGGAGCCCACCAGCAGTCCCAAATGCAGGGGAGGGGAAACAGCAAATCCACCTACCCTTGCCGCTGTTCTCCGGGCTGCTCCGGTGGTCTCAGCCTCCAGTTCTCCTCTGCAGCCTCCTCCCGTGGAGTCTCCCGGGGTGTCAGGTACCCCTCCTTTCATCCCTCGTCCGCTGTATGCTTGTCTTCTTGCTTCTTTTTTCTAATTTCTGCTAGAATCTGTCTTTTCTGCAGAGACACTCTGTCTGGCAGTGTTTCTCGTCCGCCATCTTTACCCTTCAATAGATGTGTATTTTAATATTTTATGGACAATTAAATCTCTATATACTGAAACAACTTCTATCAGAAGTTTCCATCATTTTCAAAGATAGGCCAAATTCAAAAGTACAGGAGTCAGATTCTAGATTCACTCTGTTATTGGATAGCTGCCTACAACCTTCTTTCATCCACGAACAAAAAAGAAAATATTTACTATGTCACTCATATGTATGAGACTTTATGGGGTAAAGGTAAAGCAAGCAACATTTCCAAGATTGGAGTAGAGCTGGAATCAGAAGAATTTGAAAATACAATGCAATGTTCTCAAATACGTAATATGTGAATCTAGTGTTTCTATCACATTTTTTTGTTCTGAGGCCAAATACCAACTTAGTTCCAATTGATGGTTAAGTTTAGTGTGAATCTCAAAAGGATTCTAAAATGTATATGTTTTCCATTGCTATACAAAAATTTACCAGAAACAGAGCAGTTTAAAACATACCATTTTTTTTTGGCTCATAGTACTGTGGGGCATAAATCCAGATGGGCTCACCTGGTTTTACTACTTAGGGTACCACAAGGCCTAAGTCAAATTGTTAGCTGGATAGGCTGTTACCTGAAGGCTCTGGGAAGAGTTCACCTATAAACTCTTCAGCTTGTTTGCAGAATTCAGGCCCTTGCAGTTGTAGGACTGAAGTCCTCATTTTCTTGCTAACTGGCAGGAAGGGACCACTCTCCTCTCCAAGAGGGAAATATCAGGTCTTTGTCCCATCATCCCTTCCTTCTAAGCAATAAAAAACCTCTTTAGGTCAAATTCCTCTCACACTTTCAGTTTTTTTCTAAATTTGTCCAAAGAAAACTCTATGATTTTAAAAAGCTCATGTGAAAGATTAGACCCACCCAAATAATAGCCCAATCTTAATTACATCTGCAGAATGCCTTTTGTCAGGTAATATGATATAATCATGGGATTAACACCTTGGGGACTGAAGTCATAAAACCTGTCTTAGAATTCTATCACATGAAACAAGGAAATAAAAGTAAAGAAAAGCAATAAAGGAGAAAAACAAAGTAAAACAAACTTAAAGTGAATACAAACTAAAAACAGTTCAAATTTTAGATTTATGGAAAATGATAATATTTGGAAACAGGTAAAATATATATTTTTGTAAACACTCATGGGCTAAGCTAAACATTAAATGATTTTGAAATTGACAAGCATAGTAAATCAAGATTTATTCTCAATTTGGAATCTACCAGAAAAATTAGTAAATTGGTGATAATTGTCTAAGAATATATTAATTTATCAATAAGAGAATGAATGATTCTCCTGCTAGTTTAGTGTACAGAATGAGATAAGGAGCCAGACTGGCATATAGAGATCCAATTGTTAATTTCAAGTTTGATTGGAAATGTAGAAAGTAAAAACAAAAAAAAATAATTATAGTCACACAAAATAATAACAACACTGTTCATTATTAAAGAGGGGAAATGATGAAGATAAGAAAACACTAAGACAAAAAGTAAGTTATTAGCTGGGGAAGTTTTCTGTTTTTCTATCCCTTTATGCATAAAGAATGTTCATATATATTTAACATTTCTAACACACTTTTACACATGATTTTAGTGTGTGGCATGACACCACTATCTCTTATAAGAGTTGCCAGATCTGAGAATAAGAGGGGGCAGAGCAAGATGGTGGACGGGAAACATTGCCAGACAGAGTGTCTCTGCAGAAAAGACAGATTCTAGGAGAAAGTAGAAGAAGCAAGCAGATGAGCATACATTGGCCAAGGGTCGGAAGGAGGGGTACCTGAGACCATAGGAGACTCCACAGGAGGAGGTTGCGGAGGAGAACTGGAAGCAGAAACCTCCTAAGTAGCCTGGAGACCAGCAGCAAGGGTAGGTGGAGCAGTTAACTTTCCCCTCCCTTGCATCTTGGACTGCTCATGGGCTCCCCAGGGGTTGGAGAGACCTGCGGACACCAGCCCAGAGATGGCCACCACCAGTGAGCACTAAGCCTGTAGCGGACGTGGCACCAGGCTCCCAACTCCCTCAGGGCATCTCCGTGTGCATAGACTTGAGCCACACGGCAGGCGTTATATTGCCTCATTCTCCCCTCCTCCGTTCCTATCTGAGGCTGCCGAGAGAGACAATATAGCCACCAGCCGGAGGCACCTCCAGGGAATGGGACCTTCCCTATTGGGGCCCTACAGCTGACTGAGGGGAACTCAGATAGTGAGCTTCCTACCCACCAGGCTTCCAAGGTAATGCTGGCCCGGCAATCCCAGGAGAAAGAGGCAGACCCTGAGGCTGAGAGACATCAACCCAGCTGGGGCTCCCCATGTGTGAATTAGGACTGGCACTCCTCTCCCGGGTGGGGATAGAGATTGAACTCTGGGGCCCAGAGGTCACACCTGCAGACCAGATCCTGTGCACCCAGGTCTCACATTGCCCTGGCCACAGAAGGGATATATGTGAACAGCCTACTGAGGAGTGTGTGCCTTCAGGGGCAGATCAGCATCCTTGAGGGCAACCCTCCTCCCAAAGGGGGGGAGTGCACCCAGCCCAGGTGGTGATCTTGTGCAGGGAACCTCCTGGCCAGCGTCACAGGCAGGGGAGGCCCGGTGGCGTGAGGTCTAGCCTGCTAGCAGAGGCCCAGGAGTAGCCATGAAATTGGGGAGGGTGGAAAGAAGCGAGGCCAGCTCCAAACTGTGAGTTTCAGACAGACCCACCCCCACACACAGACTTCCTGACTGAGCAGGGCCATTCCAGCCTCTCCCTGACAGCTTTCCCTGGAAGCAGAAAACAGAACTTTGAGCCCTGCTAATAGTATTGGTGGTGCCTGAGGGCAGACTTACACAACCCAGCTCTGCCCAGACTCACTCCCAGACCAGTCTTCACTGATGGGGAGAAAAGGACACACATGGAAGTCCCATGGCCCCACCAACCACCTGAGGCACTAGAGTGCCTCTCCAGAGGAACAAGAACTGGATACAAGACCCAAACACAACACTGTAGCCTGTACCTCCGAGCGAGAGCCACCTACTTACAGGGAGGACATTCTGCACACTCTTTTGACGGCACCTACTGACTCATCATACACGGTTTGGTCGAATCTCACCCACAAGCAGCACCTACGGGCTCAGAGACTAAACAGGGCACATGAATACCCAAACAAAAACCTAAAGGCAAGAAGCAAAAACTGATACAGATGGGAAGAAATCAGTGAAGGAAATGTGGAAATATGAAGGACCAAACGGAAACCACACCCCCAAAGAGGAGCAACAGCCCCTTATAAATGAACACCAACCAAAATCAGACCACCAAAATGACAGAAGAGGAATTTTGAAGTGGATTGTAAGGAAATTCAACAACCGGCAAGAACAATTGGATAACCAACACAAAAAAAAAACAAAAAAAAAAACACAAAAAGACTCCAGGACCTGGAACAAAAATTGAAGAAATTGAAACAATGAAGAAAAGTTTAACCAAACACCTGGAAATGAAGAATCAATTCAGGGAACTACAAAACACAATGGAAAGCCTCAAGAACAGGGTAGATCAAACAGAAGAAAGAATCTCAGAGATTGAAGATAACACCTATCAATTAAATAAATCAGTCACAGAGATAGAGCAGAGAAACAAGAGAAAAGAGCAAAGGCTACAAGAGATATGGGATTATTTGAAGAAATCTAATGTGAGGGTCATCATAGGGTTACCAGAAGGGGAAGAAGAAAACACTCAAGGGTTGGACAAGCTATTTGAAGATATAATAGAGGAAAATTTCCCAGGCATTTCTAAAAATCTACATATACAATTCAAGAAGCTCAAGGGACCCCTGGGAGATTCAATGCAAACAGGAAGACATCATGACACACAGTCATCAGACTGACCAAAATATCAACTAAAGAGGCCCATCCAAGAGCTGTAAGATGAAAGAAGCAAGTAACATACAAAAGAAAGCCAATCCTAATGACACCAGACTTCTCTACTGAGACTTTACAAGCAAGGAGAGACTGGAGACCCACTTTCACTCTTCTGAAACAGAACAATGCCCAGCCTAGAATCTGATTCCCTGCAAAACTAAATTTTGTATAAGAAGGAGAAATCAAGACATTCTCAGATAAGCAAAAACTGAGGAAATTCACCAAGACAAGACTAGCCCTTTAAGAAGTACTCAAAACAGTGTTACCCACGGATGAGCACAATAAACACTCACAAATATAAATCTACTCAAAGCTAAAGATCAAAGCCCAGATACCACAATGGCTCAAGAGAGAAAACAAAGCAACAAAGTTCAACCCAACATAATGAACAGAAATCTGCCCCACCTATCAGTTATCTCAATAAATGTGAATGGCTTTAACTCCCCACTCAAGAGACATAGGCTGGCCGAATGGATAAAAAAAACACAAGCCAAGTGTCTGCTGCCTTCAGGAAACAGATCTAAGTTGCAAGCATGCAGTTAGACTAATGGAAAATGGGTGGAGAACAATATTTCAAGCAAATGGAAGCCAAAAGAAAGCTGGTGTGGTGGTGCTGATTACAGATAACTTAGTTTTTAAATCAACAAAAGTAATAAAAGACAAAGAAGGTCAATATATAATGGTGAAGGGTACAGTTCAACAAAAATATATAATGATTCTAAATATATATGCATGCAACCTTGTTGCATCAGATTCATAAAGCAAACTCTACTTGATCTAAAAAATGGATAAACAAGAACACCATAATAGTTGGAGACTTTAACACCCCACTGACAGCACAGGACAGATCCACAAAACATAAAATCAACAAAGAAATAATGGATGTAGACAGAACTCTAGAACAAATGGGCCTGACTGACATTTACAGGACATTCTACCCCAAAACCACTGAATATACATTCTTTTCATAAGCACATGGGTCATTCTCTAAGATTGACCATAACCTAGGACACAAAGCATGTCTCAAACAATTTAAAAAAATAGAAATTATACCATGTATCTTTTCAGACCACAATGGAATAAATGTAGAAATCAATCCTAACAGGAGTTCTCATTTCTATGCAAAGTCATGGAAACTAAACAACCTTCTTCTGAATGATCACTTCATAAACGAGGAAAGCAAGATGGAAATCAAAAGATTCTTTGAACTAAATGACAAAGGTGAGACAAGTTACCAAAACCTGTGGAACACAGCTAAAGCAGTCCTGAGAGGCAAGTTTATTTCCATAAATGCCTATCTCCAAAAGTTGAAATGATTACAAATAATCAAACTAATGAATCGTCTCAAAGAGCTGGAAAAAGAAGAACAGACCAACCCCAAACCCAGCAGAAGAAGTGAAATCATTAAGATCAAATCAGACTAAACGAAACACACAACAGGGAAACTATACAGAAGATTAATAAAACAAAAAGTTGTTTCTTTGAAAAAATAAAGAAAATTGACACACCATTGGCTAGACTAAGGAAAAGCAGAAAAGAAAAATCTCTAATAAGCTCCATCAGGAACAATAAAGGGTAAATTACAACTGATGCCACAGAGATACAAGATATATTTATGAATACTACAAAAACTTCTATGCACAGAAACTGGAAAATGTGGAGGAAATGACAATTTCTTAGAAACACACAGCCTGCCTAGGCTCAACCAGGAAGAAATAGAATTCCTGAAGAGACCAATATCAAGTACTTAAATTGAAATAGCATTAAAAATCTTCCTAAAAAGACAAGTCCTGGACCAGATGGTTTCACTCCCAAATTTTACCACACCTACGAAGAAGAACTGGTGCATATCCTGAAGAGATTATTCCACAACTCTGAGAATGATGGAATCCTCCTGAACACATTTTATGAAGCGACTATAACCCTGATACCCAAACCAGGAAAGGATGCAACAAACAAACAAAACTATAGACCAATATCTTTTATGAATATAGATGCAAAAATTCTCAACAAAATCCTAGCCAATTGAATCCAGGTGCTTGTCAAAAAAATAATCCATCACAACCAAGTGGGCTTCATCCCAGGGATGCAGGGATGGTTCAACATACATAAATCTATAAATGTAATTCACCATATAAACAGAAGCAAAAACAAAGACCATATGATCATCTCAATAGACGCAGAAAAGCAGTTGACAGAATTTAACACACTTTTATGATAAGAACACTGAACACAATAGGCATAGATGGGGCTTACCTAAAAATGATACAAGCCATATATGACAAACCCACAGCCAATATACTGAATGGGGAAAAATTGAAAGTATTCCCACTTAGAACTGGAACAAGACAATGTTGCCCACTATCTCCACTTCTATTCAACATAGTGCTGGAAGTCCTTGCTACAGCAATCAGACAAGAGAGCGGAATTAAGGGTGTCCAAATGGGAGCAGAAGAGATCAGACTCTCACTTTTTGTTGATGAAATATTATACCTAGAAAATCCCAAGGACTCAACCAAGAGAATCCTTGAACTGATAAATTAATTCGGTACAGTCTCAGGATACAAAATCAACACACAGAAATCAGAGGCATTCACATACGCCAACAACAATGCAAGTGATAACCAAATCAAAGACTCAATTCTCTTCAAAATAGTAACAAAGAAAATAAAGTACCTAGGGATATATTTAACTAAGGAGGTAAAAGACCTCTACAGGGAGAACTTATGAAACACTGAAGAAAGAAATAGCAGAGGATGTAAACAGGGGGAAGAATATACCATGTTCATGGGTCAGCAGAATCAACATTGTTAAAATGTCTATACTCCCCTAGGTGACCTACAGAGTCAATGCAATCCCTATCAAAATATCATCATCATTTTTCACAGATATAGAAAAAATAATTTTATGCTTCGTATGGAACCAGAGAAGACCCCATATATCAAAATCAATCCTAGGCAACAAAAACAAAATAGGAGGTATCAATTTACCAGATTTCAAACAATTCTACAAGGCCATAGTAATTAAAACAGGTTTGAACTGGCACAGAAACAGGGACATTGACCAGTGGAACCGAACAGAGACCCCAGATATAAAACCATCCTCATATAGCCATCTAATCTTTGACAAAGCAGACAAAAACATTCACTGGGGAAAAAATCCTTATTCAATAAATGGTGCTGGGAAAACTGGATAGCCATGTGCATAAGACTGAAACAGGACCCACTCCATTCACCTCTCACAAAAATAAACTCATGGTGGGTAATAGATTTGAACCTCAATTGTGAAACTATTAGAATTCTAGAGGAAAATGTTGGAAATACTCTTCTAGACATTGGGCTAGGCAAAGAATTTATGAAGAAGACCCCAAAGGCAATCACAGCAGCAACAAAAATGAATAAATGGGACCTGATCAACTAAAAAAGCTCCTGCACAGCCACAGAAATTGTCAAGAGAGCAAACAGACAACTCACAGAATGGGAGAAAATTTTCGCAAGCTACACATCCGATAAAGGGCTGATAACTAGAATCTATTTAGAACTTAGGAAAATCAGCAAAAAAAAAAAAAAAAAAAAAAAAAAAATCAAACAACCCTATCAAAAAGTGGGCAAAGGACCTGAACAGAATGTTTTCAAAAGAAGACAGAATAATGGCCAACAAACATGAAAAAATGCTCAACATCTCTAATCATCAGGGAAATGTAAATCAAAACTGCAATGGGATATCACTTAACTCCAGTGAGAATGGCCTTTATCAAAAAGTCCTCAAACAATAAATGTCAGTATGGATGAGGAGAGATAGGAACACTCCTACACTGCTGGTGGGACTGCAAACTGGTTCAGCCTCTGTGGAAAGCAATATGGAGATACTTCAAAGTGATACAAATAGATCTACCATTTGATCCAGCAATTCCTCTACTGGGCATCTACCCAAAAGATCAAATGACACTCTACAATGGGACACCTGCACTTGAATGTTTATAGCAGCACAGTTCATAATGACAAAGGTGTGGAAACAACCCAGGTGCCCATCAATACATGAGTGGATTCATAAAATTTGGTATATGTATACCATGGATTACTATTTAGCTTTAAGAAACAATGGTGATATAGCACGTCTTGTGTTTTCCTGGATAGAGTGGAACCCATTCTACTCAGTGACATATCCCAAGAATGGATAAACAAGCACCACATGTACTCATCAGTAAATTGGTATTAACGGATCTGCACTTAAGTTTATATATAGGAATAATATTTATTGGGTGTCGGGCTTCTCGGAGGGGGAAGGGGGGCATGGGCAATATACATAACCTTAACATTTGTACCCCCATAATATTCTGAAATAATAAAAAAAAGAGTTGCCAGGTCTTTTTAAATGCCAGCTGTAATCAAAAGGCTTTACTTTTAAAAAAATCATTTGTCCTTGCAACATGTGAGAAGGTGTAAGCTTCACAATGCAATTCATCAGATGTCTGTTTCAAACAGGCAGTTCTTACCTTTTCACTAAAGGAAGATTTTTGTCCTTGTAACTTGATTTATTTTACTTATATTATTGTCATTGTTCTAACAAAATATTTTAAATATTATATTGGTGTACTGTCCAATGGGAAGGGCTTCATGTTAAAAAATTAAATTACGAGTTGGGACTTTTTACCTACTCTTTGATTACATTCATATGCCCTTCTTTGATAAACAACATTTTGGTGACAAGGAACAGATTAGAGAAGGTCTTTCGAGTGTTGGAGTTGGGGGTGAGGTGTTACTATAAAGTGGTAGCAGAAGACTGTTTCTTTGGAGTAACAGTTTTGTATCCTGATTGTTGTAATGATTACATTAAAATATACAGGTGATAAAATTTCATAGAACTATAACAACAGCAACAACATAATGAGTGTGTGCAAAACTGATGAGATCTCTATAAGGCATGTATTAATAGTTCAGTTAATACTATTGCACCAATGTAAATTTCCAGGTAGTGAGAATTGTACAGGTATTATGTAAGAATTTATCACTGGAAGAAACATGGTGAAGGGTACAGGGTAACTCTCTGTACTACTTTTGCAACTTCTATTTGAATCTAAAACTATTTCAAACTAAACATTTAAAAAGACATAAATCATCAAAACAAAATTGTATTTTAAAGATAAACACTTAAGTAACAAAACTATAAAGGAAGTGATTAGTATAATGTTAACGTAGTGCTTACTTATCTGGAGGGACGGGTTTTGGTTGAGATGAGTCACATAAAAGGGTTTCTGGGGGAGCTGACAGCATTCTGTTCTTGACCTGGGTGTTGATATATGAATGTTCAAAATTTATAATAGCTCATTAAGCTATGTATTTGCTTTGCTTAGTTTTCTTTAATTTTGTCTTACACTATAATTTTTTTGGAAAAAAAAACGAACACAATATCATTTACATTGCGTTTTTGTACAACTTTAAGTTTATGACAAGGAAACATTAGAGAGCCAAAATTGAGGGTTATTTTACAATACAATTGGCTTGAAAATTCCAATATCATGAATGACAAAGGCTAAAACAGGGTTCCAGAGTAATGGAGACAGAGTCCTGACAAATAAATGCAATGCAATGCATGACCCTATTTTGGGTTCAGAACTGGAGAAAGTCTTGCTATACAAGGCAGTATTTTGACATGATTGCAGATCTATGGTCAGAACATTCACTGTATTTCAATAGTCCCTTTCTCTACTTGCAAAACTCTTTTTAAATAAAGTCTCTTCTTACTGAAAAAAAAAAGTTATTATTGGAACAACAGAATATGGAAAATTTGTAATATGAAATGAAGACATGATAATTACATTTTATCAATGTTAAATTTCTTATATTTGATAACTATGGTGTTACAGGATTTATTTTTTCTGGGAAGGTTTTTATCTCCTCTTCATTCATGAAGCATAGTTTGAGTGAATATAGTATTTTCAGTTGCTATTTCTCTTATTTTGACAATTGAAAAATATTATGCCACTTCCTTCTAGCTTCTATAGTTTCACATGAGATATCTACAGTGATTAATTTTGGTGTTCTGCCTTAGGTAAGATATTATAGATAATAGGTAATCTGTGACTCATCTCTAGATTTTTCTGTATTTATTAATAGTTTTCAGAAGTTTCTATATGATGGCTCCTGGTATGTGTTTCTTTGGATTTATCCTAGTTAGTTTGCTCAAGTTTTTGAATTTGTGGTTTGTCTTTCACCAGATTTGGGGAGTTTCTTTGACTAAGTCTTCAGATACCTTCAATTTCTGCATTGCTTCTGGAAATCTGGTAATATGAAAGTTGAATGTTTTTTTTTTATTATTTTTTAATTTTCACTCGGGTCCCTACGGGTCTGCTAATCTTTTCTCAGTTCACTCTACTTTTGTTGTTAAAATTGTGCAAATTTTCTTAACCTATCTTAAAGTTCACTGTCATCTGTGCTTTACTATGAAGTCCTGTC
This sequence comes from Microcebus murinus, assembly GCF_040939455.1. Taxonomy (NCBI): domain Eukaryota; kingdom Metazoa; phylum Chordata; class Mammalia; order Primates; family Cheirogaleidae; genus Microcebus; species Microcebus murinus. The sequence goes on from NC_134136.1 coordinate 53,931,002, forward strand.
AGAAAGTTTTAAATTTTAGTTATTGTGTTTTTCACTTATATACTTTCTATTTTGTTCTTATTTTCTAGCTTCAGCTTCTTTGCTGAGATTTTCTACTTTTTCATTGTTTCAAGAGAATTTGTAATAGCTTATGGAAGCATATCTATGATGGCTACTTTGAAATCCCTGTCAGATAATTCCAGCATCTGGTTTATCTTAGTATTACCGACAGCTGATAGGATTTTTTCCTTGACAGCTGTGATTTTCCTGATTCTTAGTATGGCAGGTGCTTTTCTATTCTATCTGAACAATTTTACTTTTATATTCAGAGATTCTAGGTTTAGTTCAAATCTTTTATCTTAGCTAGAAATCACACTGTTTAAGTTTATCATGCAGGTCCTGGTCTCCTTTTGTGGACTGTAATCTAAATGACAATTTAATTTTCAGATCCATTGAGATGTTATCATCATTATTTTGTAATCTTCTGCTGCTGGATTTTCCATTGGACTCTGATGGTGCTGCCTGCAGGAACAAAGAGGCTGTTTGGGCCAGGCTGCTCATCTTGTGGGATCTGCTTGCTGGTCTTTCTCAATTCCAGCTTCTCAATGCCTCTCAGTGGGGGTAAGAGGGGGTAGTCAAACTCAATATAGAAAAAAAATCACTTCTGTTCTCTTATTATTATTGGGTTCCTGATCCATTCTTCTTGTTTTTGGTGCTGGGTTCACCTGGTATTGTCCACAGGACTATTGTTAAATTTGTTGGAGGAATTAGTCTAACTTGTCTGCTTTCTTTTGTTAAGTTGTGGGTAAATAAGGTGAAGCAGTGTAAAGTGCCCTGATACTCTGTTGTTCTCCAGTCCTGGGTTCCCAAATAAAGTTGTCTTCCTATTTCATTTCAGAATTATCCTTTTAGTCTTGCATTATTTCCAGAGTTTATAGTTTTATTTTTAGGAAAGAAGCAAAAAGAAATGAGTATACATTATCATAATCAGATCTGAAGTTGCATTTTTTAAATGCCAAATTTCATTTTTGTTCTTCAAAAATGAGTTATAAGTTATGAGTTATGAACATATTAAGAAAATAAAATGTCACAGCATGAGTTAAATTTAGGAGTTGTTTAAATTATAGTGTTGATGTTTCATTTTATTTTTAATTTATTTATTCAATTATGAGATTATTCTTTACAATTTATTATTATATCAGGTATCAGGTTGTAACTAAAGGATAAAAGATAAAATAGTTATATATACAATTATTGTGCTTACTATTTTATAAATAGTAGTATACTATTATTTAATATTTATTTTATTCTTTTATTTTATATTGACATAATTTTATTTTCATTGTCCCCATTACTTTGGGGGTCATAATTAATGACACCGTAGTGACACATATAATTAATATAAGTATGATAATCACTTTGTCATATATAGAAGTGGTGTTTTAAGGAAAAATGATTCTTTCCAGGTGTCAAATGTTCAAGGTATGCTTGGTATGCTATGTATGCCACTGCACGTTTGTTTATCTGCAAAGTTTTTATTTTCTTTCGCTCATTAATTCATTCAAAAAATGCTTACTACCTAACTTTGATGTGCCAGGCACTGTGACTTGTATTAAGTATGAAGGCTACAAAAATTAATAAAATGGGGCTTAAAGTTTAGAGAAGGAAATAGTTATCAGCGAACAATTTAAATACAGTATGAATAATGCTCTGAAAGAGGTACACATAGAACCAAAAAGACAGGTCATAAAACATAGATAAAAATAATAGAGATCGTGGGATTCTCCCCAGAATCTGACAGTGTAAGTATATACAGACATAATACATGTGAAATATGATATCAGAGGTATTTCAAACAAAAGTAATAGCATATACAAAAGCAGGAGTCACAAAACAACATAGTGTTTTCAAGGACTATTATATAATTCTAGGCAGTTGTAACAGGGAAGTGACAAAGAAAAAGATGTAGAGGTAAGCAGGTGTTGAATCACTCAGGTTCAGTTAGATCACATTCAAGAATTTATACTTTAGCCTTAAGGAACTGAGCTATTTAAAGTACTTAAGTAAGAAAGCAATGTGGTGCAATTTGAGCTATAGAAATAGGAGTGTGGAGAATGGATTAGAGAAGAATATGACTTGCATCAGGAAGACAAGTTAGCAAGTTAGTGGAGTTATATAAGAGAAATGACCTGGGCTAAGGTGATGATGGAGGTATTGGAGAGAAAAGTAAATGGTTCAAAAGATATTTCAAATATGTGATCAATATTGTTTACTGATAAGTTCCTGTGATGCATGAAGGTAAGGAGGACTCTGAGAAAACTTCTAGTTTTCTGAGTTGAATGTCTGGAAGATAGTAGTGCCATTCAATAAGACAGAAAGGAAATTTATGTTTTCTATTTCCAGGGCCCCATTTTATCTGATCAGTCTTTAATTGGAAACAAAATTTTTCCTCATGACTTCTTTCCTGCTGCTTCACTATCCATGGAAATCTTACTCATGTTTTAAGTCACTTTAACACACGCTATGTAGTGTCATTTATTTTCCCCATTCAATTTTATGCTCTCATTCACATTTCATTATTATTTTATTTATATTACATATTTTATCCCTTATAGAATTTTATCATACTAAGTATCAATTATCAAATATTTCTTATATATTCCTTATGATTTGTTCTAATTTTCTGAAATAGACTTTAGACATCTGATGAGCAGAGTCTGGGTACTCAACACAGCACCTGTTAGTAGGCATTCAAGGAATGCTTACTGAATAAATGGATGAATAAATAAATGAGATTAATAGTAATCACATATGCGCCAAAGTAGTAATTATAAAATCAAGCTTTTTCTCTAGATATATATCACAAAAAATTATGAAAACAATTCTACATATAGCATACGCACTGCAGCACACACATAAATGGGCAACCACAAAATAGATAACACCATCCTTGCCTTAGACCTAATAAAAGGAAAAATCACTCCCTGTATGATTCCCTTGCCAAGCCTGATACAGTTATGAGCTTTTGTCAGGTCATGTTTACATAGTAACATTGTTTTCTATTCAGTTGCTAAACTTGCCACGATCTTAAAAAGAACAAGGGGCTGTAGATTTACCAAAACCAAGGATCACTCAGTGAAGGAATTGTTAAAACTTAGTTTTCTGATTCCATTTGCCTCCTGAAATAAGTTCTGAAGACAGTACATATTCACTAATATTTGAGGTAATTCAAGTTTTAACTTGGGCATCCTTAGAGAAGTGGAGTTAATAATGAAGTCCAGAAACTGAGTATATTGAGCATAATATGGATTGCTCCCATCCATACCACTAATGCTATTTTGATTCCCAAACCTTTCTGTCTTCAGGCATCTCAGATCAGCTTTATGATATGGGCTATTTATCCTTGGTTAAAGGTATATTTTCTTATTTATAAACATTGCACTGTCTTTAATAATATTGTTTTCCCAGATATGGGGCTAGGTTTGCTTGCACACTTTGTCTCTTAAGGTCCCTTCTGATAGATGACACATTTTATCAGAAGTTAAAACTGTATACTATGACAATGAAGGAAACAGAAGCAAATGGTCTTTCATATATTTCACGGAGACTGAATTTATATGGCCTAAATTAGCACAGTTCCCTCAACTACTGAGCTACCAAGATGCATGCAATAATATTTATTCTACTGAGCGTCTACTCAATTTCTTTTTAATCGAAAACATTTGGCACCAGAATAATTGTGTGGAATAGTCCCTTTTGCTGTGCACCCTTGATGTTCTACCAGGTGCAATTCATTTTCTATTTGCAAATTCTCTCTTCTTCCTCTCTCCCTCTCTCTCATATTATGGCATCATCATCTACCCAAGACTCAAGGAAGTCAAATACCGTTATGTTAGACTAATGCCCTTAATTTTGGCTTTTCTTCACTTTTTTTTATTTTCATCATTCACATTTGTTTAAATTTTCCATGCCTACCATCCATACCAGATTATTTGGCATTTTTTTCATATGAAAGCATGCATTCATGCTTTTAAAATTTTTTCATCCATGCTACTGCTGTTACCTGAAACACTATTCTCTTCCCTTTCTCTATTTTGCCAATCTCTATATTTCTTTTATCATTTCTTCTGTGAAGCCTTCCCCAGCCTTCAGGCAATAGCAGTTGCTACTCTTTTTGTTTTAATTACACTTGATATATACTTAAATTAACATCATACATTACATTGATCATACTTATAAGGTATACATATAAATCTCTATCTCTCTAATAGTAAGTGATAAATATAATGTATCTGAATATTATCACTTTTTACAATTATATAGGAACTATATAATTCCACATTTCCTTCTTTTTCATTAGATTCTAGGGTGATCAAAGCTAAATTATTTTTTATTAATGTTATCAGATCATCCCAAGTAATTAGTTCATTGTTCATATATTTATTTTATAGCCTTAAAATTGTCTTATTCTAGGTGTATTATGACATTACATGAAATTGCAAATACTTTGGGAAGTATACAAATATAAATTATAAATAATAAAAATGAAATGTCTGTTATATAGAGTTCAGAAAAAAGCTATTTATTAACCTTCAGTACCTGCATTTATGTTCATGATTTTCACAACCCTGTTTTTCTGACTCCAAAGAGAAATACATCCTTTTAGGAGATATGAATTGAGTTGAGTTTTTTTTTTTTAGTATAGTAACATCAAGTCTTTCATATACTTACAAAAGTAGCTATTACAGCATTCCTGGCTATCATTCTCTGTTTAATTTTTTCCAGAAACTTTTAACTTTGCAATATAATATATTAATATATTTATTTATTATGCCTATTATCTGTACATAATAGATTCACAAGGGCCAGAACTGTTTTCGCTTTGTTATTAGTCACTGTTGTATGCTGCATGCCTGGAATAGTACATGCCACACAGAGGGAACTCAATAAATTTTAGTTAAATGAATAGTTGACCTTGTATCTCACCTCTAGTTACCAATTTCTCCATAATCTCTTGTCATAATTGTCAATTCCTATTCATGACTTAAACCATGACATTTAGGATTCTGGCCTAGTTATACTATTAGAAAAACTTTATCTAAGGTTTTAATGGCCTCCTAAATACTGGACAGAATGGGGAAATTTCAGCTATCTTATTCTTTCTTAGGCTACATTTCACACTATTGATAAGTCCTACTTCTTGAAACTTGTCACTTTCTTTCATTTCCATTATAATACACACTACTCTTTATTTTCTCCTCTCTGATTTTTCCTTCTGTGAGTCCTTTCTAGACTTTTTTTTCTTTTATGGGGCTCATTAATGATAATACTTATCTATAAAGATCCATTCTTGGCCAACTGCTTCTCTCAATCTACATATTTTCCATGACTAATCTAATCCATGTTTATAGTATCAACATCATTTCCGTGCAGATAACTCTTCGAATGCATAGTTAAAAATAAATTTTTACATCAAGCTTCAGAATAACTTACCTGACTGCTTGCTGAGTAACTCTTCCAGGATGTGCCAATGTTATCTTAGACTCTACAACTCACTCATCAGCAAATCTCACTGATTTACCATCCTTTCTTTCAATATGACTAATTACCATCCTTATTAATATTGCTCTGGTCAAGCCCCCTCTCATCTGTTATCTAGGCCATTTATTGACTCTGTAATTTAAGAAAACAAGTAGTGTAAAATTGCATCCTGGTTTTTGTGTGCTTATTTCTCCCTGATTTGGGTAACTGGGATGATGATGGTGTTCTAATAGAGCTTTTACCATTCTTCTAGTCCCCAGAACTGTTTTCTCTCACATTCATACTTCATCTATCTTCCAAAACAATATTTTAGAATTTTCAGTATAGATATGATAGTTAAATCATCAATTTAGATGAGATCATCCAGCAAAATAATTAAAAAGAAGGAAAGCAGTAAAAAATACATGAATTTGGAGGAGGCAGTGCCTCTGTTAGGGAAAGGTGGTGAGAAATGAGATGAAGAGATATGTAGAGACCATACATTAAGGGCACTGCAATGCATTCTAAGAAGTTGGATTATATCAGAAACACAACAAGGAAGCATTAGAAGGTTTAATTCCGAAAAATGAGTGCCATATCATATTTGCTTTTTAGGTAGTTGACACTGGCTGAAGTGTAAAAAATGGATTATCCTTGGGGAGAAGCAAGATTAGAGGTACAAAAACTATTTAATAATTACAGCAATCTTGTTGAGAGATGATGGTAACATGGACCAAGTCAGGAAAAAGATGTCAAATGCATCTTTCTGAATGTTTATCAGTTGTTGGGAGTGCCAAGTGAAATAACATAGAAATGCGTTATCAAGTTTTAGGTCCAGATTATACAGGATCATTACGTAGAATAGTAGGGAAGTTAAGGATTATGGTTAGGGTTACCAATAAAATTATGTTTAAGGAGAAATACTCAAGATCAAAATAAGAGATATGAAATACATCTTCATATGCAAAAAGTACTGAAGTAAGAACAAAGTGCACTCTGGGGATCAAGTATCAAAGAAATATCAAATGAATGGGGAATCAAGTCAGAAAACACACTGGAAGGTTGGGAGAATATTAGTGACTAGAATTATTAGAGAGTTTAATGATGGACCTAATTTAAATCACAGAAAGAGTAAGGAAGTCATTAAAAAACAGACATTTAAAGAGAAACTTGAAAAATTAGTAGAAATCAGGTGAAAAGAATGGAGAAAACTATTCCAGCTAGATAGAACAGCATTGCAGAGATCCTGATGTGAGAAAGTTTGGTATTTTGGAGAAAGTAAAAGAAGATGAGTAACATGATTTCAGAGACCTATGGAGACAATGATACAAGATAAAGTTGAAAAGTAGAGCAGAAGCCAGGAAATATAAGCTTCACTAATAATTCTTTCTAATTTTTTTAAAATTAAAAGAGTAATGGAATCTGATGAGTAATTAAATTGGATTTTAAAAATATCACCCTGGATGAAATTTAGAGAATGAACTGTAGTGGGGCAAAGATGGAAGTTAGAATATTTGCCATAATGTACTGCAGTGGCACAGAGGATAGTTGATGTTATCTTGAGGTTGAATGGTGGTGGTGCAAATGGAGAACAATAGTCAAAATTGAAATATTCATATTTGAAAACATACCCAAGATAGGTGGTTGGGTCATATAAACCATGCTTGTTTGGGAAGAGAATAGATATCCAGAATGGAGGGATCTGAGGAGAAGCCCCTATTAGCACCAAAATAAGAAAAAGATGAATTTTGTTTTTTAGAATTTTATGAGTTGAGTTTTGAGACATGCAGATATTGAAGTATATATAATATAGAAGTATATATAATATATCTAAATAGACATCTAAGCTAGAGATAAACTCTTGGGAGTTAACACTCTGTGCATAAATGACACAATACTACTTGCTCAGATTATAATTTACATTATATCTGTTTTACAGAGTGAAAAAAAAGATCCAAGACAGAACTCTGGAGTTCATGTACTAGACAGAAGAAGGGAAACAATTACAAAATTAGAAGAAACATTAGTGTCACTCATGAGAAAGTGGTTTGTCCTAACTAGATGAGGTCTCATAGGGGAGACAGACCAAAAGAATTTCCAAGTTTCTGTTGATAAATGTCTTGTGACCTTTGCTGCAGTTGTTTTTGTACTACAGCAATATGTGTGTGTGTGTTTAATCACTCCTACAAGTTTTAGAATTCTAACAGAGAAAAGAAAATATGTTTTCAACTTAGTTTCAGTTACATTCTTTTCAGAATGTATTGTAGGTGCTCTCTATACCTATATTTAAATTTTTCAATTTGCATAAAAAACTCTGTGATATCTTATTTTGCAATTCTTCAATATGAAAGGCAGTAAAATGGAAAACAAAATGCAAAGCAAGGTGTATACACAATAATAAATTGTCAATTCATTTGGAAAAAAACAAACTATTAGTGTTACTTTAGAGTTTAGATTAATATAGATTTTTTTTCTCTGCCTCCCCACTGTATATTTTTCTGCTCTCTAGGTAAAATAGCCACAATGGAGAGGAAAAGAAAGAAGGAAGAAAAAAAGGAAAGGGAAGAGGGATGGAGTGTTAAATTGAGTCAATTTTGGTCTAGACCTATTTCCATACTTGGGTTATAAAGTTGGAACCAAAGCAGCCTAAATACATAGTGAATTATAACTTAACTTGATGTGTAAACAATTTGTAACTTGACCTAGAAGTATACCCTTGTAACCAAGCAAGTGAGTTTCAGCCAATCATAGCAGCCAAATCTTCAGCCAATCCCAGCCTGAGAGCTGCCAAATTATACCCAAATAAGGAATTTTCCAAACCACACCAATCAAGTAATTCCTGTGTGTCATTTTTTGTCTCCTGGTTATAAATATAGTTCACCAGATTAGAGGTGGTAGCATTCTGAACCATCTTATGTCTGGAATTTTACCCAGTACTAGGACTTTTTCTTGCTCAAACTGTGTTAAGTTTAACTGGTCTTAGTTTTTTGTTTTGTTTTGTTTGATTTTTAACAGAGGGAAGGAAGGGGGAGAAGGAGGGAGAAAGAAGAAGAGAGAAATTTCATTAATTGGAAATTACTTTTAGAAATTCACATCTATTTTATTTATTTCTACTTCAAAACAAGTAAAGATACTTTTAGTGTTGTGGGTATTTAGCAACCAGAGAAAAATATACCTCACAGCATAACAAAGAAGCAGTATAGTTTTTGAAAGCTAGAGCAGATATAATTAGTTTTCCCTGTACAGTTGCCCTTATATAATCAATATTCTCAAGAGGTAGACAAACATAAAGCTAGGTCACTGTGATTTGCCAGCATAATAAGGGTCTATATCTCCCGTATTTTCTAGGAAGCAAGAGATATATTTTGTTTATCAGCACACTGGTGTGGATCTATAATGGGGGAATCTATGTTATGGATACAGTTGTTTTTTTTTTTTGTTTTGTTTTTTTTTTTTTTTGTAACAACTTGGATGGAATGGATACAGTTGTTTTTTTATTTTTTTATTTCAGAATATTATGGATGTACAAACATTTTATAAATACTAAAAGTTGTGATAAAATAAGGATGCTAAAAAACAAGTATACTCTTATTAGAAAGAGCAAGCTAGGCAAACACTACTAGAAAATTTGTCATAGAATTGTTCTTGCCCAAAACTCTCATAATTACCTGCCTGTATACCATTTGACCCACTCTTTTTTATTTTGTTTATTTATTTTATTTTATTTTATTTTATTTTTTATTTCAGCATATTATGAAGGTACAAATTTGAAGGATTCAAATAATGCCCTTTCTCCCCCCTCCCCCCACAAGTCTGAGTTTCCAGCATGAACATCCCTCAGATGGTGCACATCTCACTCATTATGTATGTATACACCCGCCCCCCTCCCCCCTCCCACCTGCCCAATACCTTATTACTGTAGATCGAATGTGTCCACTTAGGTGCTGCTGAGTTAATACCAGTTTGCTAGTGGGTATATGTGGTGCTTGTTTTTCTATTTTCAGGATACTTCACTTAGTAGTATGGGTTCCAGCTCCAACCAGGAAAATACAAGATGTGCTATATCACCGTTGTTTCTTAGAGCTGAATAGTACTCCATGGTATACATATAACACATTTTATTAATTCACTCTTGGAATAATGGGCACTTAGGTTCTTTCCACAGCTTTGCAATTATGAATTGTGCTGCTATAAACATTTAAGTGCAGGTGTCTTTTTTGTAGAGGGTCATTGGATCTTTTGGGTAGATGCCCAGTAATGGAATTGCTGGATCAAATGGTAGATCCACTTGTATCGCTTTAAGGTATCTCCATATTGCTTTCCAAAGAGATTGAACTAGTTTGCAGTCCCACAAGCAGTGTAGGAGTGTTCCTATCTCTCCACATCCACACCAACATTTATTGTTTGGGGACTTCTTTGATAAAGGTCATTCTCACTGGAATTACATGATATTTCATTGTGGTTTTGATTTGCATTTCCCTGATGATTAGAGATGTTGAGCATTTTTTCATATGTCTGTTGGCCATTCTTCTGTCTTCTTTAGAAAAGTTTCTGTTCAAGTCCTTTGCCCACTTTTTTATCGGGTTGTTTGATTTTTTCTTGCTGTTTTTCGTGAGTTCTAAGTATATTCTAGTTATCAGCCCCTTATCAGATGTGTAGGATGCAAAATTTTTCTCCCAGTCTGTAGATTGTCTGCTTACTTTCATGACTGTTTCTTTGGCTGTGCAGAAGCTTTTTAGTTTGATCATGTCTAATTTATTTATTTTTGTTGGTGCTGTGATTGCCTTTGGGGTCTTCTTCATAAATTCTTTGCCTAGGCCAATGTCTAGGAGAGTGTTTCCAATATGTTCCTCTAGAATTCTAAAAGTTTCATACCTTAGGTTAAAGTTTGTTTTATCCAGCGTGAGTCGATTTTTGTGAGAGGTGAATGGTGTGGGTCCTACTTCAGCCTTCTACAAGTGGCTATTCAGTTTTCCCAGCATCATTTATTGAAAAGGGATTCTTTTCCCCAGTGTATGTTTTTGTCTGCTTTGTCAAAGATTATATGGCTATATGAGGATGGTTTTATATCAGGATTCTCAGATCTGTTCCACTGGTCAATAATCCTATTTTTGTGCCAATACCATATTGATTTAATTACTACAGCTTTGTAGTATAGTTTGATATCTGGCATATTAATATCTCCCATTTTGTTTTTGTTGCTTAGAAATGCTTTTGATATGCGGGGTCTTCTTTGGTTCCAAACAAAGCATAAAATTATTTTTTCTATATCTGTGAAGAATGCTGATGGGATTTTAATAGGTATTGCATTGAATCTGTAGATCAGTTTGGGTAGTATAGACATTTTAACAATTTCGAGTCTGTTGACCCACGAGCGTGGTATGGATTTCCATCTGTTTACATCCTCTGCTATTTCCTTCCTCAGTGTTTCATAGTTCTCCCTGTAGAGGTCTTTTACGTCCTTGGTTAAGTATATTCCTAGGTACTTTAATTTCTTCGTTGCTATTGTGAAGGGAATTGAGTCTTTGATTTGGTTCTCAATTAGATTGTTGTTGGCATATATGAATGCCTCTGATTTCTGTGTATTGATTTTGTATCCTGAGACTTTACTAAATTCATTGATCAGTTCCAGGAGTTTCTTGGTTGAATCTTTTGGGTTTTCTAAATATAATATCATATCATCAGCAAACAGTGAAAGTTTGATCTCTTCTACCCCTATTTGAATACCTTCAATTTCACTTTCCTGTCTGATTGCTGTAGCCAGGACTTCCAGCACTGTGTTGAATAGAAGTGGAGGTAGTGGGCAGCCTTGCTTGGTTCCAGTTCTAAGTGGGAAGGCTTTCATTTTTTCCCCATTCAGTATGATGTTGACTATGGGTCTGTCATATATGGCTTGTATCATTTTTAGGTATATTCCTTCTATGCCTATTTTCTTAAGTGTTCGTATCATGAAAGGGTGTTGAATTTTGTCAAAAGCTTTTTCTGCATCTATTGAAAGAGTCATGTGGTCTTTGTTTTTGCTTCTGTTTATGTGGTGAATTACATTTATAGATTTACATATTTTGAGCCATCTCTGCATCCCTGGGATGAAGCCCACTTGGTCATGATGGATTATTTTTTTGATAAGCTTCTGGATTCGGATAGCTAGGATTTTGTTGAAAATTTTTACATCTGTATTCATTAGGGATATTGGTATGTAGTTTCCTTTTTTTGTTGCATCCTTTCCTGGTTTTGGTATTAGAGTAATATTCACTTCATAAAAGGTGTCGGAGAGTTTTCCATTCTTCTTGATGTTGTGGAATAATTTCTGCATGATAGGTACCAGTTCTTCGTTTTAAGTGTGGTAAAATTCGGGTGTGAAACCATCTGGCCCGGGACTTTTCTTTTTAGGGATATTTTTAATTGCTGTTTGTATTTCAGCTGTTGAGATTGGTCTGTTCAGGGAATCTATTTCTTCCTGATTGAGCCTAGGGAGGCTGTGTGTTTCTAGAAATTTGTCCATTTCCTCCACATTTTCCAGTTCGTGTGCATAAAGATTTTTGTAATGTTTGTAAATTATATCTTGTATCTCCTTGGGATCAGTTGAGATATCTCTTTTATTGTTCCTGATGGAGCTTATTAGAGATTTCTCTTTTCTGCTTTTCATTAGCCTAGCCAATGGTGTATCAATTTTGTTTATATTTTCAAAGAACCAACTTTTTGTTTTATTAATCTCCTGTATAGCTTCCCTGTTGTCAATTTCATTTATTTCTGATTTGATCTTGTTGATTTCACTTCTTCTGCTGGGTTTGGGGTTGGTCTGTTCTTCTTTTTCTAGATCTTTGAGTCGTTTCATTAGATTGTCTATTGTGATCTTTTTGACTTTTGGTTATAGGCATTTATGGAAATACACTTTCCTCTCAGAACTGCTTTAGCTGTGTCCCAGATTATTTGATAACTTGTCTCTCCATTGTTATTTTGTTCAAAGATATTTTCTATTTCCATCTTGATTTCTTCATTTATGATCTAATCATTTAGTAGGAGGTTGTTTAATTTACACATTGTTGTGTAGAAATGTGAGTTTCTTTTAGGATTGATTTCTACTTTTATTCCACTGTGATCTGAGAAGATACATGGTATGATTTCTATTTTTTAAAATTTCTTGAGGCTTACTTTGTGTCCTAGGATATGGTCAATCTTTGAGAATGTCCCATGAGCTGATGAGAAGAACGTATATTCAGTGGATTTTGGGTAGAATGTCCTGTAAATGTCAGTCAGACCCAATTGTTATAGAGTTTTAAGTCCATTATTTCTTTATTAATTTTCTGTTTGTAGGATCTGTCCTGTGCAGTCAGTCGGGTGTTGAAATCTCCAGTAATTATTGAGTTGCTGTTAATTAATTTGCTTAGATCCAATAAGGTTTGCTTTATGAATCTGGGTGCACCTAAGTTGGATGCACACATATTTAAAATTATTATCTCTTTGGAATCATTTATTCAAACTTACTCGACAAATAACACAAACTAATAAACTACTTGCCATCATAATGTTATAACTTACTGAGCACCTACTACACATCATACACTGAACTGGGCAAGTTGCACATTTAATGGTTTGTTCTAAACTATGCTACAAAAACAAAACAAAAAAAAACCATACTATGATAAAATAGATATTATTCCCATTTTATATTTGAAGTTCAAGAAATTAAGTTACTTGCTCAAGGCCCACACAGCTAGCAGGGGAGAGTTAGAATTGAAACTGAGACCTGCCATATACCTAAGCCTGCACTCTATATCATATCACCTCGCTAGACACAGAGAGTTACAATTAGAAGGACTGTCTAGTCCAGTCGTTTTATTTCAAATGAAAAGAAAGGTAAAATAGTTCCTTTTTCATCTATTTTATTTATTTAGTAAAGAATAGATGGCCTAAAGTAGTCTTCTCTAAGTTTTTCTGCTTACTCCTTCTCTTGATATGAGGACCAGACAAATACTGGGACCTAATTAGAAAATGTATTATTAGATGTAGTAAGAATTAGTTTTGGTGCTTATGTAGTAATGTGTTCCATTCATGTTGACCACCATTCTTTCTATATGTATAATCTAATGATCTTTATTGCATAGTTCATTTAATAAACTGACCAACACTTAAATCCCCAAATTGCTAAATCAAGATTTTAAGACTAGAACTCAGCTATTTAATAGAGAATAAAAGAAAAAGCCATTTACTTAAAAAATGTATATCTTCTCATCTTACATTTCTCATAGCAGAATATATAACATGTATTAATATATTCATTTTTCCATAATACCTAACAAGAAGAAATGGTTATTCTTCTTAAAAGACTTAGGCTACTCACTAAAACCTGTACTTGAAAAACTTTCAATATTTGTTAATATCAAAAAAAAGTTCATGTTTGTTACCACTTCTTAAGAATGAAGGAGAGGAAACCTGACTTCCTGTTTCTGTTGTTAATCTGCATCACGTTAGAAAGAAGGAATAGGCAGGGGTTCCAGGAAGGTGTGATGTCTCTGAATTCGCTTTAGAAGCTGCTGTGCCACAGGCTTGAATTCTGTTTCCCAATGGAATTTGTGATAGGTTTTTAGGTCTTGGTCAAAGCTTCAATGCAGCACTAGTTATTCATCTAAAAATGATGATAACAGGACTAAGAGTGTGTTGGTGTCTTCAGCTCCAAAATACGATGAAGCATTAGTGATATTTTCATTGAAGTTCTATGAAGGTTTGCAAACCAAGCAGGCCAACTGCCAGTCAGTAGGACCAAAATCTCTCAAACAATCCACTAACTTTTTAATGCCACCTCCTTCTTTTAGGATGACATGCTTGTTTTTATGCACATGAGGTTTAGGAGAACACCACAGGCAGAAAAGCAAATATCCCGATGCTTAGCATCCAGCAATGCAATCATGAACTTGTGTACATTGTTCTGCACAATGAAATCACAGATGTCATGGTCCTGGGAGAGATTTCCAAAGATGTGAACAGCCTCCAGGACTCCATCCATGTTGTTACTCATAAGCAGCTTTCAGCAATATACAGCAATTCAGCAATATATAGTTTTTTGTCTCGAATTACAGAATTCTTCACTTGGTAGCAAGATAAATTGTTGATTGTGGCTGTAGTATTGATCACCAGCTCCTCACAATCATCGAGTGACTTGTATTCCAGTATGGTCAGGAGCAGGCCCACTGCTGGCCAGCTGGCAGCCAAGGCCTGGTCGACGCCGGGGTGAATGGCCATGTTGGCCAGCAGGCGGGTCAGCTTGATGAACACGTCCTCCGCCTCAGACGGCGGCCTCTGTGCCTGGAGCAGCTCTGCTCCTTCGTAGGCTTGCTTCTGGGAGTGCAGATCGACTTGGTGGAATGTGTGGAACAATGATAGCAGAGTTTGGATGCTCCCTTTCTCTTTGGAAAATTGCTACCAAGCCTGGTTATTTTTCACTGTCAGGTTGCCATGAATAAAAATAATACGAATGACTAAATCCTGCTTCTTCTGGTATTTGTTTATCAGATTCAGAAACAAGGCATAACATCTGGAATAGTTGGCCAAGGCTGCACAGCAGTCATGGAAAGAAGTAAGTTCGCTGAATATTCTGACAACACTGGTACAGAAGTCCTTGCCACCCATGAACTGTTCCATCACTGTGTACACATGGGGAATAGCATTGATGCTCAGCAACTTACTTCTTACCAGTGGTGAATCAAACACATTTCTCAATGTAGCAGTCACCTGAACTAACAAGCGGCCCAAATTAGGTGAACATGTACCACATTTCTTGGTGTTCTGATTTATTTGCTTTATGAAATCCATCAGTATATCCACAGCACCTTTGTTGATTATTTCATTATGAAATCCTGGATTTCCAGAAATGAATTTTATAGTCCCCATAAAGTACAAAAAAGCTTCCGTGTTAGTTTGCAGGTCTTCACTTCTCAGTACTTCCAATAATGATTCCAGAATGCTGTCATTTTGAATCAAAGTATCATTCTTCTCATTCTGGCTAATTTTAAATATAAGTTTGCAGACATTAAGAAGATTCTTTCTACTCACTTTAAGTGCTAAAATAATTTTTGCAAGTTTAAGGCTGAGCAAGTCTGAACCAACATCAACTAGTTTATATAGGGTTTTCAGGAGAATACTTCTCTTAAATTTATTTCCAAGCATGTTTCCTTCCTCTAAAGCGTGACGAAGTTGTGTGCAAGCAGCACAAACTGTTTCAATGTTTTCTTCTTTTTCCAACTCATGCAAAATCGGAACAATCCTTGTATTCTAAAAGACTTCCTCTACTTCTATTTCTGTATCCTTTTCTTGCAAGTCGGCTTTTGAGACTGCTTTGGTTTGCAGCTCAAATCTGAGCTGCTGGTGCATGATAAGGTCCTGCCACGCCTCTTCCCCTGCTCCCCTCCACTTCTGAGATGAGATGGTACAGTGGTTGTTCCTTTGAATGTTTCTTGCTCCTGGATTTCACTGAAGCCTCCATCATAGGTTAGCTGAAGTGGGCGACTCTTTAAGTGGCCAATGGCATTTGATTCTGTTAAATAAACCTCATTTATTTTCATCATGGAGTCCCCCATCATAACTATTTCTTTTATTATGGTGTTCCATGTGTAACACTGATTTGAGTACTTCTTGTAGGGCTGGTCTTGTCTTGGTGAATTCTCTGAGACTTTGCTTATCTTAGAATGTCTTAATTTCTCCTTCATATATAAAGCTTAGTTTTGCAGGGTACAAGATTCTAGGCCAGGCGTTATTTTGTTTCAAAAGAGTGAGAATGGGGCCCCAGTCTCTCCTTGCTTGTATTGTTTCAGTTGAGAAATCTGACTTTATTAGGATCAGTTTTCCTTTGTATGTTACTTGCTTCTTTCACCTCACAGCTTGTAGGAGGGTCTCTTTTGTTGATATTTTTGTCAGTCTGATGACTACATGGAGTGGTGTTTTTCTGTTTGCATTGTATCTCCCAGGAGTCCTTTTGGCCTCTTGTATTTCTAATTCCAGGTTACTGGTTAGACTTGGGAAATTTTCCTGAATTATTTCTTCAAATATCTTATCCAACCGTTGGGTTTTTTTCTTCCTCCTTCTCTGGAATCCAGTGGACCCGCAGGTTATTTTTCTTCATATAATCCCACAATTCTTGTAAGCTTTGCTCATGTCTCTTATTTTTCTGCTCTAACTTTGTTATTAACTTATTTTATTTGAATGTGTTGTCTTTAATCTCTGAGATTCTTCCTTCTGTTTGCTCCACCCTATTTTTGAGGTGTTCCACTGTGTTTTGAATTCCCTGAATAAATTCTTCATTTCCAGGATATTGGATTGATTCTTCTTCATGATCTTGATTTCCTTAGTGAATCTTTGTTCCAAGTCCTGTATCTTCTTTGTAGTTTCCTTGTGTTGGTTATCCATTTTTTCTTGCATATCATTGAGCTTTCTTCTAATCCAATTTTGGAATTCTTCTTCTGTCATTTTAGTGTTTTGGGTTTGTTCAGTCTCCGTTTCTTGATAGCTGGTGTATCTCCTAGAGTGAGTAATTTTGGTTTGATTTTTTGAATTACGCTGGGCCCTCCCCATCTGGATCAATTGCTGGAGCTCAGGGGTCCTCTCTTTTGTAGTTTTTTGATCAGCCACTTGGGGGAGCTCTTCCACCACACTTGGAAGGTTCCCCTGATGGGGGTAGTTACTTGTGGTCCCTGCCCCTGACCAGGGAAGAGAGCCAGTCCCAGCTTTTTGTTCAATGGGTGACCTGAGCTGTTCTGGGAAGCGAAGTCTTTTATACTGTGTGCTTATGCACTACACAGGTCTAGCAAGTTCTCCCTAGATCTGGGAGAGAGTAAGTTTTCTTTTCTTGCCCCTATTCCAGGGGTGGAGCCTACCACTTTCGGCAGGAGAGATGTGGGCTTGGGGGAGGAGGTATCTCCCCAGTCTGCAGAGCACCCAGTCACCCCAGTGGCTGCAACTCCCCTCAGCTGTTAGTCTTCTCAGTAGTTCGTTGGTGGAGCCAGGCCTGGCTAGCTGATCGCAGATTGTGTAGGGCAGAATTTGCCAGGAGAGACTCTAAGCTGGGTGGGGGTGGGAGGATTGCCCATAGCACAGTATGACGGCTGGGCTGTGCACACCCTCAATGGCGACCGCTTGCCCACTCGTAGGGCACCAGTACTGGGGGCGACTGTTTAGGGTGTGGCAGGTGCCAGGTTGGGAGTCTGGGTCAACAGGATGCCCGGTAGCCTTTTCTATGTCACTTGCCTGACCGCCTGTTCAGCCATAGCACTCGCTCTTACTAACCTGCCCTGTGCAGCCTTATTCCCCCAAGGCAGTTACAGCTTAGAGTCCCCCAGTTAGTGAACAGTTCTGTAGGGTTGGCCCCGCTGGTTACCAGAGGCAAGACATCTAACTGCCTCCCCTATCAGCTCAGTTCAGTTTCCTCCTGTCTTGGAGCCATCCTAGCACGGGGCTCAGGGGAGTTCACGGTGTTTTCCACCATTGACTGCACTCTCCTGCACCCTCTTCTGCCACGATTTCACACCAGTTTCAGACAGGTCCCTGGCTGGGTGGGTGTGGAGGTCAATGGGGAAGCAAGCAGTTCTCCTGTGGGTCTAATCCCACTTCACCCCCTGGCGGGGGGGGGGGGCGGTGCCCTCCCATGCCCCCTATTGTTTGTTTTGCACTCTCCAGAGAACTGGATCTTATCTCCGGATCACCTTGTTTTTCCATTATGAGAGTCCCTCCCTGAATCAATGCTGTCCTTGTAGCGGGGAGATCTGCTCTAGTGTAGGAGACCATTACCTTTAATCCACCATTTTTCTGGAATTCCCAATTTATTTATTTATTTTATAATTTTTATAATCTATTTATAATATATATTTATATATATTTATAAAATATTTATAATTTTCAGTATATTATGGGTGTACAAATGTTAAGGTTACATATATTGCCCATGCCCACCCTCCCCTCTGGAGTCAGAGCTTCAAGTGTGTCCATTCCCCAAACGTTGCACATCTCACTCATTATATTTGTATATACCCATCCCCTCCTCCCCCCCCCAACTGCCCAACACCCAATAAATGTTATTCCTATATGTCCACTTAGGTTTTGATCCATTAATACCAATTTTCTGGTGATTACATGTGGTGCTTGTTTTTCCATTCTTGAGATACTTCACTTAGTAAAATGGGTTCCAGTTCTATCCAGGAAAATACAATTGGTGCTATATCACCGTTGTTTCTTAGAGCTGAATAGTACTCTATGGTATATGTATACCACATTTTATTAATCCACTCATGTATTGATAGGCACTTGGGTTATTTCCACAACTCTGCAATTGTGAATTGTGCTGCTATAAACATTCGAGTGCAAGTGACTTTTTTGTAGAGTGTCCTTTGATCTTTTGGGTAGATGTCCAGTAGTGGGATTGCTGGATCAAATGGTAAATCCACTTGTATCGCTTTAAGGTATCTCCATATTGCTTTCCACAGAGGTTGAACTAGTTTGCAGTCCTACCAGCAGTGTAGGAGTGTTCCTATCTCTCCATATTCATGATAACATTTATTGTTTGGGGACTTTTTGCTAAAGGCCATTCTTACTGGAGAGAAGTGATATCTCATTGCAGTTTTGATTTGCATTTCCTTGATGATTAGAGATGTTGAGCTAGTTGGAAATGAGAAGCCTTATGTAAAGCATTAGTTTCACAATATTGCCTGTAGGAGATATGTCATAAATTCTCTCTTTAACTGAAAAGTTGATATTTTCAAATGGATATCTATGATATTTTTCAGATCATTGTATCAAAATTTTTATCCTATGTAAAATGTCAAATAAATCAGGACAGCAATTTTTTTTGTTATTTTTTTAATTTGTTGTGGCATCTAAAACAAGGGAGAGAGTTTTGCATTCTAGATGGTGGACAGAACATATATTTTACCTCCTCTTTCTCTGCAACCTGACAAACAATGATGGTAAGAACAAAAGTCCTGCTGCAAGGAAGAAAGTGGGGAAGGGGTCATCTTGGAATTTTGGCAAGGTTAAATAAGGTGAAGGCTACTTGACAAAAAAATAAAGAATAAGGAGTGATGTATAAATACACATAAAAGACTGCAGAAGAAAAGAAACTCTAGGCTCAAAGTTGATAAGTATGAGGAGAACCCCCAAATAGCAAGACTTAATTCCCAGTCTGCTTAAAATAAATTCCCATATTCTTCCCCCCTTCCTGTATGCTCAAAATCTAGGCAGCTAAGTGTTTTAGCCCTAGATGAATGTAAAAACCCTCCTGTCTAAAAAAATGCAAGCTAACAACTTGAGGAAATTTAGAACTCTTAGGGTGAATGTCTGTGCTTCTGTGCACAGTTCTTCCTCTTCTGGAATTTGGGAGCATCCTAGTGTAAAGGTTGGCACCCTACCTGTTTCCCATAAAATGAAACCTGCCAGTGGACAAGTCAAGCCTACATAAACTAAATTTCAAGTCAAACTTCATAAACACAGGGAAACCTAACTAGAAAATGATCCATATAGAAACAGAGCTACCTAGAAAAATCAGACAAACTACCTATTCTCATATGTAAACAAAAAAACAGAGGGTAAATAAAATTGACAGCATGAAAGACAAAGAACAAAGAGAACAAACACAAGTATTGACCATAGGGAAAATTCTTTAAAAATCCACAATTCAAGCAACAAAAAATCAAGGAAACGAATAACTCTAGACACTTCTAGTTTGCATTTTCAGAGGGATTTGTAAAGCAATTTCATTTATTTTAAGATGAAATAAAAGAGGAAAAGTCACAGTATGAACAAATGGAAATCATTATACAGTATTTCTAAAATTAAACAATGTATAGAAGTTTGGAAGATAAAGTTCAAGAAATATCCCAGAAAAGACATACAAAATAAGAGAGAGAAAGAAAATGAGAGAGGAATAGAGATAGTTAGGTAGGAAGTGGGGGAGTCAATAGACTAAACTGTGTTATTGAAACAAGAAAAAAAGGTTTAAGTAGCCATTTAAAGGCACAAGAGAAACAAATAGAGAATTGGGGATAATGTCAGTGACTTAAAAACTTGCCTTTCAAAGTGGAAAGTTAATGGGCAATGCATTAAATTAAGAAATCAATGTAAGTAATATAAGCAGGTTTGTTCTTCAAATTAGGTCTGCAAGAGTAAAAAAGGATAGTAGTTAAAAATGTTTATATCAGAATATCACTCAGTAATAAAAAGGACTGAATGAACTACTGATATAGATTAATGCAATAACATGAGTGAATCTCAAAAACATTATACCAAGCAAAAAAAAAAAAAAAAACAAAAACACGACACAAAACAGTACATACTGCAGGCTGTATGTTTCCAATTAAATTAATCTCTAGAAAAGACAAATTTACAATGTTAGAAAAGAGAACAATTGTTGATTGCCAAGGGCCAGGGTTTGAGAGGACAATTTGACTGCATGGGGAAGGAAGGAACTTCTGGAGGTAGTGGACATATTCTGTATCATAAATGTTCTGGTGGTTACATAACTGTATACATTTGTCACACTCATCATATAGTACACTTAAAAGGAAATTTAGCAAATATATTTTATACTGAGGGAAAGCTGATTAAAAATAAATAAATAAAAATAGCTTTCTCTAGGAAGTGGAAATGGGAATAGGGAGTAGTAGTCATGGAAAAGTTGTAGTTTATTAAATATTCTTATACATTATTTAATATTTTAACCATGTTTATATATTACTTCAATAAAAATTAAAATAATAAATAAAATAAAACCAGAGGACACAGATAAAATGTACATGGAAAGAAGTTAAATATCTATACATGCTGCCTGAAGAGATTATTCTTGCTGTTACAAGCAGCCCAAGTGCCCATCAATCCAAGAATGGATTAATAAAATGTGGTATATGTATACCATGGAGTACTATTCAGCTCTAAGAAACAATGGTGACATAGCACATCTTATATTTTCCTGGTAAGAGCTGGAACCCATACTATTAAGTGAAGTTTCCCAAGAATGGAAAAACAAGCACCACATATACTCACCAGCAAATTGGTATTAACTGAACAGCACCTAAGTGGTCACATAGGTACTACAGTAATAGGGTATTGGGCAGGTGGGAGGGGGGAGGGGGGCGGGTATATACATACATAATGAGTGAGATGTGCACCATCTGGGGGATGGTCATGATGGAGACATAGACTTGTGAGGGGAGGGGGGGAAATGGGCATTTATTGAAACCTTAAAATCTGTACCCCCATAATATGCCAAAATAAAAAAAAAATCTAGAACTTCTGATAAGAAGAGACAGAAATAGACAAATGTAAAATATATATTTACTCTGAGAATAGCATTTTATTGGTATTGCTGGTTTGTCTACGTTTTCTACAAGGACAAGAACTATTTCTAGTTTGCACATCATCTCACACCAATATCTAATTAGAGTACTGGGCATATAATAAGAATTTAATAAATACAAGTATAATTAATGGATCCATAAGGCAATATAGTACAATATTAAGTGTTTAGTATATGCCAAGTATTGCATTTGAGGAATAGAAGCTTTGGTTTGAACTCATAGGGAACTTAACTCACAGTCTTGGAAAGATGTCAAGCATGAAATAATTTAATAAATGTTGCAACTAAGACATTCATTCACACTGGCTTTGGAAGCTCAGATGAATATTCACTAATTTTTCCTGTGATAATTGAGAAAAGCTTCAAAAAGAGGCCTTATTTAAGCTATTGGTTGTGATGAGTTAAAGCTGATACTTGAAACTAAAGGATTCGATTCAGAGAAATCAACATGTGCAAAGGCTAAGTAGTGTGTGAAATGGCATGACGAATGTCAGAATAAGTAAGTAGTTTAATATAGCAAGAGCGCATATGGAGAAAAGGAATGGTAATCCAGTGCTGGGAAGATACATTGGGAGCAATTATGACCAGAAAAGGATTAAAGAATTCATCCTGGAGCCACTAATGAGCCAAAGGAGGGTTTTAATGCAGGAAAGCACTGTTTAAGCAGTAGTATAAAAGGAGAGAAAAGGGGCTCAGCATCTAAGGAGAGAAATCAGTCAGTAGGTTATTGTAATTGTCGAGGCTGTAAATGTGAACAAATACAAAGCAAAAACTCTTATAACAAATTGGATATTATAAAGGAAAAAATTTGCATGACATAGGGTAAACTTTCAAAATCAGGTTAATCTTGTATTTAAGATATGTAATTTGTTCTTTCACAGATATGATCCAAAATTATTTGGCTTTTCTTTTTTTATTCTTTGAAAATATTAAGAGGACACAAAGGTTTTAGGTTATATGCATCATTTTTTATAATGTTTTAGTCCTGGCTATAGGTGTGCCCATCACCCAAATAGTGTTCACAGTACCCATTATGTTGGTTTATTCCCCTCCACTTCTTGCCCCTTCCGCCTGGTTGCTTTCCATTGAGTTTCACTTCACTCTGTGTGCATGTGTGCTTATCAGTTAGTTCCAATTTAATAGTGAGTACATGTGGTGTTTATTTTTCCATTCTTGAGACACTTCACTTAGGAGAATGGTCTCTAGTTCCACCCAAATTGTTGCAAAAGATATAATTTCATCTTTTTTATGGCTGAATAGTATTCCCTGGTATACATATACCACATTTTATTAATCTACTCCTGAATTGATGGGCATTTGGACTGATTACAGATCTTTACAACTGCCCTGGAACTACAAGGGCAGAGCTGGGACTCGGGAACAGCAAGAGTCAAACATCTCAACAACTTTTTGGAAGGAAAATGTTTCCATAACCAGCATGATGCAGGAAATGCTTTTCCTAGAGTTTGTTGAATCCCATAACATGGCTTTTTATTCTACATGAATAAAGAAACTTATTTCTCATTGTCAAAAATGTGTTGACTGTAGTGGTTCCTATTTTGATTGATAAAAATGCATTTGAGCCTAGTCATAATGATTTAAAATTCATAGTCCGAGACCACTATTACTTCTGCAGCAACCTAATATTTGAATATTCTATAAGGAAAATATTATTATTCATGTTTGAGAAAGACTCTAAATCTAATTGCAAATTATGTGCAAAAAAATCAAAGTTCTCCTTTTATTGACATGTCAACTCAAAATATTTACCTTCAAGTTAAATTTTAACAGCACGTTGATTATAACACTTAATCCAGAATCTATTTTGTTATTGCATATATTCCAGGTATCCTGGCCTCCAATCTGTTTTTATTTTACAAGAAAGCTGGGAGAGCATTGGCAACTCTTTCTTTTCACTCTTTGGCAGAAGAATAATTTCCTTAAACAGAGTGAAAGAGGAATAAATGATTTTTAACATGACGAAGATTATTTAGTCAAAATACAGGCTATAAAAGTGACTAGTTTCTATAGTTTCATTTCTTAAAACATAAAAATTTCACATCTTCTTTGCCTTTAGCCATTATTTTTAGCTACTTCATAGCAATAACCATGTTTATTCATCTCTATATCCCAGCACTTTTTCACTTCATGGGCTCTCAATAAATAAATATCCTGGGTGTTTCAAGCAATGAGAAAATGATTCATAGATCATAATAATAATATTCTTGGTGAGACTTTCATACAATCTCTTTCAAATCCTTTCCACAGAACTTAAGCAATTACTATAATGTGGGGAAGTTTGTTTGTTATAGACTTCTCACTTATTATGAGTCTCTTTACACTCACGGATTATTCAGATTGGATTGTCCCCGAAATAAGTGTATATCATTAAGACCTATTTGTCTGAAAATGTTGTAGAAACATCTTTTTCACTGCTCTATAGGTACTGGCCAAACAATTAGCACCCATCAGTTCTTTAATTAATGAGAAATTGGAAGAAAAAAAGTGATACCATGGTGGTAATAAATCATTACTATTAAAATGATTTTACTATCAGGGGATTAACTTTACAAAGGTGACAGGGCACTCATTTTTATAAAACAGAATGAAAGGACATAAGGATAATTAAAGACATAAACAATTTTGTAGGTAACCAGAGCCATATTTCTGGGGCAGTTGTGTGTATGTGCATTTACATATGCTGAAAGGACAATGTGCACCTTTTACTTGGGAGTGAATAGTTTGGAAGGCCAAATTTATTATCTGAGCTATTTTATTTTTCTTCTTGATAAAATATTTAAGTCCCTGCCAAATATTTAGTTGTCAAGACTCAGACATAAAATTTAGGGTTAATAAAGACCACCAATTCACTGTACCTGATCTCCAGTCCTGATTTGATCCTCTCTGTATTATAGATAAGCTCAACATAGTCTTCACATTTGTAGTAGCAAAGTTAAGGACTATGTTCAAATGTAAAAAGATTGAATTATGTGTCTGCAAATTAGGTTCCAATCTGTGAAACCTTAGCACCCCAGAATGATGTTTTAAGTCTTCCTTCATTCATGTTCTGTTAAACAATTAATTATTTATACAATTTGTTTCTAATATTTGACTACTTTTTCTAATGGTGATACACTGAAACTGGCAGGCAGTGACTTAGGATCACTGTAAGTCTATTGTAATCTATTACTGGCATAGTGATTTTCTGCATTTACATATTGCATCAACAAAATTGCATATTGAGGAATTGTAGTTTGGAAGCCACTTATGGATATATCACTACCCTGTTGTTAAACAGGTCACTGTCTTTACTTCCTGCTTATGAGGTACATTAACAAAAGTTTAAGAAATTAACATAATTTTGAGAATTAGAATTTTAGTATTCTATTTTCTTTCCCCTGTGTTCATTCTGAAGCAGATATGACAAAAAGGATTTTCATTGTTCTATAGGGAGATGATAGTTTGTTATATTACATCTGTTCCTGAAACCCAGGGACTCTTGGTGGCAGTTGAGGCAAATAAATCTGTCAGATGTGCTCCAGGTTCCAGGGACCCAAATGATCTCCTTCTCCTGGGTCAATGTCATTAATGATTACAATATCGATAAGACAAAGTTGAAGTCACCTGCTCAAACCTCCCTTCCATATTAACTGTTCCAAATTGGATATCCATGATAAAATTTTCTACAACAATGAAAATTGTCACTCTGCCTGCTTGATAAATTATAGGCCCAACTGGCAGAGCCATTTGCCTTGTGGTAAGCACAAAATGAGAGATCTTTGCTGTATACAAACTATAATTCTTTTGCCTTTCACAGCTGGTTTAGCTTGTAAACACAGAAAAAAAAAAGACTGATAAAAAGTGAAGGTTATGCATAAAACAGGGCCCAAAACTAACTTTTTTCTATAGTAAAAGGATATTACCTCTGCTATTGAAACATGGCCTAAATGAATAACCTTAAAGCTGTTGATGATGATGGTTCAAAAGTTCCAGTGGGATAGTACACTGGTTATTTCCCACACATTTTCAACTACTTTACCTTTCAATAGTTTGTTATTTATTGTTTGCAAAATGATCTCCTTTCATCTTTCACTACTTTTCATTCAGAACTTGAATATTTACCAGTACTTTTTATAAACACTGTACCACTGTTTATATAGGTGTCTCTCTAATGCCAAGTAATTGCAATATTGTATTATCCAAATAACCACTTTACATATACTATCAAGAAATAGGGAAATATATAAATATTTCAAAACATTTTAAGCATACTATTATGTACTATACCAGATTAATCCTTAAGCC
This sequence comes from Microcebus murinus, assembly GCF_040939455.1. Classification (NCBI taxonomy): domain Eukaryota; kingdom Metazoa; phylum Chordata; class Mammalia; order Primates; family Cheirogaleidae; genus Microcebus; species Microcebus murinus. Next base: position 53,957,139 of record NC_134136.1, read on the forward strand.
TACCCTTTTTCCTAATTACTGAGTAGATACCATGATACCTAAGGTACAACCACAATGTGTATCCAGAAATTGATATGATTTTTCCTATTAAAACATATCTAATATTATAGGCAGGAGGTTTATACTTTCATCTAGAAAAAGAGAGTTTATTTATTAATAGTTAAATTTAAGCTTTTTTCAACGATTACTTTAAAATTCTATGTTAAAGCAAATATTTCAAAACCCAGAAACTTCCAAGACACATGGATGTTACTTTCCTATTATTTTTAATTTTTTTATTTTAGCATATTATGGGAGTACAAATGTTAAGGTTACATATATTGCCCATGCCCACCCTCCCCCCTTGAGTCAGAGCTTCAAGCATGTCCATCCCCCAAACATTGCAGATCTTACTCCTTGTGTTTGTATATACCCATCTACTCCTCCCCCTCCCAACTGCCCAACACCTGATAAATGTTATTCCTATATGTCCACTTAGGTGTTGATCCATTAATACCAATTTGCCTGGTAATACATGTGGTGCTTGTTTTTCCATTCTTGAGATACTTCACTTAGTAGAATGGGTCTCAACTCTATCCAGGAAAATACAAGAGGTGCTATAGCACCGTTGTTTCTTAGAGCTGAATAGTACTCCATGGTATGCATATACCATACTTTCTTAATCCACTCATGTATCGATGGACACTTGGGTTATTTCCAGAACTCTGCAATTGTGAATTGTGCTGCTATAAACATTCGAGTGCAAGTGACTTTTTTGTAGAGTGTCCTTTGATCTTTTGGGTAGATGCCCAGTAGCGATGGATCAAATAGTACATCTACTTGTATCGCTTTAAGGTATCTCCATATTGCTTTCCACAGAGGTTGAACTAGTTTGCAGTCCCACCAGCAGTGTAGGAGTGTTCCTATCTCTCCACATCCACGCCAATATTTATTGTTTGGGGACTTTTTGCTAAAGGCCATTCTTACTGGAGGTAAGTGATATCTCATTGCAGTTTTGATTTGCATTTCCCTGATGATTAGAGATGTTGAACATTTTTTCATATGTTTGTTGGCCATTATTCTGTCTTCTTTTAAAAAACTTCTGTTCAGGTCCTTTGCCCACTTTTTGATAGGGTTGTTTGATTTTTCCTTGTTGATTTTCCTAAGTTCTAAATAGATTCTAGTTATCAGCCCTTTATCGGATGTGTAGCTTGCGAAAATTTTCTCCCATTCTGTGGGTTGTCTGTTTGTTCTCTTGACAGTTTCTGTGGGTGTGCAGGAGTTTTTTTATTTGATCAGGTCCCATTTATTTATTTTTGTTGCTGCTGTGATTTCCTTTGGGGTCTTCTTCATAAATTCTTTGCCTAGGCCAATGTCTAGAAGAGTATTTCCAACGTTTTCCTCTAGAATTCTAATAGTTTCACACTTGAGGTTCAAGTCTATTACCCAGAATGAGTTGTTTTTTGTGAGAGATAAAAGGTGTGGGTCCTGTTTCAGTCTTCTACATGTGGCTATCCTGTTTTCCCAGCATCATTTATTGAAAACAGATTCTTTTCCCCAGTGTATGTTTTTGTCTTCTTTGTCAAAGATTAGATGGCTATATGAGGATGTTTTTATATCTAGGTTCTCTGTTTGGTTCCACTGGTCAATGTCCCTGTTCCTGTGCCAATCCCAAGCTGTTTTAATTACTATAGCTTTGTAGTATATTTTGAAGCCTGGTAAATTGATACCTCCTATTTTGTTTTTATTGCCTAGAATTCAGTTTGCTATACAGGGTCGTCTCTGGTTCCATACAAAGTGTAAAATTATTTTTTCTATATCTGTGAAAAATGATGATGGTATTTTAATAGGGATTGCATTGACTCTGTAGGTCACTTTGGGTAGTATAGACATTTTAACAATGTTGATTCTGCTGACCCATGAGCATGGTATGTTCTTCCATCTGTTTATATGCTCTGCTATTTCTTTCTTCAGTATTTCATAGTTCTTCCTGTAGAGGACTTTTCTCTCCTTAGTTAATATATTCTTAGGTACTTTATTTTTTTGTTGTTGCTATTTTCATGGGAATTGAGTCTTTGATTTGGTTCTCACTTTTCCTGTTGTTGGGATATATGAATGCCTCTGATTTCTGTGTATTGATTTTGTATCCTAAGACTTTACAAAATTCATTTATCAATTCAAGGAGTCTCTTTGTTGAATCCTTTGGTTTTTCTAGGTATAATATCATGTCATCAGCAAAGAGTGAAAGTTTGATCTCTTCTGCTCCCATTTGGACGCTCTTAATTCCTCTCTCTTGTCTGATTGCTGTAGCAAGGACTTCAGCACTATGTTGAATAGAAGTGGAGATAGTGGGCAACCTTGCCTTGTTCCAGTTTGAAGTGGGAATGCTTTCAATTTTTCCCCATTCAGTATGATATTGGCTGTGGGTTTGTCATATATTGCTTGTATCATTTTTAGGTAAGTCCCATCTATGCCTATTTTGTTGAGTGTTTTTATCATAAAAGGGTGTTGACAACACCCTATTATTTTTTAATTGTGGCAAAACACCTAATATGCAATATACCCTGTTGACCAATTTTAAATGCATAATGTAGTATTTTTAATCACTGGTACAATGTTGTACAGAAGATCTCTGGAACTTATTAATCTTATGTAACTGAAACTTTATATTTTCTGAACAGCAACTCCCTGTTTCTACCTTCCCCCTAGCCACCAGAAACTACCATTCTATTAATACTTTCTGTTTCTATGAGGTTTGAAATTTTAGATGTCTCATGTAAGTGGAATCATGCAGTATTTGTCTTATGACTGGCTTCTTTCACTTAGGATAATGGTCCTACAGGTTCATCTATGTTATTATGTATGGCAGGATTTCCTGCTTTTTAAAGACTCAATAGTATTCTATTGTATGTATATCCTACATACAATGTATGTAAAAAATACTACATCTTTTTACCTATTCATCCATTGATGGGGATTTCAGTTGTTTCTATATCTTGGCTATGGTGAATAATACCACAATGAACATGCAAGTGTAGATAGCTTTTCAGGGTCCTAATTTCAATTCTTTCTGATATATACCCAGGAGAGGATTGAAACTCAATAATAAAAACAAATAACACGATTTAAAAATGATCAAATGATTTGAATCGATATTCCTCTAATGAAGACATACAAATGGCTAAAATGTCTATGAAAAGATGCTCAACATCACCAATCGTTAGTAAAATGAAAATCAAAACGATAGTGAGATATCACCTCACACCTGTGACAGTGACTAATCAAAACAAAACAAACAGAAAAATAACAAATATTAGCGAGGATGTGGAACAACTGAAACAATTTTTTATTAATTAATTTATTTTATTTTAGCGTATTATGGGGGTACAAGTGTTAAGGTTACATATATTGCCCATGCCCCCCTCCCCCCTCGAGTCAGAGCTTCAAGCGTGTCCATCCTCCAAACGTTGCATATTTTACGCCTTGTGTTTGTATATACCCATCCCCTCCTCCCCCCTCCCACCTGCCTGACACCTGATAAATGTTTTTCCTATATGTCCACTTAGGTGTTAATTTGTTAATACCAATTTGCTGGTGAGTATATGTGGTGCTTGTTTTTCCAGTCTTGAGAAATCTTTTGTACAGTGCTGTTGTGACCGTGAAATGGTACAGTCACATGGAGTTTTCCCAAAATAAAATAAAAAACAAAATAAAACAAAACTATTATGGGTGTTATTTAACCACTTGCCTTCATTTCTAGTTACCTCTGACTTTAATCACATTGTTAAAAAAACTTAAAGAAAAAGCCAGGTTGAATTGCAATTTAGTACAACATCTGTGGAAAATAATTCGGAGATACCTCAAAGAACTAAAAATAGAAATACCATTTGATCCAGCAATAGCACTATCAGGCATCTACCCAAAGGAACAAAAGACATTCTATAATAAAGACATTCTCCAGGGATTAGGGGGTTGAGGGTGGGTAAACTCACAACTAAAGGACACAGTGAGCATCGTAGAGGGGAAGGACATGTTTCTAACTTTTGCTAGGGAGAGGCAAAGACATAAAATGTAACCAAAATGTTTGTACCCTCATAAAACTCTGAAATAAAAAAAATAAAAAAAGAATAAAAGAAAACTTGTAGAACTGAAAAATTAATTATTGAAATAAAACATCAACAAACTGGTTAAATATCAGATTAGACACATTTGAGGATATAATTAGTAAACTGAAAAATAGAACAGAATAAATTACACAAAATGCAATATACAGATCCAAAGACATTAAAAATTATGTGAAAGAAAATTAGAGAGATGTATATGAATTAATAGTAAAGCCTGGTATATATTGAAAGGAGATACAGAAGGAGAGACGACAAATAATTGGATAGAAGGAATATGCTAAGACCTAAAGTTGAAAAATTTCCAAAATACCAAACAATGAACAACAATAGCAATAATGACAGAAGAAAATGGACTATTATTTTCAATGTTTGAGATAATTGAACTCCCAACCCAGAATTTTAAATGTAACCATACCATCAAACAATAACCAGAATCAAAGGAAAAAATTTGGTAGAATTCACCAATGAAACCATTTGATTCTGGGCTTTTCTTTGTTGAGAGTTTCTTTTGTTTTTGTTTTTTTGATTCTGATTTTCTTTCTATTTACTTATGACTCAGTATTGTTAATTTGTATGTTTCTAGGAATTTATTATTTTCTCTTAGGTTTTCCAATTTCTTGACATATATTTTTTATAATAGTCCCTTATGATCCTTTTATTTCTGATGTACCCATTCTAATGTCTCCTCTTTCATTTCTGATATAATTTGACTCTTCTCTCTTTTTTTCTTAATTAGTCTAGCTAATAGCCTGCCAAATTTTTATCTTTTCAAAAACCAACTCATAGTTTTGCTGATTTTTTTCTATTACTAATTTATATCTACTGTAATCTTTGTTATTTTCTTCTGCTGCTATCTTTGGGCTTAGTTTGTTCTTTATCATGTTCCTTGAGGTATAAAGTTATGTTGTTTGTTAGAGATCTTTCTTCCCTTTAAATGTAGGCATTCATCACTAAAACCTTCTCTCTTGGTACTGCTTTTGCTACATCCTATAAGTTTGATATGTTGTGTTTTTATTTTTACTGGTTTTGAGATTTTTAAAATTCTTTTCTGATCTTATCTGTGACCCAGTAGTTGTTTCAGAATGTATTTAGTTTCCACTTATTTGATAATTTTCCCATTTTATTACTTATTGATTTTAAATTTCATTATATTGTGGTTGGAACAGATAATTGGAATGATTTTGATCCTTTTAAATTTGCTAAGACTTATTTTGTGACCTAACTTGAAATCTAACCTGGAGAATGTCTGCATGTGCTTTAGAAAACTATTGTATTTTTTATGCAGGGTGGAAAGTTCTATTTATATGTCTGTTAAGTCCATTTGGCCTATAGTGTTGTTCGAATCAGGTGTTTCTTTGTTGATTTTCTATCTGGATGCTCTTTCAGTTATTGAAAATGAAGTATTAAAGTATAGGCAGTATATCACTGGAACTTGATTATTTTTATTCATTCAGTCATTATATGCATTTTGACTGGAAAGTTAATTCATTTACATTTAAAGTAATTATTGATAGATAAGGACTTACTATTGCCGTTTTTAATTGTTTCATATTCTGTTTTGCCGGTTTTGTTTCTCTTTTTCTTTCTTGCTGTTTTCCTTTGTTATTTAATGATTTGTATACTGTATAAACAGACATTTAAAGGATTATTTTTCTTGGTTATTCATATATTAAATATTTTGTGTTCTTATTTACTTCATGCAGATATTGATTTCTATTTGCTATCATTAATCTTCAATATGGTTGAATTTATTTTAGCAGGTCTGCTGGTGATGAATTCTCTCTTTATTTGTCTGAAACTGTTTTATTTCACCTTTTTTTCCAAAGGATATTTTCACTGGATATAGAATTCTATATTGACACTGTTTACTCTATTTTATCACTTTTAATAATTAATTTCATTGTCTTCTGGTCCCCATTATTTCTGACAAGAATTAAGTTTTTATTCTCACTTTTTCCCTGAATGTAATGTATCATTTTTCTTTGTATGCTTTTAAATTGTTACCTTTTTCTAGGATTTTATTAACTTAAATAAAGTGTGCCTGGGTGTAGTTTTCTTCATTTGTGGTTTGCTGAAATTATTTTATCTGCCATTGAGGTAATTCAGCAATTAAAAAAAAATCTTGACAATTATTGCCTTGAATATTACTTTTGCTTTATTCTGTCTCTTATTACTTTTAGGACCTCAAAGATATGTGAGTTAAACAGTTCAAAATTGTACCACATAACAGATGCTTAGTCCTCCTCACATACTTTATATCTCTGTTGGAGTAATTTCTATTGATCTCTCTTCAAATTCTGTCCTCAAGTTAATTGATACTTTCTTCTGCTGCCTGTTTACTCTTGAACTGATTGACTGAATTCTTAATTTTTCCCCTTTTGTCTTGTTTATGGTTTCCATGTCTTACATAGTAATAAAATTCTCTAACTGTTCTTCATACACATTGTCTACCTTACCCATTAGGTTATTTAACATATTTATCATAGCTATTTTAATGTTCTTGATTATGAATTAAAATATCTGTTTTTACTTTGATTGACTTTTTTGCTCTTGATTTTGAGCTGCATTTATTTAATTGTTTGCATGCATTTTTTCATCTTTTTTTGATTTTATGTCAGGTACATTTTGTTTGCATTATATCTAAAAGAACATTAGAGAATGGAGCACATGATATATACTTTCAGTAAATAGCACCCTTCTGTTATGATGGTAGAATAGACTGGAAGAATCTACTCTGTATTTGAATTGTCTTTGGCCATTGCTATAGCTTACAGTAGATTCAATTGGCAGTGGCTTCAAATAAGAAAAAAATAATCAACATATTTCTTGATTAGGAGAATACAAATGAAAGCAAGATGTTATAATTTTATATTCATATAAAAACAGCTAAGATTAAACAAGCTGATGATTCCTGGCTTGGTAAGGATGCAGAACAACTATAACTCTCACATGTTCTTTTTGTTGTGGAAAATAATACAACCACTTTGGGGGTGAAAAGAAGAGTTTGGTGTCATCTAATAAAGTTAACAATATTCCTATCTATGCCACAACCCAGCAATCCTACTTTTAGAGGAATGAGTGTACCTCCAAAAGATATGAGTGAACATGTGCATATATCCTCTGAAATGCAAGTCTTAATGCAACATTTGGGGGATAGACATGCTTGAAGCTCTTACTTGAGGGAGGACAGGGAGCATGGGCAATATAAGCAACCTTAACACTTGTACCCCCATAATACGCTAAAATAAAATAAAAAAAAATACAAGAATACTCATAGTAAGTTTATCTATAATGTACCCAGACTGAAAACAACCAATATACCCATCAAGTGTAGAATGAATAAAAACATTGTGGTCTATATATGCAGTGTAATACTATACAGCAATAACAAAGAGAAAGTACTTGTTATGTATAGAGTTATTGATAAATCTCAGAGCATTAAATTGTTTGACAGAAGCCACACACAAATTTTACAAATTAACACATACAGTGTGATTACGTAAAATTTAAGAAGAAGCAAAGCAAATTTATGGTGATAGAAGTAAGGACAGTAACTGGCTCTGTGGTGAGGAGATTAATTTAAAAGGGACATGAGTGAATTCTATGAATTAATAAAAATGTTCTTTATCTTAAACTGGGTGGTGGTTACAAGGTATATGCATATGTAAAAATTCCTTATCTGGTACAATTAAAATTAGGACACTTTACTACATGTAATTGTATATCAAAAACATTGTTTTAATAATTATCTGACTTGTTTGCTTTATTTAAGCTATTTTTAAAACTTAAAAACAGCTTTTAAGTGAATTGAATATGAGGACTTATACAGAAATTTAACTTACAAACTAAGGTAAAAAAAACAAAGCTCTAACTTGGGTGGGGCAAGGGCAATATTCATAACCTAAATATTTGTACCTCCATAATATGCTGAAATAAAAAAGAAAAAAGAAAAGAAAACCCAAAAAAACATGTATTATGGAAAATATATTGTCGTATTCTTTATCACATGAAGCAAAAATTTATTAGAGCAGTCCTGAGAAAGAAATTTAGTCATATTTTATTATAATATTATTTTTGTTCTCCTTGTGTTAGCTGAGATTTGAAGACTGAAAAATATAAGGATGAAAACTGTTGACTGCCAAAGAATCCTGAAGCTTAGATAGGTAGAGATATACATGAAGGAGTTGTGTCTAACATTACAAAGAATCAGGGTAATAGCAGGAAAGGCTTTTTCTTTTTTTTCTTTTAAAAGGTTAGTTAACTTTACAATTAACAAACAATTTTCATTTTGTGAAATTATTAAGTACATAGTTGTTAGACTTTTACAAAATAATGTACATTTTAAGTATATCTAATTAAAATTTCTTGAATGTGGCCTTATTTGATTATAACGAGATTAACATGGCCTTCCAACATGAAAGTTTCCCCATCACTGCTCCGGACCATACCTATTTTTTCCTTTTTATTTGAGGATATTATGGGGGTACAAACATTTTGATTACATGTTATGACTTTGCCTCACCGAAGCCAGGATTAGAGGCGTGCCCTTCCCCCATACAATGCTCACCGCATCCATTAGTTGTGAGTTTACCCACCCTTACCCCCCAAACCCCCAATGAATATTACTACCATGTGCGCACCTTAGTGTTAATCAGTCAGTGCCAATTTGATGGCAAGTACATGTGGTGCTTATTCTTCCATTCTTGTGATACCTCACTTCGGAGGATGGGTTCAATCTCTATCCAGGAAAATATACCAGGTGCTAGATCACTGTCATTTCTTATAATTAAGTAATATTCCATTGTATACATATACCAAATTTTAATATTCCACTCATGAATTGTCGGACACTGGGGTTGTTTCCACATCCTTGCAATAGTGAATTGTGCTGCCATAAACTTTCAGGTTCAGATGTGTTTATTATAGAATGTATTTTTTGCTCTTTTGGGTAGATGCCTAATAGTGCTATTGCTGGATTGAATAGTATTTCTATTTTCAGCTCTTTAAGGTATCTCCAAATTCTTTTCCACAGAGATTGCACTAATTTGAGTCCCACCAACAGCGTAAGAGTCTTTTATTCTTTTTAAAATCTGATCAGTTTGTATTATAGTCACCTAGTTGTGTTTTCAGGGCTCACTTTTTTTTAGAAAAAAACTTAACACACTTATTTTATATGCTATGTCTAATAATATCTTCTGTAAAATGTTATGTCTGATCTGTTTTCATTTGTTTCTTATTACTTATTCTCATTTATAGGGCTTGTTTCTTTTTAGGATTTTTATTTTATCCGTGAGCTCATGTTACTTATAGCTTTATCCACTGGACTTTGAGTTCTATATTGAAGTTGTGTTCCTCTAGAAGGAATATGCTTTTGTTTCTGCCAGTTCCTTGGGGAACAAACTTGGACTTATTTAGGTTAACTTATCTATTTAAATGTTATAATGTGAATTTAGACTGCATCCTTATGTTAGTTATCCTTGCTGAATAACAAATTAGCCTGAAATTCAAAGGCTTATAAAGCCACACATTTATTATCTCACAATTTTGATGGGTTTGGAATCCAGGCACTATGTAGCTGGGTCCTCTGCTTCAGTGTATTTCACAAGGCTGCAATGAAGGTGTCAGCAGGGCCTGAAGTCTTATTTGAAGACTTCATTGAGGAAAGATCCACTTCCAAGCCCAGTCACATAGTTCGCAAGATTCAGTTCCTCAAGGGTTGTTGAACTGATAGCATCAGTTCTTGCCTGTTAGTTGGAGGCTTTTCTCAGTTCCTTTTTAAGTGTGCCTCTTCAACATGACAGCTTACTTCATCAGAAGAACCAAGTGAGTGAGTTTGCTAGCAAGAAGTCAGTCACAAGTCATTTAATCTAATCCTGGAAAAATATCTTTTCAAAATGGCCATATTCTATGCATGAGAAATAAGTTACATAAGGTCATGGATACTCGAATGTAGAAATTATTTGGGCCACATTTTAGAGGATGCCTGCTACAGGTCTGTGCTAAGGTTCTGAGTTCTTAGGGGTTATAAATGTTTATCTCACCACTATATCTTACCCAACACAGGTAAGTTTCTTAGCATTCCTGATCTATATAGAGGGTTTATTTATGCTAGCATTTAATATGAGGTTGGCAGCATATCAAGGCTTCATGCATGATACACTAATTCTATTTGCCATCTTAAATATGCCTACACATTAATTTCTAGTCTCTGATGTGCTTTTGCATCTTCACAAGTCAAAAGTCAAAAAAGCAAATGATGACTTTAATATTCACTTACATTCTATTTCAGACCTGTAAAGGTTTTGTGCTTTCTCGACAAGTCAAGCCATTTATTTTTAAATATATTTAAATTTTTTTCATTAATAAGTGTATTTGGCATGCCTACATTTCATTGCTGTGAGCAACCTAAGTCTAAATTACATAGTTTGATTATTCTATTTTTGTCTAATTTATTGAGGTAAATTTTACATACAAAATATATGACCTTTAAGTATATAGTTCACAGTTTTGACAAATGTAACCACTATCTCAATGAAAATAGAGAATATTTACATTATTCCTGAAAGTTCCCTCATATCTCTTTGATGTCCATTTCCAATCTCTCAACCACCCTACAAGACAAAACTGATCTGATTTATATTAATATAGACAAGTTTTGCTGGTTCTAGGATTAAAATTTAATGAAATTACACAGTAATTCCCTTTTGTGTCTCCTTCCTTTTGCTCAGCTTAATGTTTTTGAGGTTATTTCTTTTTTGGTATATATTAGTAGTTATTTTTATTGCTCAGTATTTGTATGACTGCATCACAATTTGATTATTCATTCTCTTATTTCTGGATATTGTAGCTGTTTTTAGTATTTAAGAATTATGAGTAAAACTTCTATGAATGTCCACGTACATGTATTTTGTGCACATATCTTTAAATAACTGTGAAATAGCAAAGGTTAAAATCTGCTGAATTTTTCTAAAGTGGTGGTAACACCATCACTCACAGCAGCAGTGTATAAGAGCTTTTCTTGTTCCATGTTCTCACCATATTTTGTACTGTATTCTTTTTTATTTTTTATTTCAGGATATTATGGGGGTACAAACGTTAAGGTTACATATATTTCCCATACCCCCCCTCGAGTCAAAGCTTCAAGCCTGTCTATCCCCCAGACAGTGTGCACTGCACTCACTGTGTATGTAAATACCCATTCCCTCCTCCCTCACCCCCACCTGCCCGACACCAGATAAAAGTGGGGGTTTTTTTTGTTGTTGTTTTTTTTAATATTTTGGTTACATTTTATATCTTTGCCTCTCCCTAGCAAGGGTTAGAGGTATGCACTTCTCCTCCACGAAGCTCACCGCATCCCTCAGATGTGGGTCTACTCCCCAAGCCCCGAATCCCTGGTGAACACCACCACCCTTTGAGCACCATAGTGTTAATCAGTCAGTACCAATTTGATGGCGAGTACATATGGAGCCCATTATTCTGATCTTGTGTCACCTCACTTTGGATAATGGGCTTAAGCTCAATCCAGGATAACTTAAGTGGTGCTAGCTCACTGTCATTTCTTAGAATTGAGTAATATTCCATTGTAATCATATGCCAAATTTTAATAATCCACTCATGAATTGAAGGACACTTGGGTTGTTTCCACATCCTTGCAATAGTGAATTGTGCTGCAATAAACATGCGGGTGCAGATGTCTTTATAATAGAATGTCTTATGCTCTTTTGGGTAGATGCTTAATAATGCTATTGCATTATTAGGGTGGGATGGTATTTCTATTTTTAGCTCTTTGAGATATCTCCAAATTCTTTTCCACAAAGATTGCACTAATTTGCAGTCCCACCAGCAGTGTAAGAGTGTTCCTGTCTCTCTACATCCTCGCCAGCATTTGTTGTTTTAGAATTTCTTGATACAGGCCAATCTCACTGGGGTTAGGTGATATCTCATTGTGGTTTTGACTTGCATTTATCTAATGATTAGTGATGTTGAGCATTTTTAAAATATGTTTGCTGGTCATTATTCTGTCTTCTTTAGAAAAGCGTCTGTTCATTTCTGTTGCCCATTTCTTGATGGGGTTGTTTGATTTTTTCTTGTTAATTCTTTTGAGCTCTAGATGGATTCTTGCTATCAAACCTTTATCAGAAGTGTAAAGAGCAAATATTGTCTCTCATTCTGTAGGTTGTCTATTTGCTCTAATGATAGTTTCCTTGGCTGTGAAGAACATTTTTAATTTGATCAGATCCCATTTGTTTATATTTGTTGCTGAAGTACTGTATTCTTAATTTTACCCATTCTTGGGAGACATGGAAGTATAGGAAACCAATGAACTGTGCATTATTTAGGATTTTTACTCTGACAACAGCTGCAGATTAACCCTCTTTTAGAACTTAGTGTGGAATATATATTATGAGGGTTAATTTATGTATCAACTTCATTACATCATGTGGCCACGAAATTTGGTCAAAAGTTATTTTTTTTTTGAGAACATCAAGACTGAGTTTTATTTCACCCAGAAACAGAATGATAAAATGGTATTTTTCTCTATTTAAATTCTATTCCATCTTTCTTCTTGTCCTACTACTCAAGGTTGCTGGCAGAGGTTGTCTTTGAGCAGGATTTTTTGTTGATATTATCACTTGAAATATTAAACTGTGAAAAGTAGATTGTCCTACCTATTGTGGGTGGGCCTCATCCAATCAATTGAAGATTTGAATAGAACACAAAGGCTGAGTGAGAGGGAACTTATCCTGCCTATTTGAGCTGGGAAAATAGTCTTTTCTGCCTTCAGACTGAAAAAAAATCTCTTCTTGAGTCTCAAACATGCCTCAAACAAACTTTCAGATAGGAATGTGCACCATTCATTCTCTTTGTGGTCAGGCTTTTGGGCTCAGACTGAAACTGCACCATAAGCTCTCCTTGTGATGCCATTTTGCTAACTGCAGATCTTCAGAATTCTCACCCTCCATAGTTTTGAGAGCCAATTTCATATAATCTCTCTCTCTCTCTTTCTCTATATATCTCTCTATATATGTATATAGATAGAGATCTACCTCTATCTCTATTTATATTCTATATATCTATATCAATATATAGGATATCTATTTAGATACCTATATCTATAGCAATCTATAGATATAGAAATAGATAAATAGAGATGTAAATATTCTTTTATTCTGTTTCTCTGGATATCCCTAACAGATTTTGATACTAATAGTGGTTATAGAGAAAAATAATTTTATTGACTTTTTCTTCATTGGTTTCGGGGGTTCTGGAAGTGGTTGTTTAATATGATTAGATTTAAAGACATCAATGACTCTATTCCCAATAGTTAGGAGAACAATGATAGCTCTTGCAACGGAGATATGAAAACTGTCACCATTGGATACTCCTAAACAACTACTTATAACAAGTGAGGAACTGGTGGACTGTTTATATGATAGTTTTCAACATTTTATCTAACAAATTTAATGAGATTGCCTAGTTGCTTCTAATGTCACTGGATAAAGTGGGGGAAAGAAAAAGATTAGATGAGGAATTCAAATTTCCAGCTCAAGCACTGCATAAATGATTGGAAAACTTCTATATGTGTGCTGAAGGTGACTCTCATATCTTATAGCTGCAAGTTTGAGATCACTGAATATTAGGTACAGAATCTAATTTTGCGATTGGCTGAAATATGATGAAAATTGAACTCCCAACTTCATACTGTGTCAACTGTTAAAGTTAGGGCATTTGTTAGGAAGGAGGGGACCCTGAAAGTTAGAATGGGGTTGTGTGGCGGGGCCCTACCAAGCCGGGGGCATTGACCCCTAAATTCTTATGAGTCATCTTTGTAAGTGGAAGAAGCCTCTCCTCCTCAGTGGGAGTTGTCTCTCCATCATCAGTGAGAGTGATCTCCCCACCCCCTCTGAGGGGATTAACTGTGCATTTCCTGGATAAATTACAGTGCCTTCCCTTGAAGCAGTTTCTATACAAGACCATACTGAGTTTTCTTAGGAACCCAACCCCACTACCTCTCTTTGTTTCTAGACCTATTACTAGACAGAAATCCCAGCCAGTCCCTAAAAGTGAGGTACAAAGTGTGACCCTTGAGATGTGCAACACTCCAAAAGAACTACTTATGTTTTATAATTTATATAGACAAAAATCATGGAAACATGTGAAAATGAATACTAAGATATGGGATAATGGCGAAAGGAACATAAAGATGGATCATACCAAATTTATTGATATGGGTTTACTAAACTTAGATTCTGCACTTAATGTTAAAACTCAAGGAGTTAGAAATGGCTCTAATTGGTTGGTTGGTTGGCTAAAACATGGACCAAAATATGGACAATAGTGAGCAAGTTGGAAATGCTGGACCTGCCTTGATTTAATATAGAAGAAAGGATTTAAAAGCTTAGGATGATTGGAATGTTAGAGAGGAGTTGTCATTTAAGACCTCCTCTCAAAAACTGGGAGGGTCCAGAGGACACGCCTTTCATAACAACTCTGAAAAATAAATTCAAGGGGCACTCCAGCATTCTTGAAAAGCTCTGTGATTGTTCTACCTATAGGTCAGAAATTAGAGTGGAAACTATAGTCAATGAATTGAGATTACATCCCAGGTTGGCAAGGGCCAAGTGGAAGCTCTCAACCACTAAAGGGAAGATGGACATGGTTACCATAGTGGACAGTAGAGTTAAAGCAGTGATCACAATAGTCTAATTTGTGCCCACTTATGCTGCTGTCTAGCTGATAACAGTGTTCTTAGAAGTAAAATATATATGAAGCCTACACAATTTTTACCTGCTATGTATAAGCAGAAATTTCAAGGTCAATGAACAAAATTATAATCTGAATCATAAAAACAGAGAGTTATGGACCCTCAGGCAATTTCCAGATTTCAGATGCTTTACAAACAGTCCATTAAGAGGAAGGGAGGCTGGGTTCCCTTGAAGAAAGGCTCCAGTGCACTGCTAAAAATGTGTACTTTTAATTTTTTTTTCCTGTCTTACTTAAAAGGACCTATGGCCTTTTACCCAGGTAACTGTGCATTGGGGAAAGGAAATAATCAGATGTTTTGGGGTCTTCTGAAACCTGGCTCTACACTGATACTACTTCCAGAAGACCAAAATCCCATGATAGTCCACAAATAAAGTGCTTATGGAGGTCAGGTGAGCAGTGGAGTTTTAGCTCAGGTCCAACTCACAGTGGGCCCACTGGGATCCCACATCCACCATATATTTATTTCTGCAGTTTTGGAATGCATATTGAATATACTTAGAAGCTAACAATCTCCATAATGGTTCCTTGACCTATATAGTGAGGTATATAATAGTGGACAATGGCAAGTTGAGTTCACCAGAAATACCACTACCTAGGAAAGTAAATATCTCAATTTGGAGGAATTGTAGAGATTATTGCTACCATCAAGGACTTGAAAAATGCAGGAGTGGTGATTCCCACCACATATTCATTCAGATAGCCTATCCAGAAGACAGAGGAATCTTGGAGAATGACGGGAAATTATCATAAGCTTAACCAGGTGGTGACTCCAATTACAGCTGCTATATCAGATGTGGTTTCATTGCTTGAGCAAATTGACACATTCCCTGGTACCTGGTATGTCTCTTTTGATCTAGTAAATGCTTTTTCTCCATACATGAGCAAGCAATACACCTTCACTTTCCTACTTTAAGGGTGTATCAATTCTTCAGCCCTATATCATAATTTAGTTTGCAAGGATTTCAACTGCCTTTCCTTTCTACAAGATATCACATTGGTCCATTATATTGATGACATTGTGTTGACTGGATCTAGTGAGCAAGGAATAGCAACTATTTTTGACCACTATGCCCTGCTTTCAGCAAGCATCCTGTCAAGTCTATTTAGACAGAAACCCCCCTTACCTCTGATGCTGTCACTTCTTAATTTTCCAGCCACTAAACCCTTGGCTAAGCCTTTCTTCTTGGCTATAAGTTCCCCGGTGCCCATGCTATATTTGGACTTGGGGCCAGTTATATACTGATGTCTCTTTTCCCCTATAGCAATAGTCCTAAATAAAATCTATTTTGAATACTTTAATTACTTTTCAGCTCTGTTTTATGTTTTATAACATTCCTATACACATCTTTGTGCATAGATTTGTTTTTATTGCTCTTGGTTAAATATCCAAAGGCATTACAAGAAACTGTCAAACTTCAGCAGCAGTGACAACCTTGTTATCATTTATGGAGGGCTCACTTCATGCTTGTCGCTAGACACTTTACAAAAATATTTAGATTAAATCATTGAAACAAGTCTATTTATTGTATATTATCTTTTTATTTTACCAATGAGGAAACTGAGAATCAGAAACAAAGTCATGTGCCCTAATGTTACACACCTAATATTTGTGAAGTTAGGATTTAAGTCTAAGGTGCTCTGATTCTGGAATCTGTGTTGAAACAGGAACGTTCAACTAGTGTAATTCTTGGCTTTAACATTTGAGGTTTTGAAGATTTATTAGCAAACCTCAATTTTCAGTTTTTCTCAGTGGCTTCTGGTGCTAACCAATCATTTGGCCAGTTATTGAGCTTAGTGAACTGCTATGACTTTGATTTATTTCATATTATCTCATTAGCAGTAACACTAATAAAATGACTAAGCAACAATAAATTCAACTCAATATGCAAAATTCTTGTGGTTTATGTGCAGCAAAAGATAATTATAGTCACAAGATTAAAGTCAAATAGTTACACAAATTAATGAAGGAAATTCAAATTTGTTGGTGGCTTACAACCTTTACATGAATGAGGCCACCAAAGGAAGAAAATTATGAAACTGTTTTAGTGAAATGTAGCAATTTCACTAAAAAGGGGTAAAGAGTCAATTTCAGAAAGAACCCAACATATTCTCTTAGAATGAGCCCTAATCCATAAACATACATGATGGGAAATGGTGCAATCAAAGCAATAAACTCAGTTACTGATTTCATGAAACATATCTATAAATCTAAGACCATCTCCCAATCCCTATGTGAAATCCTTGGTATTTGAAGTTGGCACTGGTTATGGATATCTCCTTAGCTGGAATTTCCACCCTGCTTTCTAACTAAGGACAAGCAGACTCTAATAATTTTCTTTTTGTGACCCTGCCCAGTCTGATTATGATTGAATTTAACAAATTAAATTCTGCTACCCCAGCAGCAGCTAAATCATGGCAATCCACTACCATTAAAAATTTAGACTGTATTAAGAGGTTCAAATGTGACTCTGTCCTCTTTAGAAATAGAGTTGCTGGTGTAGAACATCATTAAATGCATCTTAATAATAATTAATTATTATTAACTATCTTCTATGGAGAGTTCAAGGCATGACCTGGCATATTGCCTTAGAAACAAATATGTAATACAGAATATTTTTTTTATCTTCATCTGAGTGCCAATAATTCATTTAACTAGAATAAGAAGAATAGCAGTGAGATCCAATAAGTAATGACACATATTTGATGGTTTTCCACAAAGTAAGGTATGTGTGTACTGATTAAAATACAGAGAAGAAAAGGGGGGGTCACCTTGTTTTTAAGTCATCTGTATATCCTTTGTTCAAGAGCATAGAGGTCACAGGGGAATTATTTTTGTAATTCAAGGAGAAAAATTTGTCCTCACAGTTAATTAACAGAGCCTCTTAAGTA
Organism: Microcebus murinus; assembly: GCF_040939455.1. NCBI lineage: Eukaryota > Metazoa > Chordata > Mammalia > Primates > Cheirogaleidae > Microcebus > Microcebus murinus. The sequence continues at coordinate 53,974,898 of NC_134136.1, forward strand.
AAAAGAGCCTTGTATTTGAATGATTTGTACTGTTTGCTATGCTAGAATTTTTTCAACTATATTTTAAACATGTTAAGATGAAAAAGAATTTTGAGTAAAAAATGAAATATTGTGAGTGCTGCTCCTTAAATTGTCCATTGCATTAGCATTCTCATTTTAATGAAAAGCAGTCACAAAGAAATGGCACATGAAGGCAATCTGCATTATTTGTGAACTCCCAAGCCAGATAACTATAGAGTTCTTTTCTACCAAGCTTTATAATGTAATTAGTATGGGGCACTGCCTGCCACCCTTAGCCCTAGCTCACATTCTTGGAGCATCCCAGATATCATGATAAAACTGTTTAATATGAATTAGTACTATTTGAATTCTCAAAGTTTTCTTAAGTAACATCATTGTTACCTAAAATATCCAAATGTAATGGGTGCAGTACATACCGTCTGGGGGATGGACATGGTTGAAAGTCTTACTCAGGTGGAGCAAAGGCAATATATGTAACCTAAGTATTTGTACCCCTGTAATATGCTGAAATTAAAAAAAATAAAAAATAATATTATTCTGCATTTCTTTTTAATAAAATGACCCAGTTACTGTACAGAAATTATCTCTGCACATGGAGCACTAAATGGTTGGCAATCTAATATCTACCACCTGCAGATAGCTTGAAGGAAGAAAATAAATTGTATCCAATATAAAAATTTGAACATTATAACTCTACTTGTAGAAGAAATGTGTGCCCAGAGGACATCCCTAAGGAAAAAAAATTATGTTTCATTGATCTATTCAATTGTTATAAAAGCATTTATTAAGCACTGTATATTAGGCATGATGGTAGATAAAGTAAATGGGAACATGTGAATGTTATAGAGGAGCCCACTATCCGAAAGAGACCTACATAGAAACTCAATTTTGTTGTAATATTAAAATGAGAAAATAAATAAGGGAGAAAATGTTTCCCCATGCAGAAAAATTAATATTAATTTGCCATATGTATGGATGATAAGGAAACCTTATGCCTCAAGTACATGAAGGCAAGAAAGAGAATGTTTCATACAGACAACATTAAAGAGTTTGTAATAGTTGGAACATTGAAGAGAATTAGTGGGAAAACTATCAGAGATAATGGTGAAATTACAGGGCCATATCCTGAAGGATTTTGTTTATGTGTTAATAAATAAGGCTTTATCATGTAGCAAATGTAAAGCCATTGAATAATTTTAAGTAATACTAATTATGATTAATATAATTTATGATGGACTGCAGAGAGTGCAATGAGGTAAAACTAGAGACAGAGTAACTAATTAATATTCTACAATATACCTTTAAAATCAGTTATAGGATAGTAATAATGGAGTTGGGAAGACGACTTGATATAAAAGATATGAAAAACATGGAGAATTGGACTTTTATATAAGTTTACACCTAAAAATATGGTATGCAACTTTGCTTTTATTAGATTCACTAGACAAAAGAAGAGCTAAACTTAAAAGTTCCTTAGTCATCAGTAGAGAATAGTTCAATCTACCAATCTATTGCTGACATAAAAAATTATGAGATTAGTGACTTAAACAATATAAATTTATTATTTTATACTTCTGAAGGTCAGAAGTTGAAAATGAGTTGTATGGTGCTAAAATCAAAGGTCACTTTCCTTCTGGAGTCTCTATGGTGAATCTATTTCATGCCTTTTCCAGATTCTAGAGGCTGTGTTCCTTTGTTTTTGGTCACATCATTTTAATTTTTGTTTCTGCTCTTACATCTTTCTCTACTTCTGTCATCACCTTCTCTAATGCTGACTCCTTTGCCTCCCTCTTATAAGGTCACCTATGATACCTTGGGCCCACCTTAGTAATACAGGAAAATCTTCCCATCTCATGATCCTTAACTTAATCACATCTGCAATGTACTTCTTGTCAGGTAAGGTAACATGTTCACAGGTTCTCAGGGTTAAGAGGTGGACATTTTGGGTGGACAACATTATTCAGACTGCCAAAATTTATCTCTAAATTTGAGGCTTTTCTGATTAAGATAATGAAGATAGGATTAGGCCAATGTTTTTACTAAAGGGTAACTTGAAACCCTCCTCTTGATAAAATGTTTTTAATCAACAGAAATAAGTAGAAATATTGTGGCACAATCTTATTTGTGTGCTCTAATTTTGAGTATTGATGGCTGAAGGTGAGGGAAGGATGTGCGTTAGACAGGAAGCTTTCCACTTGAAATTATTCAACTAGTATAGATTAAATCTCCCCGATGTTTAAGAAGAAAAGCATTGGAGTAACCCAGGAAAAGCAAATCTAAAATCAATTGGAGGATGAGTTTCCTCAGGGCTCCTTTTTCATACAGTGGATATCAGTGGCAAAAAGGAGGCCAGAAGCTGCCATTCTGTGTAAGTAGTGATTGAACGATAAAAAAGGAATTTAAAAAGGGAAGGAAGGAAGTGGAACTAATTTCACAATGAAGGCAAGCAGCATTTCCAAATATATAAGAAATAATTAATATGCTGATATAAAGCTTCTGTGCTGGGAATGACAGATGAGAGAGAGGTAAATCCCTTTCCCACTCTTATCTCACATTCCACTGAGGCTGCTCAACCCCTGAGCTGATTATATAAAGTTATATCAATCAAGATCTTACCTAAGTCTAAGAGAATTTAAAAGATTGAAGGCCAAACCGGACAGTAATTGAAGAGAATATATTCACATTGCCTTAGAGCAAATATAAGTTTGCATTGACTATCATGGTTCTTGTAAAAATAATCTGTCATATAAAACAAGGAACAAAATATAAACTTTAAACTTCAAGAAAAAGTATATACTCAGAACACATTTAATACACAATAATAAAAGACCCATTTTTTTTTACATATCACTGGGCAATGGGTCCAATTTCTTTTTGACTTTTCAAAAATAGCTTTCTTCTTTTGGGAACAATTACATTTTCTAGAATCCACTCCATTTCCAAATACAATCATGTATTTTCCAAAGGTGTTTTTGAGTTATTACATGGCTCTCCATACACTGTTTCCCCCAAAATAGTGTAAGTATGGCTCACGTCATTAAATCTGGAACAATAAGGGTCATTTTCTCTTTCTTCCAAGGTGGAACTAAGAAAGAGAACAACTACTATTCCAGTAGTAGAACCCTTAAATTTTTTTTTTTTAATTTCGGCATATTATGGGAGTACAGATTTAAGGTTTCAATAACTGCCCATTTCCCCCCGTCCCCCTAAAAGTTTGAGTCTCGATCATGACAATCCCCCTTATGGTGCACATCTCACTCATTATGTATGTATATACCCACCCCCCTCCCCCCTCCCACCTGCCGAATAACCTATTACTGTAGTACTTATGTGTCCACTTAGGTGCTACTCAGTTAATACCAGTTTGCTGGAGAATATATCTGGTGCTTGTTTTTCCATTCGTGGGATACTTCACTTACTAGTATGGGTTCCAGCTCTAACCAGGAAAATATAAGATGTGCTATATCACCATTGTTTCTTAGAGCTGAATAGTACTCCATGGTATATATATACCACATTTTATTAATCCATTCTTGGATTGATGGGCACTTGGGCTGTTTCCACAGCCTTGCAATTATGAATTGTGCTGCTATAAACATTCAAATGCAGGTGTCTTTTTTGTAGAGTGTCATTGGATATTTTGGGTAGATACCCAGCAATGGGATTGCTGGATCAAATGGTAGATTCATTTGTATCGCTTTAAGGTATCTCCATATTGCTTTCCACAGAGGTTGAACTAGTTTGGAGTCCCACCAGCAGTGTAGGAGTGTTCCTCTCTCTCCGCAACCACGCCAGCATTTACTGTTTGGAGATTTTTTGATAAAGGCCATTCTCAATGGGGTTAAGTGATATCTCATTGTGGTTTTGATTTGCATTTCCCTGATGATTAGAGATGTTGAGCATTTTTTCATATGTTTGTTGGCCATTCTTCTGTCTTCTTTAGAAAAATTTCTCTTCAAGTCCTTTGCCCACTTTTTAATGGGGTTATTTGATTTTTTCTTCCAGATTTTCGTGAGTTCTAAGTATATTCTAGTTATGAGTCCCTTATCGGATGCATAGGATGCAAAAATTTTCTCCCATTCTGTAGGTTGTCTGCTTACTTTCATGACTATTTCTTTGGCTGTGAAGAAGCTTTGTAGTTTGATCATGTCCCATTTATTTATTTTTGTTGCTGCTGTGATTGCCTTTGAGGACTTCTTCATAAACTCTTTGCCCAGGCCGATGTCTAGGAGAGTGTTTCCAACTTTTTCCTCTAGAGTTCTAATAGTTTCATACCTTAGGTTTAAGTCTGTTATCCAGTGTGAGTTGGTTTTCGTGAGAGGTGAAAGGTGTGGGTCCTGTTTTAGCCTTCTACAGGTGGCTATCCAGTTTTCCCAGCACCATTTATTGAAAAGGGATCCTTTTCCCCAGCGTATGTTTTTGTCTGATTTGTCAAAGATTAGATGGCTATATGAGGATGGTTTTATATCAGGATTCTCACATCTGTTCCACTGGTCAATATTCCTATTTTTGTGCCAATACCATATTGTTTTAATTACCTCAGCTTTGTAGTATAGTTTGATATCTGGCATATTAATGCCTCATATTTTGTTTTTGTTGCCTAGAATTGCTCTTGATATTCGGGGTCTTCTTTGGTTCCATACGAAGCGTAAACTTATTTTTTCTATATCTGGGAAGAATGGTGATGGGATTTTAATAGGTATTGCATTGAATCTGTAGATCAGTTTGGGTAGTATAGACATTTTGATGATATTGAGTCTGCCGATCCACGAGCATGGTATGGATTTCCATCTGTTTACATCCTCTGCTATTTCCTTCCTCACTGTTTCATAGTTCTCCCTATAGAGGTCTTTTTGGTCCTTGGTTAAGTATATTCCTAGGTACTTTAATTTCTTTGTTGCTATTGTGAAGGGAATTGAGTCTTTGATTTGGTTCTCAATTAGATTGTTGTTGGCGTATATGAATGCCTCTGATTTCTGTATATTGATTTTGTATCCTGAGACTTTACTAAATTCATTGATCAGTTCCAGGAGTTTCTTGGTTGAATCTTAGGAGTTTTCTAGATACAATATCATATCATCAGCAAACAGTGAAAGTTTGATCTCTTCTGCCCCTATTTGGATACCTTTCATTGCATTTTCCTGTCTGATTGCTGTAGCCAAGACTTCCAGGGCTATGTTGAACAGAAGTGGAGATAGTGGGCAGCCTTTTCTGGTTCCAGTTCTAAGTGGGAATGATTTCAATTTTTCCCCATTCAGTATGATGTTCGCTATGAGTCCGTCATATATGGCTTGTATCATTTTTAGGTATGTCCCTTCTATGCCTATTTTCTTAAGTGTTCGTATCATGAAAGGGTGTTGAATTTTGTCAAAAGCTTTGTCTGCATCTATTGAAAGAATCATGTGGTCTTTGTTTTTGTTTCTGTTTATGTGGTGAATTGCATTTATAGATTTACGTATGTTGAACCATCCCTGCATCACTGGTCTGAAGCCCACTTGGTCGTGGTGGATTATTTTTTTGATAAGTGTCTGGATTCAGTTAGCTAAGATTTTGCTGAAAATTTTTGCATGTATATTCATTAGGGATATTGGTCTGTAGTTTTCTTTTTTTGTTGTATCCTTTCCTGGTTTTGGTATCAGAGTAATGTTCGCTTCATAAAAGGTGTCGGGGAGGTTTCCGTTCTTCTCGATGTTGTGGAATAGTTTCTGCAAGATAGGTACTAGTTCTTCTTTGTAAGTATGGTAAAATTCGGATGTGAAGCCATCTGGACCGGGACTTTTCTTTTTTGGGAGATTTTTAATTGCTGTTTCTATTTCAGCTGTTGAGATTGGTCTGTTCAGGGAATCTATTTCTTCCTGGTTGAGCCTAGGGAGGCTGTGTGTTTCTAGAAATTTGTCCATTTCCTCCACATTTTCCAGTTTGTGTGCATAAAGATTTTTGTAGTATTCATAAATTGTATGTTGTATCTCTTTGGGATCAGTTGTGATCTCTCCTTTTTTATTCCTGATGGAGCTTATTAGAGATTTCTCTTTTCTGCTTTTCATTAGCTTATCCAATGGTGTGTCAATTTTGTTTATTTTTTCAAAGAATCAACTTTTGTTTTATTAATCTCCTGAATAGCTTCCCTATTTTCAATTTCATTTTTTTTCTGATTTGATCTTGTTGATTTCACTTCTTCTGCTGGGTTTGGGGTTGGTCTGTTCTTCTTTTTCCAGCTCTTTGAGTCATTTCATTAGATTGTCTATTTGTGATCTTCTTGTCTTTTGGTTATAGGCATTTATGGAGATAAACTTTCCTCTCAGAACTGCTTTAGCTATGTCCCAGAGGAGGTGCTTACTTGGCTCTCCATTGTTCTATTCTTCATAGAATTTTTTTATTTCCGTCTTGATTTCTTCATTTATGAAGAAATCATTTAGTAGGAGGTTGTTTAATTTCCACGTTTTTGTGTAGAAATGTGAGTTTCTGTTAGGGTTGATTTCGACTTTTATTCCACTGTGATCTGAGAAGGTACATGGTATGATTTCTATTTTTTTAAATTTCTTGAGATTTTCTTTGTGTACTAGGATATGGTTAATCTTAAAGAATATCCCGTGAGCTGATGAGAAGAACGTATATTCAGCGGATTTGGGGTAGAATATTCTGTAAATGTTAGTCAGACCCAATTGTCCAACCCTTGAGTGTTGTCTTCTTCCCCTTCTGGTAACCCTATGACCCTCATATTAGGTTTCTTCAAATAATCCCACAGCTCTTGTAGGCTGTGCTCTTTTCTCTTGTTTCTCTGCTCTATTTCTGTGACTGATTTATTTAATTGGAGGGTGTTATCTTCAAGCTCTGAGATTCTTTCTTCTGTTTGATCTACCCTGTTCTTGAGACTTTCCACTGTATTTTGTAGTTCCTTGAATTGGTTCTTCATTTCCAGGAGTTCGGTTACACTTTTCTTCATTGTCTCTGATTTTTTTTCCCATATCCTGGAGGCTTTTTGTGGTTTCTTTATGTTGGTTATTGAGTTGTTGTTTCAGCTCGGTGAGTGTTCTTATGATCCACATACGAAATTCCTCTTCTGTCATATTGGTTGCCTGATTTTGGTTGGTGTCTGTTTCTAGGGGGCTGGTGCTCCTCTTTGGGGGTGTGTTTTCCGTTTGGTTCTTCATATTTCCTGAGTTCTTTCGCTGATTTCTTCCCATGTTGATCAGTTGTTGTTTCTTTCCTTAAGTTATTGTTTGGGTATTCACACACCTTGTTTAATTTCTGAGGCATTAGGTGGTGTCTGTGGGTGAAATTGGACCACTCCCTGTATATTGAGTCATTGGGTGCCGTGAAAAGGCTGAGCAAGATGCCGTCCCTGTCAGTAGGTGGCGTTTGCTTGGAGGAACAGGCTATGCTGTTGATTTTGTGTCCTGTTATCAGCTCTTGTTCTGGGCGGAGCTGGGTTGGGTAAGCCTGCCCTCAGGCCATTAGCAGGGGTCAAAGTTCTGTTCTCTGCTTCCAGGGAAAGCTGTTAGAGCAGCGCTGGAATGGTCCCGCTTAGACAGAAAGTCTGGGTGTGGGGGTGGGGCTGTCTGAGACCCGCAGTCTGGAGCGGGCCTCGCTTCTTTCCACCCTCCCCAACTCCGCAGCTACTCCTGGGCCTCTGCCAGCAGGCCAGAGCACAAGCCACCAGGTCTCCTGGGACTGTCATGTTGGCGGGGAGGTTCCCTGCACAGGAACACCACCTGGGTTGGGCGCACGGCCTCCTCCTGGGAGGAGGGTTGCCCTCTAGGAGACCAATCCACCCCTGGAGGCACACATACCTCAATAGGCTGTTTAGGTATAACTCTTCTGTGCCCCGGGCAATGCTAGCCCTCGGTGCAGGGGATCTGGTCTGCATGTCTGACATCTAGGTCCCAGAGTTCAAACTGTATTCCCAACAGGGAGAGGATTTCCAGTCCCAATTCACCCACAGGGAGCCCAAGCTGGGCCTATGTGTCTCAGCCTCTGAGTCGGCACCATTCTCCTGGGAACACCATGCCAGCAGCACCTGGGAGGGCGGGCGGGTAGGGAGCTCACAGTCTGAGTTCCCCTGAGTCAGCTGTAGGGTCCCAAACGGGAAGGTCGCATTCCCCGGAGGTGCCTCCAGCTGGTGGCTATATTATCTCTCTGGGCAGCCGTGGGTAGGGTCGGCGGGGCGGGGGGGAGGCAATATGGCACCTGCCACGTGGCTTGGGTCTGTGCACAGGGAGGTGCCCTGAGGAAGTTCGGAACCTGGTGCCACATCTGCTACAGGCTCACCACTGGCTTGCTGCAGTGGTCTTTGGGCTGGTGTCCGCAGTTCTCTCCACCTGCTGGGGAGCCCACCAGCAGTCCCAGATGCAGGGGAGGGGAAACAGCAAATCCACCTACCCTTGCCGCTGGTCTCCGGGCTGCTCCAGTGGTCTCAGCCTCCAGTTCTCCTCCGCAGCCTCTTCCCGTGGAGTCTCCCGGGGTCTCAGGTACCCCTCCTTTTGGCCCTTGTCCACTCTATGCTCGTCTTCTTGCTCTTTCCTCTAATTTCTGCTAGAAACTGTCTTTTCTGCAGAGACACTCTGTCTGGCGGTTTTATTCATCCGCCATCGTGCTCCACCTCTCAAAACCCTTAAATTTGACTTTGACAGCTAATTATGTTAGTCTCTAGTGAATGAGAATGAAGCTAATATACAAAGACAAGCATAAATTAGTGTTGGGGAGAGAAGAAAGGCGGAAAGTAAGAGAGAGGTAAGCAGTAAACATTTCTGATTCTGTTCAAGACCTGGGTTAAAGTTTGCTAGAGCTGGGTTACATTGCTGGATTTTCAAACTTCTTATTCAATCCATCCAGGAATCCTATGAGTGAAATCAATAAACTTGCCATTTTATTTAATATACCTTTTTATATTTCAGCATATTATGGAGGTACAAATGTTGTTAAGGTTACATATATTGCCCTTACCTCCTCTACCCCCATGAGTCAGAACTTCAAATGTGTCCATTCCCCAGGTGGCACACATCACACTCATTATGTAAGTATATTCCCATCCCCTCCTCCCCCATCCCACCTGCCCAACACCTGATAAATGCTTTTTTTTTTTTTTTTTTTTGACATTTTGGTTACATTTTATATCTTTGCCTCTCCCTAGGAAGGGTTACAAGTATGCCCTTCCCCCGCCCCGCAACAATGCTCACCACATCCCTATGATGTGGGTCTACCCTCCCTACCCCCGAATGCCTGGAGAACACCACCACCATTTGAGCACCATAGTTTTAATCAGTCAGTACCAATTTGATGGTGAGTACATGTGGAGCCCATTTTCCTGATCTTGTGTTGTCTCACTTTGGATAATGTAATATACATTTAATATGGCTTCTGCCTCTTAAAAGTGAAAGAGTTCTCACTTACATAATGCAATTGTTTAAAAAATATATATTTTTAAATGGAAGCTAAAAAATAATAAAGCAAATTAGATAAGGGAGGGGGAAAATCCCCAAATTATTTCCAGAAAATAAATAAACTTAAATTACAGTTGGAGAATTAAAAATTACAGCAAACCCTGCATTAAAATAGTAGGGTAGAGTGCAAGATTTAGAAGGTTAAAGGTTAGAAGGTTAAAGATTTAGAAGGTTAAAGATTTAGAAGGTTAAATGCAGAAGAATAAGGCAAAGTGAGAAATATGGTGAGAAAAAATGTGAAAAATAGAAGACAGAGGAGATAAACACAAAATTCAGAGGGCAGTTATTCCTCAAGAAGACATCAAAGAAATAAAACAGAAATATAATTAAAGCCTCCAAAGAGGAAACACATCTTATGCTAAAGAGATGAGGGTATATATACTAATTTTCTCAATATACAAGGTAAAGAGTGATGTAATTAATATCTTCTCATAAGATGAGGAGAACACTATAAACCAAAGTTGTAGGATTTGGTAAAGCTGCACTTAAAGCACCTTAATAGCTTTAAAATGATTTAATTATTAAATTAGAATAAGTGACTATAAACATTCATAAGTAAAATTTAAAAAGTTAAAAAATCAAAAATATGGAGTGTAAAATCATAAAAGGCAGCAATCAATGAGCAAGAAAATTAAATATAACATACTGATAAATGTAAGAGATATTTCTTATTTTTTTATTTTCAAAACACTAAATTTGAAAACTAAATAAAATCCTACTTTCATGTCTTTGTTTTTTTTGTGTGTGTGTATTTGTTTGTTCCAGATTTGAGTTTTTCCATTAGCATATTCTCTTTTGTGAAGGATCTGCTCAAGTTTTGATTTCAATTTTATTATGTTGTCTCTTTTGTTGGCTGGTTTTTTACAAGTTCTTAATATATTCTTGACCCAAGTCCTTTGTAGATAAATGTATCTTAATTCTCTATGGTTTGCATTTTCACTCAATGATGTTCTTAGATGAATAGAAGTTCACAATTTTAATAAAATCCAGTTTATCAAACTTTTCTTTTATGGCTAGTTCTTTATTATGTGTCTTCTTTAAGAAATTATTGCCTACTACAATGTCATGAAGATATCCTCCCATACTCTTCTTGAAACAATGCTCAAACCACTAGTCCTTAAAGAAATGCAAATTACAATACTGAGATATCATTACACTAGCAACAGAATGTCTAAAATTGAAATGATAGCAATACCAAGTTTTGGCAAGAGTGTGTAGAAAATGGGACATTTGTATACTGATTCTAGTGTTGTAACTTGTACAACTACTTTGTAAAACTAATAGCATATAATAATCTACCATATGACCTAGCAATTTTATTACTAGACATATATACCCAAGAGAGTGCTTGTGTTCATCAAGAGACATGTACATGAATGCTCATAACAGCATAATTATTTTCTATTATAGTCCCAAAGTGAAAACAATACAAACATTACTAACAAGTCAAAAGACTGGGATATATTCATAGAATCAATAAAAAAGAAGGAACTATAGGCAAAAATATGGGTGAATATCACAGTCACAAATATTTTAACACATCCATTGTCTTCTATGTTCCTTCTGCAATTTCTGGAAATTATTGAGCTTATTATTATCCTAAACTTTTTTTCTTTATTTTTATATGCATATGATTTAAAAATGAGATACCAATTTTCGTGAGTTCTAAGTATATACTAGTTATCAGTCCCTTATCAGATGCATAGGATGCAAAAATTTTCTCCCATTCTGTAGGTTGTCTGTTTACTTTCATGACTATTTCTTTGGCTGTGCAGAAGCTTTGTAGTTTGATCATGTCCCATTTATTTATTTTTGTTGCTGCTGTGATTGCCTTTGGGGACTTCTTCATAAACTCTTTGCCTAGGCCAATGTCTTATATTTTCCTGGTTAGAGCTGGAACCCACACTACTAAGTGAAGTATCCCAAGAATGGAAAAACAAGCACCAGATATATTCTCCAGCAAACTGGTATTAACTGAGTAGCACCTAAGTGGACACATAGGTGCTACAGTAATAGGGTATTGGGCAGGTGGGAGGGGGAGGGGGGCGGGTATATACATACATAATGAGTGAGATGTGCACCATCTGGGGGATGGTCATGATGGAGACTCAGACTTTTGGGGGGAGGGGGGGAAATGGGCATTTATTGAAACCTTAAAATCTGTACCCCCATAATATGCCAAAATAAAAAAAATAAAAAGTAATTCAAAGAAGATTAGGGACATAAATTAAGATCTAAACCATCAAACTCATAGAAGGAAAAGAGGTGCAAATCTTCATGATCTTTGATTAGGCAATGGTTTCTTAAATATAACAACAAAAGTAGAAGCAAAAATATTATAAATTAGATTTCATCAAAATTTAAAAAAATTCATCAAAATATACCATCAGGAATATTAAAAATCTATCTCATAATAGGAGAAAATATTTGCTGCTCATATATCTGATAAAAGTATTTTCTAGGATATATAAAGAACTCTTACAGCTAAACAACCAAGAAGCAACCTAAGTAAAAAAATAAAAAAATGGGCAAAGGACTTGAATAGACATTTCTTTAAAGAAGATATACAGGCCAGGCGTGGTGGCTCACGCCTGTAATCCTAGCACTTTGGGAGGCCGAGGCGGGCGGATTGCTCAAGGTCAGGAGTTCGAAACCAGCCTGAGTGAGACTCCGTCTGTACCAAAAAGTAGAAAGAAATTAATTGACCAACTAAAAATATATATACAAAAAATTAGCCGGGCATGGTGGTGCATGCCTGTAGTACCAGCTACTCGGGAGGCTGAGGCAGGGGGATCGCTGAGCCCAGGAGACTGAGGTTGCTGTGAGCGAGGCTGACACCACGGCACTCACTCCAGCCTGGGTGACAGAGGGAGATTCTGTCTCAAAAAAAAAAAAAAAAAAAAAAAAGAAGATATACAAATGGTCAAGAAGGACTCAAAACCATACTGAGTTATTGCTTCATACCCTCCAGGATGGCTAAAATTAAAAATATATATATAATAACATTTTTTGATAAGTATCTGAAGAAATTGCAACCCTAATATAGTGTTCTTGTGAATATAAAATGGTACAGATAGCTGCTTAAAAAGTTAAAAATACCTATAACCACAAGCTTTAAGCCTTAAATGTTAAACAAAAAGTATAATCCAGCAATTCCAATCCTAGATATATACCAAAGAAAATCTAAAATATATATTCCCACAAAATCTTGTACATAAATTTTTATTAGCAACATTATTCATAATAGCCAAAAAAGTGGAAACAACCCAAATGTTCATCAACTTATGAATCGATAATCAAAATATGACATATCCATACACTGAAATGTCAGCCATAGAAGAACAAAATACTGATACATGTCACAAGATGGATAAATCTTGGCCGGGTGTGGTGGCTCACACCTGTAATCCTAGCATTCTGGGAGGCTGAGACGGGAGGATCGCTCAAGGTCAGGAGTTCGAAAACAGCCTGAGCAAGAGCGAGACCCTGTCTCTACTAAAAATAGAAAGAAATTAATTGGCCAACTAAAAATATATAGAGAAAAATTATCTGGGCATGGTGGTGCATGCCTGTAGTCCCAGCTACTCGGGAGGCTGAGACAGAAGATCATTTGAGCCAGGAGATTGAGGTTGCTTTGAGCTAGGATGATGCCACAGCACTATAGCCTGGGGAACAGAGTGAGACTCTGTTTCAAAAAAAAGATGGATAAATCTTGAAAACAATATACTAAGTGAAAAAAGCCATACAAAAAATTCTATATATTTTATGATTCCATTTATATGAAATGTGGGTGAACCATAGCTCAAGGGATACCAACTCTTGCCGCTCTAGTTGAGATTCAGTAGATTTTCTTATGTAAATATTTATTTGCTACATGTTCTATGGACAATTTCCAGAAACTTTAAATTTCTGTTGTATCATAATTTCTACCAATTATTGTTTTTTCTCTGGGATCCAAGTCTGCAGAGCTCCTCACGCCACCATTCCAGAAGTGCAACACTTTAGATGCATTTTTATATTCAATTTAAAATTCAGATTAAAAATTCATTAAATCATTTGATCTCTGGTGTTTTCATATACTTTAACATGCTTTGATACATAAAGACAATTATATAATCAGTTAAGTAGCAATAATTCCTCACATGTAATAATATAAAATATGTGCTTTATTATAGAGAATAGAACATTGATGCCTATATATTTATTAAGGAGATAACTTAGCCAGGTAAAATCTTGAAATATGGCTAAAGATTACATTATGTGGCAGTGGTAATAACTGAATCAGTCATTACCTATGAATTATTATGTTGTGTTTGCTATTGACCAAAATTCCTCATAAGTAAGGTAAACATTCATTTTATTCTTCAAAATTACCTTGAAAAAGGAAATCCTGAGGATATATATAAAATGTCTCCTTATCTGTATCGGTTCTATTTTTATGTTTTTTATTGAATTTTTTCAATAAACTGATGTTCTTTGACATTTTTGTGGGTATGATAACCAGGAACAAAATCGGGTAACATTTTCCTATTTAATGTAGAGAAGAGTAGTTACTGAAAGTTCTATCTTAATAATCATAGAGCATAATGGACTTCCTTGAGGATATCCAAAAAATGCATGGGAGAAGCAGGAATGAAACATGACTTTGATCCCCAGTCTAGCCTTTCCTGCATAACATATACTGCTCCCTGAATACAACAAACAAGATAATGTGAATATAATTAAGACACTCAATAGAACTACCATACTTTTCCTGATTTTTATTTGGTCATCTTATATTAATACTAAATAAATTACGAAGAATGTGTTTGATATCAGTAAGCTAAACAAAGTCAATACTAGTGTTCATGATACAAAATTTTCAAAGATCTACCTCATGGTAGGATTTCACTTCCACTGCCCCTTGAAGTTATAAAACCATGTGATTTGCTGTAGCTAAAAATATGAGAACACACATTAAATGGGGGGGTGGAGTAAGATGGCGGACGAGAAACAAAGCCAGACAGAGTGTCTCTGCAGAAAAGACAGATTCTAGCAGAAATTAGAAAAAAGAAGCAAGAAGACGAGCATACACTGACGAGGGCCTGAAGGAGGGGTGCCTGAGACACCGGGAGACTCCACAGGAGGAGGCTGCAGAGGAGAACTGGAGGCTGAGACCACCGGAGCAGCCCAGAGACCAGCGGCAAGGGTAGGTGGATTTGCTGTTGCCCCTCCCCTGCATTCGAGACTGCTGGTGGGCTCCCCAGGGGGTGAAGAGACCTGCGGACACCAGCCCAGAGATGGCTGCCACAAGCCAGCGGTGAGCCTGTAGCAGACGTGGCACCAGGTTCCCAACTTCCTCCGGGAACCTCCCTGTGCACAGACCCGAGCCGCGCGGCAGGGGCCATATTGCCTCCTCCTCCCCTCCGCTGACCCTACCCGCAGCTGCCCAGAGAGATAATACAGCCACCAGCCAGAGGCACCTCCAGGGAACGGGACCTTCCCGTTTGGGACCCTACACCTGACTCAGGGGCCCTCAGACTGTGAGCTCCCTACCCGCCAGCTCTCCCAGGTGCTGCTGGCACGGTGTTCCCAGGAGAATGGTGCCGACTCAGAGGCTGAGACACATAGGCCCAGCTTGGGCTCCCTGTGGGTGAATTGGGAAGGGAACTCTTCTCCATGGTGGGGATACAGTTTGAACTCCAGGACCCAGATGTCGGACCTGCAGACCAGATACCCTGCACCAAGGGCTAGCATTGCCCGGGGCACAGAAGGGTTATACATGAACAGCCTATTGAGGTGTGTGTGCCTCCAGTGGCGGATCAGCATCCTAGAGGGCAGCCCTCCTCCCAGGAGGAGGCCGTGCGCCCAACCCAGGTGGTGTTCCTGTGCAGGGAACCTCCCCACTGGCAACACAGTCCAGGGAGGCCTGGTGGCTTGTGGTCTGGCCTGCTGGCAGAGGCCCAGGAGTAGCTGCGGAGTTGGGGAGGGTGGAAAGAAGCGAGGCCCGCTCCAGACTGCGGGTCTCAGACAGCCCCACTCCCACACCCAGACTTTCTGGCTGAGCGGGACCATTCCAGCCCCGCCCTGACAGCTTTTCCTGGAAGCAGAGAACAGAACTTTGACCCCTGCTAACGGCCTGAGGGCAGGCTTACCCAACCCAGCTCCGCCCAGAACAAGAGCTGATAACAGGACACAAAATCAACAGCATAGCCTGTTCCTCCAAGCAAACGCCACCTACAGACAGGGACGGCATCTTGCTCAGCCTTTTCACGGCACCTAATAACTCAATATACTGGGAGTGGTCCAATTTCACCCACAGACACCACCTAATGCATCAGAAACTAAACAAGGTGTGTGAATACCCAAACAATAACCTAAAGGAAAGAAACAACAACTGATCGACATGGGAAGAAATCAGCGAAAGAACTCAGGAAATATGAAGAACCAAACGGAAAACACACCCCCAAAGAGGAGCACCAGCCCCCTAGAAACGGACACCAACCAAAATCAGGCAACCAATATGACTGAAGAGGAATTTTGTATGTGGATCATAAGAACACTCACCCAGCTGCAACAACAACTCAATAACCAACATAAAGAAACCACAAAAACCTTCAGGATTTGGAAGAGAAATAGATACAATGAAGAAAGTTTAATCGAACTCCTGGAAATGAAGAACCAATTCAAGGAACTACAAAATACAGTGGAAAGTCTCAAGAACAGGGTAGATCAAACAGAAGAAAGAATCTCAGAGATTGAAGATAACACCCTCCAATTAAATAAATCAGTCACAGAAATACAGCAGAGAAACAAGAGAAAAGAGCAAAGCCTACAAGAGCTGTGGGATTATGTGAAGAAATCTAATGTGAAGGTCATAGGGTTACCAGAAGGGGAAGAAGACAACACTCAAGGGTTGGACAAGCTGTTTGAAGATATAATAGAGGAAAATTTCCCAGGCCTTGCTCAAAATCTTGATATACAATTTCAAGAAGCTCAGAGGACCCCTGGGAGATTCAATGCAAACAGGAAGACGTCACGTCATGCAGTCATCAGACTGACCAAAATATCAACTAAAGAGGCCCTTCTAAGAGCTGTAAGACAAAAGAAGCAAGTAACATACAAGGGAAAGCAAATTCAAATAACATCAGACTTCTCTAATGAGACTTTACAAGCAAAGAGAGACTGGGGCCCCATTCTCACTCTCTAGAAACAAAACAATGCCCAGCCTAGAATCTTATTCCCTGCAAAACTAAGCTTCGTATATGAAGGAGAAATAAAACATTCTCAGACAAGCAAAGGCTCAGAGAATTCCCCAAGACAAGACCAGCCCTGCAAGAAGTACTTAACAGCATTACGCACGGAACATCATAATAATAACCCACGAATATAAAAACAACCAAAACCCAAAGATATTAAAGGCCAGATATTACAATGCTTCAAGACAGAAATCATAGCAACAACATCCAACCCAACAGAATGAACAGTAATCTACCTTACCTATCAGTTCTCTCAATAAATGTGAATGGCTTAAACTCTCCACTCAAGAGACATAGGCTGGCTGAATCGATAAGAAAATACAGGCCAAGTCTATGCTGTCTTCAGGAAACACATCTAACCTGCAAGGATGCATATAGACTAAGAATAAAAGGGTGGAGATCAATATTCCAAGCAAATAGAAGCCAAAAGAAGGCTGGTGTGGCAGTTCTAATTTCAGACGATTTAGTTTTTAAAGCAACAAAAGTAGTAAAAGACAAAGAGGGTCATTATATAATGGTGAAGGGCACAGTCCAACAAGAAGATATAACAATTTTAAATATATACGCACCCAACTTAGGTGCACCCAGATTCATAAAGCAAACCTTACTGGAGTTAAGCAAAAGGATTAATAGCAACTCCATAATCACCAGAGATTTCAACACCCCACTGACGGCATGAGACAGATCCTCCAAACAGAAAATTAATAAAGAAATAATGGACTTAAACAATACTCCAGAACAATTGGGTCTGACTGACATTTACAGAATATTCTACCTAAAATCCACTGAATATACGTTCTTCTCATCAGCTCACGGGACATTCTCTGAGATTGACCATATCCTAGGACACAAAGTAAATGTCAAGAAATTCAAAAAAATAGAAATCATACCATATATCTTCTCATATCACAGTGGAATAAAAGTAGAAATCAACCCTAACAGAAACTCACATTTCTACACAAAAACGTGGAAATTAAACAACCTCCTACTAAATGATTTCTTCATAAATGAAGAAATCAAGACAGAAATAAAAAAATTCTATGAAGAAAAGAAAATGGAGAGACAAGTTATCACCTCCTCTGGGACACAGCTAAAGCAGTTCTGAGAGGAAAGTTTATCTCCATAAATGCCTATAACCAAAAGACAAGAAGATCACAAATAGACAATCTAATGAAATGAATCAAAGAGCTGGAAAAAGAAGAACAGACTAACCCCAAACCCAGCAGAAGTAGTGAAATCAAGAAGAATCAAATCATAACTAAACGAAATTGAAAACAGGGAAGCTATTCAGGAGATTAATAAAACATAAAGTAGGTTCTTTGAAAAAATAAACAACATTGACACACCATTGGCTAAGCTAACGAAAAGCAGACAAGAGAAATCTCTAATAAGCTCCATCAGGAATAAAAAAGGAGAGATCACAACTGATCCCAAAGAGATACAACATACAATTTATGAATACTACAAAAATCTTTATGCACACAAACTGGAAAATGTGGAGGAAATGGACAAATTTCTAGAAACACACAGCCTCCCTAGGCTCAACCAGGAAGAAATAGATTCCCTAAACAGACCAATCTCAACAGCTGAAATAGAAACAGCAATGAAAAATCTCCCTAAAAAGAAAAGTCCCTGTCCAGATGGCTTCACACCCGAATTTTACCACACTTACAAAGAAGAACTAGTACCTATCTTGCAGAAACTATTCCACAACATCGAGAAGAACGGAAACCTACCCGACACCTTTTATGAAGTGAATATTACTCTGATACCAAAACCAGGAAAGGACGCAACAAAAAAAAAGAAAACTACAGACCAATATCCCTAATGAATATAGATGCAAAAATTTTCAACAAAATCTTAGCTAATTGAATCCAAACACTTATCAAAAAAATAATCCATCATGACCAAGTGGGCTTCATCCCAGGGATGCAGGGAGGGTTCAACATACGTAAATCTATAAATGCAATTCACCACATAAACAGAAACAAAAACAAAGACCACATGATTCCTTCAATAGATGTAGACAAAAGTTTTGACAAAATTCAACACCCTTTCATCATATGAACACTTAAGAAAACAGGCATAGAAGGGACATATCTAAAAATGATACAAGCCATATATGACAGACCCATAGCCAACATCATACTGAATGGGGAAAAATTGAAATAATTCCCACTTAGAACTGGAACCAGACAAGGCTGCCCACTATCTCCACTTCTGTTCAACATAGCGCTGGAAGTCTTGGCTACAGTAATCAGACAGGAAAATGGAATCAAATGTATCCAAATAGGGGCAGAATGATCAAACTTTCACTGTTTGCTGATGATATGATATTGTATCTAGAAAACCGCAATGATTCAACCAAAAAACTCCTGGAACTCATCAATGAATATAGTAAAGTCTCAGGATACAAAATCAATACACAGAAATCAGAGGCATTCATATACGCCAACAACAATCTAATTGAGAACCAAATCAAAGACTCAATTCCCTTCACAATAGCAACAAAGAAATTAAAGTACCTAGGAATATACTTAACCAAGGACGTAAAAGACCTCTACAGGGAGAACTATGAAACACTGAGGAAGGAAATAGCAGCGGATGTAAACAGATGGAAATCCATACCATGCTCGTGGATCGGCAGACTCAATATCATCAAAATGTCTATACTACCCAAACTGATCTACAGATTCAATGCAATACCTATTAAAATCCCATCAGCATTCTTCACAGATATAGAAAAAATAAGTTTACGCTTCGTATGGAACCAAAGAAGACCCCGAATATCAAGAGCAATTCTAGGCAACAAAAACAAAATGGGAGGCATTAATATGCCAGATATCAAACTATACTACAAAGCTGAGGTAATTAAAACAATATGGTATTGGCACAAAAACAGGAACATTGACCAGTGGAACAGATGTGAGAATCCTGATGTAAAACCTTCCTCATATAGCCATCTCATCTTTGACAAAGCAGACAAAAACATACGCTGGGGAAAAGAATCTCTCTTCAATAAATGGTGCTGGGAAAACTGGATAGCCACCTGTAGAAGGCTAAAACAGGACCCACACCTTTCACCTCTCACAAAAACCAACTCACGCTGGATAATAGACTTAAACCTAAGATATGAAACTATTAGAACTCTAGAGGAAAAAGTTGTAAACAGTCTCCTAGACATTGGCCTGGGCAAAGAGTTTATGAAGAAGTCCCCAAAGGCAATCACAGCAGCAACAAAAATAAATAAATGGGACATGATCAAACTACAAAGCTTCTGCACAGCCAAAGAAATCGTCATGAAAGTAAACAGACAACCTACAGAATGGGAGAAAATTTTTGCATCCTATGCATCTGATAAGGGACTGATAACTAGAATATACTTAGAACTCACGAATATTAGGAAGAAAAAATCAAATAACCCCATTAAAAAGTGGGCAAAGGACTTGAACAGAAATTTTTCTAAAGAAGACAGAAGAATGGCCAACAAACTTATGAAGAAATGCTCAACATCTCTAATCATCAGGGAAATGCAAATCAAAACCACAATGAGATATCACTTAACCCCAGTGAGAATGGCCTTTATCAAAAAATCTCCAAACTATAAATGCTGGCGTGGTTGTGGAGAGAGAGGAACACTCCTACACTGCTGGTGGGACTGCAAACTAGTTCAACCTCTGTGGAAAGCAATATGGAGATACCTTTAATTGATACAAGTGAATCTACCATTTGATCCAGCAATCTCATTGCTGGGCATCTACCCAAATGATCCAGTGACACTCTACAAAAAAGACACCTGCACTCGAATGTTTATAGCAGCACAATTCATAATTGCAAGGCTGTGGAAACAGCCCAAGTGCCCATCAATCCAAGAATGGATTAATAAAATGTGATATATGTATACCATGGAGTACTATTCAGCTCTAAGAAACAATGGTGATATAGCACATCTTATATTTTCCTGGTTAGAGCTGGAACCCATACTACTAAGTGAAGTATCCCAAGAATGGAAAAACAAGCACCAGATATATTCTCCAGCAAACTGGTATTAACTGAGTAGCACCTAAGTGGACACATAGGTGCTACAGTAATAGGGTATTGGGGAGGTGGGAAGGGGAGGGGGGCGGGTATATACATACATAATGAGTGACATGTGCACCATCTGGGGGATGGTCATGATGGAGACTCAGACTTTGGGGGGGAGGGGGGAAATGGGCATTTATTGAAACCTTAAAATCTGTACCCCCATAATATGCCAAAATAAAAAAAAATTAAAAAAACAAAATGGGAGGCATTAATATGCCGGATATCAAATTATACTACAAAGTTGTAGTAATTAAATCAATATGGTATTGGCACAAAAATGGGAATATTGACCAGTGGAACAGATGTGAGAATCGTGATATAAAACCATCCTCATATAGCCATCTAATCTTTGACAAAGCAGACAAAAACATACGTTGGCGAAACGAATCCCTCTTCAATAAATGGTGCTGGGAAAACTGGATAGCCACCTGTAGAAGGCTAAAACAGGACCCACACCTTTCACCTCTCACAAAAACCAACTCACGCTGGATAACAGACTTAAACCTAAGGTATGAAACTATCAGAACTCTAAAGGAAAATGTTGGAAACACTCTCCTAGACATCGGCCTGGACAAACAGTTTATGAAGAAGTCCCCAAAGGCAATCACAGCAGCAACAAAAATAAATAAATGGGATATGATCAAACTACAAAGCTTCTGCACAGCCAAAGAAAGTCATGAAAGTAAACAGACAACCTACAGAATGAGAGAAAATCTTTGCATCCTATGCATCCGATAAGGGACTGATAACTAGAATATACTTATAACTCACCAAAATTAGGAAGAAAATATCAAATAACCCCATTAAAAAGTGGGCAAAGGACTTGAACAGAAACTTTTCTAAAGAAGACAGAAGAATGGCCAACAAACATATGAAAAAATGCTCAACATCTCTAATCATCAGGGAAATGCAAATCAAAACCACAATGAGATATCACTTAACCCCAGTGAGAATGACCTTTATCAAAAAATCTCTAAACAATAAATGCTGGCGTGGTTGCGGAGAGAGAGGAACTCTCCTACACTGCTGGTGGGACTGCAAACTAGTTCAACCTCTGTGGAAAGCAATATGGAGATACCTTAAAGCGATACAAGTGAATCTACCATTTGATCCAGCAATCCCATTGCTGGGCATCTACCCAAATGATCCAATGACACTCTATAAAAAAGGCACCTGCACTCGAATGTTTATAGCAGCAAAATTCATAATTGCAAGGCTGTGGAAACAGCCCAGGTGCCCATCAGTCCAAGAATGGATTAATAAAATGTGGTATATGTATACCATGAAGTACTATTCAGCTCTAAGAAACAATGGTGACATAGCACATCTTATATTTTCCTGGTTAGAGCTGGAACCCATACTATTAAGTGAAGTTTCCCAAGAATGGAAAAACAAGCACCACATATACTCACCAACAAATTGGTATTAACTGAATAGCTCCTAAGTAGTCACATAGGTACTACAGTAATAGGGTATTGGGCAGGTGGAAGGGGGGAGGGGGGTGGGTATATACATACATAATGAGTGAGATGTGCACCATCTGGGGGATGGTCATGATGGAGACTCAGACTTGTGGGGGGAGGGGGGAAATGGGCATTTTTTGAAACCTTAATATCTGTACCCCCATATGCCGAAATAAAAAAGAAAAAAAGAAAATATATTCATTAAATGAATGGGTGGACATGGAAAAAAATATATGAGCACATAGAACACATATCACTTCTAGGCTGATGCTCAACTCTCCAGCTCAGCTATTCCTTTATTGCAAACATTGCAAAGCATGTGTTGAGGGGATGCCTCCATCAGAAAAGGTCCCCAAGTGACTTCAATGAGCTAAAGCCTCTGGAAATTCACACCAGACCGGTATTATGAATGAAGAAATAATCTTTTGCGAGTTTAAGTCATTGAGATTTTGAGATCATTTGTTACTATGGCATATCTTAACTTGCCTTGACTAGTCAAGTTGAGATTTATATATAACTGAAATCTATTGCTGCTATCATGTGTGTGTGTGTTTGTGTGTGTGTTTGTGTGTGTTTGTAGAGAGAGAGAGAAGAGAGAAAGAGGGAGAGATACACATATAGGAATTATATATATATATGTGTGTGTGTGTGTAATCACTATATAACTACCACTATATACTATAATTATGACCTATATATGTATATGTGTGTGTGTATATATATATATATATATATATATATATATATATATATATAGAAAATTTCATATGTGCCTTCCTGTTTGAGTTGAGTCTCACCACTCTCAATATCCAGGTCAGATATCACTTCTTACAATAGATATTCATGACCACCTCCAATCTGGTCTAGGTGTTTCTTTTATATATGCTGCTGTAGCATTTACATACTGTATATTATTATTGTTCATTTATATTTCACACACTATATCCTTGGACTGTGAGCTACAAGAGGATCATAGCTTTGTCTACCTTTTCAAAGTAGCACAATGGCTGGTACATATAAGGCAATCAAGATATGGTTTTTAATCTGAAACATAATGTATATGCTAACTGTGTTGTATAATTGATATAATCATCATAGTAGGCATTAACCAGTTATTTATTTATAAACTATAATGTAAAACCTAGAATTACAAAATCTAGTTCTTGAAAACATATATTCTAATCTTATTTCCTCCACAAATTCTATTCTTTTAATCATGCATAATTCAGTTTGAGTCTGTATAAAAAAGAAGCTTTGAAGGAAACCCAAGTGACATTATGTAGATACTTCCTGAAATAATTTAAACCTAAATGTTAATTACCCTGTTATTTTGAAGAATTCTAAGGTCATTCCTTAATATATTTTGAACTCTGTTTTCAAGGTTTGGTAATAGTTAGTTACACTGTGAAGAAGGATGTCAGATGACATTCCACTATTATGACAGGTAGTCTGATTAAAGTATTCAAAAACATAAAAATGTACACAGAAGTCAACTCCTTGAGCTGCATCGTGCTTCCGGGCAGCAGACATTAATTGGAGAAAATGTCTGTGTGGGTTTAATATTAATTGCTTAGTCAATTTCTCTAAAAAATAGTTGACAAGTCCCCATTGACAGATTACTTTTGAAATATACCTCTGGGAGAACTCTACCAATATATCCTACTTGAGTTTTGAAGAAGAAGAGAATCTTGTTAATGAAGATCACATTTTTAGTCATGTGCTAATTAGACAGGCTGCCTGAAACACAAACATTTCTTTGGGTGATTTACTAGGGATTTATTTTGAAATTTTGCAAGGGGGAAGGGAAGTGCAAGGAGAGGATTCAATTTTCCGCTCAAGTGAGTATATGACACCAAAATATCTAGATAAGAGTGAAAAATTCAGGCCGGGCGCTGTGGCTCACGCCTGTAATCCTAGTTCTTGGGAGGCCGAGGCGGGCGGATTGCTCAAGTTCAGGAGTTCAAAACCAGCCTGAGCAAGAGCGAGACCCCGTCTCTACTATAAATAGAAAGAAATTAATTGGCCAACTGATATATATATAAAAAATTAGCCGGGCATGGTGGCGCATGCCTGTAGTCCCAGCTACTCGGGAGGCTGAGGCAGAAGGATCACTCAAGCCCAGGAGTTTGAGGTTGCTGTGAGCTAGGCTGACGCCACGGCACTCACTCTAGCCTGGACAACAAAGTGAGACTCTGTCTCAAAAAAAAAAAAAAAAAAGAAAAGAGTGAAAAATTCAGTAAGTCACTCATTATGGACTTCAGCTAACAAAAATGACGTTCAATATGCATTTTTCTCTCTCAGTAAGACTATAAATTTAAATAGAAAAATCTGGAACTCTATTCTCAATGATTTCATTGTATAATTTTCTTAAATTATTATGTAGAATCATTGACTATTATAGCAGGAAGAAAGCTTAAAGAAATCCCCTTTCTATTTTCTTCAATCCTTTTAGCCTTTTAGTATTATTATTTCTGCTATGAATTCACATATTATCTTGTATTTTTTCTTTATTGAGACATCTCTAATGACATATTAAAAATTTAGTAATTTATTTGTTGATTCAAAAATATATACTAAGGACTTATTAAGTGCCAAGTTTTGTTATTATTTAATTGTGATTGCTTATTTGATTGTATAACCAACTAGGTTATAAGATCCAGCAGAATAGCAAATAATTGTTTTTATGTATTCAGCCTATATGAGTTTGGTTTGGTTGCCATAACCAAAGTATCAGAGACTAGGGAGCTTAAACAATAAAAATTTGTTTTCTCACAATTCTGTATGTTGGAAGTCTGACATCAATGTGTTAGTAAGTTTGGTGTTTTCTGAGACCTCTCTCTTTGGCTTGTTAATGGTCATCTTCTTCCTGTGTCTCTATTGTTATTAGTGTTTCTAAACTCCTCTTCTTATAAAAACACCAGACATATTGGCTTAGGGCCCACCCTAATGACTTCATTTTATTAATAACACAATTACATCTTTAAAGAGCCTATCTTCAAATGCAATCATATTCTGAGATACTAAAAATAGTCACATTCTGAGGTACTATTATAGGTCTTTGTGGGAGAATGGGTATTCAGTAAGCAACTAGGAATCTAAGACATGAACTACTTAATAAAATTTATTATATTAATGAGAAGTATAAATGAATAAATATATGTCTTTTCTAGTACTTTTTCTTTTCTTGGTTGGAAAGTTTAGTTTGAAAAGTTGGAAAAACTACATTTTACACTATCCCCTAGAGTTTCTCTACAGAATTCAAGGCTATATGGGTGAAATTTGGGGAAAAAGTCATGGACCTAGTCCATTTCTTTTCCCTTCATTTTATAGATTAAAAATAAACAGTGTCTAACTTGACTCTCACAACATTTTAATGAATGTAAATAATATATTCTGGATGATAATAAAATGGAAGTCCAAAGTGTCATCACTTACTCAAAGTCAATGTTACATAGAGTAGAACTTGACAGGTCTCTTGGCTACCTACTTCATACTCTTTCCACAATATTAAAACAGTCACATAAAATATAAGAGTACAATATGTAAATTACAATTCTTTTTTTCAATCTTGACAAATATGAAAGGTTTAGATTTTTTTAGCTTTACCTATATACTAACTTGAATTTTGCCTTTAATATGGTGCTCATACTCCCACTAAACTTATAATGTTAATACAGTGGTTTTCAAAGTGTGGTCCATAGACAAACAACATTAGCATAACCTGAGAACTTGTTAGAAATAAAAATTCTGGAGCCCTCCCAGACCTATGGAATCACAAACTCTATTGACAGGACCAGCATGATGGGAATTAACAAACTCTCCAGGGGATTTGAAAGTCCATGCATGCTAAAGTTTGAGAATCTCACTTATAATAGAAAGGAATTTATTATAATGGCAGGGTCTTACTCTCTATCATTTCAAATCCTAACCACTTTTTAAGGATCAACTTATATAGTGCATTCTCAAAGGAAATTGCCGCACATATTTCAGGGCACACCAAGTATTTGTTACTTTGAAATCTAGATGTCAATTACAATTAAGCACTTAAGTATCAATAAAAAACAGCCTCAAGAAAAAGGGAATACCTGGGACTAAATCTATGTACAGATATGACTCTGCTTTATAGTTTTTTAATTTACTTCTATCCTTAGTATAACTTGCTTCTTCTTTCTCAGATCTTCCTTGTGATCTGCTATAACTGACCTTTTCTAACTGCTTCCCTAGTCAAAAACTGAATATTTATGGGACCTGCTTATAACCTTGAAGGATGCTGGCTGCTATTTATACCAAGTCTCATACAGAACAGAGAAAAGCTATTCTTTTGGTTGTATTCCTCTGTTTTGTAGATTTTTCTTTAATTTATTCTAGTATGTGGAACTCCAGAGAATAAAAATTCTTAATAAATTTATTTTCTCTCTCTCTCTCTCTCTCTCTCTCTCTCTCTCTCTCTCTCTCTCTCTCTTTCTCTCCCTTCTCTTATACAATTCTCAATAATGAGGAGATGGATGAAAACAAAGACACAGAGAGAAATAACAAAGCAGGATGAATTTCAATCAATGTGAAGACTAAATCTGTCTATAAGAATGTACACATTATTTTCAAATATATTAGTAAGGCTCCAACTTGCAATTTTATGGCAGGCAAGAAATAATTCACTTCCTAAATGCTTTTATGATTCTGATAAAAAGTATTTTTGTAAGGCAGGGTAAGGAAGACTTGTGAGACAATGTAACATATAAATAATTCACACATAGTTAAGAAATTAGAGCACATCATGTCCTACTGTACTCGCAGGCAACAACAACTGCATTAAATAGATAAGGTGAAATCAATTGAAGCAAAGTATTTTCAGTTGAAAACTGAATTCCAAACATGACTTCAATGTGTACTATAAGATAGATATTACATAGTATAAGTATAGTCATATTGGTTACTCTGCTTTATTTTTCTTCTCAGCAGTTAACACTTGGATAATGAATAAGTTGTATATCATCTGTTTCTCTGTTAAAATGTAAGCTATATAAGTGCAGGGAATAGTTTTTATTCACTTCTGTATCTTCACCTATAAAAATGCCTGTCTCATAGTTAGCAATCAATAAATATATGTACAAGAGGGGGTGGGGGCAAGATGGTGGACTAAAAGCAGCCCGACACACTGCTCTTAAGGAGAGGACCAAAAGATGCAGGTGGATGCTCACTTATGGATAAGACCTTCTTGGAAAGAGCATTGTGACACATCAGAGAAATGACAGGGGACGATCAGAGTGAAGAAGGTCACAGGGTGATATACTGAGCAAGATCAGAAGGTACCCGTGAAAGGCATACACCCATGGGGAAAGACAGTAGGAAAGAACATCAGGACTCCACAATTCCCCCACAGACACAGAAGCCTGACATGTAAGGGGGTTCCCACCACTGCTGCAGAACTTCAGATTGATTAGGGAGCTATTTGGAGTCTGTAGTGGCATTGTATTGGAGAGTAGGCATAGCAGGAACCTGGTGACCTCAGTTCCTGGGTCACCTTAGCTGACACCATTCTGAGCTCTCAGGTTCAGAGTGTCTGGTATACACAAGACTTAACTTTGCTGCAGCTGCCTCTGCATCACGCCAGCCAAGTAGGGGAGGGAGCAGGGAGATCAGATACTCTTGTGTGCCCGTGACTGGGAGCTGACCACCCCTCTCCTTCATGGGGAAGCTGGGCAGAATGGGCACTACAGACAACACCCAAGAAGCCCCATGGCGACTACCTTCATGGATTCTGGGAAGGGGGAGAGCCCCAGACACTTGTGGAAAAGCCTCATACCTCTTCTCCTGAGTCTTCCATGCTGCTGAGCCATGTAGCCCCCTCCAGAAGCTTCTGTACCACAACTGGGCCCAGCAGACTCACCACCAAGGCTCTCACCTACCACCTGGTAGGTGCCACCCCAGTGGTCTAATGCTCTGCCAGGTACTTACCCCAGACACAAGACACCATCATATCTGGACCCAGGTGGTGGAAACACTAATAGCCCTGACACCCATGGCCAACACATAGATAGCTTTGCCCAGCTGCCATTGCCACAGGAAAACTGGGGAAGAATAATCTTCTGCAAAGCCAGCCTCCATGCAGAAGGACTTGCCCAGCGCCTTGCCCAAGCTTCCAACAGTGGCCCGGGGAACAACTCACCACTCCACACAGAGTTCATCCAGCAACGGCTTGGACTATAACACTGACAGGGGAACAGGAAAATACAAAACATCTGCATTACAGGCTCTAAGTGCACCCACTCTGTACCTGCCAAATCAATCTTTGACAATAGGTAGGTCACAACAACACCATCTAAAGACATCCCCTTCTTCTCACTAGGTAGGAGAGTTCCTAGCAAAGCAGAACAGGTGTCCTGCAAACCTATCTGCCCTGATTGAGAGAAGAGGTTTCAGATGAAAAGAAACCAGCAAGAGAATTCTAGCAACATGAAAAAAACAAGTTAGTTTGACACTTTAACAGGATCACAATAGATCTACAGCAACAGACGCCAAGCAAAAGAAAATTGTCAAAACATGAAAAATGCAATTCAGAATATGGATGGCACATAAGATTAATTAAATTGAAGAGAAAGTTAAAAACCAACACAACCCCCCCCCCAAAAAAAATAAATTCAGGACATGGATAAAGAATATGAAAAATCAATAAAAAGCTAGACAACACAAGAAAGGATATAACAGAACTTAAATAAATGAAAGAGCAATTTAGGGAATTTCAAAAGACAGCAGAAAGCCTCAACAACAGGCTGAACCATGCAGAAAAAATGAACTCAGAGCTTGAAGATAATACTTTCAAACTGACCCAGCCAGTCAACAAAGAATAAAGAATAATGAAAAATCACTCAGATAAATGTGGAACTATGTGAAACAAACCAATCTACAAATTGCAGGTACCCCTGAAGGAGAAGGAGAAAAAGGAAAAAGTGGTGAAAACCTATTTGAGGGATTATTGAGGAAAAATTCCCTGGTATAGCCAACGATTCTGATATCCAGATACAAGATGGTCATCAAACACCAGAAAGATTCATAGCAAATAGGACATCTCCATGACACATAGCTATCAATCTGGCCAAAGTTAAAATGAAGGAGAAAATTCTACAAGCTGTAAGATGAAAGCAACAACTAACCTACAAAGAAAATGCATCCAGCTGGCCGGGTGCGGTGGCTCACGCCTGTAATCCTAGCACTCTGGGAGGCCGAGGCGGGCGGATTGCTCGAGTTCAGGAGTTCGGGCGGATTGCTCGAGTTCAGGAGTTCGAAACCAGCCTGAGCAAGAGCGAGACCCCATCTCTACTATAAATAGAAAGAACTTAATTGGCCAACTAATATATAGAGAAAAAAATTAGCCGGGCATGGCAGTGCATACCTGTAGTCCCAGCTACTTGGGAAGCTGAGGCAGGAGGATTGCTTGAGCCCAGGAGTTTGAGGTTGCTGTGAGCTAGGCTGATGCCACGGCACTCACTCTAGCCTGGGCAACAAAGCGAGACTCTGTCTCAAAATAAGTAAATAAATAAATAAAATGCATCCAGCTAAAAGCAGACATCTCAGCACAGACCGTACAAGCCAGAAGGGTTTTGGACCCTATTTTTAGTCTTCTTAAACAGAACAATTGCCAACAAAAAATTGGTTATCCTGTAAAACTGTTTCATATGTGATAGAGAAATAAAGACTTCTCCAGAGAAGCAAACTCTAAGGGAATTTGCGAATACTAGTCCTGCCCCAAAGTAAATACTCCAAAATACATTAAACATGGAACAACATGATAGATACCCACCAGGGTAAGTACACCTGAAAGATAAAACTCACGGCTCTTAATAAACAATAGCACAATAAGGGAAACAAAACAAAAAGGTATCATTCAATATGATAAACAGAACAGTATCACATATAACAATCCTAACATTGAACACAAATGGAATCAATGCCCCAATTAAAAAACACAGAATGGCTGATTCGATGAAAAAAAAATAAGCCAAGTATATGCTGTCTTCAATAAACACATCTAAATAACGAAGACTCACGCAGACTGAAAGTAAAGGGTTTCCATATTCCACACAAATGGAAATCAAAGGAAGCTGGTGTAACTATTCTCATACAAGATAAAGTAGAATTTAAATCAATAATTGTATAAAAAATAAAGATGGTCATTACATAATAATAAAGGGATCAATACAACAAGAAGACATAAAAACCCTAAATATATATACAGCTAAAACAAGAGCTCCCAGATCCATAAAGTGAATTCCACTAGATCTAAGCAAAGGAAAAAACAGTATCATCATAATTGCTGGGGACTTCAACACCTCACTGACAGAACTGGACAGATCACTGAAGCATAAAATCAATCAATAAACATTGGACTTAAATGAAACTCTAGAATGAAAGGACCTAACAGATATTTATAGACCCTTATACTGAAAGACTAGTGAATATACATTCATCTCATAACCACATGGAACATTCTTCAAGATTGATTATATCTTAGATCACAAAATAAGTCTTAGCAATTTGTTTTTATTTCAAGAAAATATGAGAGTACAAACATTTTGGTTGCATTTTATATTTTTGCCTATCCCTAGCAAGGGTTAGAGGTATGTCTTTCCCTTCCATAATGCTCACCACATCCCTCAGATGTGGGTCTACCCCCCCCCCCCCCCCCCGCTAACCGCCAAATCCCTGGTGAACACCATCACCATTTGAGCGCCTTAGTGTTAATAAGTCAGTACCAATTTGATGGCGAGTACATGTGGAGCCCATTTTTCTTATCTTGTGTCACCTCACTTTGGATAATGGGCTTAAGCTTAATCCAGGATAATATAAACAGTGCTAGCTCACTGTTGTTTCTTAGAATTGAGTAATAGTCCATTGTAAACATACACCAAATATTAATAATCCAGTAATTAATTAATGGGCACTTGGGTTGTTTCCACATCCTTGCTATAGTGAATTGTGCTACAGTAAATATTCTGGTGCAAATGTCTTTATAATAGAACGTCTTATGCACTTTTGGGTAGATGCCTAATAATGCTATTGCTGCGTGGAATGATATTTCTATTTTTAGCTCTTTGAGTTATCTTCAAATTCTTTTCTACAGAGGTTACACTATTTTGAAGTCCCACCAGCAGTGTAAGAGTGTTCCTTTCTCTCCACATCCTCGCCAGCATTTGTTTTTTTGGGATTTTTTGATAAAGACCAATCTCACTGGGGTTAGGTGATATCTCATTGTGGTTTTTACTTGCATTCATCTAGTGATTAGCGAAGATGAGCATTTTTTTATATGTTTGCTGGCCATTATTCAGTCTTCTTTAGAAAAGTTTCTGTCCATTTCCTTTGCCCATTTCTTGATGGGGTTGTTTGATTTTTCTTGTTAATTCTTTTGAGTTCTAGATAGATTATTGTTATCAGACCTTTATTGGAAGTGTAGAGAACAAATATTTTCTCCCATTCTGTAGGTTGTCTATTTGTTTTAATGATAGTTTCCTTGGATGAGCACAAGATTTTTAATTTGATCTGATCCCATTTGTTTATTTTTGTTGCTGTGGTGATTGCTGTGGGGGTCTTCTTCACGAATTCTTTTCATAGGCTGATGTCTGAAAGGGTTTTCCTAACATCTTCTTCTACGATTCTTAAGGTTTCATACCTTAGGTTTAAGTCTGTTATCCATCTTGAGTAGATTTTTGTGAGAGGTGAGAGGTAGGGATCTAGATTCATTCTTCTACATGTAGCTATCCAGTTTTACCAGCACCATTTATTGAAAAGAGATTATCTTCCCCAATGTATATTTTTGTCTGCTTTATCAAAGATTAGGTTACCATATGTAGATGATTTCATCTCTGGAATCTCAGTCTTAGCAAATTTAAGAAAAATGAAACTCATACCATGTATCTTCTCAGAACACAGTGAAATTGTAATAGAAACCAATACAAGAGAAACACTCAAATCCTCACAAGGTATTGAAAATTAAACCACATGCTGCTGAACAAATCTTTGAGTCAATGATGAAATTCAAATTTAAAATCAAAAGATTCTCCTAAATTAATGACAAAGGAGACATCAAAATGCTCAATATCTCTAATCATTAGAGAAATGCAAATCAAAACCACAATGAGATATCACCTAACTCCAGAGAGATTGGCCTTTATCAAAAAATCCCCAAACAGCAAATCCTGGTGAGGATGTGGATATATAGGCACACTCTTACAATGTTGGTGGGACTGCAAATTAGTGCAACCTTTGTGGAAAAGAATTTGGAGATACCTCAAAGAGCTAAAAATAGAAATACCATTTGATCCAGCAATAGCACTATTAGGCATCTACCCAAAGGAACAAAAGACATTGTATAATAAAGATGTCTGCACCTGAATGTTTATGGCAGCACAATTCACTATGCAAAGAGGTGGAAACAACCCAAGTGCCCATCAATACATGAGTGGATTAATAAAATGCCATATATGTATGTAATGGAATACTACTCAATTATAAGAAATGATAGAAATCTAGCACCTGTTATATTTTCCTGGATAGAGCATAAGCCCATCCTCTGAAGTGAGGTATCACAAGAATGGAAGAATAAGCACCACATGTACTCGCCATCAAATTGGCACTAACTGATCAACACAAAGGTGTTCACATGATAGTAATATTCTTCAGAGATTGGGGGGTTGGGGTGGGTAAACTCACAACTAATGGATGCAGTGAGCATTGTAAGGGAGAAAGAGTACACCTCAAATTATGATTTGGGTGTGGCAAAGTTATAACATGTAACCAAATTGTTTGTACTCCAATAATATCCTGAAATAAAAGAAAAATAAAAGAGAAATCATTCAGAACAGGAAAAAATATTCATTACATTTGAAATACACACACACACACACACACACACACACACACAAACAAAAAACCCACAAAAGCAGTTCTAAGGGGAAAATACATAGCCTTAAATGCCTACATGAAAAAGACAGAAATATCACGAGTTAACAACCTAAGGTCACAACTCAAAGAATTAGAAAAAGATGAGCAAACAAAACCCAAATCTAGCAGAAGAAAAGAAATAAGAAAGCTCAGAAAAGAACTAAGTGAAATAAAACCCAAAAAACAATATAAATTAGCAAGAAAAAAGGGCGAGTTCTTTGAAAAGATAAAAATACTAGCTATATTAACCAGAAATAGAAGAAAAAGGACTCAAGTTAGCTCAATTTGAAATGTAAAAAGAGACATTACTACTGATGCCACAGAAACACAAAATATCATTCATGTATACTACAAAAAAACTCCATGAACACAAAATAGAATACTTAGAAGAATTGGATAAATTCCTGCTAACACACAACCTCCCAATCCTGAATCATGAAGAAATAGAAATCTTGAACAGACCAATAATAAGCAATGAGCTTGTAGAAGTAATAAAGTGTCTTCCAAAATAAAGAATTCCTGGACTAGATAAATTCACAGCCAAATTCTACCAGACCTACAAAGAAGGACAGCACCTATCTTGCCAAAATTATTCCATGATATTGAGGAGGCAGTGCTCCATGACTCATTCTAAGAAACCAGTATCACCTTGGTAACAAATCCAGGCAAAGACATAACAAAGAAAGAAAATTGCAGAGGAAAGGGAAAAATGGCGGAGTAGGGGTGCCCTCCTGGCTCTCTGCTCCCAGAGCAAATAGTGAAGAAAGCGGATAGCCACACTCCAGCGATCTACACTTCCACGAGACCAGCTTTGCAAGCCTGCAGATATTCAACAGGAAATGGAGGGATAAGATCATTTACAGCCTAAAGCAAAGGTGAACCAATCATTCTTCTGCAAAACTCGGGGATTTGGAGGCACACATCAGGGAGGGATCGAGGCGCCGCTTAAGCCGCTGCCGGTGGGCAGTGGCGCCAGCCTCTAACCGGCGCTGAAAAACACCCCTTCCTACACCGAGCTCCACTCCCACGTAGGCCGGGAGGTGCCTGAAGTTGGTGAGAAGTGGCAGCGCGGGATTAAGCTGTGTGGAGAAGAGTCTAGAGTAGGGAACGCGCTGAGTTCGCCAGAGCACACAACGGCTGCGGTTTAAGGTGGGGGAGGGTCCGTGTGCAGCAACCGCTCTCCGCACATCAGGAACCAGAGCCCTGCAGAACACTCCCAGGTCAAGGGTAAGGGGAGTTTACACAGCAGGAGGCTTTGACTTTGGATTTGGAGGAGGTTTGGGATAGCACTGAGAGGTCAGAGTGCGCAAAGTTAGACTCCTTGATCCATTAGGACCTCCCTCCCTCTGCCCCTCCGGCACCACCGCTCTGCCCCTGCTCTCCGGCGCTGACTCGGCATTCCAGCGATGACTTGGGCTCCGGGTTTGGAGAGGCGGCGCTGGTACGCACCGCTGTTCCACCAATTTGATATTGGACCGTCACTTGCTGCACAAGCGGCACTGACTCTGTGCTCAGAGAGTGGACCCTGCCTGGACGGGGCAGAGCTACAGGGGAGATTGCCCTTGGCGGATTTAAGGCAGAGAAAGGTTGCCTTCCACACTCTCCTGTGACCCGGAGCCCCGCCCTGGGCTCCAAAGTCTCTGTCCCAGCCTTGGGGGCGGAGCTGAGATAGAAACTGTTCTCATTCCTGCCGCTTATTTCCACCTGGGTAATTCAAGAGACAAAAGGCAGGGATAGGTGGGTCCCATTGACTGCCTGCCAGCTTTTGGTCAGTCACACCATGCACAGGTCTCCCGCGCGCTGTGCCCAGAGTGTGGAGCGCCGGGCCTTGCAGGAGGCAGCCGTCAGTGGTTATAAGGCAGAGATATTTTACGACCCCCACATCCGGGGATTTGGGGCTAGGCCTTTGGCTCCAAAGTTTGTATCCCCGCCTTGGGGGTGGAGCCGAGATAGAAACTGCTCCCGTTCCTGCCACTTATCTCCACCTGTGGAATTAAAGAGACAGAACAAGGGGCCTGGTGGGTCTGGCTTCAGGACAATCTCTCACTGCACAGGTCTCCTGCGCTCTATGTCCAGAGTGCAGAACCTGCCTGGCAGGAGACACCCACGAAGGAAGTTACCCGTAGCTGCTATAAGGCAGAGTGTCCTGTTTCTTGTGGCTGAGCCTTGGCTCCAAAGTTTCTGTCCCCGCCCTAGGGGCAAAGCTGAGATAGGAACTGTTCCCATTCCTACGGCTTATCTCCACCTGTGCAATTAAAGAGACAGAAGACGGGGTTCCCTGGGTTTGGCTACAGGCCTGCCGGCTTCAGGCCAATCTCTGTCTGCACAGGTCTTCTGAGCTCGGTGTCCAGGCCCTGTAGTTTGCCTGGGCAGAGCCGAGCCTTGTAGGAAGCAGCCTTTGGCGAATACAAGACAGAGAGACATTACAACCCACACACTCTGGTGACTTGGAGCTGGGCCTTCGGTTCCAAAGTCTCTAGCCCCGCCTTGCGGGTGGAGCTGAGAGAGGAACTGCTCTGGTTCCTGCCATCTATTCCCACCTGTGTAATTAAGGAGACTGACGGGAAGGGTATGGTAATTAGCTGTTTCCCCTCCTCTACATCTCGGACTGCTGGAACTCCAGCGGGTTGAGAGACCTGCAGACACCACCCCAGCGAAGGCTGCTGACAGAGAGCAACTCCACCTACTGGCTCAGAAACTAAACAAGACGTGTGAATACCCAAACGAAAACCTAAAGGAAAGAAACAACAACTGAGCAAAATGGGAAGAAATCAGCGAAGGAACTCCGGAAATATGAAGAAACAAACGGAAAACACACCCCCAAAGAGGAGCACCAGCCCCTTAGAAACAGACAACAACCAAAACCTGGCAACTAAAATGACAGAAGAGGAATTTCGAATGTGGATCATAAGAACACTCACTGACCTGCAACAACAACTCAAAAACCAACACCAAGAAACCACAAAAAGCCTCCAGGAAATGGAACAAAGGTTCAACAAAGAGATTGACACAGTGAAGAAAACTTTAACCGAAGTCCTGGAGATGAAGAATCAACTCAGGGAACTACAAAATACGGTGGAAAGTCTCAAGAACACGGTAGATCAAGCAGAAGAAAGAATCTCAGAGCTTGAAGATAACACCTTCCAATTAAATAAATCAGTCACAGAAATACAGCAGAGAAACAAGAGAAAAGACCAAAGCCTACAAGAGCTGTGGGATTATGTGAAAAAACCTAACGTGAGGGTCATAGGGATAGCAGAAGGGGAGGAAGACAGCACTCAAGGGCTGGACAAGCTTTTTGAAGATATAATAGAGGAAAATTTCCCAGGCCTTGCTCAAAATCTCGATATACAATTTCAAGAAGCCCAGAGGACCCCTGGGAGATTCAATGCAAACAGGAAGACGTCACGTCATGCAGTCATCAGACTAACCAAAGTATCAACTAAAGAGGCCCTTCTAAAAGCTGTAAGACAAAAGAAGCAAGTAACATATAAGGGAAAGCCAATTCGAATAACATCAGACTTCTCTAGTGAGACTTTACAAGCAAGGAGAGACTGGGGCCCCATTCTCACTCTTCTGAAACAAAACAATGCCCAGCCTAGAATCCTATTCCCTGCAAAACTAAGCTTCATATATGAAGGAGAAATAAAGATGTTCCCAGACAAGCAAAGTCTCAGAGAATTCACCAAGACAAGACTAGCCCTACAAGAAGTTCTCAAAACAGTGTTACACATCGAACACCATAATAGAAACTCACGAATATAAAAAAACAAACAAAAAAAAAAACAAAAAAAAAAAAACCAACACCCAATGATTAAAGGCCAGATATCTCTATGGCTCAAGAGAGAAATCAAAGCAACAACATCCAACCCAAGAGAATGAACAGTAATCTACGTTACCTATCAGTTCTCTCAATAAATGTGAATGGCTTAAACTATCCACTCAAGAGACATAGGCTGGCTGAATGGATAAGAAAATACAGGCCAAGTCTATGCTGTCTTCAGGAAACACATCTAACCTGCAAGGATGCATATAGATTAAAAGTAAAAGGGTGGAGATCAGTATTCTAGGCAAGTGGAAGCCAAAAGAAGGCTGGTGTGCCTGTTCCAATTTCAGACAATTTAGTTTTTAAACCAACAAAAGTAGTGAAAGACAAAGAGGGTCATTACATAATGGTGAAGGGCACAATTAAACAAGAAGAGATAACAATTTGAAATATATATGCACCCAACTTAGGTGCACCCAGATACATAAAGTAAACCTTACTGGATCTAAACAAATTGATTAATAGCAATACCATAATCACCGGAGATTTCAACACCCCACTGAAGGCACGAGACAGATTCTCCATTCAGAAAATTAACAAAGAAATAATGGACTTAAATAAAATTATAGAACAATTGGGACTGACTGACATTTACAGAACATTCTACCCCAAATCCGCTGAATATACATTCTTCTCATCAGCTCACGGGACATTCTCTAAGATTGACCATATCCTAGGACACAAAGTAAACCTCAAGAAATTTAAAAAAATAGAAATCATACCATGTATCTTCTCAGATCACAGTGGAATAAAAGTAGAAATCCACCCTAACAGAAACTCACATTTCTACACTGAAACGTGGAAATTAAACAACCTCCTACTAAATGATTACTTCGTAAATGAACAAATCAAGACGGAAATAAAAAAAATTCTGTGAAGAAAACGACAATGGGGAGACAAGTTATCAACTCCTCTGGGACACAGCTAAAGCAGTTCTGAGAGGAAAGTTTATCTCCATAAATGCCTATAACCAAAAGTCAAGAAGATCACAAATAGACAATCTAATGAAATGACTCAAAGAGCTGGAAAAAGAAGAACAGACCAGCCCTAAACCCAGCAGAAGGAGTGAAATCAACAAGATCAAATCAGATCTAAACGAAATTGAAAACAGGGAAGCTATTCAGGAGATTAACAAAACAAAAAGTTGGTTCTTTGAAAAAATAAACAAAATTGACACGCCACTGGCTAAGCTAACGAAAAGCAGAAAAGAAAAATTTCTAATAAGCTCCATGAGGAATAAAAAAGGAGATATCACAACTGATCCCAAAGAGATACAAGATACAATTTATGAATACGACAAAAATATTTATGCACACAAACTGGAAAATATGGAGGAAATGGACAAATTTCTAGAAACACACAGCCTCCCTAGGCTCAACCAGGAAGAAATAGATTCCCTAAACAGACCAATCTCAACAGCTGAAGTAGAAACAGCAATTAAAAATCTCCCTAAAGGCCGGGCGCGGTGGCTCACGCCTGTAACCCTAGCTCTCTGGGAGGCCTAGGCGGGCGGATTGCTCGAGGTCGGGAGTTCAAAACCAGCCTGAGCAAGAGCGAGACCCCGTCTCTACTAAAAATAGAAAGAAACTAATTGGCCAACTAATATATATAGAAAAAATTGCCGGGCATGGTGGCCCATGCCTGTAGTCCCAGCTACTTGGGAGGCTGAGACAGAAGGATCGCTTGAGCCCAGGAGTTTGAGGTTACTGTGAGCTAGGCTGACGCCACAGCACTCACTCTAGCCTAGGCAACAAAGTGAGACTCTGTCTCAAAAAAAAAAAAAAAAAAAAAAATCTCCCTAAAAAGAAAAGTCCCGGTCCAGATGGGTTCACACCCGAATTTTACCACACTTACAAAGAAGAACTAGTACCTATCTTGCAGAAACTATTCCACAACATCGAGAAGAATGGAAACCTCCCTGACACCTTTTATGAAGCGAATATTACTCTGATACCAAAACCAGAAAAGAATCCAACAAAAAAAGAAAACTACAGACCAATATCCCTAATGAATATAGATGCAAAAATTTTCAACAAAATCTTAGCTAACCGAATCCAGACGCTTATCAAAAAAATAATCCATCATGACCAAGTGGGCTTCATCCCAGGAATGCAGGGATGGTTCAACATTGGCAAATCTATAAATTCAATTCACCACATAAACAGAAGCAAAAACAAAGACCACATGATTCTCTCAATAGATGCAGAAAAAGCTTTTGACAAAATTCAACACCCTTTCATGATACGAACACTGAAGAAAATAGGCATAGGAGGGACATATCTAAAAATGATACAAGCCATTTATGACAGACCCATAGCCAACATCATACTGAATGGGGAAAAACTGAAAGCATTCCCACTTATAACCGGAACCAGACAAGGTTGCCCACTATCTCCACTTCTATTCAACATAGTGCTGGAAGTCCTGGCTACAGCAATCAGACAGGAAAGTGGAATTAAAGGTATCCAAATAGGGGCAGAAGACATCAAACTTTCACTGTTTGCTGATGATATGATATTATATCTAGAAAACCCCAAAGATTCAACCAGGAAACTTCTGGAACTGATCAATGAATTTAGCAAAGTCTCAGGATACAAAATCAAAACACAGAAATCAGAGGCATATGTATATGCCAACAACAATCAAATCGAGAACCAAATTAAAGACTCAATACCCTTCACAATAGCAACAAAGATATTAAAGTACCTAGGAGTATACTTAACCAAGGAGGTAAAAGACCTCTATAGGGAGAACTATGAAACACTGAGGAAGGAAATAGCAGAGGACGTAAACAGATGGAAATCCATTCCATGCTCATGGATCGGCAGACTCAACATCATTAAAATGTCTATACTACCCAAACTGATCTACAGATTCAATGCAATACCTATTAAAATCCCATCAGCATTCTTCACAGATATAGAAAAAATAATTTTACGCTTTGTATGGAACCAAAGAAGACCCCGAATATCAAGAGCAATTCTAGGCAACAAAAACAAATTGGGAGGCATTAATATGCCAGATATCAAACTATACTACAAAGCTGTAGTAATTAAAACAATCTGGTATTGGCACAAAAATAGGATTATTGACCAGTGGAACAGATGTGAGAATCCTGATATAAAACCATCCTCATATAGCCATCTAATCTTTGTCAAAGTAGACAAAAACATACGCTGGGGAAAAGAATCCCTTTTCAATAAATGGTGCTGGGAAAACTGGATATCCACTTGTAGAAGGTTAAAACAGGACCCACACCTTTCACCTCTCACAAAAATCAACTCACGCTGGATAACAGACTTAAATCTCAGGTGTTAAACCATTAGAATTCTAGAGGAAAATGTTGGAAACACTCTCCTAGACATCGGCCTAAGCAAAGAGTTTATGAAGAAATCCCCAAAGGCAATCAAAGCAGCAACAAAAATAAATAAATGGGACATGATCAAACTACAAAGCTTCTGCACAGCCAAAGAAACAGTCGTGAAAGTAAACAGACAACCTACAGAATGGGAGAAAATTTTTGCATCCTACGTATCCGATAAAGGGCTGATAACTAGAATATACTTAGAACTCACGAAAATCAGCAAGAAAAAATCAAATAACCCTATTAAAAAGTGGGCAAAGGACTTGAACAGAAACTTTTCTAAAGAAGACAGAAGAATGGCCAACAAACATATGAAAAAATGCTCAACATCCCTAATCATCAGGGAAATGCAAATCAAAACTACAATGAGATATCTCTTAATTCCAGTGAGAATGGCCTTTATCAAAAAGTCTCCAAATAACAAATGCTGGCATGGATGTGGAGAGAGAGGAACACTCCTACCCTGCTGGTGGGACTGCAAACTAGTTCAACCTCTGTGGAAAGCAATATGGAGATACCTTATAGCGATACAAGTGAATCTACCATTTGATCCAGCCATCCCATTGCTGGGCATCTACCCAAATGATCCAATGACACTCTACAAAAAAGACACCTGCACTCGAATGTTTATATCAGCACAATTCATAATCGCAAGGCTGTGGAAACAGCCCAAGTGCCCATCAATCCAAGAATGGATTAATAAAATGTGGTATATGTATACCATGGAGTACTACTCAGCTCTAAGAAACAATGGTGATATAGCACATCTTATATTTTCCTGGTTAGAGCTGGAACCCATACTACTAAGTGAAGTATCCCAAGAATGGAAAAACAAGCACCAGATATATTCTCCAGCAAACTGGTATT
Source organism: Microcebus murinus (assembly GCF_040939455.1). NCBI lineage: Eukaryota > Metazoa > Chordata > Mammalia > Primates > Cheirogaleidae > Microcebus > Microcebus murinus. The sequence goes on from NC_134136.1 coordinate 54,016,138, forward strand.
AACTGAGTAGCACCTAAGTGGACACATAAGTACTACAGTAATAGGTTATTGGGCAGGTGGGAGGGGAGGGGGGGCGGGTATATACATACATAACGAGTGATAGGCGCACCATCTGAGGGATGTTCATGCTGGAGACTCAGACTTGTGGGGGGTGGGGGGGAAGGGCATTTATTGAAACTTTAAAATCTTACCCCCATAATATGCCGAAAAAAAAAAAAGAAAGAAAATTGCAGACCATACCCCTTATGAACACGAATGCAAAAATTCTTAACAAAATATTAGCAAACCGAATTTAACAGCACATCAGAAAGATAATTCCCCATGATCGATTGGGTTTGATCCCAGAATCACAAGGATGTTTCAACATAAGCAAATCAGTTAAGTGATTCACCACATAAACAGAAACCAAAACAAAGACCATATGATTATATCAATAGATGCATAAAAAAGCATTTTTAAATCAAGTACCCTTTTATAATAATGACCATCAAGAAACCAGGCATAGAAGGGATACACCTTGAATTAATAAAAGCCATACAAGATAAAGACACAGTTAACATCATACTGAATGAGGAGAGTTGAAAGCATTCCCCCTAAGACCTGGAACAAGACAAGGCTGCCAACTATCACTACTTCTATTCATCATAGTACTGGAATTCCTAGCCAGAGCAACCAGGAAAGAGAAAGAAATAAAGTATACCCAAATTGGTAAACAGAAGCTCAAAGTGTACCTGTTTGCTGACCATATGAACTTACATCTACAAAACCCTAAAAATCTACCAAAAGACTCCTAGACTTCATAAATAAATTCAGCAAAGTCTCAGTGTATAAAATTAATGTGTACAAACCAGTAGCATTTCTAAATACTAATAACAGTCAAGCTGATAGCAAAACCAAAGACTCAATAACAATTACAATAGCTACAAAGAAATTAGAATATGTAGGAATACACTTAACAAAGGAGGTGAAAGATCTTTACAAGGAGAACTACACAGCACTGAAGAAAGAAATCATAGATGACACAAGCAAATAGACAAAATATCCCACACTCATGGATTGTTAGAGTCAACATTGTTAAAATGTTCATACTGCCCAAAGTGATTTACAGATTCAACACAATCTCCATCAAAAATGCCATATTTCACAGATCTAGAAAAAATAATTCTAAGCCTCATTTGGAACCAAACAATTGTCCAAATAGCCAAAGCAATCCTAAGTGAAAAGAACAAATCTAGAACCATCAAATTACCTGACTTCAAATTATACTACGAGGCTACAGTAATCAAAACAGTGTAGTACTAATATAAAATACATAAACCAGTGAAACACAGTAAAGAACCCAGAAATAAAATCATCTACCTACAGCCAATTGATCTTTGACAAAGGAGACAACAACTTACACTAGGTAAAGGAAGCCCTATTCAATAAATGATGCTGGGAAAACTGGATAGCAGCATGCAGAAGAATGAAATAGGATCCATATCTCTCACCACTCACAAAATTAATTGAAGATGGATAAAAGACTTAAATGTCATGCATATAGCTCTGGCTTGGGTGATACAAAGGCATTATATGCAACCAAAATGTCTGTACCCCCATAATATTCTGAAATTAAAAAGAAAGAAAATAAATAAATTGAAAAAAATAAAAATATCCTGTAACAAAAACATGTGTACTCCCTTTATATTTTGAAATAAAAACATCTACATCTACACCTATTTACATATGTTACATGAATGAAAGAGAAGGAAATGAGGTATTTCTTGGAAATTAAGATGTAATTCCTTAAATACTTTTAAACTATCCTTTGATACTTTTCTTCTATTTTCAAAACACTTATCCAAAAGCAATAAAAATTAAAACACACTACCTTATTAATGACATAGTGACAAACCACATTACGATTAACAAAATATGAACACCAATATGCCTGTTTCTGGGGACAGCCTTACTGGTGCTTTGAAATCATTATGATGATTTATATTAACTCATAAAAACTTACTAAACTAATATTGAATGTATAATCTCAACTTCTGGTTTTATGAAGCAATAACAAAAATTTGAATATATTATTTTAATCACCTATTTTTAATTCCAATATAACATGTAAGTTTCAAAGGCAGTTTTGGCTTTTTATAAGATTTTTTTTAGAAAATAAATCTTTGAGAGATTAACCAACAGTATGAAACTAAATTTTCATACTAAATAGTACAGTTGACTCTTGAAAAATGCAGACGTTGGGGTGCTAAACTTCATGCAGTGAAAAGTATCATATATAACTTTTGATTCTCCAGAAACTTAACTACTAATAGCCTACCATTGACTGGAAGCCTTACTGATAACACAGTCAATTAATGTACATTTTGCATGTTATATGTGTTATAAACTGTATTCTTAAAATAAATTAAGCTAGGAAAAGAACATACTGTTTAGAAAATTATAAGAAATAAAAAATATATTTCCTGTTTGTTAATTGGAAGTGGATCGTCATAAAGGTCCTCTACTTAATCATCTTCACACTGAGTATGTTGAGGAGGAAAAGGGAGAGGAATGGGGTTGGTTTTTCTGTCTCAAGGGTGGTAGAGGCAATAGAAAATCTACATATGAGTCAACCTGGATAGTCCCAACCCATGTTGTTCAAGAATCAACTATATTTCTGCTTTGCTGAAAGTTCAAATTCATATTAGAAATATCCTACCATAAAGGTAAATCTGTCCAGGTGAAATTAGAATCATTGGTCAAAGCTTTGCATGTATTTTATTATATTATAGCTTTGCATGTAACTTTAAATAATGACCTTTCTATAATTCAGAACCCTTTGACAATTATTGCTGTTTAAATGTACAAACTATTTAATATTTTGATTTTAAACATCTTAAAGATGAAAATGAAGAGTTTACAACCATTTGTGTTTTAATTATTTAATAATGTAATAAATTTTAAATATTCTTTCATGACATAATATCAGGCAGTTCGACTTTAGACAATGATTGAATAGCTTGTACCTGATGAGTCATTATATCATGAACAACTAAAAAACTGACAAAAATATAAGGAACAAATATTTTTAGGGTTTTGAAATGGGTATTACAGGACTATGATCCATGGGAAAGTAATTTGAAAAAAAATAGATCATCCCCACTATCATCCTGAATTTCTGCTTCAAGGCATTTACTTGACTTTGCCTGGGAAAGGGGAAACTCCCCAAAAGGACATAGGTTTTATTGAGCAAAAGTAATAGAAATTAAAGTTCGTAGAAAGAGCTGGAGTATGTAGGAGTGATTGAGTACCAGGGAGAATAGAGATAGGAAGAGAAAGTGCTCTTACATCTGCATAGTCTGAATTGAGTCTTTGAATAAAAAGCTACCAATTCTTAGGATAAGTTTTCATTAGGCTAGGCAAAAAATACTCTTGGGGTGGAGTACTATTATGCAGTTGTATATAGAAAAACCTCCACACTTACAACTTTGTGAGATTTCTAGTCCCATGAACTAGAGCAAAGAGATATTGTTCAATATCCAGGTCATATAATAGATATCACAAAAAGGCAAAATCTTAGAAACAGAGCCAAATCAGCCCTACAGGTGACATCACCGAAAATGCAGAGTAGGGAACTGCAAAACTCTGTCACTCTTTTCACTAAAGCAACAATTAACATGGAAGAAAGTTTTACAATAATTTTTATCAGAACTCTGGACCCTAGTATCTTATAACAAGTAAGGAAATGCTAAACAAAAAAAGAAGCTACTAAATTTCAGTAATAGTGTATTGTGACATTTCAATTTAACTTCTATCATTCCCCACTCCCAAACCTGGCAATAATCATGATAAGGGAAGCCTGTTCTCAGATCATCATGGTTGTGTGTTTTGCCATATCAAATGGTTTCCTTTGGGCTTAGCTCGGAAGTTTGGTTTGTTTCTCCTGTTTTGGAACTTACTCAGGGCTAGAACAACCTCCAGAATTGCAGTTGTTGAAAATACAACAATTGGTACAGAAGCAATTTATGTAATCAAAACATTTGTACCTCCATAGTATTCTGAAATTAAAAAAATCATACTGAATTGCATACTTAAAAAAATAGCTGCATAGAAAATAAAATACCTGGCAACATACTCAACCAAGGAGGTGAAAGATCACTACAAGGAGAACTAGAAAATACTGTTGAAAGAAATTATACCTGACACAAATAGAAAAATGTACCATGTTCTTGGATTGTAATAATCAATATTGTTAAAATGCTCATCCTGCCCAAAGGCATTTATAGATCCAATGTAGTTCCCATAGAAATATCAATGTCTCTTCTCACAGATATAGAATAACCAATCCTTAACTTTATATGGAACCCAAAAAGAGCCTGAATAGACAAAGCAATCCTAAGCACAAAGAACAAGTATGGAGGCATGGCATCACCTGACTTCAAGTTATTCTAAAAGGCTATAAAAAGACTCATAGAACAATTAATCAGGAAAAAAAACCTACAAAGAAAGCCACATAGCTGCAACTAACTGATTTTCAACAAAGTATACATAAACATACACTGGGGAAATTATAGTCTATTTAATCAGTGATGCTGGAATAATTGAACAGATACACACATAAGAATGAAACTGGATCCCTATCTTTCACCAGTTACTAAAATTATCTCAAGATGGATTAAAGACTTAAATGTAAGACCTGCAACCAAAAAAATTATAGAAGAAAATATAGGAAAAACTCTTTAAGACACTGGCCAAGGCAAATAATTTATGGCTAAGACCCTAAAATCAAATACAAAAACAACAAAAATTAATAAATGGGACTCAAACTAAAAGGTTTCTGCACAACAAAAGAGATAATCAACAGAGTACATAGACAACCTACAGAATGGGATAAAATATTCACAAACTATACATCCAACAAAGTACTAATATCTAGAATCTATGAAGAACTTAAATAAATCAATAAGAAAAAACAACCCCATCAAAATGTGGGTAAAGCACACTAACAGATTTTTTTTTTCAAAAGAAGATATACAAATAGCCAAAAAATATATGAAAAAAATGCTCAACATCACTAATCATTGTGGAAATGCAAATTAAAACTACTGTGAGGTACTACCTTATCACTGTCAGAATGGCCATTACTAAAATGACCAAAAAAAAAAAAAAATGGATGTTGGCAAGGATGTGGTGAAAAGGGACTGATTATACATTGTTGGTGGGAATGTAAACATTTAGAGTCTTGATGGAAAACAGTATGGAGATTTCTCAAAGAACTAAGAGTACACCTACCATTCAGTCCAGCAATCCCACTACTGGGGATCTTCCCAAAGGAAAATAAGTTATTTTATAAAAAAGACACTCTCACCCAAATGTTTATTACAGCAAAATTCACAATTGCAAAGTTGCAGAAATAACATATGTGGTCATCAATTGATGAGTGGATAAAGAAAATGTGATATATGTACATATACGTAACATTATGGTATACACACACACACACACACACACACACACACCATTAAGTAGTACTCAGCCATTTAAAGAAAAGAAATATTGTTTTTGAAGCAAATTAGATAAAACTGCAGACTATTATCCTAAGTGAAGTATCTCAGGAATGGAAAAAGAAATACCACATGTTCTCAACTTATAGGTTGTCGCTAAACAAGGGGTATATATGGTCATGAAGTGGTGTAGTAGACATTGAAATATAACAAGTAGGAGGATACTAGGAGGGTGAGGGATAAAAATCTGCCCATTGGGTACAATGTACTCTATTCTGGTGATAGGTACACTAAAAGCCCTGACTTCAGCATTATATATATATTTCATCCATGCAACAGAGAATACTTGTAGCCTCTCAAACTATTGAAATTAAAACACCTTTAAGAAGTTACTAATTTAAATTTAGAATTTAAGGCAATGTTCAATTATCTTTCTAATACGAGAATAGCATCTTCTGTCAAAGTTGTTTGATATTTTAGAATGGGAGGAGTCTTCTTTTTAGAATTGTTTTGAATATTCTAAAATGTGTATTCTAGTCCAGAAAAAAATTTCACTATATATAGATATTTATCAGAATAGAAGACATATTGTTATGTATTCCTTACCTACAGAGTATATAATCATACACATTAATTATCGCATATTTCTAAGATTAGCCAAAAAGTATATATTTAAACATGTATTTTTAAATTTTTTGTCTAAAAACTGATGACTAATTTTTAATATCACTAAATAAATCCTGGTATTCTTTCTTAAAAGCTTAGAAAACATTTCATATTTTATTAATGCAAATAAATTATTGTCTAAAAAGAAATGTGTTAATGTAAAACTACTAATTGAATTAAATTGTCTTTTCAAATCAGTAGCACCAAAATGTCTTTCTTGGCTTTAATTCAAAATAAAAAGTAAAGATCTTTACCTTCCATTTTCTAATACACACTGCAAAAGTATTTTACAATGCTGATGTTCATACATATATAATCCTCGCACTTAGTCAAAAGCTTTGAGCTTAGTATCTTAGATTTTTAAAGTATAACTTTTATTGTTAAAATAAAAAAAATGCACACTTTCTCTAGCAGAGAGAGTGATTATGAGACTCAACACTCACTTAAATGAGAAAAATAAATTCTTGTTCAAAGGCAGAATAGGATCAGTGAAATATGTAAGAGCCTAAAACAAGTACTGAGTGATTCAAAGGCTAACTCAAAGCTTTTTTAGATTATTAAGATATACACAACTCTTTATCTAAAACAAGTAATCACACTATAAGTATGTGTTTATATACTGGAATGAAACAGTCTCTGCTTATGTGTAATAGATAAATTTCCCTAGCCTGACATTTCAGATTTAAGAAAATAATTTTTTTAATTTACTTTTTCCTTTTCCTTTTACTTGTCTTTGGCTCTGATTTAATAGACAGCTGGATAGATAGGAATCTATATATTCATGAAACTAAATATATCTATTAATACCTATAATACACATATGATATCATAAACACATAAGTATGTAATAGAGATATACACATATGAATATATGCATAACTACATATGTATATATGCACATATAATGTTTTATTCTATTTCCCATAAACACAATGAGATTAATTGGTAAATGAATCAATCAGGATGACTGCCTGCTAAAATAAAGATTTAAATAGTATCAACAGTCACCTAACATAATACACAACATGCTCTGAATACATTCTAAATCCATTCATCACATCAAGAACATGGAAAATCACAACATGAATTAAAAACACAAAATCAGCAGACATCAACACTGAGATGAATATGATGATGGAAATATTAGACAAGGATTTTAAAACATCCATCATAAAAATGCTTTAAAAAGCAATGACAAAATTTCTTCAATCAAATATAAGTAATAGAAGATATTAGCAAAGAAATAGAATTTATATAAAAGAAAAAATTAAACGCATGGAATTTAGAAATAAAATAACCAATATCAGGCTGGGCGCGGTGGCTCACACCTGTAATCCTAGCACTCTGGGAGGCCAAGGTGGGTGGATCACTCAAGGTCAGGAGTTGGAAACCAGCCTGAGCAAGAGCGAGACCCCATCTTTACTAAAAAAATAGAAAGAAATTAATTAGCCAACTAAAAATATATAGAAAAAATTAGCCAAGCATGGTGGTGCGTGCCTGTAATCTCAGCTACTCGGGAGCCTGAGGCAGAAGGATTGCTTGAGGCAGGAGTGCGAGGTTGCTGTGAGCTAGGCTAATGCCATGGCACTCTAGCCCAGGCAACAGAGTGAGACTCTGTCTAAATAAATAAATAAATAACTGATATCAAACTTATAAATAAGCTCATTGTTATAGTGGAGATGATAAAGGATAGAATCAGTGAAACTGAGAACTGGTCAATAGAATTTATTTGACTTGAGTAACAGATAGAAAATGTGCTGGAAAATAAAGACAGAACAGTGTCTCAGGGACTTGTGTGAGACAATTACACAATTTTTAACATTTATACCATAGGAGGCCAAGGGGAGAGGAGAAAAATGTTGGGCTGAAAAACATACTTGAAAAAATGTTAAAAGCAGAAAAATGCCTAAATTTGGCAAAACATATAAACCCACAGATTCAAAAAGTTTGGCAAGCACAAAATAGGACAAACCTGCAAAAATTCATACCAAGACACATTACAATTAAACTTCTGAAAGCTAAAGACAACAAAAAAATTTTAAAAGCAAACAGAGTGAAATGATGCATTACCTATACAGGAACACCAATTTGAACAATTGTAAAATATTATCTATAAACATAATGGACAGAAGGAAGTAATACAACATTTTAAAAGTACTGAAAGCAAAGAACAGTCAACAATAATTATATATTTAGTGAAAATATCCTTCCAGAATAAAGGGGAAATAAAGATGTTTGCAACTAAAGGAAAACTAAAATTTGGTGCTAGTCAACTTGCATTTAATGAATGGCTAAAGGAAAATCTCTAAACTGAAAAAAAATAATAGAAGAAAGCATGGAACTTCAATAATGAACAATGAGGTTGGTAAAAAAGAGGTAAATAAAACAGACTATTCTTCTCATAAGGTGCTTAAATCATACTTTATGGCTAAAAAACAGTATCTCATGTTCTGTAGAGAGAATATGACAAATTTATATTAAATCTGGTGAGAGTAAAAGTACTTTAATGGAAGTATATTTCAATACTACTATCAGTCATAAAATATTAATTTTAGTAGATTGTGACAAGTTACATACACATGTAGCTAATCCAACTTCTATAAAACTATGCACAATGATATTCTCAAAAAGGGTAAAATTAAAACAAGATGGCATTCTAAAATATATTCATGTGATTCACAGAACATTATAAAATTATAAAAATAAAACAGAATAATGAAAAACAGAGAAAACAAATATAAAACAAGTAATGGAATTGAAGATTTAAGCCTTGATATATCTATAATTACTATAAATGTAAATTATATAAATACACCTATTAAAGAAAGGTATTGGCAGAGTGAATGAAAAATCATGACTTACCCAAATGCCATTTACAAGAAAATCATTCATACACTATTATAAGATAGTTGCAAATAAAATGCTATAAGAAAAAATGCATTATGCTGACATCAACATAAAAGCACAAGTGACTATTTTATTATCAGGTAAAGTAGATCTCAGATTTTAAAAGAATATAAGAACAAAGAAGGAAATTACATCATAATAAATGGATTGATTCATCAAGAATACATAGTGATGTTAAATGTGTATTAATCAAACAACAGAGATTCTTCTTTCCATCTGTATGGATTTGTCTATTTTGGACATTCCATATAGATGGACCCATGCATCAAAAAGCTTTTTGAGTCTGGCTTCTTTCCTTTAGCATGATGTTTCTAAGGTCCATCCAAGTTGTAGCATGTATAGGTACTCTATTTCTTTTTTATGGCTGAATAATGTCCCACTGCATGGATATAACTTTTGTATATCCAGACATCAGTTGATGAACATTTGGGTTGCTTCAATTTTTGACATTACACTAGACACGTTCAACTTTCTCCAGATAAAGTTACTGAAAACCTTGTAGCTCCATTAATAATTTACTCTCAACCTACCTCTTTCCTTACTCTTTTCCTTACTGCCACCAATGTACACTAAAAATTATTTAGGTTGGTATAAAATTAATTGTGGTTTTGGACATTGAATTTTAAATCATTATAACTAGGCTCAAACACATCTTTATAATCAAAATAGGAACCAGTACAATCAATACATTTCTGCCGATGAGAAACAAGTTTGTTTTATTTCTGTAGCATAAAAATCTGTGTTTTGGGATTCAACGAACTCTTGGAAAGTATGTTCTGCATCCTGCTGGTTGTAGAAGCGTTTTCCCTGCACAAAGTTGTTAAGATACTTGAAGAAGTAGGAGTTTGTTGGCCAGAATTCAGGATACTGTGGTGGATGAGGATGGTTTACAACTCTGATTTAGCTGTTACTTCCTGCGTGTATAGAGCCTCAAAGTAAGCAGAGGTAAGTAAGCAGAGTAAGTAAGGAGGTGAGAGCTTAGAGACATCTCAGGATGTTTTTTGAGCATATGCACAATACTGGGCATGCAACTTGTCTTCTAGATTCTCAAGAATATGTTGGAGTTTTTAAAAGCCCTTATGTACATGTCATTTCTCAACATTTTCTTCCAAGATTTTTGGTTAGTTTCCTGTTTTTCCCAACACTACCTCAGGCATCAGTGACCAAAATATTTGCCTGCAAATGTTTTAATAAACACTACCACATAATGGCTTACTACTGCATGAGTTCTGAGTCAGACAAAATAAGACAATCCTTCTCATGTCTTTTTTCCAGGTAACTACTAGACAGATCAAATAATGACTATTCGTTTAGAATGAAGTCTATTTTAATTTTAAAATTAATATAGAATGAAAAAATACCCAAAATAGCCAGAGAAACCCTAAGCAAAAAGCACAAAACTGGAGGCATCATATTACCTGAATTCAAATTATACTGCAAGACTGTAGTAACCAAAATAGCGTAGTACTGCCATAAAAGCACATTTATAGATCAATGGAACAGAATAGAGAACCAAGAAATAAAACCATATACTTACGACCACCTGATCTTTGACAAAACAGATAAAAACATTCACTGGGAAATGGACACACTATTTGATAAATGGTGCCAGGAAAATTGTATAGCCATATGGAGAAGAGCGAAACTTGCTCCCTATTTTTCACCACAAACAAAAATTAACTCAAGATGGATCAAATACTTAAATGTAAAGAGTGAAACAAAAATCCTAGAAGAAAACCTAATAAAACTATTCTGGACATTGGCCTAAGCAAAGAATTTATGAATTAGACCCCAAAAGCAAATGCAAATAAAACAAAAATAGACAAATTATATTTAATCAAACCAAAAAGCATCTGCACAGCAAAATAAATAATCAAAAGAGTAAACAGACAACCAACAGAATAGGAGAAAATATTTACAAACTATATTTCCAACAAATGACTAATATCCAGAATCTATAAGGAACACAACTCAGCAAGACAAAAACAAACAACTGCATTAAATACTGGGCAAATGACATAAACAGGCAATTTTCAAAAGAAGATATACAAATGGCCAGGAAACATGAAAAATTGTCCAATATCACTAATTATCAAAGAAATACAAATTAAAACCATAATGTGATACTGTCTTACTCTAATTAGAATGGCCATTTCTAAAAAGTGAAAAAAAAATGATAGATTTTGGCTAAGATGAGATGAAAAGGGAATGCCTATATACTGTTAAATTAGTACAACCACTACAGAGACCAGTGCGGAGATTTCTTATACCATTAGATCCTGCAATTGCACTACTGGGTATGTACCCAGAGGGGAAAAAAATCATTATATAAAAAATATACTTGCACTTTTTTGTTAATTACATCACAATTCAGTCTCAAAGATATGGAATCAACCTAAGTGCCCATCAACTGATGACTGGATAAAGAAAATGTAGTGCATATATGTGTGTGAATATATATATATATAAAAATATATATATTCATATATATACATGCAAATGATAGAGTACTACTCGAGAATAAAAGAAAGAAATGATGTCTCTTGCAGCAATTTGGATAGAATTGTACACCATTATCCTAAGTGAAGTAATTCAGGAACAAAAAATAAATGCCACATATTCTCAGTTATAAGTGTGAACTAAACTATGTCTACAAAAGGGTACACAGAGTGGAATAATGGGCATTGGAGACTCATAAGGGTGGAAGGTGGGGAGGTGGGAGGGGTAAAAAATTACCTATGAAGTATAATGTACACTACTCCAGTGATGGGTACATCAAAAGCCCAGATTCCACTGCTATATATATATATATATATATATATATATATATATATATATATATATATATATATATATATATATAAAAAATGAAATTCAACTTGTGCCCCTTAAATCCATTAAAATATAAAAAATGAATAAAGTCTGTTTTGTTGTCTCCAGTAATGAGAATGTATGCTGCATTATTTTCAATGCTACTATTGGGCTGGGGAATGTAAGAAAGACCTGAAGTAAGTTAAAATGTTCCAAAGCTCACTCTTCCTACTGAGAGTAAGCCATTTTTCTTAAAAAATGGTACTTGCAAGCTTTTGAGTTGCTACAAGTTTTTGGTTAACTTCTGAAACAGTTGTTTCTGACATTGTTTGCTTTGTTTTTTCATAACATATACACAATTTTATAGTTCCTTATTCTTCCATTTTCTCTGACATATTCATATAACATTCTTGAAAATAAAATGTTATAGAAATGGAGAACTAACTAGAAGTTACCAGATATTAAGGTACAGAGGGAGGAAGGATTATGTGTGTGGTTGTAAAAGGGCAATATGGTGCAGTCATGGAACTGTTCTTTATTGGTCATAATAGTATATATAGGAAAAATTGCATAAATCTAAGCATGCATGCACACAAATGAGTACAAATAACACTGGAGAAAATTTGAAAAAGATAGGTAAATGATAGCTATGTTAATATACTTGTTGTGTTATTGTACTATAGTTTGCAAGATATTATCAGCAAGGGGGCCTAGGTAAAAGGTGCATGGTGTCTCTATGTTTTATTTCATACAACTGTCTGAAAACATAATTATTTAAAACTTTGAAAAAGTTAAAGTTAAAAAGAAATTAATAAGGAAAATTGAGTGATAGCTCAGATAGAACAAAAAAGACAATTTTTTGAGGAAATTACATCCCATCCCTTTTGGGAATTGTTAAATAAGTATGTTGTTTAATCTATGCTGCTCAATAATTAGATAGTTCAATATCAATATTATACATCCAATGGAATATCTTTGTAAACATCATGAACAGATAATTGAAAGGATATCTGCAACCATTTATTTTTGGTTTATATTTATTCACTCTTCACAAAACTTTTAATGTAAAAATATATATGAAGAAAATGAAAAAAAATTAAGAAAAAATAGCTGTTACCAAACTTACAATGCAAGTATAGCATCCTAAATTGATCAAAACAATGAAAAAGCACTAAAGTAACTTAATGGTTTTCTTTAGTATTTAAGATACCTAAAATATTATTTCTTTACTATAGATAATTTCCAACCTAGATTTGGTCTGTTTTAAATTTTTTATTTCAACATATTACAGGAGTACGAATGTTTTGTTTACATATATTGTCTTTGCTACACCCAAGTCAGAGCTTCAAGCATGTCCATCCTCCAGATTGTGTGCAACACATACATTAGGTGTAAATATACTCATCTCCCTCTTCCCTCCCACCTGCCTGAGAACCCGATGAATGTTAACTACTATATGTACACATAACTGATGATCAATAAATACCAATCTGATGGTGAGTACATGCGGTGCTTGTTTTTCCATTCTTCTGATACTTCACTTAGTAGAATGGGCTCCAGCTCCATTCAGGATAATACAAGAAGTGCTAGATCACCATTGTATACATATACCACATTTTATTAATCTACTCATGTATTGATGGGCACTAGGGTTGTTTCCACATCTTTATAATTGTGAATTGTGCTGCTATAAACATTCGAGTGTTGATGTATTTTTTTATGGAATGTATTTTTTTTCCTTTGGGTGCATACCAGTAGTGGGATTGCTGGATCAAATGGTAGTTCTACTTTTACCTCTTTAAGGTATCTCCACATTACATTCTACAGAGGTGGTACTAGTTTGCAGTCCCACCAGCAGTGTATGAGTGTTCCTATCTCTCCACATCCATGCCGACATTTATTGTTTTGAGACTTTTAGATAAAAGCCCTTCTCACTGGAGTTAAGAGATATCTCATTGTGGTTTAGATTTGCATTTCCCTGAGGATTAGAGATGTTGAGAATTTTTTCATGTTTCTTGTCTATTGATCTGTTTTCTTTTGATAAGTTTTTCTGTTCCTGTCCTTTGCCCACTTTTTAATAAGGTTGCTTGATATTTTCTTGCTGATTTTCCTGAGTGTTATATAGATTCTAGTTATCAGCTCTTTATCAGATGTGTATCACGTGAATATTTTCTCCCACAACCAAAATACCTAAATGGGACCTGATCAAGTTAAAAAGCTTCTGCACAGCCAAGGAAACTATCATGAGAACAAATAGATTTGGTCTTTAGTATTAGGATTTCTTCTTATGTCTTAGGTGAAGAATTCCACATACTCTTGTTGCCAAACAGTGTTCTTAGTCCTGTGGTTTCAGCTTACAGCTTTACTATTATTTTACTGGGTAATTCCCGGTAGTCATTACAATCAGTCTTACAAATTTCTTTGGAAACTCTTCTTTTATTAATTTAAAAATCTTCTATCCCATGCTGTGTGAAAGCGACTCCTGCTATGATTAAATGAGAAGCAAAAAGTCACTCATGCAGGTCTGATGGCATTCACTATCCTTTCATGCAGAGTAATGGGACTAGTGGGCTTTCTACTGAATATTATTTCTGAGACTCCTTACAAAGAAGGCAGACTGTGTGAACCATACACATATGAGCTGTTATAACTTCTTAGACAATCAAGAAAGAGAATTATTTTTTCCTTTGGCTGACAAAGTTGAATAGGTTCAGGTTATTAGTATTAGTCACTTTTACAGCAATCCCAGTTTCCTCTTGAATACTCAAGGACATATATTTCTTTTCTTATGTTTTTATTATTGTGCCGTATGCTAAATGAAAGCAACCAGAAAACTGATAGGAACACGACTTACAAGAGGAAGTAACAACCAGAAATAATGGATAGTGGTTTATTTGAATGATGTGATCTCATAGGATGGAAATATATCAATATTCTCTCTGTCTCTGTCTCTGTCTCTATCTCTCTCTCTCTCTCCTCTACTCCCCAGTAGTGTATTACAATATATGGTCAGATGTTTAATAGTTGTATTTTAAAGATAAAATGGAAATAATAAAAAAGGAAAATGTCTAAAAAATGATCCACTGGGAAAATTGTATTTTATATTTTTCAGAATTTCATTACTTTTTATTATGTAAAACTAGTTTATATTTTAGTTCTTTACAAAGAAAATTCTAAGAGAATTATAATAGTACATTATATTATATTATTCCAAAACGCAAGTAGAAAATTTAATTGTGTGAAAGATGTTTAAAAATAACAAGAAAAAAAGAAGGAAAATCACTGCAACAGCAAGAATTAGAGAAAAAATAGCCTAGAACTCTCATGTTACAAACCCAATTTGACCTACAAATTTAAATATGTATATATATTTGTATAATAAAGATATGATAGGATATATCAATGAACCTATTGCTTCATATATATTAATACCTATGTTTACACAATCTTTAACTAGTTTTCAAGGACTAGCATATTAATTGTATGTTCTAAGGTTGTTTATAGATACACAAAATTGGCTTTTCTAAGTAAAATTGAAAAAGAAAATTAAATTGAAACTAAACATATGAAACACTACTCCAAAGGTTGACAGATTTAAAATTAGGTGCATTCATCAGTAATATTTCTGATGGCTAGAAAACAAATAAAAATATCTAGTATTTATTTTTGATCTTTCATGATAATGTATAATTGAAAATCTTTCTGTTATAAGGTATATTGTTAAGAAATTATTCTGTGGTAGTTTGAACTATTTATGACTAGCATTTCTTCCATCTCTTTTCCCGTAATGTTTCTCTGCCCCATTTGCTTTGTTCTTGGCCATGTAATATTTGCTACGTGTAAATAGAAGCCTTAAATGTAATTATTTGGGATGTGGCCCTCTTACTCTGGTCCTCTACCATTAGAATATTAATAATATGTTCAAGACAATGGGTACATTCCTTTTCAGCATAGATTCCAGGATGAGAAGGCAAGTGGATCTATGTTTAGCCAATTCTAGCTGAGCCCAGAATATACTGGAGCAGTAGAGTCCAGTGAGTCCAACATATAACAAGTCCAAGACAGCCCAATAGATCTATAGTATACTTTAGGTCTTAAAGTAACATAAGTAACAAATAAATATTAATATTTGCTGTTTGAAGCCTCTGAGGACATGTGGCTGTTTGTTAAACAACACAACCTAATGAATCCTATCAATATAATTCTTTAAATCTGCCTTGAAGAAGTTTGTGTTCAAGTAACCATAACTGAGGCTTGCAGGGTCAATTAAGTTATATTTGTTAACTGTTATAATCAATTCCTGCATTACTAATCATCAAAATGGAAGAAAATCTATAATTGATGTGCTCGTAAACATTTTTGTTAGACCGCACTTAAAGAACCACTAGACAATTAAAGAGTGGAATAACCACACATAGTAATGACAGAAGTTTGAACTTTACTTGTAATCAATAAATTTAATTACAAATAAAATTTGATAAAAGGAATAAGAAGAATAAAATCCATCTGCAAATCTTTCGTGTTTTCTTAACTGTGAATTGTAGATTTGGGCACATGTCATCAATGCAGAAGACATACTCCTCTTAGGAGTTAGAGATCATGTTAACTTCATTTATAAAGAACGATTTGATACTTATAGTTTGAGAGAAATGATGACCATCAGTAGAATATTACATAGAATTTATCAAGATTGAGTTCTCAAATAATCACAATTTATAAAATTATTTATGGTTATCAAGAGGCACTCAGTTTTATTTTTTTAAAAAGTATGACAGTTATTATAATTTCTACCTCTTTTCTTATGTCTTTAATACAGGCTATGTGGAATGTCCAAAAGCCATTGTAAATAAACAGCATGAAGAATCACAGGTATAAGAAAAACAAACAATCAAACAAGGAAGCTACAATGATAACAAAAAGGTCAGTGTTTGGAAAGGTTACTAAACGATGCTTTCATTGAACCTTGATAGCTAACTGTGCCCAGAATCACAATGTTAATCTCTATCACTGTGTAGTATTCAGGACTTCCAAAGGTAGAGATGAATGCTCTCTCAGCAAGCAGTGGAAGGTCTATTGGGTTACCTGAAACCCACCAGTGACATGTAACAATAACCTTTATTTTGGTATTCATTTTTAAAATCTATCTCATACTGCTTCCCATTGTTGGCTTTGCATTTATTTATTTTTTAAGAAATCAAATCCAACAGAGATTGCATTCAATACCGACTTTTGCAGATAATTGTGCTTAAATGCACAGCCATAGATGGAGATATTTCCCATTCTTGTTACTTATGCTGACCCACATACTGATAAACTGTTGTTTCAAAAAGATATTTAGAATGTTATTTATAGTGAAGGAAACTGCCATATATCTAAGACAAATAAGTGGAAAAATTTGAACCAAATCAAAAAATTACAAAAACAACAAATCACAAATTTATCCTATATTTCATGTCATCTTTGGTCACTCATTTATCTATTTATTTAATAAATAATTATAGAGAGCCTACTGGGTGCTGGTCACTGTTTTAGATAAAAAGGATACCGCAGTCAGGAACCATACAAGTTCATGCTTTCATGGGAGTATACTTCATTTTCTAATTGGAAAGACAAACAAAAAAAAAGGTAAACTAACAAGTTTATATTTTATAGTTACAACATATACTAAACAAGTAATACAGAGTGACTCGAAAAGAGAGAATAATATATGAAAAAAAACAAGTACTTTGGCATAAAACTTCTGGTTTGGAATGTGAGGAGCTTGGAAGTCATCTCTCTATCTTACCTACTAGCTAAAAGCTAAACAAACTGAAAATCAAAAACTCATTTAGATCTATCAAAGAATTGAGGTCACAGAACAAATCACTGGCTACCAAATTAGAGAGAGAGACAGGAATATACAGAGAATCATAGTTGACCAGAGCAGAGACCTACAAGCAGAAAGTAAGTGATAACCAGTACCAGGGTAACAAAATTTAAACTATGATTGACAAATATCTGGAGGTTCAGTGTAGGTAAGTATGAGAGTTAAAAATTCCAGGGGCCCTGATATTAGCAGGAGTGCCCATACCTTTGTGAGTTTTTCTCTACCTGGTTCTTACGGTAAAAAGCTGAGAATAACCTCCTTGTGCCTCCAGAAGGTGGAAGAGAAAAATAACCTTTTGGAATATTCATGAGTATTTTATTGTTCTTAACAAGGTTTGCCCTTAAGAGAAACTATTTTACCACACCTTACAACCACATTATTAAGTCTCATTTACTGTAGTTACTACTATTCGATAGATCATGTCCAGGTTCCAACTAAAATTTACAAAGCATGTTAAAAGGAAACAAACACAGTTTCAGATGACAGAACAAGCATCAGAACCAGACTCATGTGAGAGGAATCTTGAATTATCAGATAAACAATGTAAAATAACTATGTTTAACATGGTAAATGTTCTATGGGAAAAGTGGACAATATAAAAGAATAGATGGGTAATGTAAGCAAATAGAAGAAAATTTTAAGAAAGAATAAAAAGTAAAGCAATACAGGTCAGAAACTCAGACCTATATAAAGAAAGGAAGAACACTGAAAAAAGAATCAGTGAAGATACAATATTTCATTTTTATTATTAATTAATGTAATAGATTACAGTTTGTTCAATATAGTAATGACCAAGTAGTTGATAGGTATAAATCATATATAAATAAAATGAATGGCAGAAGCAATAGTACAAGGGATGAGAGGGAGGAATTAGGAATACAGGTAATTCTTGACTTATAATGAGGTTAAGTCCTGGTAAACCCATAATAAATTAAAAATATAGTAAGTCGAAAATGCATTTAAGTGGAGTAGTACTCCATGGTATACATATACCACATTTTATTAATCCACTCATGTATTGACGGGCACTTGGGTTGTTTCCACTTCTTTGCAACCTAATATCACATCCCATGGAACTGGAAAAGGAAGAACCAAACAAACCCAAAGCCAGCAGAAGAAAACATAATGCATCTCAAAGCAGAACTAAATGAAATGGAATAAAAAAATAGAAAAGGTCAGTGAAACAAAAAGTTGGTTATTGTTAAAGATAAACACAATTGATAGACCTCTAGCTAGATTAGCCAACAATAGAAGAGAAAGGACCCAAATACGCTCAATCAGAAATAAAAAAGGAGATATTACAACTGATGTCACAGAAATACAGAACATCATCCGTGAATACTAGGAAAATATCTATGCACTTAAACTAGAAAACGTAGAGGAAATGGCAAATTCCTAGAAACCTACAACCTTCCAAGACTCAATCAGGGAAAAACAGAAATGCTGAACAGTCCAATAATAGGCAGTGAGATTGAAGCAGTAATAAAAAGTCTTCCAACAAAATAAAAGCCCCAGACTACATGGGTTAGTGGCTGAATTTTAATAGACCTGTTAAGAATAACTGGTATCCGTACTGCAGAAAATATTCCATAATATTGAGAAGGATGAAATAATTTCAAGTCATATGAAACCAATATCACTTTGTTACCAAAGGCAGATAAGGACACAACAACAACAAAGAAATTAAAACTAAAGACCAATACCCCTTATGAATATAGGTGTAAAAATCCTATCCTTAATAAATACTAACAAACTGAATTCAACAACACATCAAAAAAAAAAAAAATCCACCATGATCCAGGGGCTTCATCACAGGGATGTAAGAATAGTTCAACTTAGGTAAATCAATAAATGTGATTCACCACATAAACAGAAACAAAAACAAAGGCCATGTGATCATTTCAATAGATGCAGATAAATCATTTGAAAAAATCCACTACCCTTTCATGATAAAAAGCCATAACAAACAAGGCATAGAAAGAACATATGTCAAAATTGTAAAAGCCATATATGACAAATCCACAGGCAATATTATACTGAATGGGAAAAGTTGTCGCCACATCTATTCAGCATAATGCTGGATGTCCTAACTAGAGCAATCAGGCAAGAGAAATAAATAAATTATATCTAAGTCAGGAAAAAGTAGGAAAAACTATCAATTTTCACTGACAATCTGATCTTGTATCTAGAAAATCCCAAAGACTCCACCAAGAGACTCCCGGAATTGATAAATAAATTCAGCAAAATCTCAGGATATAAAAGTTAATGTGCACAAATCAGTAGCATTTCTATATACCAATAACATTCAAGCTGACAGTCAAATCAAAAACTTAATACCATTCACAATTGCTATAAAGAATAGGAAACATTTAATACCTAGGAGTATACCTAATCAAAGAGGTGAAAGATCTCTACAAGAATTATGAAATATTGAGGAAAAAATTACAAATGATACAAAGAAATGGAGAGATGTATTATGTTCATGGATCAGTAGAATCAACATTTTTAAAATGTCCATAATACCCAAAGTGATTTACAGATTAAACGCTATTCAAATCAAAATACCAATGGCATATTTCACAGATCTAGAAAAAATAATTTTCTGTTTAATTTGGAACCAGAAAAAGAGCCCAAATAGCCAAAGTAATCCTAAATAAATGATCAGAGCTGGAGGCATAACATTACCAGACTGGAAACTATAGTACAATGCTATAGTAAACAAAACAGAAAGATATTGGTATAAAAATAGAGACATAGACCAATGGAACAGAATAGGGAACCTAGATATAAAACTATATACCTACAGCCAAATGATCTCTAATAAAGTAGACAACAACGCACTCTTGTGAAAAGAAGCCCTGTTCAATAAATGGTACTGGGAAAATTGGATAGCCACATGCAGAATAATGAAACAAGATCCCTATCTCTGACCACTCAAAAAAATTAATTCAAGATAGATAAAAGAATTAAATATTATATAAGGCATGAAATCATAAGCATTCCAGAATAAAATATAAGAAATCTTACAGACATCAGATTAGGCAAATAATTTATGACTAAGTCCCCAATGGCAATTACAGCAGCAACAAAAATAAATAAATGGGACTTGAATAAATTAAAAAGCTTCTGTACAGCTAAGGAATAATCAACAGAGCAAATAGAAAACCTATAGAATGGGAGAATATATTCCCAATTAACACATCTGGTAAAGGGTTAAGAACTAGAATCTACAAAGAACTCAAGCAAATCATTAAGAAAAAATTAACAACCACATTAAAAAGTGGACAAAAGACATGAACCAAAGATTTTGAAAAGAAGATATAAAAATGGCAAACAAACATATGAAAAAATGCTCAACATATTTAATCATGAGGGAAATGCAAATTAAAACTGCATTGAGGTATCACCTTACTACTGTTAGAATGACTTTTATTAAAAAGTCCAAAAACAATAGATCCTGGCACAGATGCAGAGAGAAAACAGCACTATACACTGTTGGTAGGACTGTAGATTAGTACAATCTCTATGGAAAAAAAATATGGAGATTTCCAGAACTAAAAGTAGACCTAGTATGCAATCCAGCAACCCTACTCCTGGATATCTACTCAAAGGAAAATAAGTCATTTTATCAAAAAGACACCTGAACTTGAATGTTTATTATAGCACAAGTCACAATAGCAGACTTGTGGAACCAATCCAAGTGCCCATTAATTCAGGAATGGATTAACCAAACGTGGTATATGTATACCATGGAGTACTACTCCATCATAAAAAAGGATGGCTTAATGTCTTTCGCAGTGATTTGGAAGGAACTGGATGCCATTACCCAAAGTGAAGTATCTCACATATGGAAAAACAAATACCACATGTACTTTCTAATGAATTGGAACTAATAGGCACACAAGTACACAGAGGTAAGTAACAGTCACTAGAAGTCAAACAGGGAGTTGGAGAGGAGGGAAATGGCAAAAACCCACCTAATGAGTACTATGAACATTATCTGGGCGATTAGCACATTTATAGCCCTGATTCAAGCCATGTATCAAAATCATACGTAGCCCCTTAATATTTTGAAATAAAAAAAAATATTTCCTTAAAGAAGAAAGAAAATGGACTTTGAATTGTTGTAAATGTGTATTGCAAGTCTTTGAGCAACCACAATATTTTAAAAACTGTTTCTAAAGAATTTTATTTATTTATTTATTATTTTTTATTTCAGCATATTATGGGGGTACAAATGTTAAAGTTATGCATATTTCCCTCGCCCCCCACCCTGCCCTGCTCAGGTCACAGCTTCAAGCGTATCCGTCCCCCAGACAGTGCTCCTCACACTCATTATGTATGTATATACACATCTCCTCCTCCCCCCCCACCTTCCCGATGCCCAATAAATGTTATTCCTATATATCCACTTAGGTGTTGATCAGTTAATACCAATTTCCTGGTGAGTACATGTGGTGCTTATTCTTCCATTCTTGGGATACTTGACTTGGTAGAATGGTTCCAGCTCTATCCAGAAAAATACAAGAGATGCAATATCACTGTTGTTTCTTATAGCTGAATAGTACTCAATGATATACATATACCACATTTTATTAATCCACTCATGTATTGATGGGCACTTCAGTTGTTTCCACATATTTGCAATTGTGAATTGTGCTGCTATAAACATTCGAGTGTAGGTGCCTTTTTTAAAAAGTGACTTTTGTTCTTTTGAGTAGATGCCCAGTAATGGGATTGCTGGATCAAACGGTAGATCTACTTGTATTGTTTTAAGGTATCTCCATATTGCTTTCCACAGAGGTTGTACTAGTTTGCAGTCCCACCAGCAGTATAGGAGTGTTACTATGTCTCCACATCCACACCAACATTTATTGTTTTGGGACTTATTAATAAAGGCCATTCTCACTGGAGATAAGTGATATCTCGTTGAGGTTTTGATTTGCATTTCCCTGATGATTAGAGATGTTGAGCATTTTTTCATATGTTTGGTGGCCATTATTCTGTCTTCTTATTGATAGTTTCTGTTCATGTCCTTTGCCCACTTTTTGATAGAGCAGTTTCATTTATTTCTTGCTGATTTTCCTCAGTTTTAAATAGATTCTAGTTATCAGCCCTTTATTGGATGTGTAGCATCTGAATATTTTCTCCCATTCTGTAGGTTGTCTGTTTGATCTCGTGATAGTTTCTTTGGCTGTGCAGCAAAAATTTGATTCAGCAATCCCATTACTGGGCATATATCCAAAAGAACAAAAGACACTGTATAAAAAAGACATCTGCACTCGAATGATTATGACAGCACAATTCACAATTGGAAAGGTGCAGAAATAACCCAAGTGCCCATCAACACATGAGTGGATTAATAAAATGTGATATATGTATACCATGGAGTACTATTCAGCTATAAGAAACAATGATGATATAGCATCTCTTGTATTATCCTGGGTAGAGCTGGAACCCATTCTACTAAGTCAAGTATCCCAAGAATGGAAAAATAAGCACCACATGTACTTACCATCAAATTGCTTTTAACTGATCAACATCTAAATGCACATATAGGAATAACATTCATCAGGCATTGGACAGATGGGAAAGGGGAAGAGAGGATGGGTATATACATACATAATGAGTGTGATGTGCACAGTCTGGGGGTCTGGGGGATGGACACACTTGAAGCTCTGACTCGGGGGGGGGCGGTGGGAGCAAGGGAAATATGTGTAGCCTAAATAGGTGTACCCCCACAATATGCCAAAATAAACAAAGTAAAATAAAATGTAAATTCTATGAAGACAGGAACTTTGTAAATGTTCAATAAACATTTGTAAAATAAATAATAAACAAATATAAGATAAAAAGGAAAAATTATCAGGGATAAAGAGAGGCATTGTATAATGATATGGAGTAAATTCTTTAGGATGTCATGATAATCCCTAAAGAGTATTCACCTAACAACAAAGCACTAAAATACATGACACAAAAACAGAACTAGAAGAAAAAAACCCATACAATTGATATTATAATTAGAGACTTTAACATCCCTTTATCAGAAATGAATAAACCCATCAGACAGAAAATCAGTAATGACACAGCTCAACCCAATAGTACTGTCAAAATCTATTAATAGATATAATTGACATCTATGGACTAATTCATCCAATAACAGCAGAGTACACACTCTTATGAAGCTCACACAGAAAATTCACCAAAATAGGTCACATTCTGGGACATAAAACACAGCTTAGCAAATTTAAAAGGATAGCAGTCATTATGTATTAGCTTAGACAACAATGGACTTAACCTAGAAATCAAAACCAGGAAGATAACAGGAAAATCCCAAAGAACAGGGAGATTAAACAACACACTTCTAAATAACACATGAGCCAAACACAAAACATCAGGAGAAATTTTAATATATTTTGAACTGAATAAAAGTGAATATTCAACTTATTAAAATTTGTGGGATGCAGTGAAAACAATAGAGGAAGAAAAGTTATACCATTGAATGCATACATTAGGAAAAAAGAAAGATCTAAAATCCATAATCTCAGATTCTTCTCTAGAAAACCAGAAAAAGTATAGTCATTGAATCCAAATTAAGCAGAAGATAAACTACTAAAAAATTAGAGCAGAAATCAACAAAATTTAAAAAAATAGAGAAAATCAATGAAAACAAAAGCTATTTCTTTGAAAATATTAAGAACATTGCTATATTTATAGTCAGGCTAACTCAAGAATAAAAAGAAAACAAATAATACTATTTGCAGAAATGAAATGAAGACATCCCTAATGAGCCCATTGACAATAAAAGGATAATAAAGAAATACTTGAACAAATCTATGCTCACAAACTTGAGAACATAGATAAAATGACCTAATTCCTTGAAAAACATAATCCACAAAATATCACAGAACAAGAACTAGATAATTGGTCTAGGTTTATATGTATAGAAGAAATTGAATCGATTATCAACAACCTTTCAAAACAGAAAGCACCAGGCCCAGATGGTTTCTCTGATAAATTCTACCAAACATTTAAGGAAGAAATTTTATCAATTATCTATAATCTCTGCCAGATGATAAAGAAAGAGAGAATAATTTGTAATTCATTTTCTTGAGCCCATAAATGCCCTAACCAGAAAAAAACAAGACGAGAGATTACAAGAAAGTAAACCACAGACTAATATCTCTCATGAACATAGATGCAAAAATCATCAACAAAATATTAGCATACTAAATCCAACATTATAGAAAAAGAATTATATATCATTACCAAGTGGAATCTATTTCATACATACAAAGCCAGCTCAATTCTCATAAATCTATTAATGTAATGTTATAGAAAGAATATTTCTGTCTCCCCCCAAAATTAATATGTTGATATCCTAACCCCCAATGTGATGTCATTAAAAGGTGAGGTCTTTGGGAAGATGATTAAATCATTAGGGGATAGCCCTCATAAATGATATTACTGTCCTTAGAGTCTCCATAAAGCTCCTTTGTCCCTTCTCCCATGTGATGGCACAGCTGAGAGTCAGCCATCTATGAACCAGAGAGCAGGCCCTCATCAAACACTGAATCTGCTGGTGCCTTGATGTAGAATCCCAAATCTTCTAGAACTGTGAGAAGTAAATATTTGTTGTTTGTGCTACTCTGTGTATGATATTATCCTTATAGGATCTCAATGGATACCATCCATCATAGCAACAGTCTAAAAAAGGACAATCTCATAATCATATCAATAGATGCATAAAAAGCATTTGACAAAATCCAAGGCTTATTCATGATAAAAATGTAAAAACCTCTCAGAAAACTAGAAATAGAGGAAACTTCCTCAACTTGACAAAGAACATGTACAGAAACCTTATGTCCAGTATCATATTTAACGGTGAAAAATATGAAGTTTCTCCACCAATATCAGGAAGAAGGCAAAGATGCCCTGTTTTACCACTCTTTTTCTTATTTCAAAATATTAAGAGGGTATAAATGTTTTAGGTTACAATGAGATATCACCATTCCTTTTCATCATCATACTAGAAGTCGTAGCTGATTCAATAACATAAGAGATAAAAATAAATGGTATACAGACTGAAAAGGAGGGGAATAAAATTGTGTTTGTTTCCTGATTATTTTGCATATGAAGAAAAACAGAACAAATCACCATCATCATCATCAACAACAACAAAACTCCTGGAACTAAAAAGCAATTATATAAAAGTTTCAGAATACAGGTTATATATAAAAGTCAATCAGTCTCCTACACAGAAGCAATGAACAAGTGGGATTTCAAATTAATACGCAATACCATTTACATAAGCACAAAATAAAGTACTTAGATATGAATCTAACAAAATAAGCACAGGATCCATATGAGAAAGAACACAAAACTCTGAAAAAACATCAAAGAATTAAGTAAGTGGAGAGACTTTCCATATTCATAGATAGGAAGACATAATATTGTCAGGATGTCAACTATTCCCAACTTGATTCATAAGTTCAATGGAAATCTCATTCTAAATTTTCAGAAGTTATTTTTTTTTGGGATATTGACAAACTGATCCTAAAGTATGGAGAGTCAAAAGGACCAGAATAGCTAGCACAAAACCGAAGGAGAAGAGTAAGGTTCGTAACTGA